>NW_027142368.1:12430042-13179208 GCF_026170545.1 Melanerpes formicivorus | reverse complement strand
CCTGGACATCCAGGTGGCAGCTCGAGTGTAGGACCTGGGCGATCAAGCAGCAGTTCTGGTATGGGACCTGGAAGGCCAGGCAGCAGCTCGAACCCAGGACCTGGGCGACTGGGCAGTGGCTCAGGTGTGGGACCTGGAAGGCCAGCTGGCAGCTCAAGCACAGGACCTGGGCGACCAGGCAGCAGCTCAAGCGTGGGACAGGGGCGACCAGGCAGCAGCTCGGCCAGCGGACCAGGAAGGCCAGCCAGCAGCACAAATGCAGGACCTGGGCGACCAGGCAGCAGCACGGGTACAGGACCAGGAAGGCCAGGAGCCGGTCAAAGCACAGGACCTGGGCGACCAGGTAGCAGCTTGGGAACAGGACCTGGAAGGCCAGGAATCAATCCAAGCACAGGAGCCAAGCGACCAGGCAGCAGCTTGGGAACGGGTCCAGGAAGGCCAGGTGTTGGCCCAAGCGCTGGACCTGGGCGGCCAGGCAGCGGCGTGGGTGCAGCTGTGAAACCCAAGTGTACTGTTGTATCAGAAACTATTTCCTCTAAAAACCTTGTCACAAGGCCTAGCAATGGACAGATAAATGGAATGAGACCTCTCCAAGGGCATAGACCTGTGCTTCATCCACAAGGTATTGAGAGTCAACGATTTTTCTTCTCTTCATTGTTTGGTTTGTAATTTTGTACATCTGAGGTTGAGGTCTTTGACAATTTCAGATGCAGTTAGGAAGACTTGGACAAGACACTGTATTTGCCTTTTAAAGAGTGCATTTAACAGTAGAATGCCTTTTTTTGCTCCCTGCCTCATCACACTTAAAATTATTTTTGCTTGTGCCCTTATTCCTTGCAATCCAGACCTGGGTAGTGAAGAACTGCAGGAAAGAAGCTGCCTGTGATGGATGTTGGTATGCAAGAGCTGTTAGAAGGGAAAATACTGCTTTGCTTAGTCTTCAAAGATTTGTTGTGTCTTAAATAACTGATGGTGGAAGTGATATATGAAAATTACAATCACACCACAAACTCATGACTGACATTTAAATGTTTTGGCAAACTGACCTCAGCAGTAACCAAGCAGTTCTAGAAGTTCATTCCTGAACAGGAACAAACAGCATGGACTGTATTAGGAGTGTGGTTAGTAGGCTGAGAGATGTTCTCCTCTCCCTCTGGTCTGCCCTGCTGAGGCCACATTTGGAATGTTGTGTCCAGTTCTGGGCCCTTCAGTTCAAGAAGGACCTTAGAGAACTGCTTGAGAGAGTCCAGTGCAGAGCCTTAAAGATGCTGAAGGGAATGGAACCTCTCCCTTCTGAGGAAAGGCTGAGGGACTAGGTTTCTTTAGCTTGGGGAAGAGGAGGCTAAGGGCTGGCCTCATTCATGTTTATAGACAGGTGAGTGTCAGGAGGATGGAACCAGGCTCTGCTCAGTGATGTCCAATCACAGGACAAGGGGCAGTGGGTGCAAGCTGGAGCAGAGGAGGTTCCACATGAACATAAGTAAAACATTTTTTCCCTGTGAGGGTGACAGAGCCCTGGAGCAGGCTGCCCAGGAAGGTTGTGGAGTCTCCTTCTCTGGAGACATTTAAAACCTGCCTGGATGGTTTCCTGTGTGACCTGCCCTAGATGGTCCTGCTCTGGCAGGGGCATTGGACTGGATGATTTTTTTTCAGGTCCCTTCCAACCCCTAACATTCTGTGATTCTGTGTGAAATAGGTGCCTAGAAAACCTTCAACAAGAACATAGATTTCTGCCTGGTTCTTTCCTCAGGAAGCCTTAGGTTATACTTAGGTAATCTTCTACAGCACAGCTTAGAGGAAGTATTTCCTTTGAGTAAGTTTCTGAGAATTGGTAGCTGACTCAGTGCAGGAGTTTTCCACCTTGAAGCCCAGAGCTGTGAAATGGCTGTGCCCAAGGTATAGCAGGGAAAACCACCGTTCAGTTAAGGTTATTAATTGATTATTTTCTTCCCTCCTCTGTCATTTAGGTCTTGGAAGACCACCTATTGGTTACAAGAGACAAATAGAAGACGATGATGATGATGATGAATATGACTCTGAAATGGATGACTTCATTGAAGATGAAGGGGAACCCCAAGAAGAAATATCAAAGCATATTCGGGAAATATTTGGCTATGACCGGAAAAGGCAAGAAAAATGCCAGTTCTGAGATGCTGCTGAACAAGCAGCAGAATTAGCAGAGTCCAACAAATCAGAGTGGCTTAGAAATAGGGGAAGAGATGGTATCCAGAAATGGTTTTACACTGCAGAAGTTTAACAAGCATCAGAGCTGCTTCTGTGCAGAAGGGACCTTGACTTTCATGCAGCCTGCTGTGCTCTTCTGGGGAACAATAACATTTGGTAGAGTAGGACACAGCTGGGGGAAAAAACACAGCTTCAAGGTCTCACCTGTACAGTTCAGAGCAACTCTTTCCTATTATTGGCTGTTCAAATACTTTCTAGCCATCTGCAGTATTCCCAGAATTCATCAGATGTGGCTGCCTGAATATGAACTGCTAAATGCAGTAGTGTTAGCTGCTCAGTGAGAGGATCTAGCTTGGTGTGACTAGGGACTGCTGGAAAATGTAGGGTCTGGGCTTGTTTAAATAGTTTTGTCTTGCCTGACAATAAGATATAAGAAAGTATTTTAAAGGCTTGTAGCACAGAATTGGTATGTGGCACAGTAATTGTTCTAAGAAGGGATGTGAATTCGTAACTACATTATCATGGGTTTTTGAGTGTGCTGAAAGCCAACATTTAATTTGCAGATACAAAGATGAAAGTGATTATGCCTTACGTTATATGGAGAGCAGCTGGAGAGAGCAACAGAAAGAAGAAGCTAGGAGGTAAGCATGGATTTTAAACTCGGATAGGAAGTGGGGAGTTGGTTTATTGCTCAAGGCATGGAGCTAAGTTAGAGTGGGTATCTGCTGCTTTGTAAAGCAGAGGTAAGGAAGCCTTACCATTTTTAATAAGAAGGCTAAGGGAGAGAAAACTCAGCCAGCCAGTGGTGAGTACAGTAGATAAATCTTGTATGTTCGTACTCATGGATCACTAACTTTGCCTGCAGAAGCCCCCCAACAAACCAAATGTATGGCCAAACATCTGTTTCAGTGCCCTCACTGTGAAGAAGTATAAACAGTTAGGCTTAATTGTTGGTTTAGGAGCCTGCAGTGGAACAGTTTAGCCCAGAACAGTTGAATTCTCATGGTGATGTGGTCAAACATTTTGCACTGAGGTGTGTGCTGCTCTGCCTGATGTTGTTTCATAAGGAACCATGGATGTACAAATGCACTCGCTCAGTGGGGCTACAAATGAGGCCGTAACTTTGTCACACCCATCCCTAGTATCAGAGCAGCCCTTACTTAATGATGAGATCAGTCATTGCAGGTATTGTTAAGTATCACTTTCAACACACTGACTTCTTGGAAGCTGAAGAAACCATGCAGGGATGTAGCTAAAACATGCCATGTTAGCAGAGTCTCTTCCATGGGCCTGTTCACCAGAGCCATGGCAGTTAGGTGGACTGAGGGAGGAGCTGTGTTGGGCTTGTAGCTACCTGAATGGTGCCTCAAGCTAGAAAGCTGCAATCTTTTCCTTCTGTTTGACACATCATTCCTTCCCTCACCAATATCAGTGGTTTAGGTGGCTCTGAGAGAACTGAGTCAGCCCTGCTGTGACTTGTATGTAGGAGTTACACCAGCAAGAACTGATGGATGGGCTTCAGAAACTACTTTTCAGAATAAACATGATCTTCTATATTACAGTTTTTCCAATCTTGATTTGTTTAACAAATTTTGGATAGTTTTTGCCTGAAAACATTTGATTGTAATGTAATGATTAGACTCTTGATTTCTTAAAGCTGTCTTCTTCTTGATGTAATTAAAGAAAACTTATGATAGTTGAACTGAGCTAAAACTTTAGCTCATATGAGCTGTCATGCTTGTAGGATTGCTTTTCCAGGGGGAGGGGTACAAGTCAACATTCCTGTTTGTAGCAGCGTGTAAAAGATTTAATCTTCTTTGGCAGCTTGAGACTTGGTGTTCAGGAGGACTTAGAAGAATTGAGACGGGAAGAAGAAGAGTTAAAACGCAAGAGACAGTCGAAGAAGCTGAGGACACGTTAATGACTTACGGTGTTGACTTTGTTCATGTTTCTGCTACCCTCTGCCTCCATACATCTCTTATTCTACTTCAGTTTCCATTTGCTTATTAGAGGGCAAAAGAGTATTTAAAGGGATGAAAGTACTGAAAAGCAAGGGTTTAGTTTGACCTAAATGAGATATTTATTTTTAATACTTACCAAGGTTGGTTTTTTATGAAGAAATTACTGCACTAATGCATATTAAGTGGAATGAAATTAATAATGTTTCCATTGACTAAACCAGTTCAAGATGCCAGCAGAAATATTGACTAGCTATGCACTGACTCAGAACTGTTGGGCCCCTATACCAGTCAATCAATTTTGCATTCACTTGAAAGGAATAACATTCTTGTTCCCTGATACTTCTTGAGACTTACAGAAATTGCTTTATTACCCTACTCTGTCTCCCAGCCTGAGCCTCAAAGTATTGAAATGTCCTTTTCTGTAGAGAAGCAGTTTGGGTGTAAATTCAGCCATTGCCACAGATGCTCAAAGCAATAAAGTGCTGCATAGTTCCTGATTTGAGGACCCATGAAAATAATCTGAACCTCTTTATTTCTGAATGGAAAAAGTGCATGCCATGTGCAAATTGTACAGTCACAGGTATGGCCAAAAGTCTGTTGGCTTGTGCTGTGCCTGGCATTGCAATCCCAACCCAATTCGGTATGATAAATACACCCCCTGAAAACAGGAATCCCTAGTGTGTGTGTGTGTGTAGCCTGTGCTTTTGGGCTCAAGCCTATGCTTGGGAATCCTCCTCCTGCCCTCTGAATCTTCACATTCACTTAACAGCTTCTGCAGCTTTCACAAATGGTGTACAGTGCACTTGTTTGTTCTTGCATTAAACATCAGATGAGTTCAATGAGTCTCAAATGCGAAGCAGTCCTTTATCTAATTAGGTTTTGCTATTTAGAGAGCACATCAGGATGAAGGTGTATTAGAATGTATTTGCAGCTCTTCAATATTAACAACTTCCTGTTAAGTAGTTAATACCTGTGATTAATTTCATCAAACCAAATCTAAACTGGTCCATCCAGCAGGAGAGTTAGTTCAGTTACCTTAATGCCCATATTTGCACATTATTTCTAACTATGCACTTAAAGACTGTTTCTTTCTGTAACTGAATTTGTTTACAATCAGCACAGGGTTCACAGAAGTCTATGGGAGTTGTGCTAAGAGCCTGAAGCTCGAATCTGATGTTGCATCTACCTAGACTTCCTGAGGTTGCCCTTCAAAGCTCACCAGTGTCACTACTTAGCTTTGCCTCAAGCTCCAGGGCTCCATCGGTAGTACCTCTGTCTTCAGCTGCTGAGGCTGTTATGTTTTAATGCTAGAAGTACTTGGCAAAGTACAAAAAGGGCTTTGGGTGTTCAGGGAGTTAAAGGAATAAAAAGGAAAAATTGCCCTGTAGAAAAAATGACAAAGGAACCTTTCCTAGCAGGGGACTACTCTTAACAGTGCTGCTTCTGGGAAGGAGTTCAGATGGCAACCTGCAGAAAGCAACCTTGGAAGCTGCTGAAATTTAAACATCTGACTCTTAATGTAAGAAAAACCAGACATGTCTTTTTAAGACATTTTCTGTCAATGGTGTAGCATTTCACTGCCTCAGTAAAACACTGATAGGGGAAGCTATTGGGATAGGTTCTATAAACTAATTCAGTGTTAGTTGACAGGGAGCCCAGATGAAGACACCATCATTGCTCCTCTATTTTTAGCTTGCTTTATTAACCAATAAAAACTGTTTCTCAGTGTGCTTGAAGCCATGCAAGATAGTGCAACCTCTCTGCTTGTCTAGAAGTGTTATATTTCTTCTGCTTCATTGAGACCATCTAAAGTTTTCTGTTATGGTTCTAGAATTATCCATTCAAGAAAGTGAATACTGGGACCACGAGCAAGTTACTGGGTGGTTTTACTTTTTAACTCATCTTAGCTGGAGAAAAGTTCTGGATCTGTCAACCCAGACAGCTATGTCAGCTATGAGCAGCTGCCTGCCTGGCTGGGGGAAAAAAAAAGTCTCTTGTGAAGCAAAAGAAATATTAATTCAAACTTGGTTCAGCTGGGAACTAAATCTGCATTTCAGATAAAGGAAGATTAAATCAAATCTGACTATTTCACCCCTTTCTGATTATTGAAACATGCAAGATGGTTACATTTCCTAATCTGTAAAGCACTTTGTCATTTGTCTTTTAGGTGGTGACTGGAATGTACTCTGCTAGCCTCCCTAAGACACTGTGTAACTGTTTCCTCACAGAGTGATCCTTGCTTAGACTTTTATCTATTTCATATGAAAAATTCTTCAAGGACACGTTTGTAATTTTCCAGTCGAGTACTTTCTCACAATTGGGTTGCAAATTTTGTATGAAATGTTTTGAGTTTTGAAGTGCTTGCACTTGCTGCATATTTGTAAACTGGCTAGGAAGGAGCTAAATTTGGGGGGGTTAATTCCTGACCTTGTATCCAAAACCATTTACTCTTTGCCAGATGAATAGTGTTAATCTAATGGGAGTACTTTGGTAATTGCCCAAAGTGCGTCTGAATTTGTGAAGAAGCAAAACTGGAAGACTGCTTCCATTGGTTTCTGAGGATCCAATGTTAAGCCAAGGACTTAATTGTGTGTAATTCTGGTTTGGGATTCAGATTTTTTTTTTTTTAATTCACTGTTTGACCATGTGCCTTTCTCACTAAATTGTGTCAAAAAAATACCCCAACGATGAATGTAGGAGCAGAAAAGGTTTGGTGGGTCTCTGCTGCCTCAGATTCTATACCCCTTGGTCATGTGAAATGACATGCTTCTCATAAACCCCTTCCAGGTCTGGCTTTGATTGCACAATTCCAGTAGCTACTTCTTTACTGCTCATGCTCAATCAGATGAAGGGCACTTTCTTACTCTTGGTGACTACTTTTTGAACATGTCTTGTACTTACACTTGAGCTGTACTTCACTTGACAGCCACGTCTTTTGGAGGCCAGGGTTTCGCATATCACAGGAAGCCTTAGCGTGCAACTCTGTGCTGTGCTTTAAAATAAAGACCTTTCAAGAAATATATGAGATCTCTATGGAAATCTGGATTTATTTTTGTGTAAAGTCCAAAATATTATCCAGGAAGACGAATTTTCTATTTTTTTTGCCTTTTGTAACCTAATCTAGTAGCTGAGACCTATTTCTAGATATAGCCTATTTCTGGAGACCAAAACATGTCAGAAAATAAATATATGGAGAGACTGGTGTTTAAATTGTGATGAATGTACTTCTATTTATTTTGGTGAGTGGGTGTGATGCAATATTGAAGTGTTAGTGTGTAAATAAGGGTGCTTCTAGTTTTAGGCAATGATTTCTTGGGTTGTGGGTTGGTTTTTTTTCTCCTTTGGGGGGGATATCATTTGTGCACAATGTCTTTTTACACAATGTGATCAATCAGGTTCAACTCCTACATAGCTTAACTGTATCCTGGTGCTGTCAAGAAAGTGTATACTTTGCACACCCCAAATGCATTTACATTTTGCAGAGTATGTATACAATAAATGACAGGCATTAAACATTTTCCTGCTATTTCTCATTGGTTTACTTCTGTGGAAGACTTTCCAGAATTCTTTGCTGCTGGTTTCCTCTGAGCTGTCACATGCAGCAGGATTAGGCTGAGTGTTCTCCCAAGAATTGTTCTCAAGCAGCTAGCAAGAACATAGGAAAAATTAATGGAGGCACTTAAGCATTCAGAAAAGTTCTGAAAATGGTTGGTGTGTCCTGCAGCTTAGGCTTATGGCATGCACGTATTTGGAGGTCCATGTATTTTAGAGTGCTTCTGTATACAAAGGCAGCAGTTGCCTTTCCTCTCCTCCATTTAGGGTGTGTGTTTCACAGACAGCATCTTTCTCAGATGCTTATTCCCATGTAAAGACTCTGAACCTCTTCAGTTGCTGTCTCTTGTGGAGCCATTTACTGCTTTGACAGGTGAAGGTCAGTCCTAGTGACTGCTCTGAGCAGCCAGTGTTGCCACCCACTTCCAGACAGATAGTTACACCTCAGCGAGCACAGCCGCCTTCCCTTTGAAACAGCAGAGCTTGCACACTCCAGTGCTTGAAATGATTATTTAATCATACTGCAAATGAGCATTTCATCAGTGCCCTGTGAGTACCTTGTTTTGAAGGCATGAAATCTTACTTGGTCTGTGTCTCTTTTTGATTATTCTTTTTAATGTATCTTAATAGCTGTAATTGTTCATTATTTCAAAGCAAATGTTGAGTTGGGGGGCAAGTCTGCTTTGAGCTCTCTTAATCCAGCCAGTAAAGCAGTACTTCTCCAGAAGCAATCAGCATTTCACTCAGGCCTGGAGAAAAGGATATTTACTCTTTTTTTCCTTGAGGGAAGTTTTTGGTTGTAGAACTGAAGTGTTCTTTCAAATTACAAAGATCTACAGTTTAGTCACTAACTTCTTTGACCAAAACTGATGAATTGTTTTGTTTTCCCAAACTATGTGGTCCTTAATTTGCTTTGGGGATTTTTCTCTGCAGCTCCTCATGGGAGTCATGAGGTTTTACCAATATCCTCTTCCCTGCATCAGCAAATTCATACTTGGGTTGTTTTTCCTGTATGCTGGATGCAACTTCTGCCCAGTTTCTCAACATCTCTCAGCTAAGGCATGTACCCTGATGCCATCTCCTATCATGCTATATGTGTGGAAGTTGATAACCATGGGCCATTTAGAGAGAATCAAGGGATTCAATGAGGTTTGTTTTTGTCTTGTTAAGGGAATGGTCTTGATTCTGACTTGAAAAGTACAAGTGTAGCATTCCAGACTTGAAATAGCAATGAGAACATACTTAAGCACAGTGAGTGTAACAGGATGAGTTTGAGTACCTTGTACTTCTCAATGTATTTAACCTCTTTTTGTGAACTCCATGAGTGGTAGCTAAGTTCCTTGATTGACTAAAAATATATTGCTTGTTATGGGCCTGATCTCTATCACAGTAATTCTCCCCTCACCTCAGCTCTTGCATTGCATAAATACTTTGTGGTCCCTCAGCACATCCAGTATGTTATGAAATTTGCCAAAGTGATATCTGTTAGAGCACTACACCTGTTGCTCTGCACTTGCTAAAGGACTTGTTATCTTGGCACAAAAGGGGCACTAACGTGAATCCATACACACTTTCTTGATTGCTGTGGAATGTGCAGGAGGTCTGGCTTCAGCCTCTTGCAGCAGTGGCAACCATGGCTGTAAATGACATGTAGGGTGGCAGCTCAGTCACATGAGGTGAATCTGCAGAGTGCCACGTTGTTGTTTGGCTCTTCCCCCAGCCAATGTGAGTGAACAGCAAACCCTTTATTAGTCTGCCTTGTGTTTGCTGGCTGCGTGTACAAAGGCAGCGCGGTGATGGCAGCCGTAGTGTGCGATGTGGCCCAGGGCTATGGGGAGCCTCTATGTGAGCAGGGTGAGAGATGCTGAAACTTGCAGGAAAAATTAACTCCTTTGTGAGAGACTATTTGCTGCCATCTGCAGTTGGCAGCGAGGCCTGATGTATATCAGAACTGCTGATTTAAATCCAGCCCTGCATGGATGGTGCTTTTAAACTGATAGTTATGAAATTCTCAGGGTGTAGTTCACACACACAGGCGACATACTGGCTAGTCACATCAAAGGCGAGCACTGAGATAAATAAGGCTCTTATGATACTTCCAGAGCTGAAACCACTTTGGTTTTGTGAGGAAACTCGCTCTTGCCACTTGTGTTGCATTTTGTCTTCGTTTATTCCCCAAACTCCAGTATAAGACAATCAGTTGAGCATGTTTCAGAAGTGGGAATTTTGCCCATTTGACTGAAGTTCAACTTGGAACTTCCGTTTCATTACTTAATTTGGACAACTCATTACTTAATTTGGACACCTCATGGTTTTCTCCACTGCAGAAAGTTCTTTGAAATACTTCCTGAATTGTAGTTTTGTGTTACTGAGAAGCCTTTCCCATGGTTCTGCTTAGCTGGCATACCCAGAGATAGAAGATGCCCCCAGGAAGGCAGAAGAATGAGAGCAGTATTTCAGAGATGAAAGTGAGTAAAAATGATGCCACTTTCCTCTCTGTGGAGCTTATTACAATTCCAAAGCCACAAGCTGTAGAACTAGCTCCACAGTCCATGAAGTTGTCCCTTTGCCCTCTCCCTTAGCATCTGAGAAACCAGAACACATCTTTGCTCTTATTATTAACCATCTTAACTTTTCTACCAAATCTCAGAGGCAACATTTCAGTCAGTAAGAGGACCTGTATCACATAGGGTGAGCTTTTCTGGAGAAAGGAGTTGCCATGAAAAAAGAGTTGGATGTATTGCCAGTTTGGGGAATTTGTGTGGCTCATTTGATGAGAATATATGCCAAATGCTACAACCTCCTTCAGACAGGCACAGTGTCATCGGTCCCACTGGCTTCACCAGACTCTTTTCCACGTGCTTTTCCAGAGCAAAGACCATGTTTGATAATAGATTACTTGATCCTGAAACTTGGGTTTCATATTTTTACCTCCAGAAAATATATACACTTCGAACAGACACTACATCAAAGAGATGTTAGTCAAAACTCTGGCCAACAGACAGTCAAATAGAGGAGACAAGCTAGCTTCAGAAACTGAAAGACAGAAGGGAGCTTTGGTAATGAAAGATAGATGATGGGGGGAGAGGAACTACCAGAGGACTTGTACAGGGCAGTATGAGAGGGTAGCAAAGCTGTGTTCTGTGTGGGCAGAATGTTACCCTGCCAGCAAGACACTACCTAGAGATTACTTGGCATTAGGATCTCTTCATTGAACGTGAAGTTATTCATTGCAGATGACGTTTAGAGCAGGGTTTGAGTCAGAGAGCAGAGGTACAGCTCTGAATTTCAAGAGTTTGAACAGTGAGTGCTAAGAAACTTGGATTTGTAGTTTGGGTGTTGGTTTAAGTCAAGTTGGTGTCGGTTAAGCCTTGCACAGAAATGGTATTACCACTGGGCAAGCTGGTCTACTTGAGGATGTCCCTGCTGACTGCAGGGAGGTTGGGCTAGATGACCTTTGGAGGTCCCTTCCAGCCTGGACTGTTCTCTGATTCTATTCTTCAGATGACAGCAGTGTGTCACCACCAAGGGTAGGTTGTTACTCATCCAGTTTCTATTATTAATTTTTCTATGCACACAGATTTTTACAAGTGGCTCCAGGAGCACCTAACATATTAATAACTGTAAATATTATCAGACTTTCCTGGGTTTTACTGTGAAATAGGGAGAAATTAAACATTTAAATGCTTAAGATTAACATTTTACAAGGGCTGCTTCTCAAACATCAGGCTGTGCTAGGACCTTTGTGGAACCAAATGATTTTCAAACTGTTTTCTTAAAGGGCTTAGATAAATTCCATGCAGCTCATCCTGCAATGGCTTGTGACAAGGCTATGTTTTCACCCTCAGAAAAAACAACCATGCAGCCACAGGGTCTGTAGGAGGCTGGGCTGAAGGCAGCTGGCATTGCATGTGCCCCCAGACCAGAGCTCTCAGGCTCCCAGTAAAGCTTTCCTTTCCTATTCCTCCTGCCACAAACCCCAGGGTGCCCAGAGTACTTAGTCCAGTTTACAGAGGGTCTCTCCCGTAGTGCCCACCACCTGGGAGAACACAGCAGGCAAGGTTGTGCTGGTGGGAGTCCCCAGGAAAAGCTCCCTCCCTCCCTCCCTTCTCTGGGGCAGGGGCCTCTCTGGGCTGGTGGGGCTGGGGACAAAGCACCTAGGAGGATGCTGGCCTTGCAGGCTGAGTGGAGGAGGTCTGGGTGGTCAGTGGTGATGTGCCAGCTTGCTGCTCCTGCTCACAACTCTTGCCCTGCGAACAGTATCTCGGAGATCAGCAGCGCCTGCACAAACAGGGGCTGCAGGGCAGGACCGAGCACAAACAGACCCCCAGGAAGGAAGGCAATGCTCACCAGGTTTTCTGTGCACAGCCAGCCCAGGGCAAGTTCGGTATCTTACCCTGTCTCACCCCTTTGGGGTCCCGCTCACCCTGGGTTTCGCAATGCCCAGGCTGTCACTTGCCAGGGGCTGCATCCTGAAACTTGGTCACATTACCATCAGCACAGAAGGGGAAATGGCACCCAGCCGAGAGCTCTTTGCCTTCAGCCTTCCCAGCAAAGTACTGAAGTGATTATTTACCTCCCGCTCACAGGTCCATTAGAAGGAAAGCTGCGATAGGCCTTCTGCTCACGGCTGAGGGCAGCCGGAGGCAGCGGGACAGCGCTCTGAGGGCGCGGCGCAAGGGCTGCCGGGAGGCGGTCCCGCCCCGCCATGGCGTTCTCGGAGCCGGCGCTGCGGAAGCAGCTGGGCAAGGTGCGCGCGGGGCTGAGGGGGCGCGCGGCTGGGCGGGAAGGGGGAGCGCTGAGGGAAATGGCAGCTGCGCAGGCAGGGCTGGCGGGAGGGGACGGGGCCGCTCCCCTGCACCAGCTGTGCCGGGCGGCCCCCTGGCCCGCCAAGTTCCTGCGAGTCACCGACCGCGGTGCTGGGCGCGAAGGGCAGCGCTGAGAGAGCCAAGCAGCCCCGGGGGAGGGCAGGCGAACCCGGTCCCTGCGCCCTCGGCGGCGCGGGGCCGTCTGTAATGTCGCGGTCACCGCTTGTCAAAGACTTCTGGCCGGCGCGCAGGATTTACGTCCCCTTACTGCCGCTGAGCTCAAACTTGTGCCCGGCACAACTTCATCCTTGTGGCTCAGGACACGGGAACGCGTGTGACACGCTGCGTGCGGGCGAAACCTCACCCCGCACGAGGAGTTAGTGATCTCCTTGCGGGGCAGGCTGTGACAGCCCTTTCATTAGGCTCTCCGTGCCTCAGAAGCACAGATTTATCTCTCTAGCGTCCCTCTGAGGTAATGGGAGTTCTCATTTCCATAGGATGGATGTGTATTTAAACTTTGGGGCACGCCAAGTAATCTTAGGTGCCAAATGAGAAAGGGCTGCAGCTGACTCACCTCTTACATCGTGTCATGTTTAGAGAAGAACAAACCGTCTTAATGGGAATGCCTCATTTGGGGTTATGAGTAAGACGGGGGGTCAGCTAGGGAAAGATGGCTTTGATGTCATAACCAGAGGTAGCCAGACTTCTGAAAACGTGTTAAATAGAAGAGTGGAGACATTCGTCCTTTGGGTACTCCTGGTTATTCTTCTTGTACTGCTTGGCTTTGCAGTGAGACTGCAAGGCAGGCGTGAGACTGAATGGGGCGAAGCCAACTAAAAGGTGTTTGTTTCCAGCAGCTTTGTGTTTTCTTGTGCAAAGGGGAAAACAAGTGTGCCATCCACATAGCTGTAGTGCTGCTGCTGTTTCTGTCTTACTGAAGAGATGGTAGATTTTAGCTCTGCCTTTGTGGGATGTACTCCAGCGCAGCAGGCAGCTCTTCGAGCCCCCTTCAGGCTGCACTTGTGTTTGCTTAGGCAAGGTTTCCAGGACGGCTTCAGACTTCCTAAAATGAAGAGCAGATGCTCTAGTCTAGGAAGTGGAAAATATTCTTTGTAACTTCCAGGTGTTGAGGGATGGAAAACTCTTGGAAGTTAAGGTATTAGAGTGACTGGGGACTGTCTAAATAAAGCAGCAGTGATCCATTCTTGCTGACTCTTCCAGCTCACATTTTGAGCATCAGTACTTCTTAATCTGTGGACAGGTTTTCTGAAGGTGGGAAAGAGGGATGCATTATTGTCTTTGGATTTTCTTAGCTCTGAAGGACAGCTTAAATATGGAACAACGTTTCCAGAGGCTAGTTACATGCTCTCTTAATATGTTTGTGGAAATCAACATCTTAGGAAAACTCTTCTAAGTGTATCCAGGTGGGTCTGACTTTTTCACAGCAATTGTGCCAGCGATAAGGCAGCTTCCTTTTTTTTCTAAGAGGTTTATATTGTGTTGAATTATTATGTCTAGAGAAGACTAAGTTTTACTAAGCCTCTGCTCCTACAGCTGTAAAGGAGAAGAAATGGTATAGAAGGAGTGATATTCAGAGTACAAGTTCCAATGTAGCAACAGCAGACTTGGGAGACTTTTGGAATGTTTGGTTGGGGTTTTTTTTAATCCATTTTTTGGAGAACTTATTTCACACCAAAGCTATTTGTAATACTACAAGTAATTATTACCTTGCCATTTTTATGTTACTACCTTCTCTTAGTTCCTTTTCCCTGTCTCTGGTAATTAAGAAGAAGCTTTTGAAGTGAAACTTTCTTTTTTATCTCTCTTTTTTTTCTTCCCCCTTTCCAGTATAAGTTCAGAGACCTGACCATAGAAGAACTAAGGAATGTTAACAAGACCTACCCAAACTTCACATTCTCCATGAACACATACAGTAAGAAATTATATAGTTACTTTGAACTAACTTTTGGGCTTCTTGCTTGCTACAGATTGAGGCTGTGTATAATAGAGTTTAAACTGTGTGAACATCTTCCAGTTGTGTTCCTGTCTTTACTTCAACCTGCAATGAAATTTCTCTTGCCGTGTGATGGCTCTTGAAAGCTCTTCCAAGAATCCACACATACAAAACCCTAATCAGCTCACTGAACTTCATTTTGTTTTGTCAGTCATTGTAGATGATTGATGGTATTTTACATTCTTCATATGTAACAGCATTTTTGCATGTCCCATGATTGTACTGAAAGCACTTTCCTCTCTTTGGCTTAACAAGTGTCACTTCCAAAATCTCTCAGCCTAACTGAAAGTTCTTGCCACACCAGAATTACCCAGGACAAGGAATTTGCAGACCAATGATAGGTTTAGTTGTACCAATGCCATTTTCATTCAGATTCCATTAAGGAATTATCTTAGAGGGGGAGGGAGGACCTTTGTAACAGGCCTCAGTTCTTTGAGGAGCAGTGAAGTGGATTTCTAATAAAGAAATAGTGTTGCAGGTAGGTAGTTGTGGTTAAGGTTGCCATGCCAGATCTCAAAGGATTTATTACTGCTCTCTAAAATCAGATCTTTTAATTTCAGCCTTCAAGGATGGATCCCAGAAGGACCTCCTGAATTTTAGTGGTACTGTTCCAGTAAAGTATGGTAAGACAAATGAAATATCATTTCCTAACCAGTAATGAAGCTAATTGTTAAATGTATTGGGTTGTGCCACTTAACAGTGCACTGTGCACAAGAAGGCTGTAAAGGATTTTGCCTGAACTGGCAAAAGCCACTCCTACTGCATAAACAAGTGCCTTCATGTAGACAGATTCTGAAATAAGGTGATATTAGTTAGGTAAGTCAATTAACTATTTGAAAAATGACACAGTTTGAGACAGTGTAGGCAAAATCTTTGCCTGCATGAACTCTACAAGGCCTATGCTTGTATGGGCAGTGTCCAAAAATAGCTAGTAGGTAATTTTTGGTTTTAACATAAAGGCCTTGATGTCTGAGGCAAAGCTCTTCATACATGCATCTTTGATTCAGTTGTTGAGTCCTGAAATAAGTATGAAATGGGTAGCTTTAAGAGAGTTCTGTGCCTGGAAAAGGGGACCCATTGGCTGATAGAATATCCTGAGAGGGGGGGGAAAAAAACACACACAGATCTTTATATGAAGAAAGATGCAGTCAGTAGCATTTCAAGTTGATCCAGACTCAGCTGGTTTTATTAACTAGCCCAAGTAACATAAATACTTTCCAGCATGAAGCTAGAAAGTGATCTGTCAGGCTTTATTTCTTTGTTAGTTTGAAGTGTGACTCACACATGCCTGGCTTTTAGTGCCTCTTCTCAATGCTGAAGGTAGTAACAGCTTTTCTCTTGTGTTGAACAGGTAGTTCCTATAACATGCCAATTCGTCTGTGGATTCTGGATTCTCATCCCTTTGCTCCCCCCATTTGCTTCTTGAAGCCAACTGCAAACATGGGCATTTCAGTGGGAAAGCATGTGGATGCTCAAGGCAGGATTTATTTGCCCTACCTGCAGAACTGGAGCCATGTAAGAGGTGGAGTGGCTGGCAGGGGAGGGAAGTCTTTGGGAATAAAGCATAGTATCACATGGAGATCCATGGAGAGGAGTGGGTAGGGTTCTGGGCTTTTCATTTTCTGCATTTTCTCATTACAATGATTATGCAGGGGAAGCAAAACGTTATGTCTTTTGAAATGACAGCTTTGTAAAGGAAGTTATAAGCAATTGTAAGGAGAATTATTCCAAACTGAAGAAAAAAAGGGACTGGTTTTGTTACAAAGCAAAGCAAGCCTCATGATACTTTGTGGCTGTGAATAGTAGAGTATCCCTCAAAGAGGTTCAGTGGAAGTTTCTGTCCCTATGAAAGAGTATGTCTCTTTCAGCCTCATGATACTCTTGTTGCTGTGAATAGTGGAGTATCCTTCAAAGAAATTCAGTAGAAGTTTCTGCCTGTGGAGTATGTCTCTTTCAGCAGAACTCTGAAGCGTTAGCATTGAGATGCAAAAGCCACCGCTCTTTCTGAATGATCTTGTGCACTGTACTAAATAACTTGCATAACCATGACTGCCAGAGCAGTAAAAATGATGTAATGAAGAGCTATATTTTGCATTATTGATATAGGCCATTCCCATGGGAACTTTTACTCATTCACTGTGGTTTACCCAAAGGAGGACTGAGTTGCCAAAACTCTGGACAGTTAAGCTTGTCTGAGAAGAGTGAACTGTCTTCCCTTGAGCTGTGATTTGTCCCACTTTCAATACTGGATGTGGCTATAGCAAAGGCTTCCATATATTCATTGCTGCCTTCAAAAACTGGCTGCACTCATCATGTTAACTTTATCATTCTGTATTGTTGAATTCCTTTTAATCCATACTACTGTTTGGAAAGTATCTTCTCAAAAAGTGATGCTTTAAAGGGGGTCTGTACTTATAGTTTGTTTAAACCTTGTACAGCCATGGCTCTTTACAAACTACTGCAGCTTACAGCTGACAGCACTACATGAAACAGAAAGTCAACTGTTTGGGTGTCTTCTCTCTTGCTGTGTTCCAGCCTAAATCAACTATCATTGGATTAATCAAGGAAATGATTGCAAAATTTGAGGAAGAGCTCCCTTTGTATTCACTGTCATCTTCTGATGCAGCCAGGCAATCAGAACTCCTCTCCTACATTGCAAAGATTACTGAAGGTGTGGATGTTTTCACGTATTTGTTTGCAATGCTCTCATATGTTTTATTACTTGATATCACAAAGATGCCTACACAATTTTAATATGCAGTGCTTGCACATCCACAGTGTTTGGTGCTTCTTCTGTAATCAAAAGTGCCTCTTTTTGAACAGAGAGCTCATACTCTCTTTGAGGAAGCAGCTAATTTTGGACGTTCATATTTAAGCCCACTGAGAAGTGCTGTAGGCTTGGCATTACTCATTTGTTGGAAACAACTGCAGCAAAGCCCAGTGGGAGATCTTGTGGAAAGGAAATGTGAATTTATTATAAGCAAGTTAATTTTACCCAGTCACAGTCACACATTCTCTCAGATCTCACTTACTCACACTCTCACATCTACAGTCTCAAGCCCGAGACCTGACTGACCACAGTCACTGGTGTGCAACACTGAAGACAGGAGTGCTGGCTGCTGAGTCCACATCATGTCTCTTGGGTCCTTCTTGCTCTGTGGTGACAAGCTAATTTTGGCCATGTCTTTTATCCCCTTCAGGAGTGGAGCTATCTGGCATTTTTGCCTCATTACTTTATCCCACCTGTTGTAAGTCTTGGGCAAAGTTCCTGAATTTGACAGTTCTTGTGTTTATCTAACCTGGGTATTTTTTGGCTCTGGTTCTGTTTTGCATCTTGACATATTTTCTTCGGGTCAGTCTTCCTTCACTGGTGAAATCATGGATGGTGATCTGATGGTTACACTCAATCATCTTAAAGGTCTTTTCCAACCAAAACAATTCTATGATTTGATGATCTGTGGCAACTGGTGCAAACCTTTCCTTTTAACCTTTTCCTGATACTCCTCCTGGTAATTGCATGCACACACACACACACACTTGTGAGCACACACATGTGTACACAGTTCACATTTCTAGGCAATCAATGTTTCTGCTAGAAATCTCTCTGTGTTACACTTGGAATGAGAATCATTATGTTCCCAGTACCACTGGCTAAACAACATCAGATTGCTGCATTTTAATCCAAATCCATTTTTCTTGTCTCTTCAGAGTATGAAATCTCTTACAACTGTTACACATTCATCTCTGTAACAGTAGCAAAAGGAGTATTGGTTGTATGGTCTCAGTGTTCTGTGATTCTGTGTCTAGCTTCTTGCTGTTGTTATTTCTACTTGGTGAAAAAAAATTCCTCTCCAGAGAGGAGTGTTTGTGTTTCACACCTTGCAAGTTGTGATGAATTGTCAGTGGTCCAGCTTGACCTCTCTTTTGAAGAGGTTCAAGCAATTTGGTTTAACTCTGGCACAACCATGATCCTTTCTGCAGCAGCAATACTTGTATTGATACAGTGTAGACCAGCACATAACTTTGTGGTGTTTTTTTTTAACTGTAGGAGAAACTGACATGAAAGCAAAGAGTAAGAATGGTGGAGGCAAAACCGAAGGGTGTTTTAACAAGGTTACTGTTGTTGGAGCTGGAGATCTTGGCACTGCCTGTGTGCTTGCAGTTGCAGCAAAGGTACATCATTATGTCTAATAGCAATAGACTCAGTTCAGAGAGGCTTCCAATCTAGTTCTTAGCACCTGATGTGTAGAAATAACTCAGCAGTTTTATTAGCCATGTCACTGCTTATCTCATTCACCTCTTCAGCTCACGTGTGGCCACACAGAAGTGTTAGTTTCTGTCCTGTTTTCTCAGTCAGCTTTTTAAATGCAAAGAGTATTGAATGTTGAAATCATGTATTTTGAAGCCACTTAGTTAAAGGATTCTTGCCTGAGTGGTAGCTTCTTCCAATTGGGATCTCCTGGTCCCATGGAAAAGGATAGTCTATAGACAGTCTGTGCTTTATATGCTCAGAGGCAACAGCAACATCAACATTTATAACTTCTCAGAGATGGTAGTGTGAGTTTTTTGGGTTTGTAATGTGATACTTCCTCATTGAACTCACTAAATTATTTTACTGTTGATCTGCACTGTTTTTACTCATACAGGGTGCTGCAGACAAGGTGGTTCTTTTGGATCTTTCTGAAGGTGCAGCAAAAGGAGGGATCATGGACTTGGAGATTTTTGCTCTGCCAAATGTAGAGATCAGCAAAGGTATTAGATGTTCTTTCTGGCACAGGGGCAAGTTCTGTACTGCAAGTGCTCATGCTGATGAGAGTGGGACACCTGGGAAGATAGAGAAGCTCTGGCATGTAGGCCATCGATTTTAAAACGCTGTTATCTTTTTATAGCTCCTTGCTTTTGGTCATCTTTTCAGAGTAAAACTGGGAAGGTTCAGCAAAGCTAGCATTGGTTTTATTTCAGCCTCTTTTTTCATTCTGTGTATAGAGGTAGAAGGGTATGAGTATACTGCCAGGTTTAGAGGCTAGTGCTGAAACTGGACTCACATAGAAATCCAGGAGGTGAAAGCACATAGCTTGCAGCCTAAGGCTTCAGTTATTTAGCTACTAATGCTAAGCAAGTTACACTGAGTGTTAATATTTTTTTTATGGTCTCCTACATGTCTTTGAGCTATAATATCAAAATTATAGAAGCCTCAGATAAAGGAGTCAAAGTCCTTCCTCCTCTTTAAAATTGGAATAAAAATGTTTTCTTCTCTCTAGCCATGAAATCTTAGCAAAGTTTATCTGTTAACCCATCTGGATACGTTCTGATCTCTGCTCTCTGCTCTTGAGCCCTTGCAGTCTGCCTTCTATGTTTCCCACCTACAAAATGGGAGAGTATTCTATGGGAGATCTGTGGTGCTATGGAAGCATCCCAAATTCCACACTGGGAGATACCGGGGTTGAAGTATCCCAAATTAAGCTGGATGCTGTAGTTTTGCCTTTAGGACAGCTCTTTGTTGTCCATCCAAAACAGAATAGAATTACACAAATACTTAAATCATGTTTTCTTTGTATTTCCAGACTTTTCTGCTTCAGCTGATTCAAAAGTTGTGGTACTCACAGTTAATTCTCTGGGTAATGCTCAGACTTACCTTGATGTCATACAGAGCAACGTGGATTTGTTCAGAGGAATTATCCCTACAGTATCCCACTACAGTCAGAACTCTGTTCTCCTTGTTGCTTCTCACCCAGGTATGGTGGTCTGGGGCCTAATGCTCTGTGCCCCAGCTGGCTTTCTCTTTGGCCTGTTTGAAAATACATTACTACCAAATGCACCCACTCAGTCAAAAATTCTTGCTAGTCTGAAAGATGTTTTCCTTTTCAGCTTTGAGCAGGCCACTGTCTTTGAGGGTTTTTTCTTTACTGTTACCAAGATAAAAGAAAATAGTGTACTTTGTTTTGTATGAAGGTATGTATTCCTGTGTGTTTCTGTATCTAGTTGCAACCTGGCTCTAGCTCCAAGATTAGCATTCATTGGCTGTTGTCTTGTCAGTTGTGTCCTGTATACATTTCTCCTGTGCAGTAGAGATAGATACACGTGTGTTGTGCCTCTCATGATCCCTAATACACATAACATAGTCTTGATAGTAAATATTGCAGCAATATTTTGGTGGAAAGGTTAAACCTGTTGGGTCAGTGATACTGTGAACCTAAGACAAAACAAAAACATTACTGAAAAGGGAAAGAAGTAAATGCTAGCCTCTCTGTCCTGGAAATATACTGAAGACAACCCTTTCCTGTTTTTCAAGTGCTTCTTGCCTGTCCTATTCTTTAGGGCTGTGGAGAGGGAGAAAGAGACTGCTTGCCAAATGAAAGGAAATTAAACATTGGCTGACTTAAATTTAGGAGCATGTGAGATTTTTGGTGTGGTGACTCATTTGGAAATTTCACTTGGCTTCTCTTAAAACTTTATGTGGGCTGTGAATTTTCTTCACCTCCTCCCCACCTGACTTGGTGTTTTGGGTTGAAATAAACCAATGATCTTACATGCTGAAAACTATTTTTAAGGTGAAGAAGTTGATCCTGGGGTTTTTGTAATCACAGCTCTTAGGTTTGCAACTGTGCTGAACTTTGAGTGGTCCTTCATTGTCAATGCCTTTTTCTTTCACATGTAGTTGAAGTAATGACATATGTGTCATGGAAGCTGAGTGCATTTCCCAAAAGCAGAGTAATTGGAGTAGGTACCAACCTGGATACAGAGAGATTTCAGTATATACTGGCAAACCTCTTGAAAGCACAGGTCCCTGCAAAAGATGCTTGGATTATTGGTGAACAAGGGGAAGACAAAGGTAAAGTTACACTTTATTATGACTGTGAGTTTATAGTATCCTGGAAGTGCTGAAGTAATTGAGTTATGAGAGGATAATTAAGAAAAGGAATGGAGATAGTCATAAGCTGGGCACTAGATTCTCATCATAATGGTTCTAAATAACACAGTCTGTGCTCAAGACTGTAGAACTGGAGTGGCAGCAAAAGTATTTGATGTTTGTCACAGTAAAAAAACAAAACCTAAAAACTAGCAGAAAATACAACTTCAAATGCTTTTTATTTGGTATAAGAGTATAGACTAGAGGTACTGGAGGAGGAAAGAAATGTGGTATAATATATAGGAGGTTACTGCTATAGTAACAATTACTACATATTACTTCCTTGTTAAGCAAATGTTCTGGCCAGGTGCTACTATAGAGTTACTGTAGCATGTTAGGGAACCTTAGAGGGCCATCAACTACATTTGGGTGGCTGTGGGGGAAGAAAGATTTGGACCACTTGAGTATTCATTTGCTGTTTGGTTTGGGTTTGGGGTTTCTCACCTTATCTGGTACTTGGTTTAGTCACTGTTTAGATGTGCATTTAAATGTTGGTTGGTTGTTTCTATTTAGTGCCTTCGTGGACCAGTTGTAACTTAGCTGCAAACCAGACAGAAGCAGTGGCTGCTCGTAACTCCAGGGAAACAGTGGCTAACAGGTGATGCCATTGCAGTCTGTTTTGTCTTCATGTTGACACACTTGATGATTGCAGAGTTGTTGTTTTTTTCCTTCAGCTCTCTATGAAGAGGACAAAGTTCGCTCTATAATGTTCACACACTGAGTGTACAGGAAATTGTAGGTCTGGCTGTCATTCCCCTCGAAACATGTAGTAGCCCCACTGGTTTTTATGAAGTTTGGAATAATAATGTTGTGCCTGTGATGATCTAAGACAAGCTTTGTAGAATACACACTGGAATATTACAGGTGCCAGTTTGTGTGTTTAAAAACAACAAAAAAGTAGACAAGAGTTTGTGTGGAAGCAGTTTACTTCAAAGCAAGGCACGTGTTTGGATCAATTTACCTGATTTAGCCTCCTACCAGTTACACCTCTTGACAGAAAAGAGAATTGTTACTAGTGTGGGTAAAATACACATCAACTCTGAAGTAATTCTTAATTCTTTTCTGTTGTTTTCCCAAACAGAACCATATCTTTCCAGTACACTTTTTTAACCTCATATGGTCCCCTTAACCTGTCTTTTTGTCTTTTACATGTAAACCAAAATAGAAATAATCAACATCTAAACCTCATGTTTTTTCTCCTTTTCCTGGTTTATATAGAGCTATGGAAGTTTTAAAGGGAAAGGGTCAGAGGTCTTGGTCTGTTGGACTCTCTGTTGCTGATTTGGCTGACAGCATACTGAAAGATAAAAGAAAGGTTCATTCTGTATCCACTCTGGCAAAGGTAAGTGTGTTATTAATAGCTTTTGGTTGGCACCATGATTATATTCTTTATCCTGGGTATGACCATTAATTTTGGCAGCACAAACAGCTCATTTAAAGTAACTGTTCAAGAAGCACTACTTCTGTTAGATTCTTCCAACAACAGCTTCCAGTGCTAGCCCAAAAATGAGCAAAAATCAATTTTTATGTTAATTTGAGACCAATATTAAAAGTGGATTATGCTCCCAAAAGTGGTAGAGTCCAGAGGGAAAATGCATTCATGGTTTCTGACCAGCTCCCCTGGAGCAGCTGGATTTAGCAAATGAAGAGCTGTTTTGTAGTATGAGCTTTGTCTGCATGCTAGAGGTTTGGTGTATCTGTTTTGGGAAACTCCTCTAAGTATGGCATGGTTCACTATTTGTTTTCTCTGTACTGTACTGTTGTACAGTTTCTATACAGTAATTCATTGCACAGG
Organism: Melanerpes formicivorus; assembly: GCF_026170545.1. Classification (NCBI taxonomy): domain Eukaryota; kingdom Metazoa; phylum Chordata; class Aves; order Piciformes; family Picidae; genus Melanerpes; species Melanerpes formicivorus. The sequence goes on along the minus strand of NW_027142368.1, from coordinate 13,155,984 downwards.
ATCTAAACCAAATGGCATTTGACCTATACAAAGCATGCCCTGTGATGGAACATCCTTGCTTAGTTCATGTAATCAAGTTATGTTGTGTAGTGCTATGCTTCAGAGCAGAAGTAAGTAACTGTGACAATCATCTTTGCATTTTGTTTCAGGGATGTTGCAGTATCAACAGTGAAGTATTTTTAAGTCTACCCTGTGTTCTTGGAGCCAGTGGAGTGATTGAAATGGTCAAACTAGAAGAAGATTCGCTAGTGCAGGAGAAACTGCAGAGCAGTGCAGGATCAATCCATGACCTCCAGCAGCAGCTGAAACTGTGAGCAAGCACTAGCTTAGCCACGGGGTCTGCTCACTGCACCTGGGGATCTGCTAGGCAGAAAGGCTTGCTTGGTACACGTGGATTTACACATCAAACAAGAAAGTGTTTTATTTTGCTTCCAAAAAGTGCTTCCTCCATTTGGGTTTCAATGATTCAGTGCTGCACTGCACAGTAATTTCTTGTTTGAAAGGTGTACTTTTGGTAGCCAAAATGAGCAGGGTAACATGCAAGAATGTTTTGCTTAAATCCAGGTGACTTTTGCCTGTAGTTTTTTGTTACTACTTGTAGCCTGATTCTTGGGGTTTTGTTAGCTCTTTGCAGCTCATTAGGGGACAGTGTAGGAGAGCAGCTTGTCCAGCTCTGCAGAAGCTCCAGCTGAACTCTTCTGGGTTTTACCTGCTGCATTAGAGGCTTGTCCAGAATATGGTCACACTCAGCTCCTCAGGGCATGGGGGATGCAATTCTATAGTTTGATCTGTCATGCTTATCACAGGTGCTCTTTTGTCAATGGACTGTTGCTTATTACCAAGTGCTAAAAGCATGACATTAGCAGTATCCAGACCTGAAGTATGGGTATGAATTTTTGGTGCATCTCTGATGATGTTTGAGACTTTCTGGTCATGATTGTTTGCTCTTATCCTGTAAGGATGTTCAGAGTGCTCAAGCATCTGCAGTTCTCACTACACACATGCAACTCTCTTACCCTGTGCAGCATTGGAACAGATGCTCTTCCTGAAAGGGAGAAGATGGGGTGGGCCTCAAATGAAGAGTGAAATCCCACAGTTACCTCATGCACAAATACCTGTGTGTTCAGGCCTTGATCCAGTTGGTGTTCATGAGCTCTCCATCAGCCTGAGGAGAATATAGTTACTTGAGAAAGCAACCTGTAACCCTCCTTGCAGTAGGCAAGGTGGAAAAGCAAGGCAAAGCAGCTGTTTTTTAAGATAAGGCCTTTGGGGAGGTTATAACTCCTTGATTCACTGTGCTTGTAAAAGACTGCACTCATCTTGGTTGTACCTCAGCATCACAATGCAGGCAGAGATGTGGACTCCACTCCTGCTGTGTGAGTTTAGAAATGTCATTCCATGGTTGTTTTGAGGTGTAACTGGGTAAATACTGATGGAGTAGGATCTGTGTTGGAGCAGATCTATTCCTTTGTGCCTTCCAGTTGTATCTTTCAGAGCCAGCCTAACAAGGAATTCTGAGTTTATATTATCTCAGAACTAAGAAAAAATAGAAAGGGAAAAAACTTCAGTAATTCAGATTTATGTGTGTTTTTTAATTTATTTACATGAAATACTCAATTTTCCTTCTTTGTGGTCAGTGATGGGACAAGATCATTCATGGCACAAGATCATTGATGGCTGCAGGTGACCAACTTTGCTGCTGTTTTAGAAAATGCAACCAACATGACTAGACTTGGGGGTTTGAATTTTTTTTTTCCTCTTACTCTGTAACAAGCAGAATGGAATCATGGCTTGGCTTGGTGATTTTTCAAGGTGTGTATGATCTGTTGAGCATATTCTGAAGTGACTAGTCAAGCTGTTTTTCAGTGTAAGGGTTATTTTTAATGCATAGTTTAAACCATATAAAGCTGCAAACTCTTCGAGGGCTCTTTTTTAGCTTGTTGTTGATGCTGTAAAGGGACTAAATGTGGCTTACTGCTCCCGTTTGTGTCATATTCTTTGAAAGCCAACCAAAGGACTGAGCTCATTCACTGCGGTGGGAAACGGCACTTTAGGTTCTCTCGCGAAATTAACGCCCGGCAATACTTTTTAACAATAAACTGCACTGCACAGAGACTTTCAGACGTTGCATGAAGTGTTTCGGGGAAGCTGGGTCGCTGCGGGCAGGGCGGAACGCGGCTGCCAGCCGCTGGGCTCCGCCGAGCGGGATAGGGTCCAGCAGCGCGGGCCCCATAGGCAGGCGGCGCTGGGCTCCCCGCACACGGCCCAGCCCGGGCCCGCCCCACTACCTGCCCCGCCCCACTACCTGCCCCTTCCCGGAAGCGCCGTCACGGCCGGGCGGCAGCGGCTGTCGCTGCCGGAAGCGGGCACAAAGCCGCTTCCTGTTTTTATGTAGGGGCGGGGAGAAGCGGCCGGGCCGGGCTGGTGTGTGGCAGCGGCACCGGGAGCGGAGGAGCGGCCGGCTGCCATGGCGGTCTCCGAGAGCCAGCTCAAGAAGATGCTCACCAAGGTAGCGGCGCGGTCGGGGACCCCGAGAGCCCCTTCTCCCCGCTGGCCTGGCTTGGGTGGCTGCGGGCCGCCTCTGTTCTCCGTCTTGCCTGGCGCATCGGGCGCGCCGCCCCCTCCGGCGGCCGCTGGGCCGAGGCGGTGGTAGTCTGAGCTGGGGGGGGGCAGCGGGGTCCTGCCCATGGCTTGGGGCCGAAGCGCCTGGCGTGGGCCAGGGACGGAGCGCGGCCCTGTGCCTCCTTCAGCCGAGGCGCTGGTCCCCGGGAGCGGTCGGCTCCCTTTCCCTCCTCTCAGGCGGTCATGGACATTCGCCGGCCTGCGGCTTTCTTCGGGACCGGCAGCTTACGGAGAGCTCAAGGGGTTAGGGATGGCGGCCAGGCAAAGCAGGGGTAGAAAGACTGTGTCCGGTCACCTGGAGAGTGTAAATTGAGTTAGTTTGTAAGGGGAAGTATGCTTTGTAAAGGGCTGTTCAGTGCCTCAGAGCCTAAAATACGTCAGTCTCTGTACCGCTACGAAAGTTTAGCTGTGGGTTAGGATATTGCCAAGGAAAAGCTGAATAGAAACCATTTGCTTAGCTGAGGTGGTCGTGCGTCGAAGTGAATCAGAGCTGCAGTGTGGATTGTTGGCTTGTATAGCGTCACTTGCATTTAAATGAAGGTGGAGGGCGGGTTCAACTTCGTTGACTAGGACGAGGGTGGGATTTTCATGACCCTTCTTTAAGGAAACAAGAACATCTCTTTAAAGGTAAATCATTAATCACTGAATCATACAGAGCCATGCGTAGCTGTGCCGCTCTTAAGCTGAAAACTGGGCTTTGTCCAGCGCCTTGAAACGAAAACCCCTGAGGCCGAACACTTAGGGGGAGTTAGGGCTTAAGGTGTGGTGGTGGTGGTGTTACTTTTAGTAACACAGTCATTGCATTTGCACAATTCTAAAATGAAATGTGATAGGCAAGGATCTGATCAAAACTGAAGGAGTCTTACTAAAGGGTCTTTAACCTGCATGGAATCCTAAGCAAATTGTTTTAGCAGCTTGAAAATGAGGGCTGACACACTGATTGTGTGTACATCTGTTTTCCTTAAATGATTCATTGCCGTGCTACAGAAGAAGCAGAATTTAAGGTAGTCCTGTCTCCTCTTTCCCCACACTGTCCCATTTTATACTGCTGTCTGACTTTGTGTAGGTAAGTTCCAATTGTGTAGGCAGTGTACTTAGGGGCTGATGAGTATGAAATTGCCTTTTCACTACTGTGTTTATCTTTTTTCTTTCAAAAATAGTTCCACTTTCTGGTCTACAAAGGGAAGCTTTGCTGCTGCTTCCCATCTTGAATAGTTCAGTATGTGAAATAATAAGAGTTAAGCCCTAGTTGGAATGAACATAAGGCACTTCGTTTAACTTGTATACCTGCTGACTGATCTTGAAAAGCTTCATCTCCCTGTGATCTGTTTCCTGATATGTAAAATGAGGAGGATGCATGTGCCAGCTGAGAATGGAGGAGGAGAAAACAGTTCAGAAACTAAGAATTCAGTTGAATCAGCTTCACCTTTGTAGAGATGACTAGGATCTTGTCTTTTTCTTGTCTTGACCTTATTGCTCTCTACAGCTACCTGAAGAGAGGTTGTAGACAGGTGAATGTTGGTCTCTTCTCCCAGGCAGCCAGCACCAGAACAAGAGGACACAGTCTCAGGCTGCACCAGGGGAAGTTTAGGTTGGATGTTAGGAAGAAGTTCTATACAGAGGGAGTGATTTCCCATTGGAATGGGCTGCCTGGGGAGGTGGTGGAGTGACCATCATTGGAGGTGTTCAGGAGGAGACTTGATGGGGTGCTTGGTGCCATGGGTTAGTTGTTTAGGTGGGTTGGATTGGTTGATGGGTTGGACACGATGATCTTGAAGGTCTCTTCCAACCTGGTCTGGTCTATTCTATTCTATTCTTTCTAGGAGATGCTTTCTCTTGGAAATGCTCAGCTACTTGCTGTGTGAATACAAGAAAAGATTACCCTGTTATATGCTGGTATTCCTGAGAGTGAAAAAGAGGAATAAGCACAAGAGAGTACACTCTGTGCTTTTTCAATGAAACAATCTAGAAAAGCCATCATTCTCACTGGGAGAAACTGCTTTGTACTTCACTTTAATATACAGAACTTTGGTGTTGTGTACTTAATTGGGTATGATAACTGATAGAATACAATGGAATTAAGCAGGTTGGAAAAGACCTTCGAGATCATCAAGTCCAACCTATCATCCAACACCATCTTATCAACTAAACCATGGCACCAAGTACCTCATCCAATCCCCTCTTAAACATCTCCAGTGATGGTGACTCCACCACCTCCCCGGCACAGCTTGAGACTGTGTCCTCTTGTTCTGGTGCTGGTTGCCTGGGAGGAGAGACCAACCCCCACCTGGCTACAACCTCCCTTCAGGTAGTTGTAGAGAGCAAGAAGGTCTCCCCTGAGCCTCCCCTTCTCCAGGCTAAGCAACCCCAGCTCCCTCAGCCTCTCTGATGCAGCACTTCATTTTGTTGTAGCAGTAGCTGGAATGTTACAGTAGGTAACTATGCACCCCTGGGTGTAAAAAGTGATTGCAGCAGTACTCCTTTTCTTAGTTTCAAGAGACATAGGAATTTATTTACTTTTTACAAAGAATTTCATCTGGGCCTAATTTCTAAAAGCCCCCTGGATAATCAAATCTGGATTTTAGCAGCCCTGTGTACCAGGCTTGCAGGATGTCTGCTGGGCAGGCCAGCCTTGTTTTACCTATTTCTTGACTAAACTGCCTTGAGACTGTCATGCCAAAAGTGGACTTAAATCCTGACCCTGAAGCCATGTGCCTGTTAGGAGCTTCTGTTGTGGAAGCCATTCCTGGTTCTGATAGTATTATGCCAGTCTCCCTGAGCCTCTAGCCTGCACCATAAGGTGCACTCCTATAAAAAGACCCCGCTTTGTTCAAAGCAGCTGGTGACATGCTCTCACTTGTACTGTAGTAACACATTTGGTGGTGTGGGTATGTGCTGCCAGTCTGTGGCTGGCCTAACCAAAGCTTCTCAGACCTCTGTCTCCCTGCTCTAGCAGTGCCTGCCACGTTTCTCGTCTCTGCTAGGTGTTGTGGAAGAAGGGAGGAATGTACTCAAATGTTAGCAAAGTTCTCTCTCCTCTGTGGTGTCCCCCTGCATGCTCCCAGTCTTGCACTCACTTTCCAGAAGGGGCTGAGATGTTCTGCTGCAGCCTCCCATCACAGTAGCATCCTAGTGCTGCCCTGGCCCACTCACTGATGAACCTCTACATGGGTGCCTCCCTGCACATCCATCCCTGCTACAGGGCTTGTTGGCTTTCCCGCAGAGCAGTGTTTTGCACTCTGGCTGTATGGCTGCTTTACCTTGGTCATTTCAGGAAGATAAGTCACAGCATCCCCCAAAGCACAAGTGCTTTTGTGTAGACTAAGGTGGTGTTTTGGGAAGGGGCATCACATAATCACCTCTGCTCATTAACTGAGAGTTATCATGCTCAGGAGTAGCATCCATATCAATCTCTATAGAGAAGAGGAAGAAGAGTTAGTTTCTAAACCTCACAACTCATGAGTGTTTGTCTTAGTAAAAGTGACCTTTAGCTGTGGCGCCACACTTTGCTCTTGGGTAATGCCTGGTTTAATTTGTCTAGATGATGTTGGGCATCAGACATTTCATTGTGTTGGGCCCTTTGTCTTCCTGCCATGGTTGAACAAGAGGATGCTCCCTGTGTTCCCTGAGAGATCTGAAGATTGTAAATGGCTTTTACATTCTGTGATAATAAAAGCATTGCAAAGGGCCAACATTGTTAGCTTTTCTTTTCAGTGGTAGTTACCAGGAAGAGTGGCCACAAGGCTAAAGAGTTTCACCATATGGTAAACCAGCTTAGTGTGGCCCAGGAACATCTCCTTTGTTGCCTGTGAACTGTAATTCTGAGACTGTTAAATTCTGTAGTGCTGTATCTGTAGTTTATAGGTTTGTGCTATGAGTTACTCCCTGCCCCTGGTAAAGGGAAGGGGATGAAACCAATGTTATCCCTGATAGAATATTCTCCCTTGTAATGTCTGCTTTTGGTTGCTTAATTACATGAAAACACTCCTCAGTGATTGACAAATACTGTGATACTTTGGAAGGTGCTGTGAAAGATGTCTGTGAGGTTCAGATCCTAGACAGCTGTGTTATCAGGCATGGTCAGAATTTCACTGATGCTTGTTTGGAGATGTGGGGAGGTCCACATACATCTCTCAGATGCTATTGGTTGTGGTAGAACATGAATGAAAATGCAATAGCTTTCCCCAGATCACTTCATATAGGGACCCTCAAAGCACCTTAACAGCTTATTAAAGTCTGGTAAGTTTTATATAGGCAGTGTTCAGTTAAGAAAGAAATTCTTACTCCAAAATAACAGTGGAGAAGAAGGCTCATACCTCAGTGTAAACTCTCATGAATGCAATCTGTTGGGTAAAAGCAAACAAAATCAAATTACAGTGGCAATTTAGTGTCTCAAGTAACTGTTTCTCTTTTCTTTTCCAGTACAAGTATAGAGACCTAACTGTACAGGAGACAACCAGTGTTATCACTCAGTACAAGGACCTCAAACCTGTCATGGATTCATATGGTTAGTCTGTGCATGAGAAAGTCTGTTGCTGAATTGCTGATAGTTTAGATGTATTTAGTAGGTTTTGGGGGGCAAAGGGTGAATAAAACTAGAAGACAATTTGAGCCTCTCTTCTTGCTCTTTAACACTAATACTTCCTTAGGAACACAGTTGCTTTCTAAAGTAACCTTTCTATGCTACTGAGTGATGTGCTGAAAAAAACATTGTGCCTTTTGCAGCTTAACTTCTAGTTTGTTGCTCAGGGATGTCATGTGAGCTGGTGTGCTGAGACTGCTGGTGTCTTACAGGTTCAGCTTTGCTGTCATGCAAAGGTTTTTCTGGTTTAGAGTTCTCTTTGGAAAGAACTGTAAATCATTGAACAAGTCATTTAATTGTGGCAGTCCTTAAGAGTGTGGAGGAAACAGGTGTGTATAAAAGTGGGATGAGGGGATTCATAATGTAGATGAGTCATGACAGGCACTGTTAGCTGTTTTAAAGACTCTGAGTAAATGTGAGTGCTTTAAACAAAGATGATACCTAGGGTCAGCTCCAGGGCCTGAGGGCATGGTTTCACAAGATGCACTGAGCCAGCATAGCTGCTAAGGTCATCCTCCTGACCACCTCTTTTAACCTGTGGGATTCACCTGTGAGCTAATTTAACTTGCTAATACATCATCAGAGGTTTTATAGTCTTCTGCTTTCTAGGTCTGGATTGAGAAGCATTAAGAAGGTACACAAACAGGTAGAAAAGTTAGTTTTAATTTAATAGCTGCAAGTCAGAAGCTGTCACAGAGCTAAAAATGGATGCAGTGACTGGAGAAATCAAAAAGAATAGCAAAAGGACTGTGACTGGAGTAGTGTGTACACAAACCTGTGCAATGACAGGGATCAGAATATCCCAGATAGCTCTGAGCTGCAGCCAGAAGCCTATTTTGTGTGTTACCTAACTCTTACTAAGCTGCTGTGGAAAGGCTGAGCATAGAACCACTTACAGATAGTTGATGTTATCTGGAGCAGTAAAAGGAGCAACAAGGAAATGGCTACATTGCTGCTGAGATGGTTTTCAGGTTTATATTAATAATGAAATATAGACCCCCATTTAAGTCCCAGCATGTTCTACCTGCCTTTGCAGACCAAAAAGAACTGTACCTGATAAGCTACCTTTGAAGCATGGCTAGCAACTTTCAGGTGAAGTCAGGAAAATGAAAGCCTTGTTAGCAGAGGTGGATTTACTCAGCCAAGGATAATAATCTGTTGGATTGAAAGTATGAGGAAACTGAATTCAGCACCTCAGTAAACTGAGGATAGGGTTCCTGTGCAGTTTGTGAACTAAGACTGAGATCTGGCACTTCTTCCTCTTCAGTCTGGTGCTGTGTGGTTAAGCTACCTTTAGTGATGCTGTCAGAGATTCCTGTGGCCCAGTAATTTTCAGTATTCTCACTGACAGATTTGTTTGAAGCAAGCATAGGGAATTCTTTGTAATCCTGAAGTGACAGTTGTGTTTTAAATGAGCTTGAGTTACCTTTGCAGCCATTTGTGTGGTGTGCAGTTTCTGTGATTCCACCATGGTTTGTTTTGTCCCTGAGTGAGGAAACAATTTTATTTGCAGTGAAGGTGGTTTAGCACTAATTAGTCATTCATTACTCATAAGCAGTTCCCTGCCTGTGGACAGTCATTTGCTAGTCCATAACTGTACTAGAGCAGAACCTTTCAAGCTCAGTTTGTCTCTGTCACTTCTGCAAACTTACACTAATGCATAGGTGGGGAATGACCTGAGCAGAGATCAATGTGGCAGATGTTTGCTTTAAAGATGCTGTTTGTTCCCTTCCAGTGTTTAATGATGGCTCATCTAGGGAGCTGATGAGCCTCAGTGGAACCATTCCTGTGCCTTACAGAGGTATGCAATTATTATTGTTACCACCACCACCATTATTGTCCCAAATTATATGAAAGCCTCTTTAGATTTGCCCTAGCTCAACTTCACTGCTTCTGTGATCACTGTTTTCCTGAAACCCTGCACTTGGCCAAAGTATAATGTTTTAAAGACATTCTTTGCTGTTTTGCTGCTGGATAAAAGTTTATTGTTGAGTTTTGCTGCTTCAGTGTTGTACAGCTCTGCACAATGGTGATTATGGATCCAAGTGAAATTGTTCTGAGGAATGTTGAGTTCATGGCCAGAGTGGTGAGACACTGGAACAGGTTGCCCAGGGAGGTGGTGGAAGCCACATCCCTGGAGGTTTTTAAGGCCAGGCTGGATGGAGCTCTGGGCAACCTGATCTAGAGTGAGGGGTCCCTGCCCATGGTAGGGGGGTTGGAGCTAGATGATCCTTGAGGTCCCTTCCAATCCTAACAATTCTGTGATTCTGTAATTATGAGCACTTTAGGTATTGCTAGTAGATTTTTGGCTTCAGCTTCTAACTCTGTGCAGTTGAATTTATTTGGTTTGTGAGTTTCTTATAAACCTGTATGCAAGAGGACAGTAGAATAACTCTTAAAATCTTTGCAAATGTCTTTTCTAGGTAACACATACAACATCCCAATCTGCTTGTGGCTGCTGGACACCTACCCTTTCAACCCCCCAATCTGTTTTGTGAAACCCACGAGCTCTATGACCATAAAGACTGGGAAGCATGTTGATGCAAATGGAAAGATCTATCTTCCTTATCTGCATGAGTGGAAATATGTAAGTATAGGGACCTTGAAATTCTCAGAGTGCTGAAGCTTTATGCTGTATGAACTTTAAATGTCTGAAAACCTAATGACCTGTACTTCTTTCCTGTTGGAGAGTGGCTTTAAGGATTTTAAACACTACTGTAATTCATCATTGCACAGTCACCTTCAGTCATTTATTGCCCTACACTTGATACAGATCCATGTGCTGCCCAATTTATTCTGAGTGTCAATGCTGCTGCAGCTGTATTTTGCTCTACTGTTTTGAATACCAGCTGGCTGCCTTTGGTATGTGTAAAGAAACCCAGAAAGCAAGTTCAATATACACGTTTGTTTGTTTGTTTAAACCTCAGAAATAAAAGGCTGGGGTTTGAGAGCTGGTGGAATGGCATCATTTTGTTATTACAGCCTGTGAAACTGTTCTGTGGCAAAATCACCATCTTTCCATTTTTGCTTACCCTCACAGCCCCAGTCAGACTTGCTGGAATTGATCCAGGTGATGATTGTTGTGTTTGCTGAGGAGCCTCCAGTCTTTTCTCGGCCCACTGCTTCATCAGGCTACTCACCATACCAGGCTACAGGTCCACCAACTAGTAAGTGGTCATGGCTACTAATTTCTACAGTTGCTCATAATAATATCCTGAAGTGATTGTTGCTTCATGTAGTTTGTCAGCAAATGATGCATTCTACTCTAGAATGACTTCTTAGATTGCTGGCTCATGAATCCACCTGTGCTGTACTTCATCTTTGTGAACTCTTGGTAGAAGACCGTGGGGTTTTGGCTTCTGGGAGGGAGGGGAAAAATTACATTTGTATTTCAAAACAAAACAGGCAGCTTTCCCCAGGTCCCTCAGAACAACCAGTGGCTTATTAGAGCTATCCTGGAAAAAAGATGATTATTCAGATAACTGTATTTCAAAACAAAACAAAGCACACAAACAGCTTTCCCCAGGTCCTTCAGAACAGCCAGTGACTTTTCAGAGCTCTCCTGAAAAATAAAGATGATGGTTATTCAGACGACTGTTTGTTTATTTCTTTAATTCTCAAGACTTCTAAAGTATTTTATTTATTTAGACCTCCGGAGGCATTCTTTTTTTAAAGACAGGAATAGGTGGGGGGAGGGAAAAAGGGGAAGTGAGAAACAGAAAATCCTAGGAATACAATGCTGGGGTTTATTGCAAGGCAGCTTTCATCAGATCAGAGTGTTCCATCTGAGAAGGTGGAGTACTGTTCATTAGTTAAACATGGTTTCTGCTGGAAATGATGAAGTCTTGGTTTCTTAACACATGAGAAACAGGATAGAAAACATAAATGGGGCCATTAGGGATAGCTGGCTGAAGGTAAACATTTGGGACTTTTTAGCCTACCTGTAAGAGCACGAGGTGATCTGCTTTCCTGATGTTCCAAGAACAGTGGGTGTCAGTACAGGTATAGTTTTAGTGGAGACCATGGCCTGTGTTGTATATTTTGGTATAGAATAGAATAGACCAGACCAGGTTGGAAGAGACCTTTTAAAAAGCATCTTAATGCAGTTTACTATATATGTGATCTTAATAGATATATGAAACTTCTGGAAAGTAAAAACAGGCAAGATGATTCTTTTCTTTAGGTTCCTATGTGCCAGGCATTGCAGGTGGAATACCAGCCTATCCAGCAGGAAGCACTCCAAACCCAAGGTAAGAACCCCTCTAAACCATCCTCATGTATAGAAGGGAGTTTCAGTGAAGAGTATCCAGTCTTAGTCACGTTTTCTCATGGTAGATTTGTTGTGTAATTGCTGTGTCAGCAGGGGTTCTTGTGAATAGAATAGAACAGAATAGAATAGACCAGACCAGGTTGGAAGAGACCTTCAAGATCATCGTGTCCAACCTATCAACCAATCCAACCCACCTAATCAACTAAACCATGGCACCAAGCACCCCATCAAGTCTCCTCCTGAACACCTCCAATGATGGTGACTCCACCACCTCCCCAGGCAGCCCATTCCAATGGGCAATCACTCTCTCTGTATAGAACTTCTTCCTAACATCCAACCTAAACCTCCCTTGGCACAGCTTGAGACTGTGTCCTCTTGTTCTGGTGCTGCTTGTCTGGGAGAAGAGACCAACATCCGCCTGGCTACAACTTCTCTTCAGGTAGTTGTAGAGAGCAATAAGGTCACCCCTGAGTCTCCTCCTCTCCAGGCTAAGCAGCCCCAGCTCCCTCAGCCTCTCCCCATAGGGCTTGTGTTCTAAAGCCCTCACCAACTTCGTTGCTTTGAACAGCCAAAGAGAATCAGGGAAAGGTTTAGCTCAGTGTTGCTTGCTTCACATACAATATACTTGGGTGATAAACATGCTTTGCAAACTGTTGCCCCACTGCCAGATGTTACCTTCCTGCACACACTTGGGTTTATAAGGTTCATATGTTTACATGGTGTAGAAAGAAATGTACCCTGACAATTAAGGGGGGGTTTATTAGTGCTGTTTGGGGTAATTAGCAACTCAGAGCACTGAATTGCTGGATTAATACAACCCTTGACTCCAGCATAAATGTGGACTTAATTCAGAGCACCCTAAGAGAATTTAAAGGGCACCAAATGGTTTCCAAAGCTTTTCATTAATACAAACCAAGACTTGTTCTTTAAGTATATCATGTAATAGTTGAGAATAAAGCTATGCCAGAAGACGTGTAGTTCTGTTTTAGCAAACAGTGAGATGCTGATTGCTGCCTCCTAGTGGATACCTACATTTTTTCACATCATAATAAATCACTTTTTGTTGTGAATATACTTATGTCCTGATTTTGTGGGGAGCATATGAGGAGTTGCTGTAATATAGAACATTTTTAATTAACTAATAATAATCATTATCATCATCATCCACATTTTGAACCCCTGTAAGCATTAGGAAGGCAGAATGTTACGTTTTAGGAAGGCAACAGATACAAACTAGAACATGGAAGGTTCCACCTTAAGAGGAGGAAAAAATTCTTTACAACGAGGGTGATGGAGCACTGGAGCAGGCTGCCCAGAGAGGCTGTGGAGTCTCTTTCCCTGGAGATTTTCAAGACCCCTCTGGACACATTCCTGTGTGACCTGCCCTAGATGATCCTGCTGTGGCAGGGAGGTTGGACTCAGTGATCTTCAGAGGTCCCTTCCAACCCCTGCCACTCTATGATTCTCAGTGACAAATGGGGGGTTGAGAAGTTCTTAGGGCATTTCTTTTTTCTTCCTAAATATCTTTATTTCAAGTGCTCTTAATGCTTGTACAATAATAACCAGCAAAAGAACTTTTTATGCAACCATTTATGAATGAGAAGAAAGGTTTTAAGAACTACTAAGTCTGCAGTTCTCTGGAGAGTCACTGATTGTACTTCTTTGGTATTTTGCATGTTCTCCTGGACCGTTTCAGAGTTTCATTCAGGGTTGGAAGGGACCACAAGGATCATCTAGTTCCAACCCCCCTGCCATGGGCAGGGACACCCCACACTAGATCAGGCTGGCCAGAGCCCCATCCAGCCTGCTCTTAAACACCCCCAGGGACGGGGCCTCGACCACCTTCCTGGACAACCCATTCTAGGGTTTCACCACTTTCATGGTGAAGAACCTCCTCCTCACATCTAGCCTGAATCTCCCCACCTCCAGCTTCATTCCATTCCCCCTAGTCCTATCACTACCTGAGATCCTGAGAAGTCCTTCCCCAGCCTTCCTGTAGGCCCCCTTCAGATACTGGAAGGCCACAATGAGGTCACCTGGGAGCCTTCTCTTCTGCAGACTGAACAGCCCCAACTCCTTCAGTCTGTCCTCATAGGAGAGGTGCTCCAGCCCTCTGATCATCCTTGTGGCCCTTCTCTGGACACCTTCCAGCACCTCCACATCCCTCTTGTAATAGGGGCTCCAGAACTGGACACAGTACTCCAGGTGGGGTCTCACCAGGGCTGAGCAGAGGGGGAGGATCACCTCCCTCGACCTGCTGGCCACACTTCTGATGCAGCCCAGGATCTGATTGGCTTTGTGGGCTGTTTGCTTATAGCCATAATTAATACTTAGCTGCATGCAGATACTTGTAAATCATAGCAAATGTATTTTAGAGAGGTATTGCAGACTGTCCTGTCATGTTGTCTCACAGTAGTTCCAAGTTAGCAGTTTTGCTTTCCTTCATCCTTCAGAGCAGGGCTAAGAATTTCTGAAGGAATGTCATCTTGCAGCCCTATTTTGGCACATTTTTAGGCTTACCTAAAGCAGTTCAGCAGTCATCCTGTTAACTGTTGTTATCTTCTCAAAGTTAGTGTACATGGATGGTGTTTTACAAGCAGTTACATAACGTTGGTGTATCTCTTCCTTGTCAAAGCAGCTTCCCAAACTATCCTTACCCGGGTGGTGTTCCATTTCCAGCAACAACCAGCGTTCAGTACTACCCTTCTCAGCCCCCTGTGACTACTGTTGGTGAGTAGCAAAGCAGCCTAAGTTTTAAACAACAGCTGGTTTTTCAAACAGTCCTTTTTCTGTTCTGTCACCTGCCATTAATTACCTTTCTGATGCAGCTACCAGTTTGATGATTCTGTAAGGTCACTTCTGAAACCAGACTCTGCCTAGTAAAGGTTAAGGGTTTCAGTGCTCTGTGTATTTAATCACTATGTGCCATAAAATCTTCCCCAAGCTGGGCTAATTATAGAAGTGGCAGAAAATGCTAGGGGTTCATGCTCTGTAAGAAGATACATTAAAGCTGTCTGAGCTGTGTTTATATGTGCCTTGCTGTCTGTTGGCATGTCTGTGTGAACTTGCATTGTTAGGTGTACTCTGATTTGATTTGATTTGATTTTTCTCAGTCCTACTTTGCAATTAAAATGATCCTTGCATCAAACCTCCCAGAGTGAGGGATATTGGGGTGGGAGAAATGCAGAACTGATGGCTGATTCTGGCTTTTTGTTAGGGAATAGTTCATTTTGTAAAGTAAGCAATGACTGAAATCATGACAATGCTGTTCTTGAAGTGAAATCAGACCTCTTCAGCTCTGATTTGGAACAGGTGTATTTACAATTGTTTGCCTTAAACAGGATGTCCTAACCAGTGAATAAAATGCTTGTCCCTTGTTGTCTCTTCACTGCTGCTGAAAACTATGATGGGGAACAATCTATTTTACCATCTCACAGTATGACAGTATAACTAAGGTTGGAAGAGACCTCGAGGATCATTGAGTCCAACCTATAAACACAGACCCCATGACTAGACCATGGCACCAAGTGCCACTTCCAGTCCCCTCTTGAACGCCTCCAGGGACGGTGACTCCACCACCTCCCCAGGCAGCACATTCCAATGACGAATGACTCGCTCGGTGAAGAACTTTCTCCTCACCTCAAGTCTAAACCTCCCCTGGTGCAGCTTGAGACTGTGTCCCCTTGTTCTGGTGCTGGTTGCCTGGGAGAAGAGACCAACCCCTTCCTGGCCTCAACCACCTTTCAGGTAGTTGTGGAGGGCAATGAGGTCTCCCCTGAGCCTTCTCTTCTTCAGGCTAAACAATCCCAGCTCCCTCAGCCTCTCCTCACAGGGCTGTGCTCAAGGCCTCTTCCCAGCCTTGTTGCCCTTCTCTGGACACCTTCAAGTGTTTCGATGTCCTTCCTAAACTGAGGGGCCCAGAACTGGACACAGTACTCAAGGTGTGGCCTAACCAAAGCAGAGTACAGGGGCACAATGACCTCCCTGCTCCTGCTGGCCACACTATTCCTAATGCAGGCCAGGACGCCATTGGCCCTCTTGGCCACCTGGGCACACTGCTGGCTCATATTCAGGCGGCTGTCGATCAGCACCCCCAGGTCCCTCTCTGTTTGGCAGCTCTCAGCCACTCCGACCCCAGCCTGTAGCTCTGCATGGGATTACCGTAGCCAAAGTGCAGCACTCGGCACTTGGACTTGTTAAATGCCATCCCATTGGCCTCCACCCATCTGTCCAGTCTATCGAGGTCCCTCTGCAGAGCCCTTCTACCCTCGTATTGCTGAAGTGCGCTTTGGTCTCAGGCTGGCTTTACACTGACGCCAGTGCAGGAGAGTCTTCATTTTCTGCTTGTGAATTTTCTTGTGCAGGGCCCAGCAGAGATGGAACTATCAGTGAGGATACCATTCGAGCCTCTCTTATCTCAGCAGTCAGTGATAAGCTGAGATGGAGGATGAAAGAAGAAATGGATCGTGCCCAAGCTGAGCTCAACGCCTTGAAGCGGACAGAAGAGGACCTGAAGAAAGGGCACCAGAAACTGGAAGAGATGGTAACTCGCTTGGACCAAGAAGTGGTAAGCTGAGATGAAACACTGCGCTGGATCTGAATATTCCTAGTAGTGAACAGAAGCATGCAAGTAATTATGAATCATAATGGGAATGCTAAAGAGGAGGCTCAGGGGAGACCTTATTGTTCTCTACAACTCCCTGAAGGGAAGTTGTAGCCAGGAGGGGGTTGGTCTCTTCTCCCAGGCAGCCAGCACCAGAACGAGGACACAGTCTCAAGCTGTGCCAGGGGAAGTTTAGGCTCAAGGTGAGGAGAAAGTTCTTCACAAAGAGAGTTGTTAGCCATTGGAATGTGCTGCCCAGGGAGGTGGTGGAGTCATTGTCCCTGGAGGTGTTCAAGAGGGGATTGGATGTGGCACTTGGAGCCATGGTTTAGTAGTCAGGAGGTGTTGGCTGACAGGTTGGACTTGATGATCTTTGAGGTCTTTTCCAACCTTATTGATTCCATGATTCTATGAAATATATATATACATATATTCTCTTTCCCAGTTGAGGTACATGTGTTAAGACACAGCAGTGACCATAAGATGCATTGTGCTGCATGTGTCTTACAGATGTCATTGCTAGTAGTAGAGGAACAGTAATCCACTGTTGCCCCATCCTCCTTATGAAAGATGTCACTGGTGACCTTAGAAATAAACATCTTCATTGTTTTTAGGCTGAAGTTGACAAGAACATTGAACTTCTCAAGAAGAAGGATGAGGAGCTCAGTTCTGCCTTAGAGAAAATGGAAAACCAGTCAGAAAATAATGACATAGATGAAGTTATTATTCCTACAGCACCACTTTACAAGCAGATCCTGAACTTATATGCAGAGGAAAATGCAATTGAAGACACCATCTTCTATCTTGGAGAAGCACTGAGACGTGGAGTGATAGATCTAGATGTCTTTTTGAAGGTAGGTTTCTTGGGATAGTTATACTTTGTGCATTTTAAATGTGTTCAGAGGCTTTGAACTCTTTTGTTCAGCTTATTAATGTTAGTGATCAGCTCACTGAAGAGGATCCTGTAAGAACATGAATAGTTATGATGAATGTAAGTTTCAGAAAAGGAATTTCAGGATTGAGATAAAAGACCAATTGGAAAAGCATTATGGAGACAAAGTCATTTATCATTAGCTTCCCATTGGGCTTGCATGCTGATTCAGGAGAGACTAACTGTAAGGGTGATTGGAATATTGATCCAGCCTGTGGAAGCCTCTGCTGAGGCAGCCAGTGGAGTGGTAGAATCATAAGGGGGTAGCAGGGCAAACCATCTGGTTTGGGGTCTCTAGCAGAGACCTTAGATAATTTGTTCCCTTTCTTTGCTGTCCTTCATGCCTGAAAGTTTTCATGTCTGATCTAATCCCCTTCCATTTGGACTTCTGTGCATGGTGATGGCACAGGAAATAAAAGACAGATTTAAAACAAAGTTACTTGGGAAAGATTAAAAACCTTTTTTGATGTGGAACAAAAGTATTCATTTGCATGTCAGGGTAATGTTGTCACTGTGCTGAAGTGTTCATAGTCTGTACTACAGCCACTGGGTAACGAGGGTTACCAGCCCTTCCTTTTTCTGACAGTTGAGCTTTTGCCCAAGTTACCACCTAAGCTTTGCTTTAAACATCCAGAGTACAGCACACTACAGAGAAACCTTTTACTTCCTTCTTGCATAGCCTGCTAGTTCTGTTTATCTACTGTTACAAGCATTGTTCTGTGTCTGATGGGAAGTGCCTCAGTCTGGCTTCACCTTACAGTGCATGCTCCTTCTTTGAGAGTATGTGCAGAGTTAATACCTAGAATCACCCAAAAAATACACCATAGTCATTGCATCTGCAAGTCATTTTAAGCCAAGAAATGATCATTTAGCAGCCTAATGTGTTTAGTGTTTCCAGAAAACATCCTGTTTGGGTCATGGAAGGTGGTGTGCTTTGAGAATGTGTATTGCAATGTAGTTACAATGGTGTCAAACCCTTGCCAAGAGCCTGCTCTTCTTATTCTTTCCTCCTGCAGCACGTACGTCTTCTGTCTCGCAAGCAGTTCCAGCTGAGGGCGTTAATGCAGAAAGCCAGGAAGACTGCTGGACTCAGTGATCTCTACTAAATTCTCAGACTTCAGTGGGGAAGTTTAGATTTCCTTGTGAAGCAGCCATTCTCTTGGTATTTCTCTTAATCAGTAGGTGCCCAGAATAAGTTATTACATCATTCAAGTGTAAGATATTTTGAATCAATAATATATTTTCTTTTTGGTAAAGACTAGCTTTTATTAATGCACTTTCTAACTCCTGTAATCTTTGTGCTGGTGGACTTATGCTGAATAAAACTTGTTGCATATTTTCTTCCTCTACAGACCTGTGTTACATTGTGCTTTCTTTGCAAGCAGGCCTGGTTTATGCAGTGTCAGCTTAACCACACCTGGTTGCACAACCTGCCAGGCAGCAAACCTTCACACCAGAATGCCAGAGGAAGGATGGGTTCTGGCTCTGTTAGCTAGGACAGAGCTGTAGTGACAGGACCTGGTTAAACATTCTGCCTGCAAAAGAGGGTATGTTGTACAGGGCACCTCCCAGCTTGGAGTGTTGCAGGGATTCTTGGTGCTGCTCATGTTGCCTCTCAGCAGCATGCTGCTATCTTCCTCTATTTACAGGCTGCCTCAGCAAAGCTAGCTTGAAAACTGAAGTTTCATGGTCAGTGCAGTATTCAGCTTGGCTCAAAAATGAGTGCTTGTCCTATGGCTTTTCCTGTTAGCATTGGAGCTGGAGAGGTTGGAATTCATATTAAGCTGGGTGAGACTTCATGTAGTAAAAAGTGCAAGTCCTGTGAATCATTTGGAAAGCTTAGAAAATTACTTCATACCTTCAAACATGACTACTCAGTCACTATTGCTATGTGCTCTTTCCAGGTGCTATTTTGGTCTCATGGATGCAAGAGAAAGCAGTAGAGTATCACAGTATCACTAAGGTTGGAAGAGACCTTAAAGATCATCGAGTCCAAGCTGTCACCACAGACCTCATGACTAGACCATGGCACCAAGTGTTACGTCCAATTCCCCCCTTGAACACCTCCAGGGATGGTGACTCCACCACCTCCCTGGGCAGCACATTCTGATGACTAATGACTCTCTCAGTGAAGAACTTTCTCCTCACCTTGAGCCTAAACCTCCCCTGGTGCAGCTTGAGACTGTGTCCCCTTCTTCTGGTGCTGGTTGCTAGAGAAGAGACCAACCCCTTTCTGGCTACAACCACCTTTCAGGTGGTTGTAGAGAGCAATAAGGTCTCCTCTGAGCCTCCCCCAGGCTAAACAATCCCAGCTCCCACTAGCTACACCCTTTCCTTTGTTACTGATGTTTCTTCCTGAGCATTTTAAGCTTACAGTATCACACTATCACCAAAGTTGGAAGAGACCTCAAAGATGTCTAAAATGCTTTATTTTGAGAAGTATCACCAGCTGCAGTCCCTACTGAGTATCTACCCTGGTCTTAATCAGGTGCTGTGTTTCCAGTCTGAAGCTGCATGCTCTGTCCTAATGCTAGGAAAAGCTAAGAATAAGGCCTTTCCCTCTTCATTGTAATGAGGTGTAGTGTTTTGAACTATTAATGGCACAATTAATTCTTCCTAATCACAGAATGTTTGGGGTTGGAAAGGACCTCAAAAGATCTAGTCCAACCCCCCTGCTAATTTTACTATTGGCTTTGAGGAGTGACTTTTGTCATTGTTTCTCTGTAGAGCTGCTCTTCCAGGGAAGATGCTTTTTTGTGACCTTTTATAGATGCCCAGTAGTTTGTGTGGACACATTTCTTCCTTGGTGAGTTTGTGGACAGGTAAAGATGCTGCTTCCTTTGTTGCACTGTTTCTCCACTCCCCTAACACAGGCACTTGAGCCTGTTTCTTGGCATTAAGATGGCAATCACGTTTAAGTTCTTAGTATCACAGTATCACTAAGGTTGGAAGAGACCTCAAAGATCACAGAGTCCAACCTGTCACCACAGACCTTATGACTAGACCATGGCACCAAGTGCCATGTCCACTCCCCTCTTGAATACCTCCAGGGATGGTGACTCCACCACCTCCCTGAGCAGCCCATACCAATGGCAAACAACTCTCTCTGTGAAGAACTTGCTCCTCACCTCGAGCCTAAACTTCCCCTGGTGCAGCTTGAGACTGTGTCCCCTTGTTCTGTCACTGGTTACTAGAGAGAAGAGACCAACCACTTCCTGGCTACAACCACCCTTCCTGTAGTTTTAGATACCTCTGTTACTGTTTTTCCATTCCATTCCTATTTGGAGACTCCTGAAGTTCACTATATAAACAGGAGGAGCTTATAACAGCTTATTACCCAGGGGAGGTTTGAGTAAGTGAAGAAAGAGAGTTGCTTGATTTATGTGCCAGTGGAGCTGTGTTTTGTTTACAGAGGCTTACAAAGAAAAACAAGGAGACAAAAATAAGTTTGTGGTTTATTTGGTGTTGGTACTACAGTTGGACAGCCACTGTTTTATAGACATGCTCAGGAGACACTTGCCACTAGGCTGATACAGTACACAAAAATAAGGTTCTCTAAAAAAAAAGTATACACAAAAATTCCAAAGCAGTGTTAGGAAAATACATTTGGACCTACCAACAGTGAAATATATTTAAGCTGTTCAGCTGGCAGAGAAAGTTGGTCAATTGGCTTGACAATCCTTTAACTGCAAGAAATAGTCTTTGGTTTCACATTGTGTGATAGTTAACTGTTCTGAACCAACATGAGACAAGATGAGGAAAAGGCAAAGGGTTTCCTAGGCAGTGCTGCTTGGAGTGCTGGATTTGTCATACCACTTCACTGGACAAGACTGGCTAGGTTTTATCTAGCTCTAAGAACTTGGGTGTCTGAAGAGGGAGAACCTTAGAATAGTTTCCTAATGCTATCTTCAGGAAACCCATTTGTTCAGATTTGAGCTTTTTTGTGTGTGTCTGTGTTCTAGTTGAGATAAGTACATTGAAAGATTTGACCTACTTGGAAAGTGCAACGTAAGACAAACCACTAAACCCGTTAAGCTGCAAAGACCAAACTGCTGGGGCAGGTTTAAAACTGTAGTTCCTTCTGGATTCCCCAGAGGGTATCTGCACTCTTCCTTAATTTGTCCTCTTCCTCAGGTTTTAGGATCATTTTCACTACATCAGTGATGCCAGTATTGCCCAGTACACAAGGAACACTTAGGAAGACATCATCTTTTATTCCATGCAAGCCCTGAAAAGTAGGGAAGGACAGAGTTAGGCTAGAACTTGTGCCTGTCTGTGTATTGTATCCTACAAGCAAAACTCAACTAAATCTAGTTGAAATTAAACTAGAAGGTTATCACTGTTCTCCAGAATTCCCAAGATTTTTAGTTCTTAGTAAGACAAGACTTAGCTGAAGGCCCCTTCAGCTTACCTTCACAATTGTAGAGACTGGGTGCACTCTTCTCAAGTTCTTCATGATTGTTTCAGCTAGATCTGCCACAGAGAGGCCAATAGCCCATGATGTGTACCCCTTCAGTTTGATGACCTCATAGGCACTGCAGAGACAAACAAACAGGTACCATCAACTGAAATAGTTTGTAAGAAGGGCTTTGGAGGTGCCTTAATCCATTTGGGAACATCTTGACTGATTTGCTGACAGGACTGAAATCAACTCAGCAGTGAAGAACTCTATGTGCATTTCAGCCTGCTCCTCACTGGAGTATTTGAAAGTGGACACTTGGAGGGTACAGCACTTCCCTAACCATGGTAAGTTAACTCTGCCAAATCTACATTTGTACTTAACATTTCTTTTTCCAGTTGTTATGTCTACATCTTGATCTTTTTGGGCTACTATGGTCTTTATGAAACCAGGTATGGATACTGCAGTTCAGAGGTACTATAGCTCTTCATCATTTGCTCTCATGTTGGGAAAAAACCCCAAACCAACCAGCAATCAATATTTACCTGTCCACCACCTGCTTATGGACCTCCTTCCAGTGTTCCTTGTCTGCATCAGTTCCCATGTCTGGATGAAGAGCCTTCAGGGAGACGCCAGCAACATTCACTCCACTCCAGACAGGTACTAAGGGTTGCACATAGATTAGTTATCTCCCAGGAAAACTCAGTTTTGTCCTCTTCAAATTAACACTTGACTTAAGATCTAGTTAATCTGCAACACATCACTGTGATTTTGATATGACTTTAAATATGGTATGTCCTTTAAGGCCTAAAGTGCAACCTGAAAACCTAGGAGCATTTAAGCATCTTTATATGTGATGACAAAAGATTTGAATATAGCTTTATCAAAGCAGAAACACCTAGGCAACATGAAATGAGATGACAGTAACTGTTTTGCAGAGGTGTCTCAAAGTAAGAATCAATTCCAAATGAGTGCTCCTGAGTCAGGAAGCACAGTACTGCTCTGGAGCTGCTACAGGAACAACAGACTAAGAAAGTAAGAGCAACTTTCCCCTTTCTCCTGTCCTCTAGAGTTGCCTCTGCACTTCCATTCCCATATATGGTTCTTGAAGTCATCAAGAGATACCACTAAAGACAACTGAGTAACTCCCAGGACAAGGGAAGATCTCTGGGAGTCCCTTGCAGCGACCTTTACTGTTGCTGCATCAGTTTGGGTTTTTTTTTGGGAGTTACGGGAATAACTTAGCCTGGACATTTTTAGCCTCCTTAGGTTACAGTAGGGACCTTTTCCCAGCACAGCAGCTCGGGTCAAATACAGATCATCTAGGGTTACTCTGTGCAGCAGAAGACTTGCATTCATAGGGTGCTGCAGTGCAAAGGGGTTTGAGTAATGTTTGCTTTTGCTGTTCTTGCAAACAAAGTATCATAGAATAGTTTCAGTTGCAAAAGACCTTTAAGATCATTGAGTCAAACCATTCTCTAACTCTACCAAGGCTGGTACTAAACCATGTCCCTCAGCACCACATCTCTGTGTCTTATAAACGCTTCCAGAGGTGGTGATTCAACCACCTCCCCAGGGAGCCTGGTCCAGTCTTTGGTAACAGCCAGTTGTGTTTCATCCTTACCACTGGAATCTCCATGCTCTCCAACAATCCAGCCATGGCAGCTCAGAGGATGGATGCCCAGTCTTTCTCCCATGAGATGGCGGAACCGGGCAGAGTCCAGATTACAGCCGCTACCAATGACACGGTGTTTAGGGAAGCCACTGATCTTCCAGGCCACATAGGTCAAAATATCCACTGTAAGTAGAACAGAGAGGAATACAAGTGCCACTCTGAGCAGTTTGATAACTTAGAATGGTATCTTCAGTTCATCTGTAAGGATTATCTGGACACTAGTTACATGGAACAGAGCATAATGTAACAGCCACCCCCAGGCCCTGCCATGGGCTAACAATGACTGGTTTAAAGGCTCTTTATGCTACACATACAATTATCAGTGCCTTTTACTGTTCTAAGCCAATGGTCACTTAAAAGGCAACTGAAGACCCAAGTTGGAGGCAGCTTGGATTATTCCCCAGAGGGCCAGCCTGCTGAGTGTGGAAAGGGAAGAGAACACTTCTTCCCATGTGGTTTTGTGGCATAAGTACTGTAAAAGCCCATGTTTGCTCATATTAGCACACTTAATGCCACCTTGCTGAAGAAAACTAGTCTCTTAAGACAAATCCTCTTGTTAAAGCCACACAAGACAAACCTGGATTGGAGACAATAAGCAGCTTGCAGTCAGGACTGTACTTAACAACGTTGGGAATGATGAATTTAAAGATGTTCACGTTGCGCTGGACCAAGTTAAGGCGGCTCTCTCCTTCTTGCTGACGGGCACCAGCAGTCACAATGACCAGCTTGGAGTGTGCAGTCACACTGTAATCTGCAGACAAAAGGCTGTGTCAAACCTGGCCTCCTTCTACACATGGTTCAGAGCAGGAGTTCTCAGTTCCTTTTACTATTGGCATCTCAACTTATCAGGTTGGGGGGTGTGGAAATTCAGCTAATCGCTATCCTAGACCTTGCTTTTATAGACAGTTAACATTTTAAGACTGTGGCTCATTTGGCACAAGTGGCAACTATAAGGATGTGGGCACTGGTATTCTGTACTTCTCAGGCATAGATGGGTGTGGGGTAGCTGTTGGGATGGCATCCAGTGCAAGTGCTGTGTAGAAGAGGAATAAAGCTCTGCCCTCACACCCCCCATGGCCACTGCAGTTGCACATTAAGTGAGGTATGAGACTACTAGTACTTGCCACTAAACTTGGGCTATCAGACACTTAACAAGCCAGGATATCAGCAATGCATTCAAGGGCTAACTGGCTGGGAAATATACTTCTTAGAGGTGTAGGAGTACTTAAAATAACCTCTGTACTGACTGGTAATCTCTTGAAGATGATTCCTAGTTGGACTGGTCTTAACACGGTATGTAAAACAGTTCAGCTGAGTAGTATTTCTGTAGGAACAGAAATGAAATTGGCTTTCCTCCCAACAGTTCAGGTGGCAGGTGAAGTCCTAGACTTGGGTGGCCAGTTTGAGATCTGAAGTGGCTATCTCCATTTGGAAATAACAAGCATATTAGATCCAACAACTTGCCTTTGCCAGAGACAATCTTTGGTGTCCTAAGGAAGAGGCTGCCATGCTGCAGATCTAGCATCTCTCCTCTGAGCTTGTCCTCCACAACATCAACCAGAGCAAGTTCATCAGCTAAATCCTACAAAAGACCAAGAATCAATAGTAAGTTTACTGCCCCTTTGAGCAAAGCACACACTCTGTGAACTGTGAAGCTACAGTTATTTTTAAAAGCAGTAAACTACTGAAGCAACCTTACCCCTCTGTATCACTTTACTTGTCCCCAGAGTACTTTAATTACTCTCCTGGGATAGCAGCTTTGAGGTAAATGTTGTACTTTCCTATATCCACGTTGTGTAGAATGTTTGTGCAATGTAGCAGGACAATGAAGAATAATTTAATAGCTGTTCCTAAACAACCTGTCACAGCATTTTCACTGTAACAATGCAATGCAGAGCAGAAGTTACTCAGTGATAGGATCACTTCCCAGTCCACACTGCAAACAATTATTCCACAGCACACTGTTGCTGAGAAAGTGGCTCCTCAGCTCTTAAATCTTTTGGTATGTCAGAGGACTCCTACTTAGGAGTCTGGAAGTCATTCAAAATTAAATGTAGCTGTTAGGTCATGCTGAAACACATCTTAGAATAGAATAGACCAGACCAGGTTGGAAGAGACCTTCAAGATCATCACGTCCAACCTATCATCCAACACCACCTAATCAACTAACCTTCTGTCTGATACTGAGATAAATTTGGTTTACAAAAACTACAGATACTTGTTCTTTGTCAATAACTTGAGGACAGCTGCTTCACTTCAGGCCCAAACAAAGGAATAGGTGACAGGGGACAAGGGGCAATGGCTTCAAACTAGAGAAGAGCAGATTTAGATTGGATGTCAGGAACAGGTTCTTTACTATGAGGGCAATGGAACACTGGAATAGGTTGGCCAGGGAGGTGGTTGGGGCCTATCCCTGGAGATACTCAGTGAGGCTTGACAGGGCCCTGGGCAACCTGATCTAGTTGAGGATGCCCCTGCTGCCTGTAGGGGGGGTTGGACTAGAATGACCTTCAGAGGTCCCTTCCAACCCACTCTATTCTGTGATTCTACAAGCACACAACTAAAAGTTCATTTTGTGTGCTGGTCCAATTAGAGTAATAAGGAAGATTACTTTTTGCTCCTTTTTTTAGGCCCCAGGTAGTCACAACTGTGCTGCTTCTTCCCCAGTTTGACACCTACCTTCATCAGGATGCTGATAGCACAGGCCATTCCAACAGCACCCACACCAACCACGCTGATCTTATTGTGGGCATGACTCTGGTCCTCTTTGTGGACACACTGGATGAGCTGATCCTTGAGAGACATGATGTACTTGCTGCAAGGAAAGCAACAGATTATTTCTCTAGGTCTTGGAGCTCTTAACTGACACCAGAATATTTATAATCATGCAAAATGGACTTCATTCTGAGTTGGTAAGAAAATGTGTATGAATTGCATGCCAAAACCACCCAGCAGTGCTGCCCACGAGCAGCCAAATGATTGAAAAGCTGAATTATTTACTGCAGTGTACAATTTCAGCTTGCTGGAGCTTTCCCCCAGACAGCCTGAGAACCATTGACTGCATAGCTGGGTGGCACTCCAGCAGCATTAATGAGTGCAGGAAGCCATTTTAATACTTCTAGGCATAGCCTAGCCTGGCAATCTCCATTCTGCTGCCCTGAAAAACTGGTGCTCTGTGCCCTGATGCATTTCCTTTCCCCAGCTGAAGTTGTGCAACACTTAGGCAATCCTTTCTTATGCACGGTTTGATCCTCCCAAGTCAGACGCGAACCTTATGCGTTTGTTTTAAAGTGAAAGTAGATAGTTTTGAATTCAGATGTCTACTTTGGTGTTTTCATCTCTCCCACTCTCCATTCTTTTGGCTCTCAGCTGTACAGCTGCCTGGTTATATGGGCTCTGATCCGACAGCCAGAGATGTGCTGCAATGGCACGATGATGATGGAGTCCCGTGCTTTCACCCCAGCGTCCCTGCAGGAGCTGACGCCATGCCCGTCTGTGATGCTGCACAACTCCTGCCTTGCCTGAATAGCCCAAGGCAGGGGCGGCCTCTCAGATGGATGCAAGTAGAGGCACAACACGATCCCAAAATTCGTGCCGAACAGGCAGCAACTTGCTCAGAGCAGGATCGGCCAGGTAGACTGAGACTGGCGGGGGGTGGGGGGGGGGAGGGCAGGAAGCCAGCAGTGCCCATATTTAGTTAACGTTAACCAAGATAAGTCACTCTTTTGGATCTCTTGAAGCATGGCCCAGCGTAGTGCACCTATGTGCCAAGTTCTCCCTTTGCACTATAAGTACTTTACTACAGGGCTGGTGAGAAGCACCCATTTAGTACTCAACATTTTCGGGTTTAGAGTGCGACTCCCTTGAAAGAAGCAGGTTAGGGGAAAGCCAGCGGCGAAGGCAGTATATCCTGAGCCCGTGTTCCCAGCCCTTGGCGGCTTGATCTCCAGCATCCTTCCCAACAGGTCTCTGGGGCCACCCCCACCTTCACTGTCGATTAGGGGAAGCATGTTAATCCCCGCAGGCTACGGGGGAGGATGATGATGGCGGAGCACAGCAGCCCCAAGATGGAAGGGTGCGGGGGGGAAGGAAAGGCGCGGGGGGAGCGGGGTGGATATTAAAATCACGCCGGCTGCACAAGGCCGCCGATCAGGGCACGGTGCCGGGCTGAAGTCCAGGGCTGTGCCCGCCAGCTCCTCGCCCGAGGGTGCTCGGCGGAGTCGGGCTGAAGTCCAGGGCTGTGCCCGCCAGCTCCTCGCCCGAGGGTGCTCGGCGGAGTCGGGCTGAAGTCCAGGGCTGTGCCCGCCAGCTCCTCGCCCGAGGGTGCTCGGCGGAGTCGGGCTGAAGTCCAGGGCTGTGCCCGAGAAGCCGGGGGAAGTGCTCGGTGGGGCACGCGGTGCACCGCCTGCTCCACCGAATCCATTCCCCCGAAGGGGGCTGGTGGCTAAGCGCTCCCCGCATCCCCCCTTCCCAACCCACAAAGGCGCTCGTACATACCGAGAGTCCTCCCACGAACACGGCTAGAGATGGAGTGGCGGGGCGGGGGAGGCGGCCGCCGCCTTAAGTAGGGGCCGGGCGGCTGACGCGAGGCGGGCGGGTCGCGATGGTGGAGACGTGCCCGCCGACACGTCGGGGTGGAGAGGAAAGAAAAGGAGGGGGAAGCGGTACTGGGGACCTGGGAGGGGTAAAGTGAGGCAAGGCGGGAACGCTGGGCCCCGTTAATGGTTGCTCTGGAAAGTTCGGCACCGTGAGGGTAGCTGAGGAAGTACTCATCCCCCGGCTCTGCCCCTCAGCCCCTCTGGGGTTGCCTGAGGGCAGAGGCAAGCTGCGGCGCCGGCCTCGCTGCGTGGCGAACGGGTGCCGTCGAGGAAGATTTCCCGTTATTAACCGCACCCGAGGGCACGGAAGTGTGCGCCGCCACGACACGGGACCGGCAGCCGGACCGGTTCTGGAGAGTTAAGGGGAGTTCAAGGCGTCCCTGCTCCGTCTGCCGGCCGCATTGTCGCTGTCCGCGCAGCGGCCGCAGTTCCGAATGGAGACTTTTGTCTGGCGGCTAGGAACTTGTTTCTAGTTTCCATCTAAATCTATAGGTGTTTAGGACCTTTACATGCATCCTACTCTGGCGTTTACATCCCCTTTCCGTGTATTCACGCATCAAATTACCACTCATTTGTTGCTTTGTTAAATTACATAAGCTGAACCTCTCAGTTTTGCATGATGCAAGCCGTGCCCTGGTCATCGGGAGGTTTTTTCCTGCGAGTCTGTTTCAGTTTGCACGCTTTTCTCTTGAGAGAGCCTGCCGTGTGGAGTGTTTCAGGCAGTCTTCTCGGGGATGCCTGAAACAGGATCACTAATGTTTGCCTGTTCTTACTGGAAATACCATGACTGGACTCAGCCTTTTTTTCGTGGTCATGCCACACTGTCAGCTCTCTGTCACTCCGTGGTTGGTTAGTAAAGCCAAGTCCTCCTCATCTTCACTTATTTCTTGCTAGGATATTAACAAAGAGTAAATAATGTTATTTCCTGGGTGCCTGAAATTTGAATTTTACGCTGTGCTGCAAGGTTGTCCCATAAAATTGTCTTTTAGTGAACCAATGCTACCTTTTATCCCATTATGCATTGATTTTCACGTCTGTAGTTAGGCATTCCTTCACAGATTTTCCTGGAGAGCTGCACAAAGCAGAGACCCAGATTGCTTCCACCAAGGCTCACTTACATACTTGCTGTTCTTTGGTCCTGTGGTAATGCCTTCAAGTCAGTAAATTTACTTAAAACCTTTGCACCTGGCTTTGTGGTTTAGTGTGCATTGGGATTCTGGGTCTGAAAGTGTCTGGTTCTTCCAAATGGAGTACAGCAGACTCCCTGAGTTTTGCTGGCCAGCTATGTTGTTATCCATGTATCCTTTCTACTCTTCCTCTGAGACATCCATCTTTACCTCATGGATGAACATACTTATCCCTAATGAAAATCAGGGAAACGTTCATTTCATCTTGTGTAACTAGCTGGGTTACCTTTATTTTCCCTTCTTGTCCTACAGTTTGGTTGGTTTGCTTGTTTTTATTTCTAATAGCTGCAGCACCTTTCTGATACTTGCCAGGGTTTCCTTTTGGGACTCTTGACTCCAGCTGATTTTTGGCAATGTCTATTCCAGACTTCAAGGATGTACTTGACTTCCTTTCTGAGGCGCTTATCTTGCTGTGGCAGAAGGCCTTCATTACTAATTAACCCTTTTGTCTTCCTCTACCCCTGCCAGTTTTCCCATCTCTGTTTTGTCTGGGATGTCCTCTCTCTCCTAAAGTCACTTTTTTTGTGGTTTGCTTCTTAGTCACTAGAGTTAGCCAATATACAAATGGGGAGGTTGTCATGGAGATTCTGGTCTCTCCACCACCTTATCCCACTCACAGTCCATGCAAGCATAAAATACGGCCATGCTAGATCAGAGAAGATGGTGTGAAGATCTCCTCACACCTAAGGCTTGTACTCATCTACCAAGCTCTGCTTTACAGTTGAAGGTATTTTCTGATGCTGTTCAAGGCATGCTGATGTCTTGTTACAGACCACCCCAGTGACAATTCCCTTCTGCTGTGGTGATCTGACAGGAATGATAGCCCAAAGCCTCAAGCTGTTCATAGTCTATTGGCAAAACAAACAAACAAAACCAACAGGTGAGAAAACATCTTAAAAATGGTTGAAACCCTAAATAAGGAGATTTGCATGAAACAAGCCAGAAACATACAAAGGTTTGGCTCTCCTTATAAAGACCAGCACTGCTAGCAAAGGAGGTTAATATAGTGTCCAATCCTTTTCAAAGCTACCTGTGCTTTGCTCCTTGCTGCTGCTTGAGGAATGAGTGATGCCTGTGGGATGGGTCGTGGCAAAGCAGACAAGTAGCTATGGGAGGGAGAGTGTGGGTTGATGCTGAGTAGGCCTGATGTTGCAGGAATGCAGAATAGAAGGAACCCAAATAATGATGTTCTGTCACTCTGCATCACGCTGGGTTCACAGAGCATCTCATTCTGGCAGCAGTCTCAAGGATGGATTAGGAAGTTTAGTTCTGCATCCCAGGAATTTGTCTTTCCAGTGGCTTTATGTGAATGGAACTAAACATCTCATCCAGAGTGTGAGTTCCAGACATCTGGCAGGAGAGAAAATGGACATTGGACAGGAATGAAGATGAAGAAGGAATATTTTCTTCCTGCAAAACTTTTTACTTCAGAAGAGTTTAAATGTAAGATAAGAGGCTTCTAAGGCTGCATAGATTAATGAGTGCTTTAAAAACATGTAACTAATGTAGAGCAAGTGGCATTTCACCACTGTCATGGTGAGACCAAAGCTCCTGAGAGAAGAATGCTGGTATGATAAAATTGTTCTTATCCTGTGGTACAGAGAAAATAGAGTTGGACATAATTTTCAAGGTGTAAGTTCCAAGAAAATCTTCACTTGCTTGTGGCTGTGTTGCTCGTTACTGAGAACAGATCCAAGACCAACCAGATCTCTGTAATTTACAATGTAAGGCATCAGGTACCAGAAGCCCTACCCTTAGTGGAGCAGGCCAAAGCAAGCAAGGATGTTTCAAAACCATCCTGGTCCCAAGATGTCCTCAGTGATGATAAACAGATCAGAAGCCCTGAACGTGTCCAGAGGAGGGCAACAAAATTATGAGGGGTTTGGAGCACAACCCTGTGAGGAGAAGCTGTGGTGGGCTGAAGTTTCCCCCCAGCATTAACTTTTAAGCCAGACCAATTCAGTTAGAAGCAAATAGGTATAGCCTAAAACTACCACAGAAGCAAGTGAGGGAGCTGGGGTTGTTTAGCCTGGAGAAGAGGAGGCTCAGAGGAGACCTTATTGCTGTCTACAACTACCTGAAGGGAGGCTGTAGCCAGGTGGGGGTTGATCTCTTCTCCCAGGCAAGCAGCACCACAGTCTCAAGCTGTGCCAGGAGAGGTTTAGGCTGGATGTTAGGAAGAAGTTCTTCCCAGAAAGAGAGATTGGCCACTGGAATGTGCTGCCCAGGGAGGTGATGGAGTCACCATCACTAGAGGTGTTTAGGAAGAGACTGGATGGGGCACTTGGTGCCATGGTTTAGTTGATGAGATGGTGTTGGGTGATAGGTTGGACTGGATGATCTTAAAGGTCTCTTCCAACCTGTTAATTCTGTAGTTTGTTTAAAAAACAAGAACTATCAGCTTGTAATAAGCTGGTGTTAACTCACCTGGGTTACAAAACTGAGAAGGCCACAACTGCCATTTTTTTCCTTGTACTTGCCCTTTGTGATCTTAGTAGCAGCAGCAGATGCTCAGGAGGAAAGCAGTCATCTGGTATGAGTGACATTGATTTTCTGCCTCGGAGAGCTTCAATCACAGAGGGCTCAGAACAACACAAACAGAACAGAGGGAGCAAATTAAGGGCATTTTTTTCTTGTGCTTGGAAGGTGGGGGCCAGGTCTGGTTTAATTTCTTTCAAATGATTGGCTTTGTTTGTAGGGATGAGGCTGACTTTCCTCACTTGTGTGCAGAAGGAGTTCTGCTCATCCTGTGCTTTTCCTGTTCAGGAGGTGCTGCAGACAGAGTGATGGCAATGTTTGAATCCTAACAGGGTCTCTCCCAGGAAGCTTGGTTCTTCCTCAGGCTGCTTGCCCTCTTTTCCACGTTGGCTTTCACAGATTAAACATGAAAAATTAAGCAACAAAAGTTGCTGGCTGTGGAAACATTTGCATTTATTTTTTCCAGGAGTTACAAGTGGAGCCTTTCTACTGGCCTCAAGTGGCATCTGGTCAAGGTTTGCTTGACAACAGAAGGAAAAGATGCAGCATTCTCATTAAACACTTTGAGTGTCTTTAAACTGTGAGATACCAATGAAACCTTTACCACAGACATGGAGTCCAGAGATAGTTACACCAGGTGAGTTAAATACGTGTGGCTTGCTCTTTGCAATAGAACATGTGCCAAATGTTAGTAAATGCCCCTCCATTTTGCTAACATGCAAGAGATTTTACATGGTGGTATTTAATTTCTGCACTTGCCGTTTGCTCAGGTCCTGGCTCATGAGAGGCTGTGTCAAACCTGGAGGTGCTGCTGGGATAAATAATGACACCGAACCATCACCTGCACGTATTGGCTGTATGAGCCACAGCTCAGCTAGGAGGTTAGTAGTAGCCCAAAGCCACCACTGGTGCTGACCAGTGGAATCTCTCTGCTCTATCTGAAATTTGAGGTTAATTTTCCCCTAATAATCCTAAGTGCTGTTCCCAGCACGAGTCCTGCTTTTGCTATGACATCATTAATGCTTTTATATGATGTCAGTGTGTGAGGGAAGGACCTGGCACATTATGGTCCAGTCCTGACTTTCCCTTTGATTTCTTCTAGAGCCTGAATAACTTCCTTCAGCTTTAATGGCTTCATTTCTCCTTTCCAAGATAGGAAGGTTCTTTATCTAACAACCTGATGCTGATACTGTAGGGATTAGTTAATTATGAAACACTTCAGCTTCATAAAGCAAAATAACAATGATGGAGGTTCTTTACCTAAACCAGAGATGCCTGGACCCTAAAAATGGAGCAGCTTGGCACCTAAACTTTGGTATGCTTTGTTAAACTGTCAACATCAGAAGAGCTCCCAGAGCCAGAATTCTTGCAATTGCAAACTGCTTTTCAGGGTAACACAGAAGAAATTGATTCATACTCCATAACCCCCCATATTTTGTGTTCTTCACATTGGGACAGTATAGCCACACCAAACCACTTGAACTGGTCTCCTAAGGAAACGAAAAGTTGAGTTTCACCTCAACTCACACTGATAGGTATCCCTGCACACAACGGGTTAGCCACAGTCCATATGCCTCCAGGTCCCTCTCCTCTGCTGTTTTGATGCATGGATGCTGTGGTGAGGACACTGGTGTTGCAGAGATCGGTGCCTCTGCTGCCTCACGCCCTCTGTCTCTTTGCACTGTCATTGTGGGGAGGGAGGAGGAGCTAGCTGATGCAATCCGATTTCCACACCCATGTGTTTCTGCAGCCCGCTTTTTAACTGTGCACCAGGGCAATCGGTCTGGAGGGCTGTGTACATGATGGCCAGTTTCTGAAGATCCCAGACTTCCACAAAGCCCTTTGGTCAGTTGTGCTTTGAAGTGACACCAGCTTTTCTTTTCCCCTGTAAAGGTCGGTTGTGTTTGCAGCAGTGGGCTATGCCCTCGGTGTAAAGCCAGATCAAACTGTATTTCTTGCAGTGATTTTCTCAATACAAAGCTAAAGAAAACTGTATTTCCCGCAAGAGCTTCCTCAAATGCTCACTCTAGGTAGGTGGACTAAGCAGAATGCATGATTTGTGTCCTGCTTCTCTAAGGAAAGGAGCTTACTCATGGAAGCATGAGTCACTGTGCAGGGCTCTCCATGCCAAACCCATTCCCTTGATGCGACTCTGAATACTTATTTACTCAGGACCGGCAGGAAATGGGCTGCTCAGGTAAATCACATGGGCAGAGAGATGGAAAGGCACTCCCATGAACCAGGGCTGCTCTTCAGTCTTCACCTAAGGAAGTCACAAAGACACCCCAGCTAGTTCAGCACCTGCCTCCTGTTGTCTGTCAGGAATCATTAATGCATCTTTGCTGTTGCCTTCTAAACCTGCAGCAGCAGAACTGTTATTGTCACCTAACTTGAGGTGGAGTGCTGGCAAGCTGCACTAAGTGGAGACTTTCTATAAATCACAGTAAGGAGGTGGAGGGATTTGTGGGGAGGGTTGCAGATTGCTGCCTCTGCTACTTGCCAATCCAAGAGGGCAGGGAAGCTCAGCAGCAAAACATCAGAGGCAGGCCCCTGCATTCCATCTGGAGCAGAGACCCTCTCACCCTTATGTTAATATTTGTGTGAATTATGCAGCTGTCAGTTTTGGTTTCCCCAAGATCCCTTCTCAGCACATCACATGCCACAGGCTGGGTAGCTCAGGGTAAAGAGCTACAGAGTCCTGCAAAGACAACTTCTTACTGATTCAGGCCTCTTGGGACACAGTACATTTAAGGACACAGTGTTCCCTCACCTATGGGGGGAGAGACTTTCAGGACTTACTTACCTGGTTGCCCCTTTGTGTATTGAACGTGATAGCAGGCTATGTATTCACTCTTGTCCAGAAATCACTGTGATCAAACTTTCATTTCTGTGAATCAAAATCCCAAGTCACATTGTTGGAAACTCAGCATTCTGTGGTTGAGATGTTACTGAGCCATGCAACCACTGTAGAAAGCTGAGAGCACAACTCAGCATTGCAGGCACAGGCTTGGGGGAGGAACTTCCTACCCTGTTTGCTCTACAGAAAAGGTGCATGTGGAAGGTGTGAATTCATTGCTTTATCCAATTAGGAGATGGGAGTCTGAAAAAGGAAGCCCTCACTTCAGCAGCATAAAGTTACAGGGTCAAGGAAGTCCTGGACATGACAATAGGTTGATCTGTGGGTTTGTGAAGGACATAATTCAGCATGCAGGATGCCTCTCTTCAAAGCTCTCACTGAAGACATCAGTGCTTTAAAGAGTCATTTTTACAGCTCCTGATATGTTCTGGAGCTTGTAACCTGTGGGTTAGTTTCTGTAGCTCTTTGTGGGACCTGGTGAATAAAGCTCACTTCTGTGCCTGGAATGGGAAAGTCAGAGATGAAGAGATGTTTGTATTCTGGTTTTGCAGTCTCCTTTTAGAGCCTGGATGCCATAACAGCCTCACAGTCTGCCCCACATGTTGGTGTCTTCAGATAATGCCCAATGAATATCAAAAATGTGTGTGTCTACAGATAGCTGTGTAATAAATGATTATCCATTCCTTGGAGAAGGAAGATGAAGTTTAACTTGCAGTTCAACAAAGTTACCAATAGAATGGATGCCAGCAGCCAGCTGCTTTAATTTCAGTCCCTGCACTTGAGCCACACCTGAGGCTCCTCAAAAGAGCTGCAGCTGGGGCTGGTTTAGCTGTAACGGCAGTCCTGAGGGGTGGCTTTGGCTTGTGTTCCAGAGGTGAACTCTTCTGCTGTCCTCAGATGGAAAAGGTAAGTCAACTGTTTCTGCACAACTTATTCTTTTGGATCTCTGATTCTGTAGTGGTGGTTGTTGGCAGCTCGGGGCGGGGGGAATGCAGAGCCCTGGAGGGACACAGGGCTGTGAAGGGCAGGTATTGTCCTGAGAGTTGGTCAGGCAGATTTTTTACATACCACTCATAGCTTCTCTTCTGCCAGCAGAGCATGCTGCTGGAGGGGACATGGAGCTATTCCCCAGGGGAAAGCTGTTGCTTTATTTCTTTGGGGCAGTTCTGGTTTGTAGGGTTTGTTTTTTTTCCTTCTGCTTAATTTTAATTTGATTTTATAAGCAGAAGGTGGCCAAGAGAAATAAAGAAACACACCATTTCCTGAGTACCCAAGTTACCCTAGCTTGCCCTGTTGGGGATTTACACCATCATCTAGGTAGCTGTATGCTGTAGCTGTATTCTGTAGCTATATTCTGTAGCTATATGCTAACTGTCCCTGGAGTCTTCAGTGATTTGTGCTTTACTAAGTCTTGTGAGATGAGGATGGAGACCTCCCCTACTCATAGCAAGGATAGATATGAGCCCTGAGGTCACCTGGAGCTTCAGTGTGTGGCTTGAGAGGAAAAGGGAGGTGATTTCTAATATTTTTTGAGAAATATTTGTTTGTGTTGTTGATTTTTCTTTCATGCCTTTTGAAATGGTGAGTGCTCATGTTTCTTAGTTGAAGTGTGGTAGGCTGCACCATGACTCAGTACCAAAGTGCTAAGCTGTGGCAGTGATTCCAAAGCAGGTAGAGGTGCAGCCTGCACTGCTAATGTGCAATGGTCTTTTGACTCAGCCACGGTGACATCTTTAATACACTTCAAGCAGGCACCAAGCAGAACATCTCTGTTGGGAGCCTGGCCTCACAGCTCAGGTATTGTGCAGACACACAGAGCAGTTCTCCTCAGCAAAGAGCTGAGCAACTGAAGGGGCAGAATAAACCAGGGAAGTGAAAGTGGAAGCAGTGTAAGGCAAAACGATTGCCAAACAATCAAGAACATCACACAAATGCTGACCCTTATCTCTGTCAGTTCACTTTCCTTATTTGCACTCAAATTCTCAATAGAACCAGAATGGTTGCTGCTTGCCTATGACTGCCAAGGGAGCATTTTCATAACACTGTGCTGTGTGGAGTTTGTGGCTTGTGGGCCCTTTGATCCTGTATTTGGATGAAACAGCACAAATGTTTAGCAAACTCTTGCAGGGCATGGCCTTCTTGTTTTGCAAACCCTGGTGAGCCTTGTTTAAGGAGGAGAATGTTAGCAGAGGGAATGAGCACCTGACTTGAATCTCCTGTTGATTCTCTAGCTTGGGCCTCTGAAAGGGAGAAAACAGCATGCCTGTGTCTTTGATGGAAGATGTAAAGCACACCATTTCTCCTTGGCTGTCTCCAGCCTTCTGGGGTTTTTCTCATAACTTTGCCCAGATTCAGTTGTGCCCCTAGGCCCTCTGCAGTTCTGTCCTTAAATACAGTATCTCAGTGCAGGAAGTCTTTTGAAAGATGCCAGTGTGATGAAAATGTGAGGTGCTGGGAGACAGTGTACATGTGCACAAGAGCTGGATTTCTGAAGCTGGGTCTCCTGAATGCTGCACCTCTCCTGTGTTCTCTATATCCTTTTGGCTAGTTGCACATCACTTCAGCCTTATGCAACCTATGCCCTGTGAAGGATTGTGTGTTTGTGGGAGATCATTGCTATTTAGATGCCAGAAGTTAAAGGATGGTGTTTAAGACCAGGCTGGATGAGGCTCTGGCCAGCTTGATCTAGTGTGGGGTGTCCCTGCCCATGGCAGGGGGGTTGGAACTAGATGATCCTTGTGGTCTCTTCCAACCCTGAATGATACTATGATACCAGCATGCTTTATCTTATGCTCACTGTGTATGGGCAAACAATTTTTGTAGTGACAGGAGGGATTTGGTCTGTGTTAACTCCTTGCCACGCAGCAAGGCTTTGGACTGGCTGCTGGAGCAGTGGGAGTGGGAGCAGTGGCACATCACTTTGCTCTTGGCCTCTGGGCTGCAATGCTTGCAGACAGAGCAGTGTCAGTCTGGAGGAAGAATGTCAGCAGTATCTGTGAGAGGTAGGACAGCCTAGTGCACGGGTCTGTGTCTGCTGGGATGCGACATGGTGTGTTTGCATGTTCAGACAGAGGGAGCTAAGTCTGTTACTTAATGAGGTATCACTCTGTGTGTGTGTTGACTGCTGACCCAGCGTTCCTTCATTTCTAGTCTCATCAACTCTTTGTGCCCCTAGAGTGGCACAACAGAGAAAAGACATCTGTTTTGCTTAAGAATTCTGAAGCTAAATAGCATTTCTGTCACCTCCTTTTGTGGAGACTTCAAAGCCAACTTGAACATGTTCCTGTGGGACCTGCCCTAGGTGATCCTGCTTTTGGCAGGAGGGTTGAACCTGATGATCTCTGGGGGTCCCTTCCAACTCCTAATATTCCATGATTCTAACTTCTATGATTCTATGGAAGCCCCATCCCCAGAGGTTTTTAAGGCCAGGCTGGATGTAGCTCTGATCTAGTGTGAGGGGTCCCTGCCTATGGCAGGGGGATTGGAACTAGATGATCATTGAGGTCCCTTCCAACCCTAACAATTCTCTGAGCTGATCTTGAGAAGTGAAGGAAGTGGAATAATGCACTTTGGAAAGTTCTGGATTAAGGCTAGATCCTGATTATTTTTCCTGGCTGTACATGTTTATCTGTAATGTTGAACATGCTTTCCTTGGGTAATGTGTCTTACATCCCCTTTTAAATGTGCTCCCTTGCAGCAACATCATCTGGAGACAGGAAGTCAGCAGGGGGTTAGGTTGTGGAGGGAATTAAAATAACACGAAATGTTGCAGATATTGGATGGGGTTTTAATCTCTTAGGCAAAGGTTACTGAATCACAGAATCACCAAGGTTAGAAGAGACCTCAAAGATCACCAAGTCCAACCTGTCACCACAGACCCCATGACTGAACCATGGCACCAAGTGCCACGTCCAATCCCCTCTTGAGCACCTCCAGGGGTAGGGACTCCACCACCTCCCCGGGCAGCACATTCCAACGGCAAACGACTCTCTCAGTGAAGAAAGCTAGTTAGTTCAGTGCATGACCTCTGTAAGAGTTCTTAGGCCTGTAAGAGCAGCCAAAAATAGCTCCTTGGAAGGTCAGGGCAGGCATCTTTTCTGCATGTGAATAGCTTTGCATTTCTGACCTGAAACATCTATGTGTGCTATGGCAAGCAAGCAAGAAATATAGTGCTGAGGGACATGGTTTGGTGGGGGACTTAGCTGTGCTGTGTTAGTACTTTGACATGATGACCTTAAATATCTTTTCCAACCTAACTGGTTCTGTGATTTTATGGTTCTAAGAATGGATGGAAAGCTAGAATGTCCAAGTGGGCTTGGAGGGCAGCCCGAGCCTGTGTAGCATGCTGCTTATCCGTACAAGCCTGCAGAAGCTGCTGCCAGCTTTGGAGGTTTTTCCACATGTGAAATGGAGCAAGCCTGCATTAACTCCTAAACCATGCTTCAAAGGCAGCCTTGCCAAATAAGGGCTGGATTCAAACTGTCAATAGAGGATCAACAGCGAGAGGGAGCCTTATGTTTTATAATGGAGCCGTGGGCTCCCATCCGAGGGACTCGGAGCTTCCGAGTGACCCCGGAGCCTGAACGAAATTTCAGCTTGTCAGACCAAATGTTCCTTCTCTTTTGATGCCTGCACGCTGAGATGGAGTTTGCAGGAAGCTTTTACAGCAAACCCCAAAGTCAGAGTCACTGCAGAACGCTTCAATTATTGAATAGGCAAGAGCTAATGGGAGAGGGAAAGGCTCTG
This sequence comes from Melanerpes formicivorus, assembly GCF_026170545.1. Classification (NCBI taxonomy): domain Eukaryota; kingdom Metazoa; phylum Chordata; class Aves; order Piciformes; family Picidae; genus Melanerpes; species Melanerpes formicivorus. Next base: position 13,117,036 of record NW_027142368.1, on the reverse strand, counting down.
TGTGTCTCTGCGTCCTAATCTCCCCCTGCTGCCCCTTCCTGCCCAAATCCCCTTGGTTAATCAGGTTATGTTTGCCCTAGTTCTCCCGGGGAGCAAGCAGAGTGCTGTGCTGCTAGCAATGGAGGAGAGGGAGGGAGAGAAGGGCGTGCATGAAAGCAAGAGTGGGGGTGAGGATGCTCTAGAAATGCAAGCTCCACTTTGGCAGGGTTCCTGAGATCACAGCAGGATGCCTCGGGGCTGTGGGATGTCTCTGTGAGCTGTCACACTTGCTGACATGCATGATCTCGCATCCCAGGCCATGTGCCAAAGGACAGTGAAAGGAGCTTGACTCTCTGTGCTCAGCCTGGAAGCACTGGTGCACAGCTCCCTCCTCAAATGCCCACTCCACAGCCCGTTTCAGCCCAGAGCCCCCAGGAGGGATTGTCTGATGTCCTGGGGAGCCCAAGGTTGGCCTGAAGCTCAGTGGTTAGCTCTGAGGAGGAGCAGTGCGCTTGCGTGCAGAGCTGCGTGTGCTGCATGCTTGTGTGCGGTCACACAGCCTTTAATTCTTCTGCACTCTTCCTCTTGGTCATGTGGCTGCTAGACACAGGAAACAGCACAGATGGACCCACTGGAGTAAAATGCAGCTAGGAGAAGCAAGGGCACAGCACAGGCAGACAGCACTGCTGACCTGAGTGCCAGCAAATTCAAGCTGCCTTTAAGCCTGGAATTTAGCTCTGAGTGTCTTGATTTGAGAGGGTCTCCATGTGGGTGCATGCCTTGGAAATGCTCTTATCTCTAATCATAATGGGCAATGCCAGCCTGGGAGACTGAAGTCAAAAGCTCTTGTGTGACCACTGTCTAAACCCAAAGCTTCCAGTTGAAACCACTCCTGACAACTGTCTTGTTCTGAGGTGTGGGCCTGGGCAGGTTTAGGAGAAAGGGGCAAGTCTTGAGAGGATTTAGTGTAATGACTTGGGTGAGTTGGGGAGCATGGCAAATAATTTGGAAGGATGTAGATCCACAAGTTTGCATCTGCATTCTGTGATTCGGGGTTGAATTATTCAGAAGTTAAAAGCTGAACCTTTCTAGGACAAACCATTAAGCCTCAGGGAGCCTGTGTGTGAGTCTGCTCCTCCAAAGCTCTGATGCTGGCTCAGGATCAGCTGAATGTCAGCCTCCACCTGCCTTTCAGCTTTGCTGGGAAATGCCAAGCCACACAGGCATTGCCCAATTCAGGCTTGGGGCTGGCTTCTTTGCTCAGACCATGGTGCCTTGTTCTGTCGAGACACATGCATTAGAAGAGACTTCTAGCAACCCTCTTAGTTAACTGTGTGGATCAAAAATGTTCTTGCTGTTCAAAGCCAGGTGAATGCTGAGACATGCTTCCAAAAGCATCAACATGGGCAAATGCAGACCTGGGCTAGCAAACCCTGGAGCCATGACAGAGTTTGCATGTTCCCCAGTGCAACGCAGAGCTAACTGGGTGGCCACAGGCTCCTGTTCCAGTAGGAATGAAGACAGACAGGAAATGAACCACCAGAAACCATTCCTTGGCAGGAGAGAGCTGTGGAAAAAAACAAGGTGTAGCAGCCCTGGGCTGTTGCAGAGCCAGGACTTGCAGGTGCCTACAAGCCACGTGGGGATGCTGGATGTCTTTTCCCACTGCAGAGTGCTTGCTGTCAAGCAGGTGCTGTGGTGAATGCCCAGAGCTTGCTGATGCCCCCACAGTGTGCTGCCATGGCCTGGCTATAAGATGCTGGTCAGTGCTGCATGCTACAGCAGCTTTACTGTGCTTGGGCCTGCTCTGTGCAATCTTTGTTTGCAGCAGCAAAGAGCAGGAAGGCTGAGCTGCCAGTAGGTGGGAGGGGATGGTCACAGCATCCCCCCCCCACTCAGCAACAGTGACAGTGATGGTGTGTGAAGGGAGGGGACAGAGCTGAGCTGTGTGAGGAGCAGCTTTGGTCCAAATCCTTACGAGGTGTAGGAGTCTGCCTTGCTGCTCTGTGTGGGAGTGCTGTTGGAGCAGATGGTTAGCAGGTCCTGGGAGGCTGCCAGTTCTGTGCAGGGAGGTGGGCATCCACCCTGCCTTTTGGAGGAGAACACTGTGGGATGTGGTGGCCTGGAGGCTCACCCAAACACAGGGGAATCTGTCTGACTTGCAGGCTAAGCAACGAGCAGATCTCAAAGATCTTTTGCATGTTAACAGAAGGCTTTTCCTGTGCCTGATACTGCCAGGTAAAGAGCTGTCAGTTGCACAACTACAGACGTAGCTTTCCTTGTCCCTGCCTCCCCCAAAGCAGGCTTAGGCTCCCAGAGTTATGAGGCTGGCTTAAAAATTCTGAATTTACCATCTGGCACACTTCCAATTGTCTTTGTCTTCCAAAATCTTAATTGCTGCCTTTCGTTGTTGTTGTTCTGTTTTTCCTCTTTTTCTCCCCTTTCTTTTCTATTTTTTCATCATTATTTTTTTTCCCCTTTAAACTAAGCCAGAAACTATTTTGTTTGCTTGCTAACAAAGTCTCAGGACTCCAGAAAGCAGAACATTAAGGCAAGCTGCAGCAATGGCTCTGATCTAGCAGCACTGAAAGGACACTGAGGCAAAATCCTTAGCTGAGAAGGTGGGCCAGGAGGCAAGGCTGAAATAGTAGCTGCATTGTTTGAGCACTGCTGTAGCTGGTGGCTGTGGCTGCATGTGCCAGGGAGCTGCATATCACAAATGAATGCTTCATGGTGCACACAGCAATCAGATCACGAGGTAATTGCTTCACTTCTGGGAGAGGCTTGCAAACAGCACAGGTTGTTAAATAACTTTAAAACAAGCAGCATTCTAAAAATGCCATGTCCAGAATGCTGCTCCTGTGATCAGGTTTCAGGTGAGGAAAGAAACAGGAAATTAAGAGGTGAAGAGTCTTGAGGGTATCTGCCTCACTTCGAATTGCTGGTAGTGATTTGAATAGGGGCAGTGCCTCTACAGACTTCTGCTGCAAACAGACAAGTTTTTGACTGTTTAAAGCATTGGGCTTCCAAAACACTGAAGGTCTGATTGTGCAGAAAGTGTTGGTACAAAACACCCAATAAAATCAGGGCACTAAAAAAACCCACACCACCTAAATCCACCACATCTTTAGCAATACTGATATGACAGCACAGGCTGAACTTGGCCCACAGAGTTCTGCACAAGATCCACAGAATAGAATTAACCAGGTGGGAAAAGACCTTTGAGATCATCCAGTCCAACCTATCACCCAACACCATCTCATCAACTAAACCATGGCACCAAGTGCCCCATCCACTCTCTTCCTAACCACCTCCAGTGATGGTGACTCCACCACCTCCCTGGGCAGCACATCCCAATGGCCAATCTCTCTTTCTGTGAAGAACTTCTTCATAACATCCAGCCTCAACCTCTCCTGGCACAGCTTGAGACTGTGTCCTCTTGTTCTGGTGCTGATTGCCTGGGAGAAGAGACCAACCCCCACCTGGCTGCAACATCCCTTCAGGTAGTTGTAGATAGCAATAAGTCTCCTCTGAGCCTCCTCTTCTCCAGGCTAAGCAACCCATAGGGCTGGAGCTCCATGCCTGATAGAAACAGGATAATTCTACTCTGAAATACCCCATGCTGTTCTCCTGAATATATGACATGGAATCTGGGGAGTGAGGAATAATGTTGGGATTGTTAAATGTAACCTGGAGTAATGTCTCTGTTCTGATGTGCAGTTTGAGGTATCCTACAGAGATGAGGTTCCTGGGGGGTGGATACTTCATGTCTGCACAGGCAGTGCTCCCTCTAAGCACAGCCTTTTTCAGCTGCTGCCCAGTGTTTCTTGGAAGCTTAGTGACTTAATCTGTCTGGAAGCCTTGAGCAGAACAATTGGCTGTTTATTTCATATGGAATCTTGAAACTAAGTCCATGATAAAGTTGGTAGATGCTTAATATTGGCTGCTCCATTAAATTAGTGTGATTCTACTGCCTAGTGACCTGCTTGCAATGAAGCAGCTTTGAGAAATTACTGGTGTGCCAAGGGGAGACCAACTGCTTTTCATCTGATTTGTATCCTTTTGGGGATACAGCACTCCCTAGTTCCTCTGAAATGAGCATAATCACTGCTATCTGCTTTGATAAAGGTGGATGTGAAAAAGACAACCTGCTTGCCAGCAAGTGCTGATGGCCTGCCCCCCTCACCTGAGAACACCTTCATCTCAGACTTGTAACTGGGCCAAAGATGTCTTTAAAGACCTGCTATAAAATGATTGTGCAAGGCCTTCAGTAGGGAAATGAGGCTGTGAACCTTGTGCTGACACCATTCCCTGTCTCTGTGTAATTGGCTGTTATTACATGCAAATAAATAAAGAGGGGAGGGGGGAAAAGCCAAACCCCAGCATGTCCAGAAGCCAAATCAACCCTTGGACTGCTTGATGTAGTGGCTGCCAAGCAAGCAAAGTATTTCAGGGTTAAAAAAAGAGACTTCCCTGTGCAATTCTTCTATAAAGTGTATAAACAGGGTGAGCCTGAGGGCTGTTTTGGGAGATTCTCAGAGTCCCATGCACATATCAGAGGCATTTCCACTATGGCTTCTCCTGTAGTCAGCCAAGAGAAGCTGTTCTATGGATTAGAATAGAATAGAATTAACCAGGTTGGAAAAGACCTTTGAGATCATGGAGTCCAACACTAGCTAATCAACTAAACCATGGCACCAAGCACCCCATCCAGTCTCTTCCTAAACACCTCCAGTGATGGTGACTCCTCCACCTCCCTGGGCAGCACATTCCAATGGCAAATCACTCTTTCTATGAGGAACTTCTTCCTACCATCCAGCCTAAACCTCCCCTGGTGCAGCTTGAGACTGTGTGCTCTTGTTCTGGTGCTGATTGCCTGGGAGAAGAGACCAACCTCCACCTGGCTACAATCTCCATTCATGTAGTTGTAGGGAGCAAGAAGGTCTCCCCTGAGCCTCCTCTTCTCCAGGCTAAGCAACCCCAGCTCCGTCAGCCTGTCCTCACAGGGCTGTGCTCCCAACCCCTCACCAACTTTGTTGCCCTTCTCTGGACACTTTCCAGCAAGTCAGCATCTTTCCTAAGCTGAGGAGGATTCATCCTCTGGAAGAGCTGAAGTTGGTTTCTCTTCTGCTTGGATGAGTTTTCAACCACTGTGGTTTTGGAGATCCACAGAGATGTGTGTGTGGATCCTTGCACTGCAAATAGCAGATAAACTTGCTGCCCCTGAGACTTCTTGCAGATCTCTTGCAGTTAGCCTGTGGAGCTTCAGGGGCTGCAGGCATAAAACTACGGCTATAGAGGAGCAATCTTCCACGAGGGGGAGAGGGAGCCCAGCTTGGACAAGCTGAAAACTACCCTTTGTCAGTATCTGTCCTGCTTCTCATCACATCCACTCCATCCACTGTTGTCTATGTTGGAAGCCAGGGAACAAAAAGTAATATCCCAAAACCCCCAGCCAATCCCTCTGGGAGACTTTCTGAAAAGCAAACCTAGATCCAGTGAAGTTTTGCATTATTTAGATCCCATCTTGCAGGAACCTTGTGTTTGGGAGAATGCTCTTGGGTTTTAGGATGAATTAGGTAATAGCTCTTCTTGAGAAAGTTTGCTGTTGACCAGGGAGAGCTGAAGGGCTGTCTCTGACCACTGCTACTTGCCCCTTTGATTACATAAATGTTCTTAAGAGTCGATGGTAACCTTGGGAACCTCTGAAACGTTGACCTGGTTTGGGTGTTGGTTTTTTCCCCTCACGCTGTTGTTTGGCAGCTGGGGATTCCTAAACAGGTTGGGGTGTGCAGCTGGCAAAGTTTGGGCCCTGTGCCACCCAGTTAGGCTCTTGCCAAGTGAAGTCAGTAGGAGGGATGCCCCCAGGGCTGGATTTTTAAAGAGCCAGTAGGTATTTTAATCCTTCTGTGCCCAGTGGGAGTTAGATGTGTGAATACTTGATTGCAAACCGTATTAGGTAGGTGGGGGAGCTGCATAAGAGCTGGTGGCTCTAGCCCACAGTGCTCCTCTCAGGATGTGCCATATGGCTCTTGCTGCTGCCAGTACCTACAGAACTCCTGCAAAGCTGCAGCATGGCATTTCCTTACACCTAGTCCTTTAAAAGGGACAGAGCTGTCATGGTGGTAGTGAGCTGAAAATGAGTAATGTGGAATATTTGTGCAGTCTGTTCATGTGAGTTGCTGCAGTGAGCCCAGTGCTTCCTGGTGCTGCTGTAGGAACAGAGTCAGGCAGGAGCTTGCTGCTGGCAAAAGAAAGCAGTGATGGGGCTGAGCAGCACAGCCTTGGAGTTTGGAGCCTGGCTTTTGTTTTGAGCTGAATTAAAGACATAGCTTGGTCTGCCAGTAGTGCTTGGTGCTGAGATCTGCCCAGGACTAACCAGTTCTCTGGGCATTAACAAGCTGTGTGCAATACATGGAGGCAGCTCTGGAGCAAACAGTTGGTGCTAAGGACCTGACATCTGCTTTGCATGTGTGCTGGAGGTTTTACTTGTGCCTTGCTCTAGTCTAGTCCTGTGGACTGACACCCAGTAGTGACTGCAGTCCTCTGGTTTAACTTCAGAGCAGGGCAATCTGTTTTCATGCTCCCACACTGCTGAGATCATCTGAGCCAAAGCTCCTAACCCAGAACATCTCAGAGATTTTGCTTTAGAAGTTTATTTGTGACATGAATGAAACACTAATAGAGCTTCACCCAGTACCCAGGAGCTCTGAGCTGGGTAACAGAGCAATGGGTGCTTTGTGTGTGTCTAATTATAGTGTCAGGTTCTGATTTCAGATAGCTCGGTATTTATTATTTAAAGGGGGTGGTGGTGTGGTGTGTTTGGGGGAGAACAGTAGTGAAATTATATAACTTGAGCTTTGTCAGTAGCCGGAGTGCAGGAGCAGCAGAGCTGCCCTGCTAGCAGCCTCTCCGCAGCGATGTGGCAGCATTTCCTGCTGGCGCCGAGCGACCGCCGGCGGTGCGGGGTTTGCATAAAGGAAATAGACAGCTGTGAGTCAGGGCTGGAGGGCAGAGCGGCGCTCCCAGGGGCACAGCTCCAAATGTCACCCTTGGAGTGTAGAATTTCTGGGCGGGCATGGCTGTGCTGTGTCCCGTGTCATGAAATGAGAGTTTGACCAGGACAGAAACAAAACTGCTGCTTCTGCTCGCTTTTGGGAGTGTTTCCCACTGCTGTAACACGCAGCTATCACAGTATCAGTCAGGGTTGGAAAGGACCACAAGGATCATCTAGTTCCAACCCCCCTGCCATGGGCAGGGACACCCCACACTAGATCAGCCTGGCCAGAGCCTCATCCAGCCTGGGCTTAAACACCTCCAGGGATGGCTCCCCAACCACCTCCCTGTCCAACACTTTCCCTAGTGGAAGATTTCCCGGTCGCGCTCAGCTTTGCTGCTGCTGAGGCTGCCACCTCGGACACTGCTCTGGGCAGATTTCTTTGAACAACAGAACAAGTTAGAGCCCACATGCCTGCCGGAGGGGCATGGTCCTGGCTGCTTGATGGCAGCTGAGGAGGGAGGGCACCAAGCCCTTGCCGGAAGCCAATTCCAAACTGGTAGCAGGCTGCAGAAGGCATCGCGGCGTCTCCTTGCCCATGCGTGCAGCAGAGCCCCCAGGAGGGGGAGGGCTGTGTGCCGGAGTGTGTGTGTGTGTGGGCTGCTGTGTGCCGGGGGGCTGCGCCGCAGAGCTGGACCCTGCGGTGTCTGCAGGGATGTCTGCAAGGGCACCACCTGTCGGGTCAGCGCCGCTCGCTCCTCCTGCTTGCGTGCCTGCCCCCTGGGAACAGGCTATTCCTGAATGTGGGACGGTGCTTCATAAGCCTGTGTCATTCTTCGCATGGGTACGGCAAACAGCTGCAGGGCAGAAGGGCCTGGCTTTGCGCTCGGGTGCCGTGATGTGGTAGACTTCCCGAGAAGCAGCTCTCAGCAGTGAGAGGCGTTTCTGGTTGCGCTCGTGAGTGTAGTCAGGCACTGACACCCGTGAAGATTGCACTGTGCCTTTAGGTCGCTTCTGTGTCCATCCCAGGTGGCAGGGAAACTGTCTTTTAGTTGTTAGTTAGCCTTTGCTGTGACTCCTGAAATTACTAGTGACATTTTTGTCATCTTAATTCAACCAGTCAGCCAGCTTGTGTTCCAGTTGCAGTACTTGGTGTGTTGGGTACCAGCCTTTGAGGGCTGCCTGAAGGGTTAGGGAGGCAGAGAGCGCCTTTGAGGGCTGCCTGAAGGGTTAGGGAGGCAGAGAGCGCCTTTGAGGGCTGCCTGAAGGGTTAGGGAGGCAGAGAGCGCCTTTGAGGGCTGCCTGAAGGGTTAGGGAGGCAGAGAGCGCCTTTGAGGGCTGCCTGAAGGGTTAGGGAGGCAGAGAGCGCCTTTGAGGGCTGCCTGAAGGGTTAGGGAGGCAGAGAGCGCCTTTGAGGGCTGCCTGAAGGGTTAGGGAGGCAGAGAGCGCCTTTGAGGGCTGCCTGATTTCCTGAGTGCCACAGGGCAAAGGAAAGCATTCTGCTTTTGGTGACAGTGTCTCCATGCAGAGCTTGTTGAGGGTGCCAAGGTGCCTGTGTCACGCTGCTATAGAGCATTTCTGATAGGGAAATGTTTTGTGTGACCTGTCCTTGCACAACAGGGTGTTAGGTGCTTACCAGCTGGGATATCTGCTTGCTGGTTCTGTCTGTGTGATCTTTGCCCCTGCTGAGCCACACCAGGTAAAACCAACCAGCCTGATGCCAGTGTCCCTTGCTGCTGCTGGGTCACTTGATGATAAGCTCATGCTTGGAAGGGGAGGGGAGCGTGGTGCCTGGGCTCAGGGTTTGTCACAGAGGAAGCAGGTGGCTTTCCAACCTGACCTTGTTCCCTTACTGTGTTATCACCAGGAGCAGGGCAAAGGTGGAATTGGGCTGAGTGCCTACAGGGAAGTGGCTACTGTGGAGCTGTTGCACCTGAGCTGTCAGTTCTGATCATGGGACCTGCCATACATCCAGTACAGTTGTTATCAACACTCTTTTATGTGGATCAGCCTGTTGGCTGGTGGAGAGGCTGCAGGTTAGGTGAGGAGGAAGTGTACATCCTGCTGTGATTCATGTTACCACCTGGAAGCCCCACCTGAGACCAATGTTCCCTGTGCAGGACCTGGAAAGAGCAGCTCCTGCCCCAGAAAGTCTGCTCACTTCTGTCCCATTCCCAAAGCATTTGGCTCTCTTTTTAACATAAGCTTAGGCTTGGTTACATTGAAATCCTTCCCTCTTTTCTCTGCAACTTGCAGCTGGAGTCCTGTTGAGGTGAAGCAGAGTGGTAGTTGCTGGGAAGAAAAGGGAGGATATGAGTGCTGCCAAGGGCAGGACAATGCTTTGCCCTGTGGTGTAGGGGATGAAATGTACAGCTGTGGCTGCTCACAGACTGAGTTGGCAGCCAAGTCCTGGGAGGCTATAGAGGAGGGATCTGAGATTCCAAGGCCACAAGCTGTTTGGGCATGGTGTCACTGTGGTGAAGCCAGCATTGTGCCAAAGAGATGATGTGCAGTGGTGGGGGAGGACAGAGGGCAGGAGCTTGCTCAAGGAGGGTGGTGTGTGGAAGTGGAGGGTGTCAGCAGTGCTTGAGGATGCTTCTGCTGGGTGCAGTAGTGGTAATAAGGTGTGATGTTTGTCACGTTGTGCCTGGGAATGAGCTGGGGTTGGAAGGGCATGGGAGTGGGGCTGTGTGGATGCTGACATCCCAGAGAGCAAAACTGTGTCCAGGTTTAGTGGGTGGTTAGAGAGGGGACTGCCTTTCAAAGCTTCAGATGTAATTTGTGGTTTGTGAGGGCTGTGGGTGAGATAGCAGCAACCACCTCATTAAAAGGGATCTTGGCAGGCAGGGAGGACAGAGCCTGTGTAAGTCCAGGACACTTTTTCCTTGGGGATATGCTGAGACAAACTGCTGGAGCTGTTTTGCTGGAGTAATTTGTCTTTACCAGGATGAAGGGTGTATGGACTTTTGTTGGGGGAGGAAGACCAGAGGGCTGTTAGGTTTTGGAGGGGATAGGAATATTCTTTGTGTGGGAAACATAGCAGCTGAGGGCATGGAGGCTGAGAAAATGCCAGCAAAGAGCCCCAGCCTCAGCTGCATTCCTCAAGGCCTCTTTCACATCACTGTTGTGGCATTCTGCCACCTGGCTGTGACCCTAATGCTGCATGGAGGGCAGAATAAAGGTGAGCAGGCACTGCCAGGCCTGGTGGGAAGTGAGAGTGCAAATGTAGTTGTCTCTCTTGGTGGGCAAGCTGGAGCTGCTCAGGGGTGCTGGCTACATAGAGACAGTGGGGTTCTGGTCTGTGCCCTCAGGTGGGCACTGCACTCTGGCTTTGTAAACTGTACCTCTGGCCTTATCAACTGCTCTGGCTGCATCTCACATCTCTGAGTCTTGTCTCAGCCCAAAAGAGCCCTGCTACATTATCCTCTATCTAGGATGTTACTGAGGAGAGTGCTAAGTTCTCTTGCTGTGTGTTACAGACAAGGAGCTGCGTATCTCTTGGGAGCTGATGTGTTCAGAGATACCTGAGGGGGAAATCCAGTGTCCTCAAAATATCTGGGTTAGGTAATGCAATGGTTCCCCAGGCTTTAAATTCCACTGCAGGAGCACATCTGCCACTTGTTATGAGGGCTTATGGAGGATCAATGTTAGATTACCAGAGGTCTGATTGCTATTCAAACTGAAGCTGCTGCATTTTGCCTAGGCAGAGCTCCAGCTCTTGCTGCAAGGTAAGGAAGGGAGAGCCTGGAAACAGGTTCACAATGCTGTGGCTCACATGATGAACTGTAGTGCAACATGAAGGCTCCAAAGCCACATGGCCTGCAGATAGCAGAGAGGCTTGGGTAGGCTCTTAAAAAAGGGAAACAGGATGGGTAAGGGAAATCTGGACCTTGAGCTTTCTTGTCACCACTCTTCCTGCTTACACAAGGGACTTTCTGGATAAAGCAGCTGCTGGAGAGTTTTGGCTTTCTAGCTAATAACAGTGCTTCAGGATAGAAGCTGTAAGGATGTAATTACAGCACAAATAAGGACAAATGGCTGTAGCTGTAAAAAAGCATCTAAGACAAAGGGGTGGTGGGGGAAAGTCACCCATCTGGGGAAGCACAGGCATTTGGGCAGGGCTTTGTCCCATGAGGAAGATGAAGATCATAGGTCTAGAGAGCTACTCTGTGAGCATGCAAGAAATAAGGTGTGGGAAGGTCTCACTGCCTGTCCTTGACTGGGCTGAGAGCTCTTGTTGAGAGAGAAATTGCCCAGTCCTTTTTGGGGTACATCTAAGTATCTGACCCTTGACAGGGTGCTTGGTTGCATGGGTTTGTTGATTAGGTGGTGTTGGATGATAGGTTGGATGCAATGATCTTGAAGGTCTCTTCCAACCTGGTTTATTCTATTCTATTTTCATCTGCTGAAACCCACAGCCTACAACCAAGTGGAGCCAGACTTGTACTGATATCTGCTTTAAATTATCCTTTCTCTGTTAACTAGCCAAGCTTAGATGTGAAGGGCTGACAAAGCAGCTTGTGCAGCTCTCCTGGACCAACAGCTGCTGGATCAGTATATGGAACAAGCAGAGGACTAATCCCTGGAGACATAAACTGGCTTTAGTATGATCAGGACCAGGGTAGTATCATAGTATCAGTCAGGGTTGGAAGGGACCACAAGGATCATCTAGTTCCAACCCCCCTGCCAGGGGCAGGGACACCCCACACTAGATCAGCCTGGACAGAGCCTCATCCAGCCTGGCCTTAAACACCTCCAGGGATGGGGCCTCAACCACCTCCCTGGACAACCCATTCCAGGGCTTCACCACTCTCATGGTGAACAACTTCCTCCTCACCTCCAGCCTGAATCTCCCCACCTCCAGCTTCATCCCATTCCCCCTAGTCCTATCACTACCTGAGATCCTGAGCAGTCCCTCCCCAGCCTTCCTGTAGGCCCCGTTCAGATCCTGGAAGGCCACAATGAGGTCACCTGGGAGCCTTCTCTTCTGCAGACTGAACAGCCCCAACTCCTTCAGTCTGTCCTCACAGGAGAGGTGCTCCAGCCCTCTGCTCATCCTTGTGGCCCTTCTCTGGACACCTTCCAGCACCTCCAGATCCCTCTTGTACTAGGGGCTCCAGAACTGGAGGCAGTAGCACTAATCATGGTGTGGATTCCCTGTGGCAGAACTTCTCAATCCTTTAAAAATGAACTAACTTGGCAGCAACTGTTTGCTAACTCTTTTGCTCCAGACCTCTGGTGCCAGCACGAAGGGACAAGCCGAGCTAGTGCTATACACGGCTCGATTTAGACCTGTATGGTAAGCCTGACCTTGAGGAAGCACAGGCTAAGCATTAGAGAAGACTTGACTTCAGAATTCAGTAGGGTTTATTCTACAAATCTCAGATCAATGCCAATGATACAAGTTTTATGAACTCTCATTAAAAATACAAGTCAGTATAAAGATTCCAATAGTAATATAACGCAGGACGAGTCAGTTTCCAAACTCAAGGAATGAATCTTGGACCATGCTACAGGGAAGGGGAGCAGGGGAGCACAAGGTAGAAGAAAAGACTATTTTTAGTTTACCTCCTTTGCTCTAGGAGGGGCCTGTGCCTTATTGCCACAATACCTGAAAACAAAAAAAGCAATATGAAGTGCATAGCAGCCTTGCCTGCTCACCTAGGCAAAGCTGTTGAATTTAGTTCTCATAGTCCTCTCCCCTCCCCACCCAGTTCTGGTCATTAAGGTACATTTTGACAGCCTGATATCCCTATAATAACTTAAAGCTATTGCAACACCATCCCCCAGAATGATTACAAACAGTCCTTTGAACTGTAGAATGCTCTTGTGATGCACCAAAACTTTTTTTGCCCACTGTTTTGCTTGGTCTTTCCAGGAACACTAAGTACTGGTTCAAATCAAAGGTGACTTAGTTCCCTGTTCCAAACTCTCCTGTCTCTGGCTTTACAATTTTTTTCCCAAATGAAGTCTCAGTGCACTCTAATACTCAAATGTGTTGTTTGTAGCTTCAGGCACAGTTAGAATAGAGACATTTTCTTGAAGCTAGCCCTCTGATCTGATGAAAGGTGTTACAGCTTTCACTAAACAGTTGCAAATTTGCCACAGAATTGCTGGGTCAAATGCTTTGGAGTGGGGAAGAATGAAACTCTCCTTTCTTTCTGGGGGCTGCCTGCACTTACAAGAGGATCAGGCTTAATAAAGCCACACCCTAAGCCTAAACATTTTAGAGGAAGTTTCTCCCAGGAGGTAACTCTTGGCAAGATGTGCACCTCATCCCCCAAATGCTGTACATCCATCTCTTTATTCCCAGTGACGTTTTCACCCTGCCAAAACCTGAGGGGCATCCCCTCTGGTTGAGCCCAGTCTATTTCTTGGAGCAGAACCACATGAACATCACAGAGCAGGTATCATGCATCCATCTGCAGCAGCAGACAGGGAAACTAGGCTTAACAATATGCATACATTTCCAAACAGAATTTGGGTGCAGACAGTGACATTTTAACCAAAACTTAGCATAATCCAACCCCTCCCATCCCTCCCCCCCCCAAAATGAAACCCCAAACACCACTGGGTAAAAAAAACCCAAGCAGCTGCTGACTTCCACGCATCAGTTAAAGAGGGGGGCAGGGGGGGAAGAATCCCTGTTGCATAAATGGAGCAGCAGCACAAACCAAGCACAGACATCATCTCTCCTGTAGGAATTTTGCACGAGTTCTCCAGCCAGCCAGCATCACCCTGTGGTGTTTCAGCACCACAGCAGTGGTGGCAAGGTCCAGCCTGAAGCCGCGGTGCGGGCGCGCCGAAGGCTGCTGTGCTCGCTGGCAGTACGCACTGTCACTCTGCATTTGTCTCTGGAGTAAGTGTACTCTAACAGTCAGGTTTAGTCAGAAGTTTCAAAGGAAGAAAAACAAAACCAAAAGCTTAGTAGCCCATTCTGGGCTTCAGTACAGTCAAAAGTGACAACAAAATCCAAGGATGTCATTAAACTGCATATATATTCTAGAACCCGGGTTTGCTTTGCGTGTGGAGTCACACTGAATACAAGACAAGCTGGTCTGACACTCAACTGGTTCTAGCTGGAACAAAGTATGGCACAGACTCCCAATAGCTCTGGACACTGTGTAAAGAGCACACTTTTGTTTTCCTTTCTCTTGGTAATGATTATCAATTCGCCAACAAAAAGTAGTCCTAACAGTCAAAAGGGGAAAGTAGAGGGGGGGGGGGGAGGGGAAATACAGATTCAGGAGAAATAATAATGATAAAAAGCCCTAAGAACTGAAAAGAAATGACTTTGGTAAGAGATTTGATTCCCTTCCTTTTGAAAAAGGCAGCCCCTCCTCAGAACAAATGCCACTGCTGACAAAAGGAATTGCAGCAGCACACACTTGCACTCCAACATGCTGGGAAAAAGAGAGTTCTGCATTAAAAAATCCAAGACCTGAGGCAAATGTTTGCCCCTCCCTCCCTTCCTTCCCCCCCAGTGTGGGCTTTAGGGACCCCAGAAAGTTGTTAAGCTTTCAGTGCAATGTCTCTTGCTTCCAGTTGGGTGGAGGGAAACGTAGGGCAGAAGCTTGTCTTGCTCTCCCAGGTGTCTGAAGCAGAAAGCAGCCTCAAGCTGCACTCTAAAAAATGATCAGTGGGGAAAACTGCTGCAGGAAAGCACAGCCAGAATTCAGGCAAAGGTCCAGAATCCAGTGAAGAGAAGGGGGGGGAAAAAAAACCAACACTGGAGGTTCTACCCTGTGCCATACACTTCACTTTAAAAAGGAAAGTTAGACAGAAACCCAGGTTTTTATTAACACACCCTCTGTAAATGGTTTATTCTGAAAGCAGCTCTTAATGCAACTCCAAAGCAGTTCCTGAGTAACTGCAGTAAACAGTGTCTCTTAAATAGGTTTGCGCCTCAGCTCTTCTCTTTTGGTTCTCTCCTGGTTGGTTGGTTGGTTTTTCCCTCCCTAGTTTTCAAGTTTAATCTCAGTTCTTTTTTTTCCCAAAAACAAAACCCCAAAAGAACAAGAACTAAAATCATGTGCAAGTTCAGTGAGCATCGTTTCCAGGAGTCCACGGCTTTGCAGGGCGTCCTGCAAGAGCTCCGGGATCTGTGGGTCTGCCAGCTCGTCCTCCTACCCCTGGGGCAGAGCTTGCTCTCAAACCTGTACAGCATGCACCTTCACGTCTTCTTCAGCAGGCGCCGGGACTGCCACGTGTGGAACTTGTTGTAGGCTGTCTGCAGCATCTCTTCTATATGACTTACCAGCTGAAAGGGCAAGAGGGGAAAAAACAATGTCCCAGCTACTGGAAAACAGGTCCCCTCCTGTCCCCTCCCATCAGCTGGATCCCTTTCATTCCCTTCCCTCTCCCATCAGCTGGAGACACAGTATCACCAAGGTTGGAAGAGACCTCAAAGATCATCGAGTCCAACCTGTCACCACAGACCTCATGACTAGACCATGGCACCAAGTGCCACGTCCAATCCCCTCTTGAACACCTCCAGGGATGGTGACTCCACCACCTCCCTGGGCAGCACATCCCAATGATGAATGACTCTCTCGGTGAAGAACTTTCTCCTCACCTCCAGCCTAAACTTCCCCTGGCACAGCTTGAGACTGTGTCCTCTTGTTCTGGTGCTGGTTGCTAGAGAGAAGAGACCAACCCCTTCCTGGCTACAATCCCCTTTCAGGTAGTTGTAGACAGCAATAAGGTCTCCTCTGAGCCTCCTCTTGTCCAGGCTAAACAACCCCAGCTCCCTCAGCCTCTCCTCACAGGGCTGTGCTCAAGGCCTCTCCCCAGCCTTGTTGCCCTCCTCTGGACACCTTCAAGTGTTTTGATGTCCTTCCTAAACTCAGGGGCCCAGAACTGGACACAGGACTCAAGGTGCGGCCTAACCAATGCAGAGTACAGGGGCACAATGACTTCCCTGCCCCTGCTGGCCACACTATTCCTAATGCAGGTCAGGATGCCATTGGCCCTCTTGGCCACCTGGGCACACTGCTGGCTCATGTTTAGGCAGCTGTTAACCAGCACCCCCAGGTCCCTCTCTGTTTGGGAGCTCTCCAGCCACTCCAACCCCGCTTGACTCCCTTTCATTCCCTTTCCCCCACCCACCAGCTGGATCCCTTTCATTCACTTCACCTCCTGCCCTCTCCTCCAGCTGCATTCCTTTTATTCACTACTTCTCCCATTCCCTCCATCAGCTGGATCCCTTTTATTCACTGAGTAATCTCCCTGAAATCAGAGGTATGCCAGATGGAAGACTCAGCTGCAAGGTATCTGAAGAGGGAGTAATTCATAGAGCTACTAGGCTGAGAAGGTCACACATAATTGTGCTGTCTGTGACCTCTGCAAGTCTGACAGGTTGGGAGACAGTTCTGAAGCTGCTAAGTTCCACTTCTTGGTGGAAGTGAAAAATGGAACAGGCCTTCTCTGTTTTGCTGTCTCACAAGTCATTTCAAATTGTAGCTCTTGACAGTTTCTACTGTTGCTCAGAGCAACAGGGAGAGCAGCCATGGTTAACTGGGTACTCAATCCCTCTGCCCACTTCCTAGTTAACAAATTGCCCTCAGCTAAGAAGTAACAAAGCTAACATCTTCTGATAGCTGTGATTCAAATGATCAATATGCACCCATGTAATGGAAGAGTACTTTTCTCCTTACATTTGTGCTTAAATACTGTTTCTGAAGTTTTTCTTGGAATGGGCAGAGCTTTGTAACCTGAAATCTTTCCAAGTTGCTCCTCATTTTCACAACCTGTAAGAGAAACAGAGACCAGCATTAGAATCACTTGCACAGAGGTTCCCTTTCCTTGAAAAACCAACCAACCAACCTCCCAACACAACACTTTGTGACTCATTTTGGGGGATACTCAGTCTCCAACAGCTCTTGAGGGTGCAATTTTGAGAGGCAAGTGCAGTGTGCCTGAGAGTGCAGTGTGCCACTGTGACCATTACACTGTCAGGAAGCACTACAGGTAAAATGCTCCCTAAACCATCCTTTTTTTGTGGGGGTTTTTCCTTCAAGCAAAGAAAATCCAGCACATCTGAATGCATTTCTTTATCTTTGTGATCCACATGATGTCAAAAGAAAGCATGGCAACAGGAAAAGGTGAGGATCACATAGCTAGTTGTAGACATCTGCCCTTGAAAGCAGTTCTGAAGCTAGGAGCTGAGCAATTTTTGCAGTGGATAGAAGAGTAGGGAAAACTTTCTTGTCATTGTGACTGCAGAGGTTGTTCTTCCCTTTAGTGCAGGGGGAGGGGGAGCTGTAGTTTGTGTGTTTTAAGCTGGCAATGAGAAACCCACAGCTGGAATAGAGCTGGCCATTTCTGTTCTGAAAGTGGCTACAGCACCTGCTCCTGAGGGTGGTTAACAGCCATGCAGAGATTTCAAACAATAGCACCAGGAGAACTGCTGAAAACCCAGCAATGCTTCATGGTTTGTGACCTTCAGTTGTAGGGATAGGTGCTGCACTGATCTACAGCATGGATCTTAGTTCTCTCGAGCTGACTCTCACTCTAAACCATCATCAAGCCACCACAGGGCCACATCATAACCAGGGCCACACCTGGAAGCTCTGCCCCTACCTTTTCTTCTAGGAATGGTGTGTTAACAGGAAAGCAGGACCAGAAGTGTCGTAGCAGCTCCCCTACTGCCACGTACAAGTGTTTCAGTTCAGACTGAATGTCATTTGGCACCATCTCTGCAACAGGAGAAAAGAGTTCTGTCACATCACTCAAAACTAACACATGAGAAATGAGAACACCAGGCTAGGGAAGGAGCTCAGCATTATATGCTTCTGCTGGAATCACAGAAAGTCTGGCTGGGAGGGAGCACTGAGGTGCCTCAGAGCTGAAGAAGAACTATCAGCCATACCAGATCAAGTCAGATCATTTATGGCTATCTGATTGTATATTACATAGGGAGAGCTGTGCTGGGCAAAGAATGGACACCAAACTTAACTCAGGATCAGAAGCAGTGTATTTGAGCAGCTCTAACTGTGGCAGTACTGCCTATGGGACCAGCACCTTGTTCTTCTCACAGCACAGTGCTGAATAGTCTGTTCTGGATGCTGTAAGCTTTCCCCCACTCTGTTTTATTGCCAATGAGAATATGGTCACAGCACGTGGAGGATGGAAAATCCAGGCAGGAACAAGGAACTGTATCCCAGATACTCAAAGAAGAAAAGTGTAACAGGACTCAAGAACAGGGAAGGGGCCACACTCATAAGAACCAGACAAAAAGCACCAACAGTCAGGGAGGATGACAGGAGCAGGGTGAGCTGACCAGTGAATAGAGAACTCTTGGACAAGGCTGTTTAAAACAACCAAACAACCCTTCCCCAAGAAAACCCCACAGGGTGGTCAGGTTCAGAGAAGTGTAGTGTAGCACCCAATATGTCAACTGGGATGGGCAAGAAAACCTCACTGCTTTCCTTCCAGTACCACAAAGAACCACACTTGGCTTTTTCAGCTGTCTGGATCAGTTATTGCTGCTCTTCAAACCAAGTAACAGAAGTTAAACTGAAAGACTGCTAAAAAACTCCAATCTTGTGAGAACAGGGACTCATCTGCTGTGAGGCTACAGAGACAGGAACTCAAGCTGGCAGGAGTGTGACAAGAGGGAAAGGGGTGGTTGAAGGGAGATGTGGGGAGGGAGGCATTTCTGGTTTGCCCTTGCAGCCTACAACTGAGTCATCCTTTTTCATAGCAAGCTGTGGATTTTAAATGCAGGCTCCAGAAAAAAGCTAATTCCAGAGAGTTACCTAGACCCTGCCTCCTTAAGAGGCTTCCCAAAGGCTTTGCCTTTTGTTTTCTGAAATTCAGGGGGAATTTAAATTAGAAAAAATAAATAAATCAGAAAATAGAACTGCTGAAGAAGCAAAGCTCATGATCTGTAAGGGCACCCAAGTGCACCCTGCATCACTTGCTCTGTACAACTTCCTCTCACTCACTTGCCTCAGCACTGGTGTAGCCAGGACAGCACTGGTGCAGCCAGGACCACCCTGGTGCGTGGCCATGGTGTTGCTTTTCTTTTGCCGCTGGAACCCAGCATTACTCCAGCTACATGTTTCCACAATTTCCTGATTGAGTGTAACATAGTCTAAGGGGCAGATGAGAGGGCAGGCCAGGCAGTGCTGCACAATGCAGTCAGACAGGATTACAGTACCCTACACCCTAGAGCCTTACGGTTTATGGCTTGCTGTGTTCCACCCTGCATAAGTGCTCCTCCAGGTGACAGGGCTGCAATAGTGCTAGCAGCATCACTACTTGAAAGAACCTGAAGGGAGAAAGGGAACAAATATTCCACATTAGCAACAATAGCTGGTACAAGTAAGTTGTGTATTTAGACTAGAACAGAATTAACCAGGCTGGAAAAGCCCCTTGAGATCATCAAGTCCAACCTATCACCCAACTGGAGTTCAAATACAGGGGAGCAGATTCAGTGGAAGCTCTGATGAAGAGTCTGCTCTTTTCCACAGTTAGACACTGTGCCTCTACGTCCCATGGCTCAATGAAAGCTCTCTGATCAATAATGGACAAACAAACCTTGTATCTACCCAGTAAATAAAAAAACCTGGCTGTGCACTTGCACTGAAATAGGACAGAGGACTACTCTACAGAAAAGTGGCACCTTCACAGTTGGGGCTGCTTTGCTTAGGGCCAAATCTGGATTTACTAACAAAGGAATATCAGGTAGTGGCTGGGAGGAGATTGGCTACAAGGCTTTAGTGCCCTCCAGGTGCCAGGACAGAGCTTTTGCGCATCCCACAGTGAGATCTCCATCCTACCTCTTTAGGAGTGAAAGACCTGTTCGTTTATCAACCTGCTTGCTATGACCTCCTAAGACCTTTACATCCTAGATTTCAGGAGGTGGGATCAATAATATTGCCCTGTGCTTCCTGTTGCATGACAGTTCTGCTTTACTGCTTTATGCCTTTCCACTTCCTCAAAGGCCATGGTAACAGCAGAATGTAACTGAGGAGCAGCAAGGACTTAGTTCCCTATTGTTTGGATTTTAAACACAAAAGGCATTGCTTCAAGTTGTAAAATAAATTGAATAACATAAAAAGCATTGGAGATAACAAAGGAAACTAAGCTGCTGAAATCAAGAAAGGAATTTCTGGGGGAGTGTTCTTCCATACCTGAGTTAGTTTGGGTACATATGCTTCCATTTCTTGCCTAATACTATTAAAAGAATTAATTATATCCTGACTGGTTGCATATTGCTGTGATTGAATTGGAGTTGGACCATGATAATACCTGTGAGGTGAGAAAAGGAAAGAGAAAAAGGGTATTAATAGGAGTGGTGGTATAGGAGAGGCCAAACTCAGTGGACTGTTCTTCAGGTGTTTCTAATTGCAGCTGCTTTGCAAGTGCTGAGGCTACCATCTACAGCTTACTGATAAAGTACTATACATTGCCACGTGGGAAGAAGCAGGGTTAGGGATGGTATGGCAGCACAGTAAGAGAATCTGGGAGCAGCATTTTGCTAATGAAAAGCTACCTGTGCCACCTAGCTCTGGGAGCATCCTTAGCATGGGGGAATTCACACCATACAGGGCTGAAGCTAAGCTAAGTGCAGGTAGGTGAACACTGCCTATGGCATCACTCCTTTTCTGAGGTTACAGCTAAAGCTCTTAAACTGAAGTGTCTAGAAAAAGGGAGTAGCTTTTCCTTGCAATCATCATCAGGGAGCTGGCAGAAGCCTCATCCCTGCAGGTTTTTAAGGCCAGGCTGGAATGTGGCTCTGGGCAATGTGATCTAGTGTGAGGTGTCCCTGCCCATGGCAGGGGGGGTTGGAACTGGCTGACCCTTGAGGTCCCTCCCAACCCTAACAATTCTATGAGTCTATTTTCACATGTAACACATTTTCCACTGTAAGCTGCAGCACAGTGCTGAACTGGGAACATAGGTCTGTTAGACTTCCACGTGTCAAAACCCTTCAGCTAGGCTTCCAAACACTTCCCTTGCTGGAAAGCAAGATGAAATCCAAACTGAAGTGGGGATTGCTTGGAAGCTGGTTGACTCAGGAGGTCTTACCAGCTTGCTAAACTTAGCCTAAACACACCAGGCTGTGGCACAGAGGCTGAACCAGCTGGTTCTGTGCAGGCTGCAGTGAGGGACCTGCAAGACTGAATGTGCTGAAGGAGCTGTGTGTGTGTTTTGGTACCTTACCTATCAGACTTCTTTAGGTTTAGTGCAATAGTTTTAACGCTATCGTTCTTCGTTAAATCTTCATATTCGATGGCCTCCTGCAGCTTCACCTAAAACAAGCCAAAGAATTCCACACATTACACATGAGGACACAGTTTGATGTGTTGAGTCCTTTGTTTTTTTTTAATCCAGCTCACCAAGTTTGAGAGGAAAGGTTACTACAGCCTTAAAGGAAACAGAGGTGTGGAATGCTCCATGTCTGCTCTCCAGAGTGCCCAGTGCTGGCTGAAGTGTGCCATTTGGAAACCTTGCCACTACCCCTTTGGGTTTTTTCCCCACCCCTGCAGATTCTGGCCAAAATTTGGCAGTCCCCACCACTTCCAGATCATTCTTTGCACTGTTTATGTCCAACCCTCTTCAATATCAGCAGAAACAGTAATGATTTAATGGCTGGTGTTCAGGGGTGTAAGACTGAAACCGTAACTGCCCAAGCTAGGTGGTGACAGAGCATAAGTGCTGGGAAGTCACAGCACAGTGATAGCTGACTCTGCACAATCAGACAACTATTCTTGAAGTCTCCTACTCTCATGCTGCTCTTTCACTCCTCTTTTCACCACATTTATTCTAGTCCTAGTGTGTAATTTTCTCCCCAGTAAAAATTGCAGCTTTCAGGAGGTCAAATCTGTTGACTTCCTCAACATTTACCACCACGTGCATTCTACAACCTTGCCTCCAACACACACAGGTTTTGGGTTGCCCTGGCACTATGCTATTTAGGCTGTCAGCTCCAGCAAGAGCATTCAATTCAGGCCTGCAGCAATTACAGTGCTCTCTTCCACTCTGCAAGCTGCTATGGGGAGTCTAAAGCAGGCTGCTGCCCTGTATTTCAGTGCACCAGGTGTCACTATGCTATCAGCTGAACCTCACTGCAGCTTCTAACCTTAAGATGAAGGCTGCCATGTGCCACTTTAATTATCCCCTCTCCAAACAATACACTTGATAGGTTAATGTTGGTGCTTGAACACCACTACCCCTTTCAGAGGGATGCTCTCTGGAAGTTGTCAGGCATTTGGAAAAAAATAACAGGGGAGGGAGGAGGAGGCAAAAATAGAACTGCAGTGAATGGGAGGAACCAGATTTCTGGGTCCACGCAGAAGCAGGCTGGAATGTTGAGCTTGTGTTGGGCACTGCTGAGGAGATGCACAGAGCAACACTTCCAAGTGTAATTTCTTTGCCTTAAACAGTGGTACCAAGCTTGTGCCAGGCCCTTGGGTTCTTAGGTTAGACACTTCTAAGCAAAGCTAAGAAAGGATCATTTGAGATGCATCAGAAACCAAGTATGGAACCTTCAGCAATCTTTTGAGCTTCCAGTTCCATTCCATTAGAATTGCATCAGCTAGCTTTATACCTTTTTCATTGGTGGCTGAAAGAAATCTGAGTCCCTGGAGTTTCCATCCGTACTGCTGGTCTCACTGTAATGGTCATTTTGTGCTTCTCTTAAAATAGAGAAACAGCATTAAGAAGAATTCACCTCACAGGAAACTTAAGACACAAGCTAGAGACAAAGTAAATACATCTGTTTCAAAAGTTTTATAGGCATGGTCACATACTGCATGTCTTTTTTTCCCCTGGTGTCTTCATTTCTAGCAGTTGATGTAGATAGAGGGAAACAGCTCCTCTAACAACTCTGCTTGTCAAGGGGGACATTCACCAGCAAGGGAGGGTGCTTCTCCCTCTCCTCAAACAGCAGCATGCCAACAATGCAACACAAAATCAGGACTAAATTAGAAATGCTCTGCAAACTTAGGCCAACCAGGTATGAGCAGAGCGAGGGGAGCCCTGAGATACTGCTGGTTTGGAGTAAGAGTTTCACTGTTTTGCCTCTTTCTGAACTGAGAAGCAGAAACACACATTGCCCAGAAGAGATCCTTTAAGGTACAGTGTTCAGTTGGTGCAAGGCACAAAGAATGACATGAGGGAGCACAGCTGTACAGGAGAAAGTATTTAATCAAGATCTCTTACAGGTCAGGTCTGCAGGATTGGGGTAGAGTAGTAACCCTTGGGTGGCTGTTTATAAACCAGTTGTGAAGCAGATTTCACATCACCCCCACTTCAGGCCTCTTTTAAGTTCCATTTGTGAACTTGACTGTAAACACATGGAACCACCTGATAGGGTTATTTGGTTTTTTTTTGGTCAGGGGCAGGCAGGGCATTGCATAGGGGAAATTGTTCATCTGATCCACCCATGCCACACTGGGTTTTTGCTTCCTCATTTACTTACATCCATGCACCCCACTACAGGAAGCTCCACCAGACCTGTCCCTGGGAGGCAGGCAACAGAAACTCCCTGCCCCAGACCTCTGTTTGCCCCACAGCAGACAGAATACTGCTTCTGCAGCCTTCACTAGAGCTACAGAAGTAAGGCAGCAACATCCTTTCCCTTTTCCCCTGCTTCCTGTGATAACTCAGCTAAGGACAGCATTGATCATCTCAGACAGCCATGAAAAGCTTTTCTGAAGTAAAATGGAAGCTGAAGGCCATTTTCACTTGTGACAAAAACTAAAAGAAAGGGTTGGGGGGGGGTGGGTCAGTAATTGGAGAGGTATTTTTGTGGGGGGGAAACTCCTCAGAATTGGTTCCCAAAAGGGCTTTTACACAAGATTGAAACTTACTGTTTCCTGAGGCCAGCTGCAAGGACCATGGCACTGTGATGATTAAAGCGTTTGATGATGGCAGCGTTGCTACTCTCCCGAGCCGATTTGGAGGCATTTGATGTCGAGGCCACTGAAGCAACACCATAGCCCTAAAAAGAAAACAGTGTTGGCTGCCTCCTGCTCCAAAACCCAGAAGGACAATTCTGTTTTCCATTGAGTCAGGAAGCTTTCATGCCACCCCCCTCTGAACTCTTCCCAGTGACGCTGCCTGAAGCAGCATTTTACTGCCTTGCTCCACCACCGCCTTAGGTACTTGGGGAAAATCTCTGTGGGTTATTTTATTCTTGGCAGTTTAGAGGTGTCTGAGAGAAGGAGGAAAACGAATCTTAAGAGAGTTTTCTAAGGCCATGAAGTAAAACCAGAACTTCAATTAAGAAAAGAAAAGGATCACCTGTACAAAACAGATAGGCTTGGATGGCAAGTAAGAGTTACCAACTGCTTTTCTGACCTCTCTTTAACATCTTGTGGGGCACCAGCAGCCCCCAGGCTAAATGACACCTGTCAGGAGGAAGTGATGTTGCCAGGAATCCAATCTCAAGCCTTGATGTTGGCAGTCTTCCCCAGTTACCAGCTGGCTGAAGACAACTCGCTTCACCCCATGTGCAGTAATCAGCCCCAAAGGGGATCTAGGGCAGTCTGCAGGTCCAGTCACACCTCTCCTAAACTCTAGCCCACTTTCCCACTGGTACCTTTGTACAACCCTTAACAAACAAACAAACAACACCCCAACCAACCCCAAAACTCAACCCAAAAGTTGGAAATGCAGCATCACCATTAATGAAAACTCAAGAATTGAAGTGTGGGTTCACACTTGGCTTCATATCATGGTGCATCACTTATGACACTTGAGTTGTACTTGGGGGGCAGGCAGAGGCTCAAATTAGTTGCTATGTTATGGGATTTCAAGCTAAATAAAGAACATTGTGTCAAGTGTCCTTAGAGTCAAGCTTAACCAAATAGCAGTGTTCAAAATGAAAACCAATGCAATGACTTTTTCTTTCCCTCCTGCTTTGTACTACTCTTGCAGGCTCCAGGAGGTAGGAAGAAGCTGGGGAGTCAATTTTAGACAAAAGAGAAAAAGCCATCCAAGTGGAAGGATAACTCTTTAATAAAACCAGGGAAATCTTGCCTTTAGACCCAGCACAGTGAGGCAGGCAGACAGCTGAGGCACACAGGCCCATGGGCACAGCCTCCATTTCTTTACACACAGACAACTGTGTGCGTGTTGACTACCCAAGCTCTGCAGCAGGCAGGTAATTGATGTGGTATTGGCAGTTATGAAGTGGTATTGGCAGTTATGAAGTGGTATTGGCAGTTATGAAGTGGTATTGGCAGTTATGAAGTGCTATTAGCAGTTATAAAGTGCTATTAGTAGTTACAAAGAGAAGAAAGAGCCAATTTCTCCTGCAATGAAACTAAAGGGGGAGCAGGGGATGTGTTGGGTTGTGTTTTTTGCCAGCTACTTACTTCATCTAATGATTTATCATCCAAAGCTGTTAAATCTATCAGGGGGTTTTTCACTCCTTGAGACACCATTGTTTTTAAACCTGTATGGGGAAACAAACAAACAACACCCAAAGAACCATGAAAAACTCTCTCTAAACAAATAATTGGAGGGGGGGTTATCAGATCATGTTTAACCTTGAAAGGAGAAGACACACAGGTTGTGCAGCTAGCCAGCTATCACTGTGACTAAAACTTTCCCCTCTCTTCAAAGTTCCATTTTAGAACAAGCAATAAAGCTGCAAAGTCATTGTCAGAGGTTGCTAATTAGTGCAGTTTCCATCAGCTTCTGCACCTCATGGATACTGTTTGGTTGAAAGACATAAACTGTAGATGTAGCTGTACTAGTTGGAAGCCTCAGTTGTGGATTTTCTCCTTTTGGCACTCCCTTGCTGGCCTGCCTGGGGGTAGAATGGTTCATTTATACCTGCTGATAGATGTTACTTGTGAAGGGCTGTGGATCCCTCATAGAATGCTAGAATACCAGACTAAGGGATGGTGTTAAGTGATCTCAGTTCTGTTAGTGTCACAAACCTACCTCCAGAATTCACTAAAATAATGAAGTCTGAGGATATTTCAAGACTTCACATTGAAAAGGCTGACAGGGACCAGGGATGGGCAGCTCCTTTTTCCTCTGGAAAATCTTAAGCAAGAGCCACCTTTGTCTAGAAGTGCAAACTGATCTGCAACAAAAGCTACAGGGTTTGTCAGTTGTGCACATACCACAGAATGATGCTGCAGGGGAAATTATCCCAGGAGCTGGTGGCACAGCATGGTCAACCTAGCATTACAGCACATAGAATGGCTTGGCTTGGGTTGGAAGGGACCTCCAAAGCTCATCCAGCCCAACCCCCCTGCAGTAAGCAGGGACATCCTTCAATAGATCAGGTTGGCCAGAGCCTGGTCAAGCCTGACCTTGAATATCTCCAAGGATGGGGCCTCAAGTCCTTCCCTAGGCAACCCCTTCCAGTGATCCAGTACCCTCATGGCAAAGAACTTGTTCCTCATGTCCAACCTCAATCTCCTCTTCCCCAATTCCAAAGCACTGCCCCTTGTCCTATCCCCTTTGAAACAATCCCTGCCCAGCCGTCTTGTAGGCCCCTTTCAGGCAGTTACTGTTGCACCAGTTGTAGTAACACTTATTTCTAGTGCTACCCCTTTCCAAAGGCTAATTTGTTTCCAGATCTGCCCTGGCTATGAAACACAAAACAGCAGCAAACCTGCAGCTAGCTTCCAATGACAACCCTGGCTTTTGCTTGACAGTGCCACAGACAAGACGCAAGCACGAAGCAAGCACATTTCTGACTTCAGCTTTGCTGGCTTGCTAGATACACCTCTTGCTGGAAGGTGGTGTGCTCTAAGGTGTAGCTAAGACCATGGCAGGTTGCTGCAGGGACAAAGCCACCCAGCTTACCTTTTTCATCCAGTTTGGCACACTCTGCAAAGAGGTCTTTGGAGCCTGTATTGAGCCTGTCCCGGTGGAAGTAATGAGACTGAAAAAAACGCGTCCAGAATTCCTTCTCCATCATGTTGTGTGGAACATTTTCTGCATACTTCATTTTGACTGTGAACAAAACACCCCCCCACACACACAACGATTATGAACTGTTTCACACATCTTTGGACATCACAGAATCACAGCACCCCAGAACAGCTCAGGTCAGAAGGGACCTCAGAGGTCATCTACCCTGCGGTAGAGCTTTAGGCTTCTAAATCTTCTATCCAGCTCCAGGCAGAGAAAAAGGTAGCCAGGGCAAAATCTTGAGCAAGAGAGCAAAGGTGTCCAGGGATCACACACTCAGTCTAAACTGTCAGCAGTTATTAAAGGCTCATTTCAGTAGCAGTGAAAACAGAGGCCACCGAGTTTTCTGCATGCCAGAAGTCACTACAGAGTGGGGACACAGGGAATGCCCCTTAACCAGAAGGGGTATTTGGCACACTAAATTGGACACTCAATGTTCATAGAATGGCTTAGTCTGGAAGAGACCTTAGAGATCATCTACCCCAACCTCCCCACTATGGGCAGGGATGCCTCTCAACTAGACTCAACTGCACAAGGCCTCATCCAACCTGGCCTTCAACACCCCCAGGAAGGAGGCATCTGAAACCTCCCTGGGCAGCCGATTCCAGAGTCTCTAACCCTTGTTCTGAAGAATTTCCTCCTACGATCCAGTCTGAACCTACTCTCCCTTAGTTGATAGGTTGGATGTGATGATCTTGAAGGTCTCTTCCAAACTGGTCCATTCTATTCTATTCTATTCCCTCAACCTGAAATGGTTCCCCCTTGTCACGCTATTCCAGGTTAAAATTCCCTTGCTGGCTTCCCTGCTTTGCCTGGTGCTGCCTTCACTCAGGCTGAGCAACTGTAAGGGCATGCAATGGTTAAGCAGGAGTAAACAGCTCCTCTTCTATGCCCTGCAAGGCTGGCTAATGCTTTGAAAAAGAAATGCACTAACAGTGGGCTAAACGATCTGACTTGCACGAGCACAAGAAGCCTGATGTGCCAGAGTTTTAGTTACCCTCAGCCTTTTGAGCTGGGGGCCAGAATGAACCAGTGGCAGTGCTCAGCATGATGGCATGGGAACAATGGCAATCAGATTATTTTCCTCCCAAAGGTGATTTAATGAACAAAATAACAGTTAAGAAGCTGAGGAGGGAGGGGAGTATCATGCAAACCAGATCTCGAGTCACAAGCTGTTGCTGGGGTTTTTTCCTTATTAAACATTTAAGCAGTTCAGCTTGTGTTGACCTTTTTTTTTCCCTTTAAATATATATATATAATAAAGGTCAAGGGAAGTTAAACTGTTTTAATTTAAGAAAGAGAGAGAACCCCCCAGGTTTTTGCTTCAGAAGCATGTCTTAAACACATGCTTCTTCCCACCCTTCACACGAGGCAGGGCAGATCATCCTGAGGACTGAAGATAAGGCTCTTTCTACTTTCAGGCTCAGCTCAGACTAACATTCTACCCTTTGCACCTGAAGTCAGTAGAACACAGCTGTTAAGTGCATGCCTGTGTTAGGTGAAGCACTGCTCTTACCTGCAGGGTATGTCCGGAATATGGATTCAATGATATCTGAAGTCAGGTTGTACCTCAGGCCGTTGCAGCCGTCGGTTTGAGGCCGCACGTCAGCCTAAAAGCAAAGCACACAGGGAGGAAAACCAGTCATGGCTGACTGAAGGCCTTCTGTAAGTGGAGAAGGGAAAGAACTGGCATCTTGCAATCACAGAATGGTCAGGGTTTGGAAGGGACCTCAAGGCTCAGCCAGCTCCAACCCCCCTGCCATGGGCAGGGACACCTCACACTACAGCAGGTTGCTCACAGCCACCTCCAGCCTGGCTGCAAACACCTCCAGGCATGAGGCTTCCACCACCTCCCTGGGCAACCTGTGCCAGGCTCTCACCACCCTCATGGGGAAGAACTTCCTCCTAACATCCAATCTCAACCTCCCCATTTCTAGTTTTGCTCCATTCCCCCCCAGTCCTATCACTCCCTGACACCTTAAAAAGTCCCTCCCCAGCTTTCTTGTAGCCCCCTTCAGATCCTGGAAGGCCACAAGAAGGTCTCCTGGGAGCCTTCTCTTCTGTATTCTGCTGCAGATCATCTTCTTCCTCCAACAATCCATAGGATATTTGATCACAAATAGATATTTTTGGCAGAGGAAAAGGAAGAAGATGCATCAATTACTCATTGCTTAAATCCTCATTACTTAAAGGACAATTCCCCAGGGAGAGTGCAAGCTTTGGAAGATGAAAAGCCATGACCACTGTCAGTCAAAAGGAGGGATGCTTAGCTTAACCTACCCTTGTTTCAAAGTGCCAATAGGGATGTTTACTGGACATGCCTGACCTTCATTCAACAGTTCAGCTAGTGAATAATCAGTGGTGATAAAGAAGGGACAAAACAAGGTCTTATGGCTCTCACATCTTCTGGCCTTATACATGAAAATATACTTGATAAATGAAAGTGAATTTAGAAATTGAGGCCAAGTAAGCAAGGACTTGCAAGTTGGATCTCAGTGGTCTCTTCAGGAAGCTCTGGAGCAGGCAATTCTTAGTAACAGTAAAAATTGTGTATGTGATGGCACACGCTGCCCTGCTTCTCTTCCTCCTCCTGTACACCTGAATTCTAGCTCTTGCACCACCCTCTTCCTACAGAAAGACTCACTCTGAGCAGGGACAGGTCCTTAACCCTGAACTGGGATACCTTAACATCAGAAGCTTTCTTCTTCACACATGCAGAGTACACAAACACAACCTCACTTGTGAAGGTTTGTGGCTTTTGGTTGGTTGGTTTCAATGTTCAGGTGTAAGGATAATGGGAGACAGGAAAGCAGAGCAATCAAGTTCCTTTGGTAACAGACTCAGGTATTTCTAGAGGGAAAACCCAACTGTTTTTTACAGCAGCCAAGTCCTAACTCCCCAACTCCTCTTTCCCTCCTAAACCTTTGATGTGTGCACAGTAATTGCAAAGCTGGAAATGGGATTCTGGCTAAAGAGTCAGAATCTGTGTGACCTTTGTTGCAGAAGCAGAAACATGGCTCTGTGGGAGGAATCTGAGGGTTGTACCCAGCTTACTTCTAGACTGCACTGAGATTACTGAAGCATGGCTTCTGCAAATGCATAACAGAGCAAAGCTGGGGGGAAAAAAGAGAGTTAAAGAGAGCTTTCAGACAGAGGAGCTGTTTTCCAAGTAGCTGAAAGCATGTACTGGTTTAAAAAAAAAAAACACAAACTGGGGAGGGAGCAAAACCTTTTGTGTGGAAATTCTCTGCAGTTTCATTTCTGCATGTCAAGCTGCAACAGATGCTCTTTTAACACACCCTGTAATCTTGCAAGCTCACTGTTACTCCTGTTTTATGGGAGGCAATACAAACAATCCCTGCCTGTGCATAGAATGGCTTAGGTTGGAAGGAGCCTTGCAGGTCATCCACTCCAACAATTTCAAGTTCAAACTGAGCATTTGAAATGGGCAAAACCTAAAGGTTTGCAGAGTTGCACAAAACTTTACTCTTTTTTCCCCCCCTCTTAGAATAGAATAGAATTGGTTGGGTTGGAAAAGACCTCTAAGATCATCTGGTCCAACCATCAACCCAACACCACCATGGCCACTAAACCATGGCCACTAAACCATGGCCACACATTTCTTGAACACCTCCAGGGATGGGGACTCCTCCACCTCCCTGGGCAGCCTCTTCCAATGCCTGACCAGCCACCAAATTGTTCCTCATGTCCAACCCAAACCTCCCTGGCACAATTTCAGGCCTGAGCACTCTTGCAGGAGAGAATTCTTTTCCTCATGTCCAACCTAAACCTGCTCTGGCACAATTTCAGGCCATTTCCTCTTGTTCTGAAACCAAGGAGAAGAGACCTCACTCCAGCCTCCTTTCAGGGAGTTGCAGCCAGCACTGAGGCTCATTTGGTGGCCGGTCCTGCTTCCCCCAGCAAGTTGAGCAGCAACCTCTGCCTTTGGGTTCTGCTCCTCTGGCAGCCACGTAGGGTTTGATCAAATCAGTTCCTCTAAAAGCAGAAGCAGACCCCCAGACTATGTCATGGAATCATAGCACTGTTGAGATTGGAGGAGCCCTTTGAGATCAACAAGCCCAACTGCTCTGCTGGAGCTCACAGTCCCACCACTGCTGCTAAGCCATCACCACAAAACCACATCCCTCAGCACCACATCCATGCAGCTTTTAAACACCTCCCTGGCCAGCCTGTTCCACTGCCTGAGAACCCTTTCTTGTTTACACTTGCAGTTGTCTAACATGCAGAGAGAGGTTGGGGAACCAGGTAAGGACATTAAAGTATAGGCAATAAAGTACATGAGCAGAACTCTTGAGTTTCCCCAACTTGTTTGCTCCCAAATCCTTTAAGGTAGAGGTCCAACATACCAGGAATGCTGCAGAGATGCCCACATCCTGCTTGCTAGGTGCTGCAGAATTCTCCCCTGCATTCAGGCTTAAACGGTTGGCCCAGAATTCTTCAGCACTGATTACTTGGCTCACAACAAGGTCTTTATAGAGCTGAAACAAAACAGGATCTTCTTGCAGCATTCTGGTAAAAGAATGTAGTGAATAGAATTGAAACGCTGCAGAATCAGCCCCTGGGATTTCCATCGCTAACGCAGAGCTCACAAAAGGAACAGAAACAAACTTTGCTTTCAAAACGCTGTGCAGCCCTGAACACAACCACCAACAGCAAGAGCTCTGTTTGCTTCAGAACACTTCAGATCAAAAATGGGTGAGGAGTAGCACAGAAAGCAGTTAATGCCTAAGAGAAAGTTAAGGGGGGATTCGTGTCTTGGCCTAATTGCTGCGTGGAGCTCTTGTGTCTTTGCACAGCCAGGATTGGAGTCTCCTGAAGTGTAAAAGCCTCTATGGGTTTTCTTGGTCTTCCATAAGACAGGGGGTGGGGGAAGGAGGTTTCAGCACTCTCCAATTCTTGGTTAAGAGCTTAAAATTCAGGAATCATAGAATCAATAAGGCTGGAAAAGACCTCAAAGATCATCAAGCCCAACCTGTCACCCACGACCTCATGACTACTAAACCATGGCACCAAGTGCCACATCTAATCCCCCCTTGGCTGAAATTTTTGTGCCTCATCTACTGCAAATAAAGCTAATGAAGCCCTCTCACTAGACTTGGGCTTCTAGTGGTCCAATGGGCCCCTCAGTTTAGGAATGATGTTGACTTGCTGGAAGGTGTCCAGAGAAGGGCAACAAAGCTGGGGAGGGGTCTGGGGCACAGCCCTGTGAGGAGAGGCTGAGGGAGCTGGGGTTGCTTAGCCTGGATAAGAGGAGGCTCAGGGGAGACCTTCTTGCTCTCTCCAACTCCCTGAAGGGAGGTTGTAGCCAGGTGAGGGTTGGTCTCTTCTCCCGGGCAGCCAGCACCAGAACAAGAGGACACAGTCTCAAGCTGCACCAGGGGAGGTTTAGGCTGGATGTTAGGAAGCAATTCTTCATAGAAAGAGAGATTGGCCATGGGAATGTGCTGCCCAGGGAGGTGGTGGAGTCACCCTTCCTGGAGGTGTTTAGGAAGAGGCTGGATGGGGTGCTTGGTGCCATGGTTTAGTTGATGAGGTGGTGTTGGATGTTAGGTTAGACTCAATGATCTCGAAGGTCTCTTCCAAGCTGGTCTATTCTATTCTAACAGATTGTGACTGAGCATGTGTAGGAGGAGGTTGTTTTCAGATAACTTTGGAAGGCTATAGGGACAATTTGCCTTTGCTGGAGTTAGAGAGGGCTATGTTTTGTCTTTGACTCTGAAAAGAATGTAAACACCTTGTAACTGAAGGAGAGAAACTAGGCAGAATTGTGTTGGATGTGCTGAAATACTGTTTTGTTATTTTGACCTTCTGGCTTTGGGCAGCCTGATCTAGTGTGGGGTGTCCCTGCCCATGGCAGGGGGGTTGGAACTAGATGATCCTTGTGCTCCCTTCCAACCCTGACTGATACTATGACCTATTGTATGCCTTAATTACACCCATGCCAGGAGAAAATAACCAACTGAGATGTGACAAACATGCCTTCTGACAGACTAGGTAACTTTGCTGTATAAAGTAATAAAGGTCTTTGCCTGCTTACAGCTTGTCCTGGAAGCATTGCTCAGGGTGATCTGAACATCTATAGAACAACAAAGCTGGAAGCTGTGCTCCAGATAAATAGACCAACTCTAGTGTAACAAATGGTGACCCTGGTGAGTGGGGATGTGGCTTGTGTGTAACTAGGAATAGAGTAGAGTAGAATAGTAGCAGAATAGAATTAACCAGGTTGGAAAAGACCTTTGAGATCATTGAGTCCAGCTATCATCCAACACCATCTCATCAAATAAACCATGGCACCAAGCACCCCATCCAGTCTCTTCCTAAACACCTCCAGCAATGGTGACTCCACCACCTCCCTGGGCAGCACATTCCAATGGCCAATCACTCTTTCTATGAAGAACTTCTTCCTAACATCCAGCTTAAACCTCCCCTGGTGCAGTGTCCTCTTGTTCTGGTGCTGGCTGCCCGGGAGAAGAGACCAACTCCCACCTGGCTACAACCCCCCTTCAGGAAAGCTCTTTGTGCTGTGGGGCAAAATGCTGCACACAAAGATTCAGAGCTAAGGCTGCTCTGTACTCAGCATTAATGCTGTTGGAAATAAGGCATTTAGCCTAGAGAACTACCTGGTACATAGTGCCAAAGCAGCCTGCACTGCTGTAGACCCTAGTGGTTGCTGCAGTACTGGAACCAGTTAAGCCTGGGTGTGTCAGAGCTCCAGCACATGGGCTCCTGCCCTTCTGCTGGGAAAGCTCCTTGTAAAGATTCAGTCTGCCCAAGGAGGCAACACTCCTGTGATTGAAACCCCAGCTTTAACCTGCCTAAGTTCCAAGGCACAACAGTCTATGGGAATGGAAAGTAGTAGCTACAGGTTTCACAGCAGATGCTAGAACAAAGTGCAGCTCATCTAGGGAGAGTCAGAGAGGGGGGCTCTATGGCCACAAGAACTGGTTTAACACAAGCATTTTAGAGGAACAGAAGTGTATGCTAGAAGCCTTTTTGGGAAAAGGACTTAGGTCCTTCTCAAGCCTTTTAGAATAAACATCCTGTATGTCAAATAACAAACAAACTGCATCTCAAGTGAGAGGAGGGGAAACACTCAGCAGTTTGGTAGAGTATATAAAACACCAGGAAAGATTTCAGAGGGGGAAAACACTCAGCAGTTTGGTAGAGTATATAAAACACCAGGAAAGATTTGAGGGGGGGAAAAACCACTCAGCAGTTTGGTAGAGTATATAAAACACCAGGAAAGATTTGAGGGGGGAAAACACTCAGCAGTTTGGTAGAGTATATAAAACACCAGGAAAGGTTTGAGAGGGGGAAAAAACCCAAACAACAATTACAGCAAATTAAAATCCCAAATCAAGGCAGAAGATAGTTTCTGGAAAAGAAAGGAAAAAGAAAATGCAGCTTTTCTAAGCAGTACATAGATATTTAGGAAGACTATAAAGAGAGAGACTGCCAGAGGGGTGCTTTCATCTCACAGCCATGGATAGCAAAGACTGGGTGGCAGCTGGGGCTGGCTGCCTCTACACCTCAGGAACGTGTCAGTGAGAACAGGAGTGTAGTCTCAACATGTTCCAGTTATGTAAGGCTCAGGGAACTGCCTCTAAACTGAAAGTGGAGAGATTTTTACCAGGGAAACAAATGCCCTATCGCTTTTGTTGCAGTACCAACTGCTAGCAGAAATACACTGTAGTTAGGAAACAATTTAAAACCACCCAGAAAGCTGAAGGCTTCTTTACCTGTTCTTCTCCTCAAGTTCTTTGTTGGCTTTCCTTTTGAACTTGGGCAACAGCTGTTGAAGAAGATCCTTCACTGCATCTCGCTCCTTCACTGCTGTGCTTTCATTGGAGAAGTGAAAGTTGGTTGTGTCCCCTGCATGCAATACTAGCTGAAGCTGAATTTTAGCTTTACCTTCTGGACTGATTTTCTGGCCTAGATAACAGAGAGCATTAATTAGCAGCAGACAGTGAGCTTAGACAAGAAACTCCCCCCTAGAGTATTTGCTTGTATCAGTTATCCTCTTCATCCAATCCATACCGTTACCCTGTGTGTGAATTCCAGCTGTGAAAGTGGAACAGTCAGTCTTCCCCTTGAATTCGTCTGAACCCTGCACCTTGTTCTCTTTAAAACACAAGACACAGACCAGTAGCCTATTGCTCAATATCCTTCAGCTACTGATGAGGAGCCCTGATTCATCTCTGCATTCCCCACATCCTCCATTAGAAAATGGCTGCAAGTCAGATTGTCATCAGGGGGACACTTGAACCTGGTAGCAGTCCAGGCTGCTGCTGAAAGGTGACAACCTCATTTCCCCTTTCCACTTCTTCCTGCTGCCTTACTTGTAAGATGCTGGCATTCATGCAGCAAGCCAAACCATGAGACTGACCCACTGAAAGTAACCCCCTTTGGTTTTTCCAGCTGGACCAGTTCCCACAGGAGGGCAGAGGCAGGGTGGGGTAAAAGTACTTCTGCTGACAGCAAAAGCAGGCTGGTTTCAAGTGGTGTGACAAGCATCTTTAGCCACCAGTATTCCCAAAGTCCATCACCCATGCCTCCAAGGTGCTATTACACCCTCATGACTCACAAGAGAAACCTAACTCCTGCTGCCTTTCTTGTAACCAGAGGGAGCAGAGGAAAGGACAACTGTGTTTATGGGCTGTTGTGCTACACTGACTTCAGTGTGGCTCTAAAATGGCACTACCCTAACTTTGAATCTTGCCCCTTTCTCCAGTGCAAGTGGGAGACAGGAACCAGATGCCACCACTAAATCATCATCTCCATTACAAATTTACTTCTTAATCTTAGAGGACAAAAAAGAGCACCTTTCATCCAAGTAACAGACTTCAACAAATAGCTAAATAAAACCTTCACAAAGTTGTACTGTAGGTGAACAGAGCTTTTGAACTCCTTAGCACACCCATATGTAAGGTGACACTGCACTAGTTCTGATTCATCACACTTCTGATCATGCTGCAGTGCTTGTATGTGACTTTAAACAGCCATGATCACTAAGCCTTTTCCAAGTGACACATGCAACTTTCTTTCCATTCCTTCTTCTGGCATTACAGCCAGGAATAGGAGCACTAACTGAAGCCAGAAAGGCAGCACGCTGTAGGCATTTACTGTTCAGTTCTGACTTGCATGTACTCTGCAATAGGAAATGCTGATTTGGATGCTCCCCTATTAGGCCAAATTCCAGAAGCTAGCACTCCTGAAGCTATGGTCTGCTGGATGAAAACCAGCCAGCAAGGTTTGGTTTACATGCAAACTGAAACATCTGCAGCTGGTTTACCACATGCCATTGCGGATAGCTTCTGTGCTCTAACACAGAAAAGCCTATACCCTTCCTCAACCCTCCTCCCACCCTTCTCTCCACAAGCACATGGCATAGATGACTTCCAGTTCAACTTGCAGTGGAAGTTTATCCAAAGTTAGCAGCAAATGCAGTACAGCACTGAAGACCACAGAAGCTGTGCAATAGCATCCCTAATGAACTGCTGATCCTCCACCACGGCCTCGATGTCTGCCCCTATACAGAATAACCTGGTTAAACCTTCACAGCCTCCCTAACTTACCTGCTGGTGTTTCATGGCAAATTAAGTGTTGGGTTGTGTTTAAGTGTTTATTGAACTACTGCTTACTGCCACTGGAGCAGGAAAAGAGCTGACTTACATTTGATGTCTGCATACATATGGCTGACTGTGAATCGGTCCTTGCCCTCGGGTGCCCATGCGATCCTTTCAGCCATAAGGTAGAGAGCTCCATCCTGCTTCTTCTGACGAACCTTCTTTACAATCAGTAAGACTTCTTCAGATGATGTTGCCATTGTGGCTACCAGGAGCTATTAGGAACACACAGTTGAGCTAATTAGCATCATGATTTTTGCTGCAGCTCTTTCACTACTCCTGCCTGTACCCAAGGAAGGCAGCCCACATTCACTCGTTCGTGCCCACACCGTGTCTGAAACGTGCTGCCACATGAACAGCATCCCCTCTGTCAGTGAAACCAGCAGTTTAAACAGAATGCTGCCAGTTACATCAGAAATTAATCCAGTGGCATTGCTGATGCTGGTTTTGCTTCAATAAAAGGCCTGCAAAGCTTACATTTAAACTGATAACCCTGTTTTCCCAGTTTTATGTTCCTTTACTGGTTTCTCCAAGTTCAGAAGGGTACTGAATTCCATAAATTCCACATTTCCTCTGGCATTTGGCAGCCATTCCCTTCTTCAGGGTGAATGGCAGATGTTAAGTCATTTCAGAAAAGGGAAGAATACAAGGTATGTAAAAAAGCAGCACAGATTTGCAGTCCTCTGTGACAAGGTGCAGCTACACTCCTGTGTGCTCAATGTTTTGCACACTTGGTTCCAGCTGGCCAGTTCCCTCTTCTTCTCCCCCACAGTCCAAGGGACTAATGTCATACCTACTTCACCACACTGCTAGTTTTATCACCAGACTCTCACATCAACAAGCCCTTTGAGGCTTGCTGCCTTCTTCTCCCCAGCAGCCACTGTCATTCCTCCTCCCTGCAGGTTCACCCTTACATTTCCCAGGAGATTAAGAAGACTGCAGCAGGATCACACTCTACAAACCCCCTGTCCTCCACTTACCAAAAATGTGCATCTTTGCTCTGCTTGCTGTGAATGTTTAGTCTGTCCAACTGCTGTGTTTTGTGCACCATAAACTTTACTACTGACACATAAAATGGTATTTTAAAACGCTGATCCTCCTCTTTCCTCTGCTTTAGAACACCTCTAACATTTCCTGGGCCCTGCATGCAACACAGCACAGCATTCACTTCAGCAGAAGTCTTAAACATCTCCCAAATGAGTGAAGGGGAAATACTAAATGGAAGGAACAGCAAAAGGGCTAAAAGGGCTCTGTGCTTGAGCTTTGCTCCTTCATCATTTCAGCCACACAAAGCTTTGCCAAAGACTTCAGCGATGCCCAGCTGGACGTGGGCTTTCACATCAGCACCATTGCAGCAGGCACCAGCACACACTGTGCCACAGCCAGAGCAGCCCTGCTAATACTTCTTGCCCAAAGAAAACTGCATGGCCTGACTGCAGCACCTTTTCCTATAACAAATCCATCACAGGCTCCCCAGCAGCATTACTCTCTTCCAGTGCTATTGACGCTATCGTTCTATGGAGAGCTTCCTGGAGTCTCTCAGCAGCACCTTATCCTTCCCAGAAAAGGGCAGCTGGCCACAGACTGTAACTGACTGGGAAAAAGGTATGCAAGACTAAGGATTTTGACTTCCCCCCCTTCCCTTTGTTACTTTACAGTCCTCTAAGGTCATTGCTATCCAGTGCAGCAGAGACAAAGCCACAGAGTGCAAAGGAATTAAACTGGTACTGAACTGGAAGAAAAAGGAGAGCATTTCCAGAGTCAGGCTCATTCTGATGCAAGCTGCTTTGCTTTTCTACCATGCCTATTTCACCCACCTACAACCAGTCTTTCAGCTCTGGGAGAAAAGGATCAGCAGCTAGCAACTTCTCCTTCACAGCCACGGTGCTTCTAGCACAGTGCCCTGCAGCGTGCAATCCATGAGCACACAATTATCCCACTAGTGACTTGTCCTACCTTCTGGGAGAGTGAACACACTAGCTCACTGCTGTTCTTGCTTTATCTCATGGCTGTGCTTGCTTTCTCATGCAGTAGTTTAGGGGTGGCAGCAGGATGACACGACTCACAAGCACAGTAAGCATCACCCAAAATGGGGGAAACCTTGGAGAAAGAATAAAAGATACCAATAACCAGGATTTAGGGAAGTCACTGCCTGTCACCAATGCACACAAAATGGCTTCTTGTAGCAAGAAATAAAGGGAGACTTCTGAAACAGAAATCTTGCCTCACTGCTGGAAGAGCATGA
The DNA here is from genome assembly GCF_026170545.1 of Melanerpes formicivorus. Classification (NCBI taxonomy): domain Eukaryota; kingdom Metazoa; phylum Chordata; class Aves; order Piciformes; family Picidae; genus Melanerpes; species Melanerpes formicivorus. Next base: position 13,078,278 of record NW_027142368.1, on the reverse strand, counting down.
GGCTGGTCCCCTACTCACTGCAGAGGGGAAGTGTGTGTCTGTGCTAAACACACTCAGGCATGCCAGTCTCTTCTCTTTTTGGACTCTGAAGGTTTAGCACACAGAAGGGTGAGAGCCAGCAAGGATCTCTCCACACCTGCCCAAAACTCAGAGCCTCTGCATTTAAGTTTCCAGGAGTCAGTATTGCAGATGATGACACTGCTGCTCTAAGGGGCAATGACTGCAACATGCAGGCAGGGAAAATCTGCTGCTTTACAGCTTCACAGGATCCTTTTAATCTGCTGCTAAAAGAGCTCTTCAGCTGCAGATTTTGGGAGACAGAGCTTCCTCTAAGTCCCAGTCAGACACACATTATTTTAAACTCCCCAGTGGTAGAGCTTTTGAAGTGATGGTTAAGAGCTGATGGATGAAGCACTGGCTCTAGCCCATGGGGGATGACTTGTCATCAAGCCTGTCTTGAGGATGTCAGTTTCAGCTGCAGTTACAACTGGCAAGGTCTATCAGGAAGATTGAGTGTGAGCACACAGCACACAATAAAAGGGTCCTGTTTGCTTAACCACCCAGAAGCCTCCTAGCTCTGAGAGAGTGAAAAGAGCTTCAGGAAATACCATCAAATTCCAACAGTTACCCTTCCTCTAACACAGCAGCTCTTCCTCAACACCTCTAAACCTAGGCACTTCTTTCCCCTGTTCCTTACAACACCTGTCCTGAGCACCCTTCACTACCAGCACTTCAATCCAGTTTCTTCCCACGTGGTTTTGTCAGGTTCTGAGCAGAAATGAAGAAAACTTTTACACATTTCCATAACCTCGACTAGCCTGACATAACCTCAGGCTAGGCACAGGGTGGCAGGGGAGCTCTGACAGACTCGATGCAGGCCTTGCTGCTAGGTTTCCACTCCCCACAGGGAACAGCAGAATGCCTACGCCAATGGCCCAGCCCGAACCGCAGTGCCATGGGTAGGCAGCCAGGTCCCGACGGTTCGGCTGCACAGCCCAGGGATCCCAGGGTGGGGTCCGGGAGCTGACAAGAGTGGGCAGCAGCAACCTGTCAGAGGATCACTGCCCACAGAACGGGGAGGCGTGTGCGGTGCCGTTTGAACTGCACACTGGCGACCAGTGCAGCGAGCAGAGCGATGCCCTGAGCCCGCCTGAAGGGTCATCCCCGGCCTCTCTTTGCCTGTGTGGGGATGGGTGCTTCAGACTGCGGAGAAATAGGCCCGAGGGTATCTCGAACGACCCCGGTGGGCTCTGTTCGGCTGCTGGCGTGCCCAGCAGAAGGTGGCCGCTGCCCTGGAAGGCGGATCGAGGGCACCTCTTTGTCTATCGCCCGCACCCGCCACCAAGCAGCCGGTGCCCCCCCAGCCACGATCCCGCCGGCGTAGCGCTGCCATCTTTCCACCGCCCCCTCCCCGGGGGCCGCGGAAAGACAGCTGCCGCCACGTTTCAGTCCCTTTCCTCACGGAACCCCGGGCCCCGCCAGGCCGCCACTGCCGCGGTGGGGAGCAGGTAGAGAAGAACGGGAGGCCAAAGGCCGCCGCAGCACCGCCGCAGCACGCCCTACCGAGCCGCCGCAGGACCGGGCCCGCCGCAGCGGTCCCCAGCAGTCGCTGCCCTGTCACACCGAGGAGGGAACTGCGAGGACAGCGCGGCCGTACGGCGGATCGGGCCCCGCTGGCCCCCACACACCCACGAGTGGAGTGCCCGGCACCACCGCCTCCCCGTCCCCCGCGCCGGCGGGCACCTTACCGTGCGGGCAGTGGCGGAGACCAGCTCCGGGCCGGCGTGCTGGCCGCTGCCGGAAGAAGGGGCCCGGGGCGGGAGCGGGCGCTACGGGGGTCGGGCCGCCGCCGCCGGGGCCATGGGGCGGGCAGGGGTGGGCACGTGACCGGAACAAGCCGCGGGGCGCCGGGAGGGCGGGGGAGGGGCCGGGCCCGCCTCACGTGACGGGGGAACAAGCCGCCACGCGTGGCCGCGCGGTCACGTGATGCGGGCCGGTTCCCCCCTCCCGCTCCCTCCGCGCTCACGTGACAGTCCCTCCCCCGTCGCCATGACAGTAGCGGCGGAGGGGGGAGTGACGCGGCAGTAAACAGCGCCACCGCCCCCCTTACCCACCCCCTTGCCGCGCAGCCCCCGGCCCTTCCCGTGCCCCGCCGTCACCCAGCCACGCGGTACGCAGGCCCCGTTCGTCCCCCGCCATCGGCCCCAGCGGCCCGGCTGCTCCTCTCCTAGGTCGGCGGCGCCGCCGCCACCGCGCTGCGGGGGAGGGGCCTCCCCTCGGCAACGGCCCGCGGCGGGAGGGGGCGCCGCGCGTCAGCGTCACGTGGCCGGGGCAGGCGGGCGCACGTGACGCAGCTTCCTGTCGCGCGGGCGCGCCCGGCATGACGCAGCACGAGCGCCCCCGCCTCTCGGCGGATCACGTGCCGCGAGGTTTGGGGCGGGGCCACGGCTGTTGGCGTAAGGGAGCGGGCGGGGCCCGCGGGCAGCGGAGGCGGAGCTTCGTGGCAGCACGGTTTTGCGGCTCCGCAGTAGGGCTTGGTTCTTCTCCGTTCTCGTTCCTGGGGGAGACCGACCTGCTGACGGTGTGTGTCTGAGGGAGGAGAGGCCGTCTGAGTTCCAGAGAGTCGCTGTTGCCGCCGTTCCCGTGACTTCCTGCGTCCCAGTTCCTGGCAGGGGGCCTGTCCAGCGGTAGCTTTTGCTGCCGCCGCTTTCGCAGCGCTGCTGCTGCGTGCGCCGCTTCTCCCCGGTAAGGTTCCCTGGCATCCGTTCCTCGGTGCCGCCATTCGGTGCCCCGCCCGGGCTTTCGGGAATCCTCGGGGCTCGGTCCGTCGGGCGTGGCGGGATCAGCGGCATCCCTGCCCGCCCGGGCCGGACCGCTCCTGCTGCGGGGCGTGGGGATTCTCCCGGGCTCTAGCGGTACCTGCCTTCACTCCGCCGGTCTCGCAGGAGCAGGTGAGGGGTGGTGGTGCTCTCTCCGGCGGGAGCTGGCAGGCGGGCAGCGAGTGCTCCGCGCGGGGGCAGACGCCAGCCGGTTGCTGTTTTCCGAGAAATTATTAAAATCTCGGGTTATCTGCGACCTCCTTTGCGATAGGACGTGTAAACCGGGCACTGGGGTGGCGTTCTGGGCCACACACTCTAAGGCAGAACTTAAACGATGCTTTTAAAGCCGTCAGAGATGGTCTAGACTCCGTCGCTGGGGTAGGGATGTCCTCGTAGCTCCTCATTTCGGATTTTAAAGACTTTTGGAGAATATCGAAGAGACAGTTTTCAGTTTCTTTGGCTGAAAGTCGGCCTTCCTTTTTCCTGCTCCCGGGTGAAGAGTAAGCAGTCAGTGGCTGGTACGGAAATGTGAGGTTTCACATGACAGTGTTTTGGGGAGGGTTTGCTGGATTTACGTGATCGCATGCCAAACGTTCGTTAGGAACAGCAGGGCTTGAGTCTGCGGTGTGAGGGTTTTGTAACGTGCAGCTCTCCGCAAGAGATTCCTTTAAAGCACTTCTTGCTCAGGAATAAACACCACGAGCCTGTGCCTGGGCTTTCATGCCACGTTATCTGCCCTGGGTGCTGCGAAGGAGGCACTATAGAAAGGGCAGCTTGTGTGTGTATGTTTGCCTTTAAAGATGCACGAGTGCAGATAGCTCTGTATCTGGTAGCAACTGAGGAAAATAAGCCTTAAATTTAGGTTGGGGGGGGGGGGAGAACATGATGTAGGTATAAAATCCAAGGTTGAATGCTTTCCTTGAGAAAATGAGATTCATAGTATCATAGGATCATTCAGGGTTGGAAGGGACCACAAGGATCAGCTAGTTCCAACCCCCCTGCCATGGGCAGGGACACCCCACACTAGATCAGCCTGGCCAGAGCCTCATCCAGCCTGCTCTTAAACACCTCCAGGGACGGGGCCTCGACCACCTCCCTGGACAACCCATTCCAGGGCTTCACCACTCTCATGGGGAAGAACCTCCTCCTCACATCTAGCCTGAATCTCCCCACCTCCAGCTTCATTCCATTCCCCCTAGTCCTATCACTACCTGAGATCCTGAGAAGTCCTTTCCCAGCCTTCCTGTAGGCCCCCTTCAGATACTGGAAGGCCACAATGAGGTCACCTCAGAGCCTTCTCTTCTGCAGACTGAACAGCCCCAACTCCTTCAGTCTGTCCTCACAGGAGAGGTGCTCCAGCCCTCTGCTCATCCTTGTGGCCCTTCTCTGGACACCTTCCAGCACCTCCACATCCCTCTTGTAATAGGGGCTCCAGAACTGGACAGAGTACTCCAGGTGGGGTGTATTGTAGTGGCAGTGTGTGCATTTTACCACAGAGCAAGGCTTTTGCCCTAGTTGGGGAGAACTTGTTTCACAGGTGGCTGTAAATACAGCTACAACTTACATATTTCCATGGTTAGGTGGCTGATAGATGAAGTTTTCTGAAGTGAACCTCAACAAAGACTTCTTATAAATGAAGCAGGGTCTAATCTTGCAGATCTGGGGCCTTTTATTGGCAAGCAAACCTGATGTTGCCTGAACAAGCAGACATTTGGTTTTAAATGTGGAAGAAGAGTTGTAATACTAAGAAGTGAGCTAGTCAAGAACTTGTTCGTTTTTTGGCAGGTACAACTGAAAGCTGAATCTGTGATGCACCCATGAGTGAGTAGTGCTGCTTGGCCACATCAATGGCCTCTGTGCCAATAGTTCCAGACTCTTACAACCATGTGTTGGCAGAGTTTGAGTGTTTGGATCCGCTGCTTTCTGCCCTCAGGCTGGATTCTAGTCGTCTGAAGGTGAGTTTGTGGTGGTGTTGGGGTTTGGTTTAGTTCAAAGAGTGACCTTATATGGTTTGTTAGCTGATTAAACCACAGGACTCACCTTGTTGGGTTTGGGAGCGTGCATGCTGGCTGATGGGGACAAACACTCTGGGAAGAAGAGGTCTTGAAGACAAAGGATCCTGTCACACTGCATGTGTGTTTTCTTAATGCAGCTGTGGGGTAAATAAAGCAGCCTGACATGGTTGCTGTGCTGTCCTGTTTGCTCCAGACACTGACAGCTGCCAGTGTTTCAGGAGTGGCACAGAGAGATGATGAACAGTGAAGCCTTTAAGAAAAAGATGCTGTTGTTGGTAGTTGCTAGCAGTCATCTAATGCCATCTAATTATGACTTTTATTCCTTCAGTGCACTTGTATAGACGTGTCAAAGCGATGGCTGGCTCTGGGCAGCTCAGGAGGAGGACTGAACCTTATACAGAAAGATGGCTGGAAGCAGAGACTCTTTCTCACCCATAAGGTAAGGGTGAAATACTCTATAGAGAAGTTTCCAGGGCAAAAGGGACATTGTTTCAAGTTCATTTTCATTAAGGGTCAAGAGGCATTTTCAGTTTGCTGAGTTGTCCAAATGAGGTGAAGGTTTGGAGTGCTCAGCTTAAAAAAGGTTGTGGTGCTGCAGTGCATCCCCAAGAGTGTGATGTAACAGATTTCATGAGAGGGGAAAGAAATTGCTGGAGAGGGTCAGACCTTTGGTTTTCAAATTCTCTCTTTTAACAGCAGCAGCAAACTCACCTGAATACTTAAGAATGAGATGAAAACATTGCATATGAAAGCAGAGCAGCCTGCATGTAGGTAGCTACCAATGTTTGGATGTCCAAACTATGAACTGTTTGGATAAGCAAAGAAAAGATAGGCTGGCTTGCTCTTGCTGAAGCAAGTTGTGAGAGAGGAATTGCTGTTTCCTGGGGGCCACTGCTGTTCCCCCTGTAACATGAATGCAGCTGTTTCCTTTAAGGTTGGGAAGATCTGACTTAGCCCTGGCAAAAGAGCTTCCATAGGGGTGAGGAGAAGGGACTGGCTGCTGTGTTTTTCAAATCAGAAAATGAACTTCAATGGTGTGTTTTTCCTTGATGCTATCAGCTGCATCTTTTTAGAGTACAATGTTTGCAAACAACAAAAAAAATGCCCAAACCCACATCACAGCAAGGTGGCGGCAGCTGTTGACATCAATCTGGTTTATGTCTTAAAGGTAGGAGTTATGTAGTGATAAAGGATGATCAGAGGGCTGGAGCACCTCTCCTATGAGGACAGACTGAAGGAGTTGGGGCTGTTCAGTCTGCAGAAGAGAAGGCTCCCAGGTGACCTCATTGTGGCCTTCCACTATCTGAAGGGGGCTACAGGATGGCTGGGGAAGGACTTTTCAGGATCTCAGGTAGTGATAGGACTAGGGGGAATGGAATGAAGCTGGAGGTGTGGAGATTCAGGCTGGATGTGAGGAGGAAGTTCTTCCCCATGAGAGTGGTGAAGCCCTGGAATGGGTTGTCCAGGGAGGTGGTTGGGGCCCTGTCCCTGGAGGTGTTTAAGCCCAGGCTGGATGAGGCTGTGGCCAGGCTGATCTAGTGTGGGGTGTCCCTGCCCATGGCAGGGGGGTAGGAACTAGATGATCCTTGTGGTCCCTTCCAACCCTGACTGATACTATGACACTATGAAAGGCAGTGCAAGAGAGGCTTTTCCCTGCCCTTACTCCCATGCTTGCTTTCAGGAAGGTGCCATTTCCCGGGTTGCCTGTTGCTTGCACGATGAAGACTATGTTGCTGTTGCCACCAGGTGAGCAATGTACTTGCAGATCTGAATGCTGGCTAAGTATTGTTAAAGTAGCTTCTAAGATTCAGACCTCAACATCTGCTGAGCACTGGGAGGAGCGCAGGGAATTAACTGGTAGAGGCCCCTGCAGAGTCATTCTCTGTACACAGAGTGTGCTTAACTTTTCCCCCCCCTGCTGGAATAATTGTTCCAGAATGAGTATTTCCATAACAGAACATCTATGGGAGAGCTAATGCATGTGAAGATAGCATGATAAATGTCTCTCTGAGGCCTTTCAGCATCAGAAGCAATTCCTTCATTGAGCTGGCAGAGTGAGATTGGTTGGTACTGTCACTTAGATTGCTTAAAATCCGTTTACATGCTTATTTTTTTCCCCCCACATCCTGACTTGAAAGCACACAGCCAGCTCTGAGATGTACTGCTTTGCTTAGGGTTTCTCTGTTTCTTTGGACTCTTTTGTCATGGATAAAACATCAGGAGCCTTCTCTTCATGCTGTATTTTCTTTTTGAACCGTTGCAGCTCAGGTCTTGTAGTAGTCTGGGAGCTGAATCAGGAGCGTCGCGGGAAGCCGGAGCGCATTTATGTTTCCTCTGAGCACAAGGGCAGGAAAGTCACAGCTCTCTGTTGGGACACAGCTGCCCTGCGTGTTTTTGTAGGAGATCATGTGGGAAAAGTGTCAGCCATCAAGATTAACACATCCAAACAAGGCAAGGTAAAATGTCACACACCGTGTTTGAGACGAAGAGGGTCACAGGGTGGAATCTTTTTCTCCATTTTAGTGAAGCAGAGCAGAAGAAGACTTGTCAGCTGGTGAAGCTTTGGTGGCTTTGACTGTTGGGATGAAGTGCTAGGCTCTTGAAGTGACAACAGAAATCCTTACCTGTGAATGTCCCCCACCTCCTCTTCTAGCTGTTTTAGTAATGCAACACAAATCTGCTTTCAAATGTACAGAATTAAAACCTGGCTGAGCTTCACCCTCTTGAAACTTACAACTGTCCAAGTCTATGGTCTTGGTGTTTCTGAGCTTATTGGGTTCCTTAGGCTCCAGCTACAGGTTCAGCTGTGTGTTTTAGTCACACAGGATCATAGGATCTCAGGGATTGGAAGGGACCCAAGGAGATCATAGAGTCCAACCCCCCTGCCAGACCATACAATCTAGCTCAGGTCACAGAGGAGCACGTCCAGACAGGCCTTGAAAGTCTCCATAGAAGGAGACTCCACAGCCTCTCTTGAGGAGCCTGTTCCAGTGCTCTGTGACCCTTACAGTAAAGAAGTTCCCCCTTGTGTTGAGGTGGAACCTCCTGTGCTGCAGCTTACACCCATTGCTCCTTGTCCTATCACAGGGAGCAAGTGAGCAGAGCCTGAGAAAGGGCAGCCCCAGCTCTGATTTTGCTTAGCTCTGTCTGGATACTCTCATTCTTACAGCTGTGGATGGGTTGAAATAAATGGTAGGTAGACTTCCAGGTCCTTTCTAGCCCTCATGAATGGTTTTAAGAGAAAATGGATTTAAAAGAGGCAAGCAACTACATGTAAAGCAATAAAAAACCAGTTGTGGAAAGAGAGGGAAGAGGTGAGAAGGGCAAGCCCATGGAATGTGTCTGCTCATGCCATGAATCTCTCATGTAGTGCACTTTGGCACATTCCTGACAAAGAAGACAGGTTTGAGCTGTCAAAAATGGTGACTGTCTGCTAGAAAAGTTGAGTGCAGTTCCTTGTAGCTTCTGATGGGTAAGAAGCCTGTGACTTTGTTCTGCCCCTCATGCCAACTGAGGCACTTGTATAATAAATAGCATTTGGGTAGCTTGCTGCAGGGTCATAGAGAAGGTAAGGTTATGTAAAGCACCTGAATCCGATTTAAGTGTTGGTTTGTGTTTAATCAAGTAATCTCTCAAGTGTGTTCTTATCAAACTGTTCACTGCCTGAAAGTATCTGTGGGAAGGGCTGAGAGAATTGATTAAAAGCACAAAGCTTACAGAAGCAAGACTGAAGCCCCTCTTCATGTTACAGCAAGCACACTCTTCAGAAAGAAATGGCAGAATGCTACAGGGACAATGTCTTCTTGTTGTTGTTGTCTTAAGCCTTCAGGAATGGGTTGTCCAGGGAGGTGGTTGAGGCCCCATCCCTGGAGGTGTTTAAGCCTGGATGAGGCTCTGGGCAGGCTGATCTAGTGTGGGGTGTCCCTGCCCATGGTGGGGGGTTGGAACTAGCTGATCCTTGTGGTCCCTTCCAACCCTGACTGATCCTATGATACTATGATTTTGGGAATGGAAAGATTTAGACTTTTCTGCCTTTACAGAGCAAGGCTTCAGTGCTTAAAGGGGAGAAGAAAGGAACTGCTCTGTCTTAAACTGGGAACTCGTACCATTACATAAATCTTTCCTGCATTTTGCAGTTTTAGCTTAATGAAGTAGACCTTACTGAACTGAGTTATGTTTTCTTTCTTTCTCCCTTTTCCCCCCTGCCTGTAGGCTGCTGCTACTTTTGTGATGTTTCCTGTTCAGATTATAACCACTGTGGATTCTCGGGTTGTTCAGCTTGATTATTTGGACGGAAGGCTGCTCATATCTTCACTTACACGCACCTACCTGTGTGACACTGAGAGGCAAGTTCTGGTGTACTTGTCAAATATTGGGCTTTGCAGACTCACACAGTTTCTGAAGTGATCTCTGGAGACCATCTAGTCTAACTTTCCTCCTCAAAGCAGAGTCGCAGCGGATTGTTCAGGGCGGTGTCCGTTTAGGCTTTGAGCTGCTCCAAGGATGGAGACTCAAGGATGGAGAGGATCTCATCAATGTGTATGAATATCTGAGGGGTGGGTGTCAAGTGGAGGGGGCCAAGCTCTTTTTGGTGGTGCACAGTAATAAGACAAGAAACAACAGGTTCAAGCTTGAACATAGAAAATTTCACCTCAGCATGAGGAGAAAACTTCTTTATAGTGAGAGTGATGGAGCCCTGGAGCAGGCTGCCCAGGGAGGTTGTGGAGTCTCCTCCTCTGGAGACTTTCAAAACCCACCTGGATGCATTCCTGTGTGGACTACCCTAAGTGATCCTGCTTTGGCATGGGGGGTTAGACCTGATGATCTCTTGAGGTCCCTTCCAACTTCTAATACACTGTGATACTGTGATACAAGCTCTCTGGGCAGCCTTTGGTGATGCTTCACCACCCCCACAACAGCAAAACTTTTTCTTAACACTGAAGTAGGATTTCCTGTATTTCCACTTGTGCCCACTGCCTCTTGTCCTTTCCCTGGGCACCACTGTCATTGCCAGTAGTCTGACTCTTTTCTTTACTCTGATCAGGTATTTACATGTGGGATCAGATGAGTTCCTCCCTGAGCTGCTTCTTACAGGACAAGTGCTGCAATCCCTTAGTTGTCCCTGTGGCCTGTTTCTGGACTTGCTGTAGTACCTCCCTGTCTCTCATGCTCAGGAGCTCAGGACTGGACCACCCAGTACTCCAGATGTCTCACCAGTGCTGAGAAGGGAGAAAAGATCATCTCATTTGAGTTGCTTGCAGCACTTCACAATGTAGCCCAGGAGGCTGTTGATTGCCTTTGCCAAAAGGGCACAGGCTGGCTCATGGTCAGCTTGTTGTTCACCAGCACTCCCAGGCCCTTTCTGGGCTTTCCAGTCAGTTGGCTGTCCTGGTGCCTGGAGTTATTCCTACTCCAGTTCAGAGCTTTGCATTTTTCAGTGTTTATCTATCCATCCCATACTTAGTTTGTGAAGATTTGAGCAGGAGCAGTGTCAAAAGCCTTGCTGAAGTCAAGATAAATGTCTGCTGCTCTTTGCTGTCAGATCATTCTCTTGTGGGGCCTACTAACAGCATTTCCCTTCATAAGTCCATGCTGACTATTCAGGATCACCATCTTCCCTTTGATGCCATGGGAAATGGCTTGTGGGAGCATTTGCATCATCTTCCCATCACCAGGTTGACCAACTGGTTCTGCAGGAGAGGGGGGAAAAACCCAAACCTTCACGGTCTGAGCACTGATTTACATCTGACAAACATTTCTACTCTGCCCTTCATAAACTTTATACAGGCTTCAGAACAGTCAGTACAGATTGTTGGGGTTTTCTTTTTAAAGCACCATAACTAGCACCTAATATTTTCCTTTTTCAAGGGAAAACAGAACACCAGAGCCATTATTAATGCTGCCTTCAGAAGTATGCTGTGGTTTGTTGGGGGGGGGGTTTAATTTGTTCTTCTGTTGTTGTCTTTTTTTTTTCCCTACTAGAGAGAAGTTCTGGAAAATTGGTAACAAAGAGAGAGATGGAGAATTTGGAGCCTGTTTCTTCCCTGTTGGAAAAAACAGTGGGAATCAGCAGCCACTGATATATTGTGCTCGACCTGGCTCAAGGATGTGGGAGGTGAACTTTGATGGGGAAGTGCAAAGCACACATCAGTTCAAGCAGCTGCTCTCAGCACCACCTCTCCCTGTTGTTACTCTCAGGTAGAAGCATGAGTGATAAACTTGCTTTTGGGGCTTCTAGGCTGGCTAAAAAGAACTGCATTCATGCTGAGGAGATGAATTAAGTTCCTTGTACAGCCAGGTGTTCATCCTAGTTGTCATCCTAATAGCAGAAGCCGACAGTTATCAAAGATGCCAGTCTGGAGAAGAGAAGGCTCTGAGGTGACCTAATTGTGGCCTTCCAGGATCTGAAGGGGGCTGCAGGAAGGCTGGGGAAGGACTTCTCAGGCTCTCAGGGAGTGATAGGACTAGGGGGAATAGAATGAAGCTGGAGGTGGGGATATTTAGGCTGGATGTGAGGAGGAGGTTCTTCCCCATGAGAGTGGTGAAACCCTGGAATGGGTTCTCCAGGGAGGTGGCTGAGGCCCTGTCCCTGGAGGTGTTTAAGCCCAGGCTGGATGAGGCTCTGGCCAGCCTGATCTAGTGTGGGGTGTCCCTGCCCCTGGCAGGGGGGTTGGAACTGGATGATCCTTGTGGTCCCTTCCAACCCTGACTGATACTATGATACTATGCCAAAGCCTTGATTGTCTCTGTGGCTGCCACAGTGAGTGCTGCTGCCAGGAGGCTGTGTTTATTTAAGCCAGCCTTTGTATTTGCAGAATTAAGAATATTGAGGAAGTGCTACTGTTGTGGTTGTGCTTGTAACAGGTCATCATTTTACTTCACAGACTGGATCCTCATTACACTACCTCCAGCTCTTCCCCCCAGTCTTTGTCTTTCCCCAAGCTGCTGTGTTTGACGTGAGTACCTCCAGCCTAAACTTCCCCTGGCACAGCTTGAGACTGTGTCCTCTTGTTCTGGTGCTGGTTGCCTGGGAGAAGAGACCAACCCCCTCCTGGCTACAACCACCCTTCAAGTAGTTGTAGAGAGCAAGAAGGTCTCCCCTGAGCCTCCTCTTCTCCAGGCTAAGCGACCCCAGCTCCCTCAGCCTCTCCTCACAGGGCTGTGCTCAAGGCCTCTCCCCAGCCTCATTGCCCTTCTCTGGACACCTTCAAGAGTCTCAATGCCCTTCTTAAATGGAGGGGCCTAGAACTGGACACAGTACTCAAGGTGTGGCCTAACCAGTGCTGAGTACAGGGGCACAATGACTTCCCTGCTCCTGCTGGCCCCACCACTCCTGATGCCCCTGTCAGCATAGCATCTTGGTGATAAAGTAGACTTGAAAAATACAGAAGTTATGTATTTTTCTGATGTACATTACCAACTTAATTCTTTTGCATAAAAATTCTCCTAATTCCACCCTTGGCAGCTGTCTCACTCCTCACTTGCTGTACTCAAGCCATCCCTGCATGTTTTACAGTGACTACTACAAAGAATTGTTTTGCTCTTAACCTCTGCTTTACTTGCAGTGAGCACTGTGTGATGACCTGGACAGAAAAAGGAATTTATGTTTTCCTTCCCCAAAGTGTTCAAGTCTTACTCTGGAGTGAAGTAAAAGGTAAAGAATCTTTGCTTTGTAACATTGCCTGTTGGGTTTGTTGCTTCTGAAGCCCTGGCCTAATGTGGAGCCTTTTCAAGCTCAGTTTCTGCAGCTGGATTGCAGGGTAGCATTAGAAAATACTTTCCTTATCCTCTGTCAGGTTTATCCTTGGATGTTAATCATAGAATGGTTTGAGTTGGAAGGGACCTCCAAAGGTCATCTAGTCCAGCTCCCCCTGCAGGGAGCAAGGACATCCTCTGCTAGATCAGGTTGCTCAGAGCCTTGTCTAGCCTGACCTTGAATATCTCCCCAGAGTGGGGCCTCAACTACCTCCTGGGGCAACCTGTTCCAGTGTTCCACCACACTCATGGTGCAAAACTTGTTCCTCACATCCAATCTTAAATCTACTCTAACTTAAAACCATTGCCCTTAGCCCTATCACTACAGGCCTTTGTAAACAGTCCCTCTCCAGCCTCCACGTAGGCCCCCTTCAGATACTGGGAGGTCACCATTAGGTCTCCCTGGAGCCTTCGCTTTTCCAGACTGAGCAACCCCAGCTCCCTCAGCCTGTCCTTGTAGCAGAGGTGCTCCAGCCCCCCAGTCATCTTTGTGGCCCTGCTTTGGACCCACTCCAAGCCTGTCCTTCCTGTGTTACCTAAGCAGAAGGGTGAACCCTCACACTGTGTTGTGTGTTGATAGGCATAGTCCCATTCCCAGTCCCTTTTCCCCCCCTCTTCTCTCCCTGCCTTGTGGTATAATTTCCACTGCCTTTGTCACAGAGTGTTTGCATACAGCATTAACTGTTTCATTTGAAAACTGCTGGGAGGTCAAAGAGTTTTCCTCTTAGCAGATGTTTCCCTTCTCTTTCAAAGCTCACAGCGATGTACTTCTCATCTTTATCACAGCTCCATTCAGTGGCCCAGGAAGCTTTTTGGTAACTGTAGTGTACTTCCTAGAAATGCAACTCTGGAAAGTTTTGATGCTTTTAACTGTGCTTTATAGTTGCTGGATGCTAGCTTGGGACTTGTTAGACCTTGTTTTCCTCGTGCCACTTCTGCTACGATGTCTTAGGCTTTTGCAGTCGGATGGGAAGTATGCTTTCACTTTCTTTCAGGGACAGAAAGGAATGCTGGCTAACAAATGCAGTCCTTCAGATGTTTCTGTGCATCTGGTTTTGCAGATATTCAGGATATTGCAGTTCACAAAAATGAGCTGTTCTGTCTGCACACAAATGGAAAAGTTGTGCACCTCTCCCTTCTGCTGGTAGACCGCTGCGTAGAGCGTCTGATGAGAAGAGGGTGCTGGACCCTTGCTGCCAGGGTCTCTTGTCTCTTCCAAAATTCAGTTATTTCCTGCAGAGTAAGTAAATCCCTCTTTATAATCAGGCAATGCAACTGCACATTGCTTTAGAATCATAGAATGGTCTGAGTTGGACCTCTGAAGGTCACCTAGCCCAGTCCCCCTGCAGTCAGTAGGAGCATCCTCAACTAGATCAGGTTGCCCAGACCCCAGTTGAGCCTCACTTTGAATATCTCCAGGGATGGGGCCCCAGCCACCTCCCTGGGTGCTCCCCCTCTTCCATCAAGTTCCATAGGTGCCCCAGTTTGAAGGCAGATCTTCTCTTGCCTCCCACTGGAGCAGAAAGAAAAAATGAGACTCACACAAATGGATTGCAGAGGTGATGGAAAGATTAAATGGAAAAGCAGTCAAGTGTTTTACAGGAGCTGCCAGCATAGTGGCAGAAAGGATTCCAAAGCATACAGAGTCCCTTACAGCACACCCAGAAAGCCTCCCAACATTTCCCTTCTCCCTACCTGAGGGTACACCCAAAACCCCCAGGGCTCTTTCTTCCCCCCCACCTCCACTGTTAGGCTAATCTCAGCTGGCCAGATCTGAGATTGCCCTTCCCCCTTCTCCTCCTGGCATTAGGCCTAGCCAGGCCCAAGAGGCCTTGAGATAACTCCCCTTCCATTACCAGATAGGGAGCATCTCCCCCAGGAGCAGCAAAGGAAGAAAGATAGATTTATTTGGAGCAGGACATTATGCCTAGCTTCCTGTGTCCACCCACTGGGCTGGACACCCAGGGCACCAGAGGTGCAGCCTGTGGGGCAGCAGCAGGAAGCACCCAGCCCAAGCTGCCAGAACAGGTTTCTGAGGTTCATGTTCATGTATTTTTTTCAAAGCTCTGACCACTATGCTTTGAGGATGAAAACTGGCCTGCAGGTGTGGTACCTCTTGCTTTTCACGTGCATTGGAAATAACAATGCTGCTTCTGTTGCACTGTGTGCTTTTAGGCAAGGAAAAATTTGCCTCTAGACAAGCTGGAGCATTTGAAGTCTCAGCTGGATGCCTCAACCCAACAAGATCTCATTATGCAGCTGGAAGAGCTCATCTCAAAGCTGGAACCTCTAGACTCTGCATGCAGCAGTAGAAGGAGCAGTATTTCATCTCATGTAGGTGTAGTGGTGGTGCTTCCAGGTTTCCTTCCAGATTTTTATGCCTTAAAGTAGCCTCATTGCCCACCTTGAAAATGAGGCCTTCATTTTTGCCATGCCCACTATGGCTGATAATGCTACTTTCTAAAATGAGGTGGGGTTAGAGACCCATTACATGCATTCTTTAAGCTCTTGTGCCTCTACTTTTTCCTCCTGTATTGCTTTGTGGCTGGTGACTGAAATGAGAGCCAAGATGGATACAGAGAAGGCTTTCTCTGCAGCTGAGTTTAGTGGCTCAATGTGACTCAGTAAAGGTCATCTCGATTGTGACTCTGGTTTTATGGGGTGCAAACTGAACATCTGAATGCTCAGGACTATCCCAGCCCTGTGGAAAAGAAAATCTGTGCAATCCTCTCACTCCAGGATGCTTAAGCAGAAAGCTCTAAAGGGAAAAAAAAAATGAAGTCTATTTCTAATGTTCTCTTACACACACAGCTGCTTGGTGTTCCCTTGGCTTCCCAGCAGCTTTTCAAGGAAGGGGAAATATTTCATAGTTCCTTTAATGGCAGTTCATAGTTTCATTCAGGGTTGGAAGGGACCATAAGGATCATCTAGTTCCAACCCCCCTGCCATGGGCAGGGACACCCCACACTAGATCAGCCTGGCCAGAGCCTCATCCAGCCTGGGCTTAAACACTCCCAGGGACGGGGCCTCGACCACCTCCCTGGACAACCCATTCCAGGGTTTCACCACTCTCATGGGGAAGAACTTCCTCCTCACATCCAGCCTGAATCTCCCCACCTCCAGCTTCATCCCATTCCCCCTAGTCCTATCACTACCTGAGATCTTGAGAAGTCCTTCCCCAGCCTTTCTGTAGCCCCCTTCAGATACTGGAAGGCCACAATGAGGTCACCTGGGAGCCTTCTCTTCTCCAGACTGAACAGCCCCAACTCCTTCAGTCTGTCCTCACAGGAGAGGTGCTCCAGCCCTCTGATCATCCTTGCGGCCCTGCTCTGGACATGTTCCATCACCTCCACATCCCTCTTGTAATAGGGGCTCCAGAACTGGAGGCAGTACTCCAGGTGCGGTCTCAGCAGGGCTGAGTAGAGGGGGAGGATCACCTCCCTCGACCTGCTAGCTGGGGTTGGAAGGGACCTTAAATAATATCTAGTTCCAACCCCCCTGCCATGGGCAGGGATGCCTCCCACTAGACCAGCTTGCTCAAAGCCTCATCCAGCCTGGCCTTAAACACCCTCAGGGATGAGGTGTCCACAGCTTCTCTGGGCAACCTCTTCCAGTGTCTCACCACCCTCAGTGTAAAGAACCTTTTCCTAATGTCCAATCTAAATCTACCCTTGCTCTACTTTAAAACCATTGCCCTTTGTTCTGTCACTGCAGGCCCTTATAAAAAGTCCCTGTCCAGCTCTCCTGTAGCCCACTTCAGTTGCTGCTTTCACTTCAACATTGTTTACTTTTTGGTGTTTAAACTTTGCTTCTAAATGGAAGTTCCACCTCAGTGTGGCAGACAGGTTTGCTTTAGCAGATATGGAAACTGACCATGAACAAAAGAATGTGCCTTGGAACTCAACAGTTCTGCAGGGTCTGTGATCGTGCTAGCAGGATGTGGTTAACCAGGCCACAGGTATGAAGGTACAGAGGGGTGAAGTGACACTCTCAGGTGCAGGACTAAAGCAGAGATGGTTTCTGTCTTGTGCTAGGCACACCAGTTGTGCCACAGGCTGCTTTCCTGAAAGCAATTGCAGCATTCACATCTCTCAAGTCCCTGGGCTGCAGCTCACTGCCCTCTGTGTTCCGCTCTGGGTATGTCCACACTCTGCAGTCCCACAGGGCTTTCCCAGACTGTGAATTAAGATTTGTATGACTGGTTGGTTGGGTTCACTGCAGGGAGTTTAACAAGGAGAAGGACAACTTGCACAGCATCTAAATCCTCTCCCTTGTCTGACAGGAAAGCTTCAGTGTCTTGGACTCCGGAATATATCGTGTTATCAGTCGGAGAGGCAGTCAGTCAGATGAAGATTCATGTTCTCTCCACAGTCAAACATTCTCAGAGGATGAGAGGCTTAAAGAATTTCCTGCACACCAGGAAGATGAACAAGTAGAACTTGGTAAGGTTTCTTAATGAAGATTTGTGATTTGAGTACAGTTTTAGTTTGTTCTACAGGAATGTGACTGGGGGGAGGCTCTGTGCTCTGATTGGTCACTAGCTGGCTGTCCAGGGTGGAATCCTCTGGTGGCTGTCCAGGGTGGAATCCTCTGGTGGCTACCCAGGGTGGAATCCTCTAATATGATCAATGGAAACAGTCACTCCACCTTCCAGTCCAACTCCTCCTTGAAACATTGGGGTGAATGATGGCTCCACAGAAACCCAAGCTTAAAAGCACACAAAACTCAGACAGAACAAGAGGCCCAGAGGGCTTTTGCCAAGGTAGAACTTCACTCAGGTTGTTTTCCTGCCCTTCATGTGCAGTTCAGCCTTAATGCCATGATTCTCTCAGCTGACTGTGAGCTTCAAGTGAGATTTGGTTTTGTCCAGTAATATTTGTTCCAGGAGAGGATTTCTTAACCTTGGCTCTGGCTTTATAGTTTGTCAGGGAAAACAGTAGGCTTACAATGTGTTCTTAACTTCCTCACAGGGTTTTGTTTGTACAGGGAGCATCTATTAGCACAGGGATGATAGAGTTGTTAATGACTAACATCTAGATCAGCCAGGGAGCTTTTGTTTGTTTGTTTTCTTAGCAAATATCTGTCTCTGGACAAAAGCTAGAGTGAGACAATAATGGGTCAAGTTCTCTGCTCTGGTTGGGACTGGGAGAGGGATGCAGAAGCTTTAGTTCCAGGTATGGTAGAGAGACTTCCCAGTGAGCTGCTTATGCAGAGGGTAGGAGTTGAGGTTGGAGAGACTTTGGATGCTTTGTTGGGGGAAATGACAGTGAGGAGTAAGAGCACAGAAGTTGGCTTTAACAGCTCTGGTTATCAGTAGTGTTCTCCTGCTGGCTGAGCTACCTGCTTGTTGTAGCAGTTGTATTTGCATGTCCCTCTACCTACACCCAGCTCTTGAGGATGTTTGCAAGTGCCTCTTTACTACCCTTTTAAAAGTGAGTAAACTTGGGAAGTGTATCATTAGAGCTCTAAAATGAAGAGATGTAGTTCAAGGACCTAAGGAGGTAGAAAAGCTCCATCTGCTCAGCAAAAGACAGCAAACTTGCTGCTGACTGCTTCAGAGTAGAGAAGTTCCAGATGCTTCTTGAAGCACATGTGCACAGTCTGGCATTTAGGAGAAATGGACTCAGTGTTTCCCTGCTCACCCTTATGTAGGATGTTGTAAGCTTTGAGGCTTCTGATCTACATAACAAATAAAAGGAGCCTTACTTCCAAGCAACCATAAATCACTTGTGGCCTTCAGGCACTGTCTAGAAAGGCTGTGGGTTCTGCTGGTACAATTTCTGCAGCAGCATCTTCTCCTCTCAACAGTGCTGGCTGTTGCAAAGTGCAGTCTCATCTTTACTTTAAAAAGGCTCTTTTTTTCCTTGCTTTCATCACTTAAAGATACAGTGGGTGTTTGTGCCAGGAAAATGAGTCATCAAAACACATTCTAGATGCTGGTAAGGGTATAAGAGTGAGGGGGGAAGTGGGGAGGCTGTGTTGGCAGTGAGGGGGAAGTGGGGAGGCTGTGTTGGCAGTGAGGGGGGAAGTGGGGAGGCTGTGTTGGCAGTGAGGGGGAAGTGGGGAGGCTGTGTTGGCAGTGGGGGGGGAAATGGGGAGGCTCTGTTTCCTTTGATTGTTATCAAAAGCCAGGGAGCTATGGGCTCAGTTATTAAGTCCATTCAAATAGACTAAAGGTGATTTATAGCTTAACCATGACTTGCATGTCTCTGTGTTCCTGCACTGTGAACTGGTGTATGCCACAAGGATTCATTTTCCCAGGTGTTTAGATAACTCTGTGAATTAGATCAAGGTTTTGTCCCTTAATGGACTGGGAGTCTGCTTTTTAAAGGTAGTTGTCATTCAGCTGTTGAACCTCATTTGCCTTGTCCATGAAAACTTGCTCAGAGTGATTGTGGATGCCCCCTCCCTGGAGGTGTTTTAAGGCCAGATTGGATGAAGCCTTGGGCAGCCAAGAGCCAAAAGACTGAGCAAAGCAGGCTTACTAGGGTCAAAGTCAGCAGTGAAACAGCCCTGGAAAGCAAGGAGCGCTCTGGATCCCCACGTCCTTGAGTGTTAAGTAGGAAAATATCCCATGCAGGTTATCCATTAATGCCTTAGTGACTTGCAGGTGGTTTCATTGTCCCATTATTGTTTTTGCCAGGCCACTGTTTCATGACTCTTTCTTTCACTTCCATTTGTTAGACAACGTTTCTCATGCATCTGTGACGGTTGAGGCTGACCGGAATGAGACATTCCTCCCATTCAGCATTCCTTTGTCATTTCGTTCCCCATCTCCTCTCGTCTCTCTTCAAGCTGTCAAAGAAAGGTAAAGCATTGCAGCAGCTTCACTCATCCATTACATCTCTCTTCCCCTTCTTCTGTCCTCTGTGTTTGTAGCATTGTCTGGTTTAGGTCATACTCTCTTCTCCCAAAAAAAACAAGCCACCAACCCAACCTGAAACGCAGCTGAACTGAAGTGCTGCAGATGCAGCTGGGTTTGCTAGGCCATGGAAAGCTTCCCTCTTGACTCTGAGGAAGGTGCAGAGAGCTGCTGCTAACTTCAGTGGAGCCAAGATTTCAGCCTCAGTTTTTAAACAGCTAAGAATGTTCACTGTTACCCTTTGGACCGTGGTTGTGGCTTGGATTCAGAGCAAACTCACTGAGTATTGTTTTGGGGTTTTGCTTTTACTTGGATGAGTAAGGGCAGCTTTCCTGTGTTGCCTGGGGACAGACATTAAAATCATAGAGTCAGTAAGGTTGGAAAAGACCTCAGAGATCATCAGGTCCAGCCTGTTACCTAACACCTCATGACTACTAAACCATGGCTGCAAGTGCCACATCCAAGCCTTTTTTGAACACCTCCAGGGATGGTGACTCCACCACCTCCCTGGGCAGCACATTCCAGTGGCCATTACTCTCTCTGTGAAGAACTTCCTCTTCACCTCCAGCCTAAACTTCCCCTGGTGCAGCTTGAGACTGTGTCCTCTTGTTCTGGTGCTGCTTGCCTGGAAGAAGAGACCAACCCCCACCTGGCTACAACCTCCCTTCAGGGAGTTGTACACAAGAAGGTCTCCCCTGAGCCTCCCCTTCTCCAGGCTAAACACCCCCAGCTCCCTCAGCCTTTACTCATAGGGCTTGTGCTCCAGACCCCTCCCCAGCCTTGTTGCCCTTCTCTGGACATGTTCAAGTGTCTCAGTGTCCTTCTTAAATTGAGGGGCCCTGTTCTGGACACAGTACTCAAAGTGTGGCCTAACCAGTGCTGAGTCCAGGGTCACTGCTGTTCTCATCCTGCTCTCAAGAGTTCTCCAGGCTGTAAAGTTATTTTCTGCAGTCATGGTTTGGATGGGAAGAGCAATGCTCAAGTTGTTTGGGTTGGAACTCCCTGTTTCAAATGTCTGAACTTCCCACTGCCAGCGTTTCCAGCTTCGTACGCAAAACCACCGAGAAGATTGAGAAGATCAGCACGCTTCATATCAGCCCTGATAGCAGAGGGAGGCAAGAAGCAAAGGCTGAGGAGCAGCTGCAGGAGCTGGCTGTTCATCTGGCAGCATCTCCCCAGGAAGAGAGAGTGTGAGTAGAGAATCCTGTTTGCCTAGCAGTGGCACTTACTGGATTGTAATGGTTTGAATCCAAGCAAACTGGCTCAAAGCCAACCAGCGGGGTTGGCCTCTCTGCTTTCCCAACAGAAGTGAGGGGAAAGTGACAGACAGGAACCTGGGATTGAGGGGGGGAGAGAGGGACAGGAACCTGGGATTGAGGGGGGGAGAGAGGGACAGGAACCTGGGATTGAGGGGGGGAGAGAGGGACAGGAACCTGGGATTGAGGGGGGGAGGGAGGGAGGGAGCTGAGAATGGAGTTTACTGAGAAGAATCAGATCAAAACATGGTCCAAAATGCATAACTGCCTTACCCTGCTTGCAGAAACAGCAGCAGCAAGCAGAAGCAAGTGAGCCAAAAGCCCAGGCCAGAAAACTGTTCCCCCCATTCACCCATAATTTCTCTGGAGCTTTTCCTTCCTCCTTTATGAATGAAATGAAAGCTTTGTGTTGTTTTTCAGAGAGGAATTCATGTTGGTTCCCTCAAATTTGAGGAAATCCTCACTTGAATGATTAAAAAGGTAAGACTGAAATGACTGTTTGGGTTTGTTTTTTCCCTAGTCTAGAACCACAGAGCTGCCAGCTTGCAGAGGAGGACCCTCTGAGAGATCTCAAGGCTGCAACAGCAGAGGCTGTGTAAGTGGGGAACCTTTTTGGTGTGCAGGCATATTTGGCTGGGTAGGAAAAGGATTCTTTACATGTGTGTAAGGGTCATGCTTTAAACTTCTGTTAACATGCTCTGGAAGGATCCAGGCTGGTTAATTGTTTCCCCTGTTGGAAACCAAGTCCCACCCACTAAAAGCTTATTTGGGTACTCCAGTGTTCTCCTCCTGTCCTAAATACAAAGGTGTTTTTCAAAATCAAGCAAACAAAGGCAAACCAAATAACCCCCCCCTAAAACCAGCAAAAGCAAACAACCCCCAAACCACCTAACAAATGAAACTCCATTTTGAAAGAAGCCTTGGGGACCTCAGAGTGCTAACATCAAGTGTTGATAGTGTAAGTAGCCTAAGTTCTGTTTGGTGCACTCACAGGAGGTTAAGGGTTGGAAGGGACCTCTGGAGGTCTCCAGGTCCAATGCCCCCTGCCAGAGCAGGAGCATAGCATCTAGTGCAGGGTGCACAGGAACACATCCAGACAGGGCTTGAGAGTCTCCAGAGAAGGAGATTCCACAACCTCTCTGGGCAGCCTGTTCCAGTGCTCTGTGACCCTTACAGTACAGTTCTTCCTCATGTGCAGTGGAGCTTCCTGTGCTGTAGTTTACATCCATTGCTCCTTGTACTATCACAGGGTGCAAAGAGCAGAGGCTTCCCTTTCCTTCCTGACACCCAGCTCTCAGTTGTTCATAAACATTTATTAAGTCCCCTCTCAGTCTTCAGACTAAACAGCCCCAGGTCTCAGCCAGCCCTGGGTTAAGATCAGGAGTGCACTTGGAGTTACTGAAAACATCAAATGCTTCACTTGTGGCATCTCAGAGCTGTCAAGCAGCTTGTGAAACTTCTTGTGTTTATGCTGCAGAGCCAAGCTCCAGGATCCCCTGGTCTTGCTGGAACCAGAGTGTCTGAGAAGGGTTTTACAGGAATGGCTTGTCTGTCTAGAAGAAAGCTTTGGCAGCAAAGAGCATTCTGCTTCCTCTGTTAAGACAATCAAGGCTGCTTGTGCTGAAGACCAGAGGGCAGTCCTGGATCAGCTGGATCTAGCTGATGGAGAACCAGGAGACAAAGAACAGAGTAGTACCTTGGAACACTGCACTGACAAAGAAAATACTGATGGAGCCTGTGTAAGCAACACCATGTGTGAAGAGAGTGCTGGCTTGAAGGGCCCTTTGGAGCAGTGCTTTCAGGTGTCTGCCCCCTGTGTCGTTGCACCAGACATGCAGAAGGATCTGACCGAGTTGGCCACGCTGTGTTTCGAGCTGCGAGTGTTTGCTGGGCAGAGCTCTGATGGATGTCTGCCACTAGCTGCTTGGTCGACCTTGGCTTGTAGGTTTATGCAAAGCTACTTCTTTCTTTTGGATTTAAAAAGGCTGAAGCAGTGCATCATAACCCTGTACACAGCCAGCCCTGAGGTGTGGGAAACGTACGTCGCAGGATTGAAAGGTAACTCGGGGAAGCTTTCATTGCCAACGAACTGGAAGCAAGACAGAAGAGAAAACAGCTTGAGGCTCCCATTTGTGTCTGCAGATGTAGTGTGGGAGAGGGAGAAGGGTTGCTGTGGGGGAGTTCTCATTCCATTTTGGGGTGGGTGGGCTGGCTACCTTTCCCCCAAAGGCTAACTTAGAAAAGCCTGCTGGCTCCCTGCAGAGACTCTTCCTCCCTTCCCTCCACGTTGCAGTTCTGAGCTTCTATCTGGAGCTTGTTGGTGGCACACTGTAGCTATTGCAGAGCACATCTATTTAAGACAAACATAGGTGCTTCAAAGAAAAACAAGCATCTTGGAGTAGAACATCCAGAGAAGCAGAGGCTTCAGTATTCTGCTGGAAATGGAAGATGTGGCTTGTAGAGAAATGTGGCTCATGGGGAGCAAGACTGAATAGAGTAGGTGGTTCCATGCAGATGAGTGGCTTGTGATCACTTCAGACTCCCTTTTCCCACAGAAAACCCTTCTAGCCTTTTGGATGCCTCTTTAGCCTGAACCAAAGCTTCCTGATGACACTGGGAAACAGAGCCTCATCTGTTCTCCCTATTCAGCTTCTGCTTTATGCATTTCTTTTGAGTGAATTAGTCTCACCCCTGGTTTGGCACCAGTGGAGCAGTCAGACAACAGAATCTTCCTTTGAGGGTTGGTGTATGGGGTTAGGGGAATCTGTTCACTGTTTGCATTCTGAGAGCCTTAGAAGTGTCTGCAGTGGTGGGGCTGCACTTGGGCCTGGGGGTTGGTACCCACAGGATTGAGGCTGGTGTTGAATTCTGCATCCTGGGAAGGCAACATTCAGGCTGAAGCTTTTCTTGGCAGAAGCCAATTGTAATCTGTGGAAACTGCTGCAGATCTGCCTTATATCCAGCCAACCAGTGGCTATCTCTTTGGTTTTCTCCCTGAGAGAGGAACTGCCTCCTCAGAAGTTAATATAGCAGGAATACTACTCCATGCCTAAGTTGTATCAGTTCAGAACTGTTGGAAGTGCAGGTCAGTGGTGTTGCTTCCTATGAAATGAACAAGTGGGATCTGTTCCCTTGTCATTGCTCTTAGCTGGAGAGTTTCAAGAAAGTAGTGATAATTTTTTCTCCTTAGGCTTAACAACAGGTCTAAGAAAAGGGAATAAGCATTGCCCCTGTCTGACTCACTTGGGCACTGATTCATTTCAGAGCTGACTTCTCACAGCCCAGTGGCTTTAGCAATGGAAAATGGAGATATGCTGAAAATCCTGAAGCTGCTGCATGACCTGGGGCCTTGGGATGATAGCCCACTGTTACTGGTACATGCCCAAAGGTTTGTAGCCAAGTCCTTTTCCTCTCCTCTTTGTTGCTAACTTGCTAGCAGCAATTGGGTCACTTAACATTTCATGAACTTTCTTGGGATGCTTTGGAAGAGGTCACCTTTCAGTAGTATCCTGAACTTGCAAGAGAGCTTGGAACAGAGATCATTTTGCTCTTTGGTACTGAATCATAGAATTGTCAGGGTTGGAAGGGACCTCAAGGCTCAGCCAGTTCCAACCCCCCCTGCCATGGCCAGGGACACCTCACACTACAGCAAGTTGCTCGCAGCCACCTCCAGCCTGGCTGCAAACACCTCCAGGGCTGAGGCTTCCACCACCTCCCTGGGCAACCTGTGCTAGTGTCTCACCACCCACATGGGGAAGAACTTCTTCCTAACATCCAATCTGAATCCACTCCCTTCCACTTTTGTTCCATTCCCCCTAGCCCTCTCACTACACAGTTTATCTTCTCTCTCCAGGCTTTATGAAAAATTTGGGGAGACAGCTCTTCGGCCCTTGATCAAGTTCCACCCCTCTCTTTTGCCTTCTGACATCAAACAGCTTTGCAGGAATGATCCAGCTCACTTTTTAGCCTACTTGGACAGTCTGGTGAAATCCAAGCCAGAGGATAAAAGGTAAGAGGAATACAGAATCTTTCACACCTGCCTGCTGGCTTCGTGTAGCTGCAGTTTCTGGCTTGGGCTTTTGGGGGCGCTTTGTACTGCTGCTCAGTAAGCTACAGAAGAGAATTAGCCAGGTTGGAAGAGACCTTTGAGATCATCGAGTCCAACCTGTCACCCAACACTATCCATCAACTAAACCATGGCACCAAGCACCCCATCCAGTCTCTTCCTCAACACCTCCAGGGATGGTGCCTCCACCACCTCCCTGGGCAGCACATTCCCATGGCCAATCTCTCTTTCTGGGAACTTCTTCCTAACATCCAGCCTGAACCTCCCCTGGCACAGCTTGAGACTGTGTCCTCTTGCCTGGGAGAAGAGACCAACCCCCACCTGGCTACAACCTCCCTTCAAGTAGCTGTAGACAGCAATAAGGTCTCCCCTGAGCCTCCTCTTCTCCAGGCTGAGCAACCCCCTGTATCTCTCTGCTTGGTGGTTCTTCAGCATTAGATTCCAGTTCCTTTTCCCCAGCCTGTATACTTAGGTTAGCTTTTAAAGCAAGACAACCCCCCTGAGGGAGCTCAGCCTGCAAACTTCCTGCTTTGCAGTGCTCCTCTCAGTTTCTAGAGGCAGAGATCATTCTAGGCTTTTCCAGATTTAGTTTTACATCCTTCCTTCCCCCCCCATAATCTTTCCAGTTCCATGTCTGGTATGTCTAAAGCTGGTAGGTGGCTGCTGTTTTTTCCACCTCTCTTCTGTTTTCTAGGTCATCTCTTCTCAGATCTCTTCTCCAGCCTGAATCTGTCCGACTGGAGTGGCTGTGCTTGGCAGTTTCTCATGATGCCCCCCAAAGAGCCAATACTGTGGATGCAGAAGGGAATCCCAGGTAAAGCAGAGTTTTCCTCCAAGGGCCTGAGTGCCAACAAAAAGCTTTAATGGCTCTGCAGGCTTTTGGCTTAGCCTTTGGCTGACACTTTGGATGTCACTGAGCCCTTAGAGCATTTTTGCATGTTGAAGAATTCAGCAGAAGCAAGCAAAGGATTGAAGGACTTTGTGTGTGTGACACTTTGTGACTGCTCTGCTGGGGTTGCTCACTCTTTCATTCATTTTGCTCCTCATGCTCTGGAGAAAGCCATTGAGCAGCTCAAAACTGAATCTCTCCTCTTCCAGGCCACGATCACATTTGTTTACCTGGGGCTACAGCCAGCTCATCCTGCTGCTGATTAAACTCCCAGCTGACTTTGTTACAAAGGAGAAGATGGCTGACATCTGCAAATCCCATGGGTAAGAGGAGAACTTGGTAGTTCTTGATAGGTGGCTGGCTGCTATTCAGAACCCCAAAAGGTGCAAATGAAAACAACCTGAATGCTCCTTACTTGGACAGGTTTTGTTTTAAAACACTTCCTGTTTGGGGAAATCATATCCTGGGCTACATCAAGTGGCCAGCAGGGCAAGAGAGGTGATTCTGATACTTTACTCAGCTGTTGTGAGACCTCACCTTGCCTACTGCATCCAGCTCTGGTGTCCCCATCATGAGAAGGACACAGAGCTGTTGGAGCAAGTCCAGAGGAGGGCCACAAAGATAATCCAAGGGCTGGAGCACTTCTGCTCTGAGGGTAGGCTGGGGGAGCTGGGGTTCTTCAGCCTGGAGAAGAGAAGACTGGGGGGGGGACCTTAGAGTTGCCTTCCAATACCTGAAGGAGGTATTGGAAGGAGGGCTGGAGGGGGACTTCCCATAAAGGTGTTTAGAGACAGCACGAGAGGAAATGGTTTTAAGCTGAGGGAGAGCAGGTTTAGCCTGGATCTTAGGAAGAAGCACTTCAGTATGAGGGTGGTGAGACTCTGGAGTAGGCTCCCTGGAGAGCTTGTGGGTGCCTCCTCCCTGGGGGTGTTCAAGGCCAGGTTGGATGAGGCCTTGAGCAGTTGAATCTAGTTGAGAGCCATCCCAGCCTGTGGTGGGGAGGTTGGAGTAGATTATCTCTAAGGTCCCTTTGGTCCTAAGCCATTCTATGATTCCGTGAACATTGAGTGTCCAATTTAGTGTGCCAAACACCTCTTTTGGTTAAGGGGCATTGCCTGTGTCCCCACTCTGTAGTGACTTCTGGCATGGAGAAAACTCAGTGGCCTCTGTCTTCACTGCTGCTGAAATGAGCCTTTAATAACTGCTGCCTTTCAGTTTAGACTGAGTGTGTGATCCCTGGACACCTTTGCTCTCTTGTTCAAGATTTTGGCCTGGATACCTTTTTCTCTGCCTGGAGCTGGATAGAAGAATCGAAGCCTTTACTCATATTGCTCACTTGGATGATTTGAGCCTGTTGAATGGAGAAGATGGTTAGTGAGTCTTAATCTGTGTGAACATCCTTCTGTAATGTAGGAGCTGCCTTGATTATGTCCTGCTTTGTCCAGAGCTGAGTTGAACTTCTGGGTAGCACTCTGTAGTGCAGCACATTTGAAGCACATCAGTGGGTGTTAACACTTCTGTGTCTTCACATTTGTGCTCTGTGTGAAACCAGTTGTGCCAGAAATGGCTTGAAGAACTCTACATGCCTGAACATTTCCTCAGGGGGGAGATGAAGGTAAATTTGGTGTGCTAGATAGAGCAGTAGCTATCCTCCTTGCACAGCACTGCTCCCTGCCAGCACACATCCACAGGTAGGATGAGCAGAGTGTTGTATCCCATGGCAGAACACAGAAGATAATTCCCAGTAGCCCTAAGATGGACAGGAACAATTCTTTGCCTCTGGACTTAATCCAAAGGCTTACATACACCAGGGGAGGTTTAGGCTGGATGTTAGGGAAAAAAAAATGTCATAGAAAGAGCTTGGCCATTGGGATGTGCTGCCTAGGGAGGTGGTGGAGTCACCATCACTGCAAGTGTTTAAAACCAGACTGGCTGAGGGCACTTGGTGCCATGGCTTAGTTGATTGGATGGTGTTAGGTAATAGGTTGAGCTTGATGATCTTGGAGGTCTTTTCCAACCTGGTTCATTCTGTGATACTGAGCTGCTGTGGAACTTTGTGCATAATCCACCACTGAATCTTGACCCTGGGGCAGTGCTCTTCTGTGCACGATCTGCTTGCTGGTAGCTCTCTCGCTCTCTAACCAGAAGAGCTTTAAAACAATAGGCTTAAAATAGTCCATGCTCTTCAGAGTGTAACAAACTCCTTTTACATCTAGGTTCCCTCCCAGAGACCACAGAAGAGTGGAAGCTGCTTCTGCATCTGGCACAGAATCACAGCACAGCTTGCCACCACCATGGCCCTCGGAACGGGACCGCTGTCAGCAACGGCAGCCCGGCCTGCCCGGACTGCATCACTGTGGAGAACGTAGCCCTGCTGCTGGCCAAGGCCATCGGCCCAAACCGTGCCTTGCCTCTCTTGCAGGAGTGTGGCTTGGCACTGGAGCTGTCTGAGAGGTTTGCTGGTGTCTGTGAGATACTGAGAATAGCTGAGAAAAGGCAGAGGTAAGATGCAGCGTCAGCCGCAGAGCCACGCTGCTCCTTTTGGACCTCCTTGGTGTTTTTAAGCTTGCTTTGCATTTGACAGCAGATGAACCACTTGATGCTTTTACCTCTCCTTGCAAGCTCAGCTGACAGCTTTTGTTATTTAAGAGCTATGGCTTATGCACTATGGGCAGTCAAAACTGGAAAAGGAGGAAACAGGAGATCAGACACGAAAGATATACTTGAAAGAGATGAGTCCTGCACAGACTCTGATCTCCCCTGTCCCTTCAGCCTGGAGAAGAGTGGGCTCTGGGGAGACCTGTTAGCAGCCTTCCACTACTGCTGTAGGAAGGAGGGGGAGAGACTGTTTAAAGGCCTGTGGTGACAGGGTGGGGGGCAATGGCTTCAAACTAGAGAAGGGCAGGTTTAGATTGGATAGCAGGAAGAAGTTCTTCACTATGAGGGTGGTGGAACACTGGAACAGGTTGCAGGGAGGTGGTGGAGGTGGCATTAAAGGTAAGGCTCAACAAGGCCCTGGGATGTGGAGGTGCTGGAAGGTGTCCAGAGAAGGGCCACAAGGATGAGCAGAGGGCTGGAGCACCTCTCCTATGAGGACAGACTGAGGGAGTTGGGGCTGTTCAGTCTGCAGAAGAGAAGGCTCCGAGGAGACCTAATTGTCGCCTTCCAGTATCTGAAGGGGGCCTACAGGAAGGCTGGGGAAGGACTTCTCAGGATCTCAGGTAGTGATAGGACTAGGGGGAATGGAATGAAGCTGGAGGTGGGGAGATTCAGGCTAGATGTGAGGAGGAGGTTCTTCACCATGAGAGTGGTGAAACCCTGGAATGGGTTGTCCAGGGAGGTGGTCGAGGCCCCGTCCCTGGGGGTGTTTAAGAGCAGGCTGGATGAGGCTCTGGCCAGGCTGATCTAGTGTGGGGTGTCCCTGCCAATGGCAGGGGGGTTGGAACTAGATGATCCTTGTGGTCCCTTCCAACCCTGAATGAAACTATGAAACTATGAAACTATGAAACTATGTCCCTGCTGACTGCAGGGGGGTTGGACTGGATGGGCTTTGGAGGTCCCTTCTGGCCTGGACCCTTCTGTGATTCCAGACAAGGTCTGTATTGGGATGTCACAATGTTAACTCTGAAACGCAGTCACATTCTGCACAAACTTGTCTTTAGGAAGCAACCACCCTCAGTTGTTCTCTCTGTCAGCTGCTTTTTGTCCACTCTTTGACCCCTTTTTTTCCCCCCCCCTTCTTTGTTTTAATTGCAGAGCACTGATTCAGACCATGTTGGAAAGGTGTGACAGGTTTTTGTGGTCTCAGCAAGCATAGAAGACAACTTGGAAAACTCTGGGAATGTTGGGTTTGTGGGGTTTTATAATGATTGTATATTAAAGTGCCTCTTAAGAAATGAACTCCTGTCTAAATGGTCACTTGCACTGAGTCCCTCTTCCTCTGGCAGGTATCTGCTGAGGAAAGCATTTATCTCTTTCCCCAGCATCCTTGCAGCTAAGCTGAGGAAGTGGGGTCTGGATGATCAGGTACGGAGGGGGACAGGAAACAGCTGAAAGAAAGAAGTCTGACAGTCCAGGTGGAGGCCTGTAGCTAGTGCAGTACCTCAGGGGTCAGTACTGGGATCACTACTATTCAATATAGTCAGCAACAATGTGGATGAGGGAGCAGAGAGCAGTGGCAGCAGCTTTGCTGATAGCCCCAAACTGAGGGGAGGGGCTGACACCTGAAGGCTGTGCTGCCCTGGAGCCTGGACAGGCTGAAGAACTAGAATGAAATCCAGCAGGGACAAGTCTGGCATCTGGGAAAGAACAAATCCATGGACTAGCCCCACCCTGGCCCTGGGTAGTCTGGTCCAGGGCTTGACAACCCTTTAGGGTAAGAAATTGGACATGAGGAACAATCTCAGCCTCATGCAACTTCAGGCACTTTCCTCGTGTCCTATCACTTGTTCCTTGGGAGAAGAGCCTGACCCCACCCAGATCTCTCCAGGGAGGGGCAGAGAGCCAGAAGGTCTCCCCTCAGCCTCCTTTTCCCCAGGCTAAACCACCTCAGGTCCCTCACCTACTTCTCACAGGACTTGTGCTCTAGGTCCTTCAACCAAGAGGATAAAAGCCTCCATAGAGATCATTTGTGCTTTGGTGTACATGCAGACCCCAGCAGCCATGCTCTCTCTTGGGTTTATCTGGAATAAGGACAGGGAGGTAGAGTTTGGCTTGCAGGGGCAAGGCAGGATTATTTGTGGGTTTGCTTCTCTAGCTTGGTGCAATCCTCTGCTGTTGTGCTGAGCTGAGGAAGGGAAACTTTAGTGACACAAACTCCTGCTGCTGAGTCCCTGTCTTGGACACTCCTGAGGTTAAAACACTTAACAGCCCCTGTCTGCTCTGGAGCTAGCCCCAGAAGGACAAAACCAGGGGCAGCACAAAACATTTGTGCTGATAGATCAGAAAAGATGCAGGTGGACACAGCTGTATTCTCAGCCACTGGAAATCAGCCCAGCTTTGGTTGCCAAATGGGGGGAAGGGATGGGAGGTCAACCAGAGCATCTAACACCACTTTGCTCTGCATGCTGCCTGGAAAGGGTGTGCTCACTGTGCTGAACTGGGCTTTATGGCAGGATGATAATATTGCTGAAAGATGAAGGAGGATTGAGGGTGGAGACAGCCAACAGGCCATGGTGCTGTCAACTCATGGCCAGAGGTCCAGAGGTCAGCAGCTTTTCCAGCTCAAACCTGAACTCATGAGCTGAGCACAGCAGAGCTGACTTGCTCTCAGTGAACCACTTCTGCTCTTGGGCTGCATGTCAGCTCTAGCTAAACCTTGAAGCATGCTTTTTGTTCCCCATCAAATGAGCCTGCTGCACTCCTCAAGGGTGGAGAAAGGTGGTATGAAAAGGAGTTCTCAGCTGAGATAAGAAAGGAGCAATGACACAATGGTGACATCAGCAGCAATGATAAGGGGACACCTTGATCCCAGCTGGACCAAGGGCAGGGAGGGAGGGGGAAGAGCCTGCTGACCTCACACCCTGCACCTCTGCAGCCTTGGCTGCCAAAACCCCAGAGCTGGAAGGAGCTCTGGCATGTTCTAGGCAGGTCAAGGCAGAGCTTTGATTTTTGCCCTGACAGACAGGAGGCAGACACCTACAGAAGCACTGCACAGCGAGTGGTTTTATGACAGAAAAATGGATGACAAAGTCCATGGGTGAAGACAACCTGATCAGTTCTCATTTACAGTGACAGAGGAAAAGCAGTTCCTGAATGTGAGAATTCCTGGCTGCTGACAGTGTCACATACCAGCTGTTTGCACTAAGGTCACAGAGTTTGGCCCAGGGGAGAGCACAGCCAAGCCCTCAAGATTGCTCCTGGATACAGCCATAAGGGCAATTTGAGCCAGGATGACTTGTGCTGGCTTACTCCCTGCAGCTGCTGTCAAACTGACTCCCTCATAAAGGGCACAGCCCAGCACTCACTGCTGGCTTATCTACCTACCACAAGGAGAAGACAGCCTTGTTGTGGGATTGGTTGCCACCATGAGCTGGGCAAACTGCTTCCAGGTCAGTTCAGCTACATCTCTGCTGTACCTGCAGCCAGGCTGGTAAATGAGATGTGAGGAGGAAGAGTTAGGAAGGTGGAGAGGTGAGAGGTGGCTTTCTCAGCCCCCAGAATCCTAGGGCATACTTCAAGATCTCACTAAAAAGCTTGAGTTAGCTGTAATGTCTTCCAGCTTTAAGCACTGCAGGGCAGGCAGCCTTGTCCTCCTGCATTCCAGTGTCTCCCCTTGAGCTGTTTGCTGGGGGGCAGTGCAAGCCTGTCTCCATTATGGGCTACTGTCACCTTCTGTCCCTGCATCTGTGTGAGACAAGTTGACATTCACTTCTGCAGCTGGCAGAGATGAGCTCTCTGAGGCAAAGGACACTCCTGGCCCTCTGGGCAGATGGTCTTTGTCATCATCTTCTTCCTCCTCCTCATTCATCTGCAGCTCTTGGTCACTGTCATCATCACTCTCTGTTGCATTGCTCTCAATCACTTCGATGCGCTCTCCAGCTTCAGGATCCACATCCGTCCTAAACCACACAGCTTTGTAGCCATCATTTGCCACCGGCCTGTCTGTCTTGAGGATAGATTTCACTTCTTTCTCATGCTCAACCTCTTCTTCTGCTTCTTCCTCTTTCTCTTCCTGGCTGAAGACAATGGTGGAAGCTACAGAAGCTTTTGGGAGGCTCTCAGTTTCTTCTGCAGCTGGAAAAGCTGAGGCAAGTACTGGCTGCTCTTGCACCTCTATCACTGACCCGACTCTGCCGTTCTCTGAGGCCTTCTGCTGTTCAGTGCTCACATCTGGCTGTTCATCTTGCTTGTAAGATTGGTTGTAGTAACCCTCAGAGGGTTTCTTGGAGACCTGCAGGAGGAAAGACTCCTTGTAAGTGTAGGGAAAGGGAAAGAAATGGAGTTGGGGGGAAAGGGTTGGCTGAAGTGCCTCAGCTGCTGCTCAGGAAAGCTTCAGCTTGCTTTGCACTTTGATCTGCTTGAAGCCTGGGATAGATGTGGCTCCCTACAACAGCTGTGGGGTTTTGACTCCATTTCTGGATATTTTTCAGACAGGTGCATGCATGTTCTCCAGGAGAGCTGAGCACCAGCAGCAGGCACTGAATTGTACCCATCCTTCTGAGGAGTTCTCTGGAGTGGGATTTACCTCCCTTGGGAGGAAGGATGGTGGTTGTTCACCTGAGCTCATCCTGCAGTCAGTGGAGTCTAGGCTCCTGCCAGTCCCATCCTAAGGCAGAGACCAACATCTGCCCAGCTGAATCACACCCTAGCCTTCAAAGAAAACAATCTGACAGGGACTTGAGAGAGCCAACAGCTTTGCTCAGGTGCAGAACACTGCCCAGGCTTTAGGGCAGGTGGTGAAGGAACCTTTCTCACCCTTGGCTATAGATATGAGCAGTGGTTTATAACAGACATTTTTCAGAGACTTCCTCTCAGCTGTGTCAGGTTCATCCTAGGATTTGTGCTCCATGGAGCTGTGGGTCTCTCCTTACCACATCTCCTTGCCATGCAGCCTCAGGGGGCAGAAAAGCACAACAGCAAACCCCACCAGAACGCTGCTACCTTTGCAAACATTCTCAGGAGTGATTCTTCGCCTTCACCCCAAGCCTGTGCAGTGCTTGGGCAGCCCATTCACCCTTTAAAACCTCCTCAAATCCCACTTCCCAAGGACTTCAGCTCCAAAGAAGGCACCTACCTTTTTCATCAGCAGGTGATTGAGTCGTTTCCCATACTGCTTGTATGTCATCACTCCAAGGAGGACTAAGACAACCAGCAGCACTGCTACCAACGTCCCTCCTAAGATGCCTGTATCCTGAGCACTGTATTGCTTATCAGAGGAGGTTACAGCTGCAAGACAAACAAACCAGTGTTACAAAGGCTGAAAATGGCAGGCAGCTTTTTAACACACCACTTTGCCCTGGGAGAAGCTCCCACCACCTTTTGAAAGGCAAAAGATGCCTCCTGTGCTGCAGAATGTGACCAGGATATAGTTTCTGTCACAGGAGGAGGGAAAAAAAAGCATAATGGCAAAGAGGAAGAGCTCTAGCAGGTCCTTTCATCATCCTCACAGTCCAACAGAGGGCTACAAGGATGCTGAAGGGAGCACTGCCTTATGAGGAGAGGCTGAGAGCCCTGGGGCTGTTCAGTCTGAAGAAGAGAAGACTAAGAGGAGATTTAATAAACGGCTAGCAATATCTGAGGGCTGGGGGTCAGGAGGGAGGGGACAGGCTCTGCTCAGCTGCACCCTGGGATAGGACAAGGAATAATGGATAGAAACTACAGCACAGGAGGTTCCACCTCAACACAAGGAGGAACTTCTTCACTGGGAGGGTCCCAGAGCACTGGAGCAGGCTGCCCAGAGAGGTTGTGGAGTCTCCTGCTCTGGAGCCTTCCAAGCCCCATCTGGATGCATTCCTGTGCTGGATTCTATGGTCCTGCTCTGGCAGGGGCTTGGACTCAGTGACCTCCTGAGGTCCCTTCCCTGTGATCCTTCCCTGCCTTCTTCCAGCTCTAGCAACATGCATCAGCCTGCTCAGGAACAGCTCAAGCTTTCAGCCTCTGCTCAGTGCAAGCATTTGTGTAGAGATCCACATTGTAGAAGAACAAGAGTAGCTTCCTCAGGGTTAATCTCCCTTGCTTGATGTTGTCATGGGATTCATTATATTACATTTTCCACTTTCATTTTGCAGCATTAATTGTTCCCAAGTTTAATGGTTAATCAAAGACAGCTTTCTGCTGCTGCTGCCCTCTTGATGAGAGAGTGGACTTTGAGTATTCCCTCCACGTTTCACTGCACCCTCAGTTTATCTTTAATACCTTGGGGAGGGATGTCAGTGAAGCTGTGCTTCCTAATCATGTGTCCCATGACAGCCCACAGAGCTGATGGGAAACTCCACCACCCTTAACTCCTTCTGTGTTGTGCAAGCTGGCTGGCCTTGGAGGAATGATCCATCCTGAGAGCCCAGTGAGCTGGCTCCAGCACTGGGAGCTCAGAAACCAGAGGGCAATGTACAGCCACTGTGTCCCAGAAGGGGACTATAAAACCAACTCCAATTACTGGGTTCAGTTCTGGGTCCAAGGAGGTGGTGGAGTCGATGTCCCTGGAGGTGTTCAATAAATGCATGGACATGGCACTTGAGGCCATGGCTTAATGGCCATGCTGGTCTCAGATAGCCCTAGCCTCTGCTCAGAGTCCCTGACAACCTGACCTGGAATGGTTCCAGGGATGAGGCTTCTGCCCACGGTCAGGTTTGTGACCTGTCATTGCCACTTTGCCCACACAAGCAGCAAAGGCTCCCCAGGCATCCCCCCAAAGCAGAAAACAAAGACACCAACCCACCTGCAGCAAGGACAACCTCCACCGTGATCAGAGTGCTGCCTTTCTGCAGGCTCACTGTATCTCTTCCAACAGCCTGTGTGAACACAGGAAAGAGAGAGCTTAGGGCTGCCTGCATCTCCAGCTGGCTCTCAAGGCACCTGCTGGGCCCTTTATGGACAAAGTACCTTGCCTGTATCCTCACAGTAGCACTGGAGCTGGACAATCTGGTTGCAGAGGAAGAAGAGCTCTGAAGATTCCCTGCCCTGGGCCAGCCCCAGCTCATGGTTTGTGTGCAGCTTTGCAGCACAGCACTGGACAAAGGCAGTGAGTAGTGTGGGGCAGGCAGAAGTGCCTGCCGGTGCCTCACCTACACTGCGTAGCTCAGACAGTCAGGCTGGCTCAGGTACCTCCAGAGGGCATAGCATTGTGCTAGGCAAGTCTTGGGGAGCCCACTGTCACTGGAGAAAGTGGAGATCTGCCTTCTCAGGAGTTTAGAGTAACTGTTTCCTCTGAGCTAAGGAGGTGCTGGATTTACCAAGAGATTTCTAAGTGTGGGGCTGCAGGCTTCAGAGCTGGGGCAGATAGCAGCAGTCATACCCTGCCCACACTCACACACCAACCTCCTGTTCACTTCCTCACCCACCTTTTTAGGTTGGGATCAGTGTGTGTGTGTGGGTGGGGGGCTCATAAAA
Organism: Melanerpes formicivorus; assembly: GCF_026170545.1. Classification (NCBI taxonomy): domain Eukaryota; kingdom Metazoa; phylum Chordata; class Aves; order Piciformes; family Picidae; genus Melanerpes; species Melanerpes formicivorus. Next base: position 13,042,566 of record NW_027142368.1, on the reverse strand, counting down.
TATCCCCAAAGCCAGCTGAGACTTTTTGTTAGGCAGAACCAGAGAGTGGGATGAGGGCTGCTACAATCTCCCCAGCTGACTTCTTCCTGTCTCCAATGACATTTCCCCACAGGACTGGAGAAACACCTTTTGCAGCTAGCACCAGAGAGAGCCTGCATCACACACTGCTGTCACTTCATCTGCCTCCATCCATACACATTTAGGATGCAAATGGTTGGGGCAAAGACTGTCCTTCAGTGCTGTGCCTTACCTAATAGACTCACACCTTGGTGCTTCTTTACCAGCAACCACCCCTTCCTTCCACAACCCTGGCAGGACAATGAAGGAAGTTGCCTTACCTCCAGGGTTACAGTTCCTGGGGACTGCAGCACCACATTTGTCAGGATGAGTCCATCTCTGGTTGCAATGAAATCAGTGCTGTTGCTTATGTGGTACTCAATGTTTGGGTTGACTTTCTGCAAAGCCAGAAGAAAGGAGGTTTAAACCACACTGTGCTCTGTGTGCACCTTCTCAGCAGCTCATTGGCAGGGACTTGCCAATATGAGCATGGGCACAGGACAATAAACAGATTCTAGAATCATAGGGTTGTATGGGTTGGAAAAGCCCTCCAAGATCATCCAGTCCAACCAGCAACCCACCATCACCTTGGCCACTAAGCCATGTCCCCAAATGCTGTGGCCACACATGTCTTGAACACCTGCAGGGATGGGGACTCCACCACCTCCCTGGGCAGCCTGTTCCAGTGCCTGACCACTCTAGCAGCAAAGAAATTGTTCCTGATATCCAACCTAACCCTCCCCTGGCACAATTTCAGACCATCTCCTCTAGTTCTGTCACCTGAAACTAGGGAGAAGAGACCAACCCCCACCTCCCTCCAACCTTTCAGGGAGTTGTAGAGAGCAAGAAGGTCTCCCCTCAGCCCCCTTTGCTCCAGACTAAACCTCAGTTCCCCCAGCTGTTCCTCACAGGACTTGTGTTCTAGACTCTTCACCAGCTTTGTTGCCATTCTCTGGACAGCCTCCAGTGCCAGGGTATTTGCTCACCCTGAGCTTTACTCAGCACACTGTTCTGCAGTGGGGCAGAGCACCCACACAAACCTGGGTGGGACTGGCTTTTGGAAGTCTGGCAGCTTCTCCACATTACAGCACACCATGAGCAGTTCTGATCCATGTGGAGTTTCCAGGGATATAATGTGGAACACCAGAGGAGAGTGTGTGTGTGTTTGCTTCTCCCCACCTCCCCTTCCTCGTGTTTGCTGACCCCACATCAGTCCTGGAGCAGTGAGAAGAATTCAGTCCAATTACTTACATCAGGGAAATCATCATCCAGTGCTCTTATCATCAGGGGGCTTGAAGGATGTCCAGCTTGGAAGACAAAGCTTCCTGGGACCAGATCAACAAACGCTGTCCCATTGTAGATCCTGCTCTCAAAGTATGGTGCATGATCACTTTTATTGATGACCTTAATCTCTACATAGGCTATGGAGTATTTCTGGATGTTGTTGACTTGAGTGGCCTGGAGAGATGAGAGAGAGAAGAGAGAGCTAGAGATGCTAGCCTTTTCCTCTTGGTGGTGAGGACCAAAAGGATAGGCTTGATCTGAAGCCCATTGCAACCCACATTGTTCTTTCCATCATAGAATTGCTAGGGTTGGAAGGGACCTCAGGGATCAGCCAGTTCCAACCCCCCTGCCATGAGCAGGGACACCTCACACTACAGCAGGTTGCTCACAGCCACCTCCAGCCTGGCTGCAAACACCTCCAGGCAGGAGGTTTCCACCACCTCCCTGGGCAGCCTGTGCCAGGCTCTCACCACCCTCGTGGGGAACAACTTCTTCCTCACATCCAATCTGAATCTACCTATTTCTATTTATTTTCCATTCCCCCCAGTCCTATCACTCCCTGACATCCTAAAAAGTCCCTTCCCAGCTTTCTTATAGCCCCCTTAAGATACTGGAAGGCCACAAGAAGGTCTCTTCAGAGCCTTCTCTTCTCTAGACTGAACAGCCCCAACTCCCTCACTGCCAGTGAGCTTTGAGCCAGGCCTGATGTTAACCATGGAGTCCTTCTGGTTTAGCTTCCTTCTGCTGTTGGCCTTCCACTCAGTCTTGGTCTAGCTCCCAAAGTCTAGGTATGACCCTCCATAAGGGCTACATCTGGGCAAATTGTCATGCTCCAGTACAAACCAGTGGGACTCCAGCACCAGAAGGCAGACTTTCATCTTCATGAGAGTGTGAGCCAGTTCAAACTGACATCCTCAAGTCCCTCCTGTCCTCTTGAGCTGCAGCCAAATGAGGAGCTTGTCTCCTGGCTTGAGTTATGCTAACTAGAGTAACACAAGCCCCAGTCATGCCTGAAGAATGCCTTCCAGTTCTGCTCCTCCACAGGTTCAGCTCAGCAGGATGATGCTCAGCTCATCCAGTTAATTTGCTTTGACATTGCAACCCACATGTAAGGGAAAACACCTCCCAACTTCTACAAGAGCTTCTGGGTTGCTATAAGGAGCTGGGCAAATACTAGGCCCTTCCAGAAGAAAGGGGGTGAGAGAGTTAGCTTTAGTTATGCATGTGATTGCCTCCTGGCACACCAAGAGTGCTGCTTCCCAGAAAGCCAGGTGTGCTGGGCTGGTGGCTGCAGGGTCCTCAGACTTACCATGACTTGCAGCAGGTAGGAGTCTGGGGAAGTTGCTGGTTTGTTCATAGTCAGATTCCCTGTGTCAGCATCTATGGAGAACACATTTTCCGTGTTCCCTAAAGAAAACAGACTCTTCAGTCATCAGACACCTTCCCAAAGTGACCCTCAACTCATTGGCTCTTTCTTTCACACCCTAGTGACAGCACTTCCAGGGTAAGATGCTCTTTCCCCTGCCTGCCTGGCTGCTCCAAGGGCTAGGAGTGCTGGCCAGGGATTTAGAGGCACTCTACAGCCAAAAAGCATCAAGGAGATGTTTGTGAACCCAACTAGATGAGATAGCACAGCAAAGGGCTGCATTTCCAGTGCCTGGGCCCACCTTAAAGTCCTCCAAATGCCTGGAGTGTAGATCTTCTGCTGCAGTTTGAGCACTGAAGATCTTCAGCTCCCTAACCCAAACCCAACTGAACCCAAACTGCAGGTCAGGAGAGATAAGGGAAGGGTTTTTTCCTATTTCGAAATGAGGGAACCAATTCACAAAGAATAGCTGGGTGGGGACTCATCTGTAGGCACCTAAAGGGAAGCCATCTCAGTCTGACCTGTTGTAAAAAGATAACTTGGCATCTCAGTGTCTGATTTATCGACTTTCTGTGAACACTGGCCTCAATGTGAGCTGCATTCTGCTCTGGAAATGCTGATTTCTATCTCCTGGCCTACAAAAGGAGCCTAGACACAAACCTTGTGTGGAGGTAGGGGTAGAAATCAGCTTCCTACAGCTCTAATCTCTGTTTGAAGCATAAAAAAACCCAGGGGCTGTGTGTTAAAACACAAGCAAAGCTTTCAGTCCTCTTCCTCACTCAGAGGCACTGTGGGCTGCCTAAAGACAAGAGTGGTTGTTGGGTGCTGGTTGGACTTATCACAGAATCAGTCAGGTTGGAAAAGACCTCAGAGATCATCAAGTCCAACCTATCACCCAACACCTCATGACTACTAAACCATGGCACCAAGTGCCACATCCAATCCCCTCTTGAACACCCCCAGGGATGGGGACTCCACCACCTCCCTGGGCAGCACATTCTAACAGCTAACAGCTCCCTCTGAGAAGAACTTTCTCCTCACCTCAAGCCTAAATCTCCCCTGGCACAGCTTGAGACTGTGTCCTCTTGTTCTGGTGCTGATTGCCTGGGAGAAGACAACAACCCCCTCCTGGCTGCAACCTCCCTTCAGGTAGTTGTAGGGAGCAATAAGCTCTCCCTTGAGCCTCCTCTTCTCCAGGCTAAACAATCCCAGCTCCCTCAGCCTCTCCTCATAGGGCTTGTGATCTTGAAAGTCTTTTCCAGCCTGGTTAATTCTGTGATTCTGTAAGGACCCCCCCAGTCTGGGGTGTGAGTGTGGGGCAGGGAGGTGACTCCACATCCAAAAACCCCCAGTGGAATGGAAGGTTCCCTAATGCTATCTATTATCAGGAGGCTGCTTGCAGCTGTGGTGGAAGATGAATAAATGATCACTCTGCCTGATCTTTGTCTTGCTAGGTACTCAAACCCTCACTCTTGGTGAAAAAAATGAAAGAAAACAGAGTAAAGAAATAGAAGAACCAAATCCAAACCAACAACTACAACAAAGCCCGCCCCCAAAGCAAACAAAAGCCCACAGCCAACCAAAGATACCCAAACTGCAACAGCAGCAGCAAAACAAACAGCAGCAGCAGCAGCAAAACAGACAGCAGCAACAAGGCAAACAACAGGAACAAACCAGCAGCAAAACAACAACAAAGAAAACCCCAACCAACCAAACAGAAAGAACCCAACCCCACCAAAACAAGACAAGGAAGAAACCCTTTGAGAGGAGCAAAGGGTGCAGTCACTGGGCAATCAACTGCCTAGAGCCAGGCAAGCTTTTTGAAATCAAGGCTAAAAAGGGTAGGTTAAGAGGGTGGCAATGTGCTGGGGAATAAAAACGTCACTCTTGGCAGGGAATGAAAATGATGCTGCTCAGGTGGGAATTGCATGTTCAGCTCAAAGCCTGAATTCAAGTGGCTGTGGCCAGACTGGCAAAATCAGCTCCAAAAGCCTCCAGGTAAAAGTCTCACCTCCCCCTAAAATACCAAAGTCCTCCTGAAACAGCCTTCATTGAGCTGGGTGTGTGGGGCTGTAATTCACTTTCCCCCCACCCTGTCTGTACAGTCTCAGTTTAAGAAGGACATTGAGACGCTGGAATGTGTCCAGAGAAGGGCAATGAGGATGGGGACAGGTCTGGAGCACAGCCCTGTGAGGAGAGGCTGAGGGAGCTGGGGTTGCTTAGCCTGGAGAAGAGGAGGCTCAGGGGAGACCTTCTTGCTGTCTACAACTACCTGAAGGGAGGTTGCAGGCAGGTGGGGGTTGGTCTTTTCTCCCAGGCAAGCAGAACAAGAGGACACAGTCTCAAGCTGCACCAGGGGAGGTTTAGGCTCCAGGTGAGGAGAAAGTTCTTCCCAGAGAGAGTTGTTGGCCATTGGAATGTGCTGCCCAGGGAGGTGGTGGAGTCACCATCCCTGGAGGTGTTCAAGAGCAGATTGGACGTGGCACTTGGTGCCATGAGGTCATGAGGTCTGTGGTGACAGGTTGGACTCGATGATCTTTGAGGTCTTTTCCAACCTTGGTGATTCTGTGATTCTGATTCTTTCTCCTATTTAACCCACAACGTTCTAGTGATGACTTGGGGCAGTTTTAAGCTCAGCAGGGTGCTGGGCCATCTCATTTCAACTTTACTACTACCTAGAAAGGTTGGACTCCCTGAGGCCACCTCCAACCTGGCATTCTATGATGTGTCTGTGGCAGAAACAGAGGAGCAGAACCCCAGAACCTACCCTCTGTGGCACTTGAGAGGTGATCTCCTGTGGGCAGGTAATGCTGGGGACACACAAGCAATGCAGTTTGTGGAAGGGGACAGTTTCTACTCACCACCAACAATACTGTAGATGATTCTTTCATTGATAGTGTAGTCAGGATCAATGGCATAGATAGGCCCTGGCTCTAGGTCGAGTGGTTCTGTCTGCAACGACAAGATGAAGCATCACAGACCACCCTGCAGCAGCAAATTACCACTCACAGCTTTATCCTCCTCCAGCGTGGCTCTGGTGGGTTTGTCTGGGCAGGATGGAATTTACTGCAGGGATGTGGCTGTAGCAGGGCAGAGCTGAGACAGCCTAGAGCAAAGGGACTTCCAGCTCTCCCCTCTCCTGCTGTGTGCTGCAGGAAGAAGCACAAGCAGTGCTGCTTGGGGTGGGAAAACCTCCACTTCCCAGGAGGATGAAGACTCCCTGTCATGCTGAATCATCTGCATGGGGGTTGGAAGAGGGAACCTTTAAAGGTCCTTTCCAGCCCAATGCATTCTATGATTCTGTGATTGATGGCTAGACATCAGCAGGATGTCTAGGAGATTCCTAGGCACTCCCAGCTGGGAAGAGCATCTGGATATTGCCTGATGTGGCTGTGGAAATTTATTCCCATGAATCCTGGGAAGTTTTCCACAGATTGAGTAGCACAGTGGTAGAATGTGAATAAAATTCCACAAGGAAAGTAATGATAAGGTCTAATGAATCCCACTGGTCTGGTAGCTAACATGAAGTTGGTTGTATGAACTGACTCTTGCTCCTTTTGGCTTCTTCCCTCTAGCACATCCTAGGTGCTTGCTTTTGCTTGGCTCTTGCTGACCTTGGGTGTTGTGGCTAAGTACTAACAAGCTACTCTCTGCTTTTCTCCTCTTGCTTCTTCCCTTGTCCAGGAGGGGGAGAGGGGGAAGCTGTTGGAAACCCCCTGCTTTTGTCCAGGGCAGGGCTCTTGTGCTGTTTATAAACCATAAAGCCATGCAAATGTTGTCTATTTTGTACCTATTCATTGCATTTCATGTTTCTAGACTTGCAGTCTGCTTGTAAACAAAACTTCATTTGCTTCCCAACTGAGCTGGTCTGGCCAAATTCTGGTTTGGAGGGGGAATTTCAACCCATCACACCTTGAGATGAGGTGAAGCCATTCCAGCTCAGGGCTCTAAGCAGCCTGCTCCAGCAGTGGATGCCCCTGCTCTCTCTAGGGGATGTTTTAGACTAGCTGACCATTGAAGATCCCTTCAGCCCAATCCAGCCTGTGATCCTGTGACTCTAAGAGGATCAAGGACACTGTCTGACCGTGCCTGCTTACCAACATCTCAGACATGTTGACCCTCCCAGCATAGAGGCTGCTGATGCAAATGCTCTTCTCCTCGTTGATGAAGGTGCAGGGTAGGAACCAGGGTGCTTTGGTGTCAGCTTGTTCAATAATGATGTTTATTGTGGCACTAGCTGTGTTGGTGAGGTCAGTGCTACCCACAGGCCTGTCCTGTACCCAAAGGCAAAGCAGACTCATGAGGTGCAAGTGTTACTGCCAAAAGAAGAAGCCATCTGCAAGAGGCAGTGGCCCAGGGGCTGTTGTAGCTCCATTTCCCCAGGCTCAGCACTTGATGTGAGATTAGCTGAAGCAGTAAATTGTCTCATTCTTCTGACAAAGGTGCATTGATGCAAGCCTGCCACTGTGTCATTATGGAAAGTGGAAGGTTGCTCCTCATACACCCCCTCAGTCCCCACCCTCTCTCCCACTGTCCCAGAGATCTCCCATTCAGACTTACCCTTCAGTTAAGAGAGACTGGGGCAAGCAGGGCATGTGGCTCCTCCTGAAGAACTTACCCTTGCATACAAGATCAGTGTTGTCCATTTGAATTTATCATAGTCGAGTGCTTTGAGTAAATAAATCTCTGGATTATTAACTCCTTTTATGGCAAAGTAGCCATCTGTGCCCTGGTGGGGGGGGAAGAAAAGCCTCAGTCACAGCCATGCTCAGAGTGCTGCTCACAGCTGTGTTTGCCAGCCCAGTCAGACCTTTAATCCTGGGGACCTGAGGTGGGGAGCAGTAAGAGACCATGAGCTCTGTTTAATCTTGGAAGTTGCACACTGAAGCTGCCTGGCTTGTCAGAAAGGTTTGTTCATGCCCCTGTGAGTTGTATTCTCCCAGACCCCCAGCTTTGCCTGCCTACCTGCTCAGCAGCTACTGGATGGAGACTTTTGCCTCATTTGTTTCCTATGCTCAAGCAGGTTGCCATCAATCCTTGATTTTGGGTCCCTGGCAGCCAAGCAATCTCCCATCCATGCACAAAACAGATCCAGGATGGCTCAGCCTCTGAGAGTCAGCAAGATCCCTTGCCTTAACCTAGCACAGCTGAACTTTGGGGCAACTCTAAAGCCAAATGGAAATAACAAGCATTGCATTTTACTCTGCAACCTTCTGCACTTGCTTTGGTTCTCACAGAATTATTTTGGCTGGAAAAGAATCTTAAAGATCATCACTGAGTCCAACCACTAACCCAACACTACCAAGACCTCTGCTAAACCATGTCCCTCAGCACCATGTTTCCACAGCTTTGAAACCCCTCCAGGGATGGGGACTGTGGAGTCCAAGCCTTGAGAACCCTCAAGGGGAAGAAATCATTCCTCATGTCCTACCTAAACCTCCCCTGGGGCAACATTTCCTCTCATCCTGTCACTTGTTACCTGCAAGAACAGACTGACCCCAACCAGGCTCCAACCTCACCAAGCCTGGAGGTGTCCCAGAAACATGGGGGCCTGGCACTTGGGGACATGGTTTAATGGCTATGGTGGTGTAAGGTCAATGGTTGGACTTGATGATCTTAGAGGGCTTTTCTAACCCAAACAATTCTATGAGTTAATTCCCCATGCTCCCAAGCAATCCCCCTGAGAACAAATCACAGGATCACAGAGGATCACAGGATGCTAGGGGTTAGAAGGGACCTCCAGAGATCATTGAGTCCAACCTCCCTGCCAGAGCAGGACCATAGAATCACAGAAATACATTAAAGCACTAAACTGGGGCCTGGGGGAAGTGGAGTCAGCCTTTGGCTCTGCCAAAGACTTTTTGTGTGGTCTTGGGCAGCTCATGTTGTCCCCACACTGCGTGGATGCTGCTGGCACACAGGACATGATCTCCTCCTTTCCCTATCTGACTCGGGGCCATTCTGATCTCTGTGAGGTACAAAGGTCTCTCCTGATATGTTTACAAACCATCTCAGCATGACTTCCCTGCATCATATGGGTCAGAATATTCCAGATGAAAGTTTAACCCGTGGAATAAAAGTGAGAGGAGTGGGCTCTTCTCCCAGGCAAGCAGCACCAGAACAAGAGGACACAGTCTGAAGCTGTGCCCTGGGGAAGTTTAGGCTGGAGGTGAGGAGAAAGTTCTTCACAAGAAGAGTAGTTGGCCACTGGAATGTGCTGCCCAGAGAGGTGATGGAGTCACTGTCCCTGGAGGTGTTCAGCAAAGGCTTGGATGTGGCACTTGAAGTCAGGGTTTAGTGGGCAGGAGGTGTTAGGTATTAGGTAATAGGTTGAGCTTGATGATCTCTGAGGTCTTTTCCAACCTGGTTGATTCTATGACTCTAAAAGCATTCAACACCTGTAGTGTTGGCTGCTCTGTTCTGCTAACCAAACCAGCTCTTGGGTTTGAGGCAGCTGTACCTCTTCTAGAAGCTGTCAGAGAACTAAACCCCATCCACTCACTTTAGGCTTAAAGCTGAGGCTCTTCTGGCTTAATCACCAAAAGATCTTCAGAGCTGCCATTCCCTCCCCCCCAAAGAACAAGGCTGCTCACCAGCACTGTGGTTGTGAGTTCATAATAGATGACGTCCAGGTCAGCATCGCTGGCACTCAACTCCTCCCTGGCTATGATGGTTGAGTTCACTTTTGTATCCTGAAAACAGAGGTGCTTTGGTTAATCTCCCTGTGAAATGGGCTGAAGACTTCTCTCTGCTAACCCTCCCTTAGCCCCACAGCACTGGGGGCTCCAGTGCCCTCCTCCTTTCCACCAAAATCCTCACCTCAGGAACAACTTCAGTGAAATTTGTTTGCTTAAACTCCGGGCTGTTGTCGTTCTCGTTGAGAATGGTCACAATGATTAGCAAAGAGTCCCTCTGCAGACAGGGCACAGTGAGAGAATCAAAGACAAGAACAAGACTGCTGAGGGGGCTGCTCCTCATTTGCAAAGAGCAGAGGGGATGGTGTAAGGAGCACAGCAGGATGGGGCCCAGATGGAGCTGGGTGTGTGGGAGGGTTGTGGGTCTATTCCCACCCTCTCTCCTTGAGTGTTCCCCCTGTGACTGGGAGGAGTGTGTGTCTCCACAAAGCAAAGGACATCTCCTAGGATGGAGGTGGACTAGGAAGAGCAGAGGGAAGCACAGTGCTGCCCTGCAGTAGCAGGGCTGAGAATCTGGAAGATCACTCACCTCCCCAACATCGTTTTCACAGATCAGGCTCACCAACAGCAAGGTGTCTTCCTGCATGCAAAAACAAAAGCCAGCCTTTGTAGAGACAAGTCCAAAGGTACTGTTTCTAAAGTAAATTAGACAAACCCACGCACAGAGTCACCTGCAGGGTGTTAACTCTACTCTTCTGCCCCCACAGAAAAGCAATTGTTGCAGAAAGGGGAAGGCAGCCTAGGGATGCTTGTGGCTGTGTGCAGAGCACTCCACGAAGGTAGAATGATTTACTGACAACTAACTGAACACACAGAGGTTTTACTGGGTCATAGAAGTGTTTGAGTCCAACCATCAACCTCAGACTCTACGTGGCCCTGGGCAGCCTGATCTAGTTGGATGTGTCCCTGCTCACTGCAGGGGGGTGTTGGACAAGATGACCTGTGATGACCCCTTCCAACCCAATGCCCTCTGTGAACCTAAGACCACCATGGCCATTAAACCATGAGCCTAAGTGCCATATCCCCATGTTTCTTGGGCACCTCCATGGACAGTGACATGCTGCCTTTGTGCTTCACACAAGATCACCTCACTGCTCAGACCTGTGTTTCCCACAGACAAACTGGGATCTTGGGTGCTAGAGAGCTCTGAACACTCCACTTGTCACATATTTGGTTGTGCTACTTCCCCTTGCTCTGACTGATGCAGATTCATCGAAGGAAGGTGACAGCAGGCACCCCCCTCCCTCCTTATTCTCTGCTTGTGGCAGGGGTGGCCTCCCAAGCAGTGAGCTCCAACCCAGCTGAAATAGTTTCACTTCCCAATGTTTTTTTCCTAGATCCTTTAGAAACTGGTTACAAAGCCAAGGTTACAAGTCCAAGACTGCAGGTTGAAATTCATTGCATCCCACACTATCACAGGATGCCAGCTTGGAAGGGCCCAGCTGGCCCAAGCTTTCCAGGTAATAGGATAGTTTAAATGAGAGCCCAGCACCCTGCCAAGCTGCAATGAGATGGCTCAGCAGCCTGTTAAGCTGAGTCTTAAATCTGCCCCATGTAGGGGAATCTGCTACTTCCCTTGGGAGAATTATCCACCTGATCCATACAGCCTGCCAGCTAAAGCCTTACCTCATAGTCCACACTTTTGACCAGCTGCAGCTCGGATCCCTGGATAGCAAAGAAGGTGGCATCAGCGTAATTTGGATCAATCCTTGCAGTGAAGCCTGCTTCCGTGTGGATGATGGCCACCACATAGCCAGCAGGGTTATTTTCAGGAACACTTGGGTTGCTGTTATTCACAGAGCATCCTGGAGAAGTGAGACACAAAAAAATTGCCCCCAGGGATTTGATTAGTGACAGACCTGGGTGAGTCCTGCTGTGGTTGCCAGTGGAAAGGAGGTTGTTGAGCAGATATCTTCCAGGAGGAGTCTAAAAATCCCCCACCTGTAATGGTTAGCATTGGAGAGAAGGTTGTTGAACAGGTATCTTCCAGGAGGAGACTAAAAATCTCCCACCTGCAATGGTTACCTTTGGAGAGAAGGTTGTTGAACCTTTTGTCTTTCAGTAGGAGACTAAAAATCTCCCACCTGTAATAGTTAAGACTTGGAGAGAAGGTTGGTGACCAAAAATGTCTCCCACCTGTAATGGTTACCATCAGAGAGAAGGTTGTTGAACAAAGCTGTCTTTCAGTAGAGCCTAAAAATCTCCTGCTGTTGGGGCCACTGCTCTGTGGTCCTGGACCTCCTGCAGGAGCTTACCTTGTGCCGCAACGTGCGCCGTGAAGGGCAGCAGGCAGAGCGCTGCAGCGAGGAGCCAGGCAGAAGCAGCCATGGGGAGCTGCCAGCTGATGACAAGATTCATGTTTCTGATTAAGCTGATCCACTTCTCCTCTTCTCTCCCTGCTTCTCCCAGCGCTGTCTTCCCTGCTCGCTGCTCCGTGGCGGCACCAACACGGGCTGGCCGGAGTGGATGGCTGCAGCGCAACCTTTGGCTCTTTGCCTCGTGGGGTGGTTAATTAAAAGATATCACCAGGAACATGATGACTCACAAGTTCCTGCTTATACTTTGTTCCTGGGCCTTTCCTATCCTAAACTCTCTGTAGCAACAAGGAGCTAGCTGAAACATTGGGATCAAGCCCCAACCCAAGATGAGCATGAAGGAGGATGAGGGCTGACCCTTGGGCAAGCTGCCTGCACGCTCCAGCCTCTCCCAGTGAGGGGGAAGTGGGCAAGTTTCTGATGTGCCAGAGGTAGTTTTGGTCAGATCCTTTCCTCCAAAGAGCCATCACCACAAAATCCCCTGGTGGGAAGAGACATTGAGATGATCAAGACCAACCAAAACTCCAACATCAACTCTTGGACCATGTCATGAAGCTCCTCACCCAAGCAGCTTTTAAACACCTACTGCTGCTACTATAACCCTTAGGTCTTCGTTCTTTTAGCCAGGGTTTTTTTTGTTATCTGCATGGCTCACATCCCCTTTTAGCATGGGTTTGCTCTCCAAGCCATGACTCATGGTGTCTCCTACTAATCTGTCATGCTGTGCCTGAAAAGAAGAGATTGGGGAAAGGAAAAGACAAAAAGTCAGCTCTCTAATGTCTTACCTTTATTTCTGGAAGAGGCAAAGGGGTCTGTGACAACAAAGCCTTTGTGGCTGCTCTTTGTTTGGCTGATCAAGGAAGGAACTAGACCCTGGAGAACTCCCTGAGCTGAGATAATGAGTTCTGCTCCTGAGACAGTCTTGTTATTCCCAGCCACCCTGCAGGAGCTTCACGAGGTGAGCAGAGTGGATCCAGAGGCAGTGACTGAGCCCAGCTGCAGCCCAGTGATTGTCCAGCAGCTTTGCAGGGACAGTGCATGGTCCCCTTCTACCAGCAGCAGCTCTTTGTAAGGGTGTTCCTCACAATCCCCATCCAGGCTCCAGCTATTTCCATCTCCACAGCTTCCTGAAGCCTCAGCAAGATCTTTTCTGCTCTCTTGTCCTGTCATTTCCCAAGTAGGATTTTCCAAGCCAAAGCATTTGGCCTCTCAGGCAAGGGAACATCATTGTTTGCCCCTCCTGGATAAGTAGAGAGGAGACAGCTGCCCTCACTGCTGCTTTTCAATTCCCATCAAGGGCTGCATTTTAGCCAAGTGCCTATCAGTGGCCTCATGAAACCCAGGCTGTCCAACACCCCTCCAAAAGTCCCCCAAGAGGTCTCTTCCAAGTAGAGATTTCTGATGACCAACCTCTCCCTGCAGGGAGCTGCAGAGAGCCACAAGGTCTCCCCTCAGCCTCCTTTTCTCCAGCCTCAACACCCCCAGCTCCCTCAGCTGCTCCTCCCCAGCCCTGTTCTCCAGACCCTTGCCCAGCTTTGCTGCCCTTCTCTGGACCTGCTCCAGCTCCTCAATGTCCTTCTTGGAGTGAGGGGCCCAAAACTGAGCCCAGGATTTGAGATGTAACCTCATCAGTGCCCAGTCCAGAGGGGCAATCCCTCCCCTGCTCCTGCTGGCCACATTCCTCCTGATCCAATCCAGGATGCTGGTGGCTTTCTTAGCCATCTGGGCACACTGCTGGCTCACCTCCAGCCTCATCCTTGGGCCCATCAATGCAGCCTACCCAGATCCCTCTGTAGACATTTCTACCCTCCAGCAGATTAACTCTCCCACCTGACTTGGTGTCTTCTGCAAATCTTTACTGTGAGGGTGCTGGAACCCTGGAGCAGACTGCCCAAAGAGGCTGTGGAGTCTCCTTCTCTGCAGACTCTCAAGATCTACCTGGATGTGTTACTGTGTGACCTGCCCTAGGTGATCCTAATTTGACAGAGGGGTTGGACCTGAAGAGCTCTGGATGTCTCTTCCACCCCTACCATTCTGCAATTCTATGAATCCCCTCATCCAGGTCATTGATAAGGATCAGGGAATTATTGAGGCTGGAAAAGACCTTTGAGAACATCAAGTCCATCCTATGACCTCACACCATGACACCAGCTAAACCATGCCACCAAGTGCCACATCCAATCTTTTCTGACAGACCCCCAGTGATGGCAACTCCACCAGCTCCCTGAGCAGCCCACCCCAGTGCCTGATCAGCCTTTCTGTGAGGAAGTCCTTCCACAGGAGCAGGGAGGTCATTCTCTCCCTGTGCTTAGCATTGATTAGACCACACTTTGAGTCCTGTATCCAGTTCTGGGCTCCTCAATTTAAGAAGGACATTGAGACACTTGGAGGTGTCCAGAGAAGGGCAACGAGGGTGGGGAGAAGCCTTGAGCACAGCCCTATGAGGAGAGGCTGAGGGAGCTGGGGTTGCTTAGCCTGGAGAAGAGGAGGCTCAGGGGAGACCTTCTTGCTCTCTACAAGTACCTGAAAGAAGGTTGTAGCCAGCTGGGGGTTGGTCTCTTCTCCCAGGCCCCCAGCACCAGAACAAGAGGACACAGTTTCAAGCTGTGCCAGGGGGAAGTTTAGGCTGGAGGTGAGGAGAAAGTTCTTCCCAGAAAGAGTAGTTGGCCATTGGGATGTGCTGCCCAGGGAGGTGGCGGAGTCCCCATCCCTGGAGGTCTTGAGCAAAGGCTTGGATGTGGCACTTGGAGCCATGGCTTAGTCATCAGGAGGGGTTAGGTATTAGGTTGGACTTGATGATCTCTGAGGTCTTTTCCAAGGTGGTTGATTCTGTGATTCTAATACCTAAACTAACCCTCCCCTGGCACAGCTTCACACCCTGCCCTCTTGGCCTGCCTCAGGCAGGAGTAGCCTGGCACAATACTCCTCCTCCCCCCCACCCTGCACTCTTAATGGCCCATCCTCAGCGCCCTTCCCCAAGGAGCAGGCAAAGCAGAGGCAGAGCTGACAGAGCTTTATTGGGCTTCAGAAGCAGGCAGGCAGCTGCTAGCACGAAGTGGAAGCCAAGTGCTTCCTCCAGGCTCCATCTACTGACAGCAGCTCCCCTGGCACCTGTCTGGCTGGAGAGTCTAAGCGGTTTGGCTGGGGGCTGGCTGCTTTCCACAAGGATTTTGTTTAATCATTACTATTTGCTGATCTCCAGAGTTTTCCCTAAGCAAATCCAGTAGCTTCCCTCTTTCTTCCCAAGGCTATATACATGCAGAGCTGTCTCCGTGGCTGTTTCATTCCCTCCAGCTTCAGTCAAAACTGTCTGTGTCTTCCTTCATCTCTGCAACCAGCTGCTCAGAGAAGGGGCAAATGAACTGGCTGGTCACTGCAGCAGCTTCCCTGGCATCACTGTCTGAGTGGCTGTTGGAAAGGAGAGGGAAAAAAAGAGGGAGAGTTTGTTATTCCTGGGGACAAGGACCAGAGAAGGGTGCAAGGTCACCCTGTGAAATTCCAAGAGGATTTCAAGGAGCAGATATATGATGGAGGGACTCAGACCATGGCTGCCTGCAGCCAAGCACCCCACCAATGCACAGGGGATGTTGGTGTTATCAACCCTGTCTGTTCATGGAATCATAGGATGGGAATTTAGAGATCATCTAGTCCCAACCTCCACGGGCAGGGAACATGGACAAGAGGTGCTAAGGGCCAGCTTATTGCTGCAGTGTTTTGTGATTTCATGGAAAGACAGCTCACTGAAAGGTGCTGGACTGGGGCCAGAGAAGGGCAATGGATTTGGTGAAGGATCTGCAGAACAGGGCTGGTGAGGAGCAGCTGAGGGATGTGGGGGTGCTCAGCCTGGAGGAAAGGAGGCTGAGGGAAGACCTTATGGTTCTCTATGGCTCCCTGAGAGGGGGCTGCAGCCAGGTGGGGGTTGGCCCCTTCTCCCAAGGAACAAGTGACAGGACAAGAGGGAATGGCCAGAAATTGTGCCAGGGGAGGTTTAGGTTGGACATGAGGAACAATTTCTTGCCCTTGAGGGTTGCCCAGGGCAGAGTCTCCATCCCTGGGAGGACAGAAAAGTCCTGAAGACATGGTGCTGGGGGATGTGGTTTAGCAATGGACTAGTTTGTGCTGGCTTAAAGGCTAGAATCAATGCTCTTAAAGGTTTTTTCCCAGCCTGAATGTGGTTCTGTGACATAGATTGGTAGTGACTGTGCCCAGGTGCTGGGACAGCCCAGCATGACCTGCATCTTTGAATCAATATCTGAGACAGGGTAACAAACATTTTGTGTTCCACCTCCTAGACCAGATGTTTCTGAATGGGAAGAACAATTGTTTCAGTCCAAAGGGACAATTCTCTGACTAGCCAAAGGTATCATTTCATTCCCCTGGGGTCTGTCATTCGAAACAAGTGGCTTTTGTGTGGCACTTCTTAGCTGTCATGCTCCATGCCAGCTTTGCTTCAGGTAAGGCAAAGCTGAGTGCCAGATGGGCTTGGCACATAGGAGCAGAGATTACCATGGCTGCAGGCAGAGAAATCAATAGAGATTGCCCAGAGCCACAAACACCTCACACTTAGACTAAAGACTTTGCTTTTCTAGCTCTGCCAACCACCCCTGGGATTGGGGCTGCTGGCAGGGTGAGAGGAGGTACACAGGTGTGTGAAGGAGGGCTGCACTTCAGCAGTGACATTCCCAGAGACATGCTGCTGGGGGATCACAGAATGGTAGAGTTGTTTGGGTTGGAAAAGCTCTCTGAGGTGGTTGAGCCCAGCCCTCAGCCCAGCACCACCCTGACCATTAAACCACATCCCCAAGTGCCATGGCCACACATCTCTTGAACACCTCCAGGGGTGGGGACTCCACCACCTCCCTGGGCAGCCTCTTCCAATGCCTGACCACTCTTGCAGCATAGAAATTGTTCCTAATGTCCAACACAAGCCTCCCCTGGCACAACTCCAGGCCGTTTCCTCTTGTTCTATCATCACCTGATGCCCTTTTTGGTGTTATCAGCCCCTCTGATCTGCTGTGTTACATCAGAATCCTATGCTTGGGGCAAAAACTGGGCACTTAAAAGTTACTGAAAGTCCCTTTTAGGCTTCAGTGCTTAGGTGAGCAGAGCCATTGAAGTGAGAGGTCTGTCCCACCCACCTGGTGTTTAGGAAGCTCTGGTACAACCACAGAAAGCAGAGCTCCTCATGGATGTTTTCTGCCTCTCTCCCCTGCACATCTGTGTTGACTGGGTCTGGAGAGCTGGTTTGGATAAAGAAAATGAATACTAATTACCCCCACCCCCTGGGTTTGTACCCACTGCCCTTGTCCTGCCCCTGGGCACCGCTGAGCCAAGCCTGGTCCCAGCCTCCTGACACCACCCTTGAAGTATCGATCAGCATTGATGAGATCCCCCCTCAGGCTGCTCTTCTCCAGGCTAAAAAGCCCCAATCCCCTCAGTCTTCCCTCACCACAGAGATGTCTCAGTCCCCTCAGCATCTTTGTAGCCCTTTGCTGTACCCTCTCCAGCAAGTCCCTGTCCTCCTTCAACTGGGGTGCCCAGAACTGGACTCAGGACTCCGCATGTGGCCTCGCCAAGGCAGAATAAAGGGACAGGAGAACCTCCATTGACCTGCTGGCCACACTCTTCATGTCCCCTAGGAGACCATTGGCCTTCTTGGCCACAAGGGCATATTGCTGGCTCATGATCATTCTGCTGTCCACCAGGACTCCCAGGCCCTTTTCTCCAGAGCTGCTCTCCAGCAGATCAGTCCCCAGCCTGTACTGACACATGGGGCTGTTCCTCCCCAGGTGCTGGACTCTGCACTTGCCCTTCTTGAATTCCATTAGATTTCTCCCTGTCAGGTCATGCAGGATGGCAGCACAGCCTGCTTTTTTGGTTTTCTCCTCTGGTTTGTGTCCTAAGGAGCAAGCCTGGCATCCAGGTGCAATGAATAACATTGGTTTGTGCTCAGAAATGGCCTCAGGGAGAAGGTTTGGCTGGGAAAGGCAGGGCAGGCTGATGGGGGTACCTCTGCTCCTGCACAGCAGCTCCAGGAGCAGCCCAGTGACAGGAGACCAAGCCCCAACCCACTTGCAATTGTCTTTTCCCAAGCAGTGTCCATGGCACCCTCCCTTTCCCTGCAGCCCTGCCCTCCCCTTCCCCGGGAAGCGAAGCTCTGACCTGCGCTTGCGGCCCATCAGGCTTTGAATGAACTTCTGAACCTGAGCATTTCCTCTCATCTTGCTGTACTCACTGGTGAAGAGGCCATCAGAGTGCCTCTGGGACCTGTGTCAGGAGAAAAAAAACAGAGCAAGAGCTGCTCCTCCCAGCCATGAGATCTGGGATGCCTCACAAGACACAAGAGTCTCTCTCTTCCCACCAGCGAGGATCCCTGCAGCCCTTCTGATCTCCTCCTCTGCCTCCTTTCATTCTCCCTTCAGAAGAAGGACCTGGACCTGCTGGAGTGGGTGCAGAGGAAGCCACAAGGATGATCAGAGAGGTGGAACAGCTGGGGAAAAGCTGGAAGAGTTGGTGCTGCTCAGCCTGGAGAAGAGAAGGCTCCAGGGAAACCTTAGAGCTGCATTTCAATATCTGAAGGGCACCTGCTGGGAGGTTGGGAAGGGACTGTGGTGATAGGATGGGGTAATGGTTTGAACCTAGAGCAGGGGAGATTTAGGCTGAACATTAGATGGACACAGTCTCAAGCTGCACCAGGGGAAGTTTAGGCTCGAGGTGAGGAGAAAGTTCTTCACTGAGAGAGTCGTTTATCATTGGCGTGGGCTGCTCAGGGAGGTGGTGGAGTCACCATCCCTGGAGGTGTTCAAGAGAGGATTGGATGTGGCACTTGGTGCCATGGTCTAGTCATGAGGTCTGTGGAGACAGGTTGGACTCAATGATCTTTGAGGTCTCTTCCAACCTTGGTGATACTGTGAAATTCTTCACAGTGAGGGTGGGGAGATGCTGGAACAGGTTGCCCAGGGATGTGGTGGAGGCTTCCTCCCTGGAGACATTCAAGGTCAAACTTGCTGGGTCCCCAAGCAACCTGCTCTAGTTGATGTTCCTGCTGACTGCAGGAGGGTTGGACAAGATGACCCTTGAGGGTCCCTTCCAACCCCATGCATTCTGGGGTCTTAAGCCTGTGTTTAAGCTGGCTGTAGAGCTGCATGCCCCTCACTGATGGGATCCCAGGTCCTGTGAAGGCTTCCATGCCCCGGGCAGGGGGGTGGTTTTGGCTGGTCCTTACCTCTCCCTGAGGCCCACCAGGTTCTTGACCAGCTGCCTCACGTAGGCATTGCCATTCATCTTGCTGAGCTCACTGTGGAAGAGCCCATCAGCATGTCTCTCAGTCCTGGCAGGTTAGAAGACAAAGGTCAAAAGTCAGCTTATTAAGAGCAGAGAAGAACAAGCATTGAAAATTACTCCCTCAAGGAAAAAAGGTCCCTGGGCAAGAATCTGTGCCACACTTTGGTGATGCCCTCATGGGATTAGGCTGTTTGAAACAGAATCTTCCACCTCAGTCAGGCTCTGAAGAGCCTCTTGGGAAAACAGACTCAAAAGTGACTTTTTTTTTGCTGGAGTTTGAGCTGTTTGGGGACCTTATTTTTCCCCCTCTGAATTAAGTCAGAGAATCACAGGATGGTAGGGGTTGGAAGGGACCTCTGGAGATCAAGTCCATTCTTGCTGCCAAAGCAGGATCACCTAGGGCAGGTCACACAGGAGCACATCCAGAGGGGTCTTGAAGGTCTCCAGAGAAGAAGACTCCACAACCTCTCTGGGCAGCCTGCTCCAGGGCTCCAGCACCCTCACAACAAAGAAGTTTCTCCTCATGTTCAGATTGAGCTTCCTGTGCCCCTTGCCCCTTGTCCTAACAGGACAGCAGAGCCTGGCCCCTTCTTCTTGACATCCACACTCTAGATGTTTATAAACATGAATGAGATCCCCTCTCAAACTGCTCTTCTCCAGCCTGGAAAGATCCAACTCTCCCAGATATTCCTCCCCCAGCATCTTCAGAGCCTCCACTGGACTCTCTCCAGCAGTTCCCTGTCCCTCCTGAACTGGGGAGCTCAGAACTGGGAACAATGCTCCAGCTGTATTCTCACCAGTGCAGAGCAGAGGGGGACAAGAACCTGCCCTGACCTGCTGGCCAAAGTCAAATCAACATTTCTGCTCTTAAGCAAAAATAAATGAAATAAATAAATCCTGAACCCATTTTGCACTCATTTAGCTAAATCAATGTAGGGAAGAGGAAAAAAAAACAAAACAGCAACAACAAAAAGCAAATGAATAATAAACACCCCCCAAAACCCACCCAAATAAAGACCCCCCCAACCAAACAACATAAAGATGCCCACCCAACCCCCCAAAAATCCCAAATCAACCCACCAACCCCCCCAAACCAATGAAAGAACCCCAAACCCTCCAACCAACCCACCAAAAACCCCCCACTAACCCACCTAAAGACCACCCACCCAAACCAAACCACCCAACCCCCCCATACCAATCCACCAAAATACCCCCCTACCAAATCCCCCAAGCTGACCCACCCAAAACCCCACAAACCAACCCACCCAAAGACCTCCTTACCCAACCCCCCCAACCCCCCCCAAACGAACCCACCCAAATACCTCCTTACCCAACCCCCCCAAAACCAACCCACCCAACCCCCCCAAACCAACCCACCCAAATACCTCCTTACCCAACCCCCCCAAACCAACCCACCCAAATACCTCCTTACCCAACCCCCCCAAACCAACCCACCCAACCTCCCCAACCCACCCACCAAAAGACCTCCTTACCCAACCCCCCCCAAACCAACCCACCCAACCCCCCCAAACCAACCCACCCAAATACCTCCTTACCCAACCCCCCCAAACCAACCCACCCAACCTCCCCAACCCACCCACCAAAAGACCTCCTTACCCAACCCCCCCCAAACCAACCCACCCAACCCCCCCAAACCAACCCACCCAAAGACCTCCTTACCCAACCCCCCCCAACCAACCCACCCAAAGACCTCCTTACCCAACCCCCCCAAACCAACCCACCCAACCCCCCCAAGCCAACCCACCCAAAACCCCACAAAACAACCCACCCAAAGACCTCCTTACCCAACCCCCCCAAACCAACCCACCCAAAGACCTCCTTACCCAACCCCCCCAAACCAACCCACCCAAGCCCCCCAAGCCAACCCACCCAAAACCCCACAAACCAACCCACCCAAAGACCTCCTTACCCAACCCCCCCCAAACCAACCCACCCAAAGACCTCCTTACCCAAACCCCCCAAAACCAACCCACCCAAACCCCCCCAACCAACCTACCAAAATACCCCAAACCAACCCACCAACCCCCCCACCCAAAACCCCCAAACCAACCCACCCAAACCCCCCCAAACCAACACCCCCCAAACCAACCCAAAGTTCCCCCCACCAAAACCCTCCAAACCAACCCACCCAGCCCCCCAACCAACCCATGAAAACCCCCCAACCAACCCACCAAAATATCCTCCCCCCAAACCAACAAAAATAAACCCCCAGCACCAACAAAAAACTCCCAAACCAACCCACAAACCCCCCCACCAACCAACCACCCCCCCCCCAACCAAACCCCCTGCCAAGCCCACGGGAGCCCAACAGCTACAAGCTGTAGAAGGAAGAAGAGAAAAGGCTCTCTGAGTGAAGAAAGCCTGGAGCAAGAGGCAGCAGGACTCACCTCTCCTGGGAGGGAATAGATGCTGAGAAGTGTGGCAGGACAATCATGGGGATGATCAGCTGGCAGAGAGCAGTCACCAAGGCAGGCATGTTCTCTGCTGAATTAAAGCACACCACCTGAGCAGCAGCTCAGCAAAGCGCCCCTGGCCTTGGCACGGTCCGGGGGCCGCTCACGAGCCGTGGCCGTACAGAGCTCTGCTACAGCTGAGGCAGGCAGGGATGACTCTGCCCTGCTGAGGCCACAGCTGGAATACTGGGTCCAGTTCCAGGCTCCCCCAGTTCAAGAGCAACAGGGATATGCTAGAGAGCGTCCAAGGGAGGCTCTGAGGAGGAATAAGGGACTGGAACATCTGCCTGGTGAGGAAAGGCTGAGAGCCCTGGGGCTGCTGAGCCTGGAGAAGGCTGAGAGGGGAACCACGTTAATGCTTACAAGTATCTGAAGGGTAGGTGTCAGGATGGATCCAGGCTCTTTCCAGTGGTGTCCTGTGACAGGACAAGGGGCAGAAGGCACAAACCGGAACACAGGAGGTTCTATCTGAGCCAGTGTCCAGTGGAGGCTCTGGAGATGCTGGGGGACTGCAGGAATGTCTGGGAGAGTTGGATCTTTCCAGGCTGGAGAAGAGCAGTTTGAGAGGGGGTCTCATTCATGGTTATAAACATCTGAAGTGGGGGTGTCAAGAAGAAGGGGCCAGGCTCTGGTGTCCTGTGCTAGGACAAGGGGCAAGGGACACAAAATGGAACACAGGAAGCTCAATCTGAACATGAGGAGAAACTTCTTTGTTGTGAGGGTCCTGAAGGAGGCTGCCCAGAGAGGTTGTGGAGTGATCTCATCTGGAGACTTCCAAGACCCATCTGGATGCCTTCCTGTGTGACCTGCCCTAGGTGGTCCTGCTTTGGCAGCAGGACTGGACTCGATCTCCAGAGGTCCCTTCCAACCCTTACCCTTCTGTGATTCTCTGACTTAATTCAGAGGGGAAACAATAAGGTCCCTAAACAGCTCTAACTCCAGCAGAAAAAAAAAGTCACTTTTGAGTCTGTTTTCCCAAGAGGCTCTTCAGAGCCTGACTGAGGTGGAAGATTCAGTTTCAAACAGCCTAGTCCCATGAGAGCATCACCAAAGTGTGGCACAGATTCTTGCCCTAGGTGACCCTGCTTTGGGAGGGTGATTGGACTCTGTGATCTCCACAGAGGTCCCTTCCACCCCCTACCACTCTATGATTCTCTAAACTCCAGCCAGCAAAGAGAGTATTTCTTCAAAACACAAGAGCTGAACCACTCAAATCATCCATGTGCCTGTCAGCTGGAAGTTGTTTGCAGCTATTATCCCACCACCACCACCACGCAGTCCCAGAGCCCTTGGGCTGAGATGAGGTTTGGGCTGCTCTGAGTCAGCTGCAAACCCCTTGAACATGCAAGGAGCCATCATGTGAGTCAACCCACCAGCAGCACAAAGCCAGGGAATGAATACACTCCATTCTATTCCATGTCTTGAGAAGCTGAGCCTTCAGGGAGAGGATTTAAGGCACTCATAAACCCATCCCACATGGGCAGCTGTTAGTGTACCGAGAGCATGCCCAGGAGAAAGCAAGCTGGCTTTGGGTTTGTGTTGGGTTTGTTCCCCAGACAAAACCAAATGACATGTACCCACCAAAAGTACATCTGCACAGAGGAGAAGGGAAGGGATTTTGTGTGTGCTGCTATCTGCCTGTTCCCTAATCTTTAGGGAAGGGGGAGGAGGGGGAAAAAAGAGAAAGAAGAACTAGCACACAGCTTTTGGTAGCAGCAAAACCTCATCTTCTGTTTTCTTGTGGAGATAAAAGGAAGAAAAGCATATTTGGTCTCTCACAAGCCACTGCTTGGTTTCCCTCTTTACTTCCAGGCTCTCTTTGCAGCTCTGTGCCTGCAGAGATGTGTGCCTTTGGAAGAGGGTGCTCCAAGGATCACACAAGAGCTGTGTCTGCCATTTATACTTACATACACATACAATA
Source organism: Melanerpes formicivorus (assembly GCF_026170545.1). NCBI lineage: Eukaryota > Metazoa > Chordata > Aves > Piciformes > Picidae > Melanerpes > Melanerpes formicivorus. The sequence continues at coordinate 13,019,170 of NW_027142368.1, read as the reverse complement.
TCTGCCTACCTGCCCCCTCTCCCAAGCAACAGGTGAGAAAGGACAAGAGGAAATTTAAGAGCGACCTTGAGACTCTTGAATGTGTCCAGAGAAGGGCAACGAGGCTGGGGAGAAGCCTGGAGCACAGCCCTGTGAGGAGAGGCTGAGGGAGCTGGGGTTGTTTAGCCTGGAGAGGAGGGGGCTCAGGGGAGACCTTATTGCTCTCTACAACTACCTGAAGGGAGGTTGTAGCCAGGAGGGTTTGGTCTCTTCTCCCAGGCAATCAGCACCAGAACAAGAGGACAGAGTCTCAAGCTGCACCGGGGAAGTTTAGGCTGGAGGTGAGGAGAAAGTTCACCAAGAGAGTTGTTAGCCATTGGAGTGTGCTGCCCAGGGAGGTGGTGGAGTCACCATCCCTGGAGGTGTTCAAAAAGGGACTGGACGTGGCACTTGGTGCCATGGTTTAGTCAGTCATGAGGTCTTGGGTGACAGGTTGGACTTGATGATCTTTGAGGTCTTTTCCAACCTTATTGATTCTATGAAATGGCCTCAAGTTGCACCAGAGGAGGTTTAGGTTGGACAGCAGAAGAAAATCCTTCCCTGAAAGGCTTCTCAAAGACTGGAACAGGCTGCCCAGGGAGGTGGTTGAATCCCCATCCCTGGAGGTGTTGAAAAGCCACAGACACATGGTGCTGAGGGACATGGTTCAGCCCCAGAGTTGGAGGAGTCAGGGAATGGTTGGGTTCCATAATCTTTAAGGTCTTTTCCCACCAAAATGACTCTCTGCTTCCTCCTGCACAGAAGCAAACCTTGCCTTCTTAGTTAGTGCCCTGGAAACCCCCAGATAATGCTTCCTAACCCTAACCCAAGGTCCTTCTGCTTTGGTTTTACTTTAGTCTGAAACTGAGCAGTACAAAAAGCATTAGAGGAATATCAGAGTTTCCTGGATGCTTTCCAGCTGCCCTCCTGGAACTGTTTGCTACCCTAGAGATGCTGCAAGAGGAGAAGAGGCAAGAGGAGGAAGGACAAGAGAAAACTATTTAAGCCTCAGCACAAATATTTAATGGGGGCTGCAGAGCAGACAGGTGAGAGGGTTTTGCATGACTAAAGAGCCCTAAGCTCCATCTCACACACACTCCTGATGCTCCAGCGTGGCATGTTCCTGCCTGGCATGGCTTTGAGGGGGATGGGATAAGCAAAACAAGAAGACCATTTCAAAGATCAATTTGTTATCAGAGTCCAAACAAAGCAGACTCCACAGTGCTGCTTCCCAGCACTACTGGGAAGGAGCTGAAAAGAGTCACCAAACCCAGAGCACACTGCTCTCAGGGAAGGGAAACCTGGATCCTGAGCCCTTTGGTCACTACAGTGTGTGGGGTGTCCCTGCCCATGGCAGGGGGGTTGGAACTGGATGATCCTTGTGGTCCCTTCCAACTCTGACTGATTCTGTGATACAGCATCTGTCACAAAATGCCTGTACCCCTGGCCAGGATCTCATCCCAGCATTTTGGCCTTCCTTGTGCCATCCCAGAGCTGACATTTGTCTTGTAGCACCACATTTAAGAGCTCATTTCAAACCTCTCCCTAGCTCCAGAGTTTCCCTTCTCTTCAGAACCTTTCAAGCTGCTAATCAAGTGACTCAGTTGGGGCTTTCCCCCCCTCCCCTTCTGGACATAACTTTGTGCAGATCATATTTGCTTGCTGAAGGTGTTAGGAACAGTAATGACTGCTGGGGAGCTTCTCCTGTGTATCAATAATGATGCCTTGCATTGGGGTTTAAATCAGTTAGAGCCCAGAGAGGAGAGAGACCTTCAGGGTCATCACAGTAGAGCTGTTTAGCCTTCTTAAGATACTTCTGAGCCTTTTGTGGCCCTCCCCAGTGATGCTGGCTTTCAATAACTGCAAGCTCCTCAGCTAGCTGGGACCTTTAGCTGAAAGAAGTGTGCACCAAGCCAAGCACAGGACCTGGGAGCATCTCAGACCTTTGAAACAGGCAAACATCAGATTGCACCCAAAAGGCTTTGCTGAATCAAAGCTCCCATCAGCCTGCAAGAGCACTACAGCTAGGAGAGCTTCCAAAAAGGCTGGCACACAGCCCTTTCTCACACCTTCTTACTCCCACCCAGCTCTTCTGCTCTACCTAAAACTAAAGGCCACATATTTCTGGAAGCCACTTGGAGCAGCTCCATTCACAGCTCACAGGATGCTAGGGATTGGAAGGGACCTCTGAAGATCATCCAGTCCAAGCCCCTGCCAGAGCAGGGCCATAGAACCAAGCACAGGGCACACAGGAATGTGTCCAGACAGGGCTTGAAAGTCTGCAGAGAAGGAGGCTCCACAACCTCTCTGGGCAGCCTGCTCCAGGGCTCTGGGACCCTCACAGTGAAGAAGTTCCTCCTCATGTTGAGATGGAACCTCATGTGCTGGAGTTTCCACTCATTGTCCCTTGTCATATCCCAGGGTGCAGCTGAGCAGAGCCTGTGCCCTTCCCTCCTGACCCCCAGCCCTCAGATATTGATAGACACTTATTAAACCCCCTCTCAGTCTTCTCTTCTCCAGACTGAACAGCCCCAAGGCTCTCAGCCTCTCCTCATAGGTGCTCCAGGGAAGGAGGAAAACCCCCCTCTAGGTGTTCCAGGGAAGGAGGAAAACCCCCCTCTAGGTGCTCCAGGGAAGGAGGAAAACCCCCTCTAGGTGCTCCAGGGAAGGAGGAAAACCCCCCTCTAGGTGTTCCAGGGAAGGAGGAAAACCCCCCTCTAGGTGTTCCAGGGAAGGAGGAAAACCCCCCTCTAGGTGCTCCAGGGAAGGAGGAAAACCCCCCTCTAGGTGCTCCAGGGAAGGAGGAAAACCCCCCTCTAGGTGCTCCAGGGAAGGAGGAAAACCCCCCTCTAGGTGCTCCAGGGAAGGAGGAAAACCCCCCTCTAGGTGCTCCAGGGAAGGAGGAAAACCCCCCTCTAGGTGCTCCAGGGAAGGAGGAAAACCCCCCTCTAGGTGCTCCAGGGAAGGAGGAAAACCCCCCTCTAGGTGCTCCAGGGAAGGAGGAAAACCCCCCTCTAGGTGTTCCAGGGAAGGAGGAAAACCCCCCTCTAGGTGCTCCAGGGAAGGAGGAAAACCCCCTCTAGGTGCTCCAGGGAAGGAACCCCCCACATATTACCAGCATCCAGGAGATGGATGGCCTCATGGCCATGGCAAAGCACCACAGAGGCTTGAAATCCACCACCTAAAATACGACAGGGGGGAGAAGACAGCCTGCCAAGCCTGCCCATGTGAGCATAGTGGTACTCACCTAACCCTGGCCCCTCCAGGCTCTCCGCTGTCTCACAGCTCCGATGAGCCGCTTGCTGGCCCACTCCTCTCCACGGGCCCCTATAAATCTGCAGCCCTTATCAGAAGCAATTATTTGGGCAGAGATATGAATATGAGTACCCATGATTAATAGCAAATAATGCAACCAGGCTGGAATGTCCTTTTAATTAGCCTCTAAACCTGGCCAGGTCCTTGGCAGCAGTTTGATGGACTGTGATCTCTGCTGAGGGCTGATAATTCCTGCTTCTGCCTCTCATGACAGTTATTTGGTGGGCAAACATCCCTGTACCAATTGATTCATTATCATGGCCATCATTATCTCTCCTCCTGGCTTTAATTAGCTCTTGATAGGAACTTAATCTTCAGGTTGGGTTTTTTTTTTGGTGTGTGTTTGGTTGGGTTTTTTTTCAGTCCTGGCTTGGATGTTGTTTGCAGTTCCCAGGAGAGGGGAATGGGTGAGTGTGAGTGTGTGTGTGTGTGCACACCTGTGGTTTGGGCACTAGCTTTAGGGCAAGTATTGTCTGATCAGTGAGCCTGAGGGCACAACACTTTTCAAGCTGTGGTTTCACAGCCCTGCCTGGGGTAGCTCTGCTGAGAACTGGCTGCAGCACAGCTCCAAAGAAAAAAGCATCTTGATACATGCTCAGAAAGCATCCCAAATATGCCCCCCAGTCTTTGCTGGGCTTTGGAGCTAGTTGCTCTCAGATACTGCTGTTAAAGGAGGCATGGAAATGGAGGGAGAAAACCAGGACTGTTTTTCCAGTGGTGGCCCTTGACAGGACAAGGCAGAATGGACACAAACCAGAGCATAAGGAGTTCAAGCCTGCAGTGGGCAGTAGTGTCCTCCCTACTCTAGTCATGAGGTCTGTGGTGACAGGCTGGACTCGATGAGCTTTGAGGTCTCTTCCAACCTTAGTGATATTGAATACTGAGTTCCATCTAAACATGAGGAGGAACTTCTTCATTTTAAGGGTGGTGGAGTGCTGAGACAGGCTGCCCAGAGAGGTGGTGGAGTCTCCATCTCTGGAGACATTCCAAACCCACCTGGATTTGTTCCTGTGTGACCTTCTCTAGGTGACTCTGCCTTGGCAGGGGGGTTGGACTCCATGACCTCCAGAGGTCCCTTCCAAGCCCTACCATTCTGTGATTGGATCCTTTCTCTCTTAGGAAGATAGGTTGAGAGAGCTGGGGTGGTTCAGCCTCAAGAAGAAAGGGCTCTGGGGAGACTTTAGAGCAGCCTTCCAGCACCTGAGGGGAGCCTGCAAGGAAGGATTGTTTCCAAAACCATGTAGCACTAGGACAAGGGGCAATGGTTTGGAACCAGAGCAGAGTAGATTCAGATTGAAGTTCTTTACTATGTTGAGGCAAGAGGCACACAGAAGAGACTGCAATGAAGAGGTGGCCCCATGATGGCAGCAGAGGGTGAGGAACAGGAGAGGAAAACCTTGGGACTGGAAGAACATGAATCAAGGAACCTCCTTTACTTTGCAACAAAAACTGGGGCTGGCCTGGCAGCAAGGGGCAGAGAGGGGAAAGGTGATGATGGGGTAGAAAACTGCGTGGCCATGCCCAGCACTGCTGCAACTCTGCTGACAACCACAGGCTTGAGCTTAAAGGCAGCTCCTGAGGCCCTGGTGAGGAAACTCAGGACCATGGAAGGAAACTCAAAGGTTTTTTTGCAAGCTGAAATCTCTACCTGAACAAACTGGAGCCCAACCCAAATCCCCAGGCCTGAAACCACATCAGAGTCTCAGAATTAGCATTGAATTCTCCTCAGGAGACAGGATGGAAACAGGAGTGATAAACATCACCACTTAGGAGTATCAACTGATTGGAGCTTTGTGAGGCTGCACCTTGCTTTTCCCCTTCTCCTTTTGTGTGATATGCAAAGTGGGAGTGGAGATTCCCCAGGCCTGCAGCCAGCGGGCACAAAGCGCGATTCAATCACCCATTAATCACTGGGACCCAACTCATCATCAGGGCAGAGAAAAGCTCTCAAAGTCATTGATTCTCAAGTGACAAAGGGAAAGGAAATCACTGTCCTCATCTGATCCGTGCTCCTTGCACAGCTCTCACAGCCCAAGCTGCACAAAGTCATCAGGGGGGTGCTGGGAGTGTCTGACTCAAGCTTCTGCCTTCTCTCCTGCTTGGAACTTGCTTGTTCCTCAGCACAACAAGGTACAGGAGAGACATGGACCTGTTGGAGCAAGTTGAGAGGAAGCCACAAAGTGATGAGAGAACTGAAATCCAGGCTTAGAGAGCTGGGGGTCAGTCTGGAGAAGAGAAGGCTCCAGGAAGACCTTCTGGTGGCCTTTCAGTGCTTTAAAAGGCAGACCAGAAAGCTGGGAAGAGGCTTGTGAGCAGGGCCCTTTGTGACAGGACAAGGGGTGATGGTTTGAAACTCAAAGAAAGATTTAGACTAGACCTAGGGAAGAAGTTTTTGGCAGTGAGGGTGGGGGGACTCTGTCCCAGGTTGCCCAGAGAGGTGGCAGATGCCCCATCCCTGGAGCCACTGCAGGTCAGGCTGTTTGGGGCTCTGAGCAGCCTGCCCTAGTTGAGGCTCTCCCTGCTGATTGCAGGGGGGTAGGGGGGCTGGATAAAGGTCCCTTCCAACCCCAAAACTAGCCTGGGATTCTAGGACTCCAAATGAGGGCTGAACTGAACCTTGCCACCACGGTATGTTTGCAGGATGTATGGCAAAGTGCCACAGCCAGGTAGCACTAAGGAGCACCAAGGCTGTGCATCGTCACTCCTGGAAGAGGGCAGGGAGAGATCACAGAAGCATAGAACTGTTTGGGTTGGAGGAGACCTTTGAGAACACCAAGTCCAACCCCTCACCTAGAGCTCACAATGCCACCTCTGCTGCCAAACCACTAGCACTGAACCACATCCCTCAGCACCACATCCATGTGGCTTTCAAACACCTCCAGGGCTGGGCACTCCACCAGCTCCCTGGCCAGCCTGTTCCAGTGCCTGAGAACCTTTTCTGGGTAGAAATTCCAGGCCCCCTCCCCCAAATATCCAAGAAGGTTGAGGGAGGACCACCTCCTCCACCACACACATCCAGCAATGGTGTCCCAAGTCCTGCTGGTGCTGTCTAGGTGCAGCTCACCTTCGAGGAGCTCAGGCACCAGCTGTGTCCCCATGCAACAGTGCAGGGCTCTTTATTGAGGTCAGATGGTGCTAGGAGCTGCATGGCTAAACCCTTCCTACGTAAAGGAAAAATAGCCTTTAATCAGCTTAGCAGGAGTGCAGCAACTTCTACCTCCCCCATTCCTTTTTTCCCTTCTCAGCATGTGGTGTGTGTGAGGCCATGTGTGCAGTGGAGGTTGGCTCCTGGGTGTTTGCAGATGAGCCTTCCCTGCCTTGAGGAGCTGACCATGGTGTGGCTATCCACCAGGAGCAGGTTGGGGTCATCCCCCTTGCACCACTCCCAGGTCTGTAAGAGAAAGGACCCTAATTGGAATAATGGGATTGGAGGCTTTAGCCTTCTAAATGCTCCTTTCTTCCCCAGGATGGTTTCAGGAGGGGTGTTAATCTTTGCCACCTGATTTTTGTGGCTGCAAAAGGGAAGGGTGGGATGGGAGAAAGGAGTGAGCAGAGACAGCTATAGGTGGGCTTGGAAGAGGAAGGGAGAAGACAAAACCACAGTCATAGTATCAGTCAGGGTTGGAAGGGACCACAAGGATCATCTAGTTCCAACCCCCCTGCCATGGGCAGGGACACCCCACACTAGATCAGCCTGGCCAGAGTCTCATCCAGCCTGGGCTTAAACACCTCCAGGGATGGGGCCTCAACCACCTCCCTGGACAACCCATTCCAGGGCTTCACCACTCTCATGGGGAAGAACTTCCTCCCCACCTCCAGCTTCACTCCATTCCACAGCCCCTCATGGCTGTGGGGCCTCAGAAAAACCCTTACCCCATGGTAGACTCAGCTATTGTTCCCAGACCCTGAACAGAGCAGGGAGCAATCACAGAACCATACTAAAGCAAGCTGGTCTAGATCAAGTTGCCCAGTATCACAGCCAGGTGGGGTTTGAGTCTGCAGAGAAGGAGACTCCAGGGTGTGGGATAGGACAACACATGGGAAAGACAAGGGGCAATGGGTACAAGTCACTGCTGGGGAGATTCCAGTTGGACCCCAGGACATTTTTCCCCCCCATGAGAACATGGAATCACCTCCCAAGGGAAGTGGTGGGCTCCCCTCCATTGGAGGGTTTCAAGACTCAGCTTACAGGGTGCTGGGCCAGCTCAGTTCAGCCAGGCTGTCACCTGGAAAGACTGGACCAGGTGATCCATGGAAGAGCCAAGGGGCAATGGGTACCAATCACTGCTGGGGAGATTCCAGAGGAACATTTCCCCCTAATAAACAGTTAGAGACTGGAATCATCTCCCAAGGGAAGTGGTGTGCTCCCCTCCATTGGAGGGTTTCAAGGCTCAGCTTACAGGGTGCTGGGCCAGCTCAGTGCAGCCAGGCTGTCACCTGGAAAGATTGGATCAGATGATCCTCGAGGTCCCTTCCCACCTGGCATTCTCTATTCACTGCACACACCACCGCTGCAGGGACAGGATGGGACAGGGCTGGGTGGCTTCCTCCCCTCCCAGCAGTGCTCTTGGCCATCCTCACCTTCTCAGCCCAGCAGTGCTCCCTGCTCAGCTGGACAGAGGAGCTCCGAGTGCCGTCTCCTCACGGCAGCGCCACGCACCGATGCTCCCCACGCGTCTGGCCTTACCACAGCTCTAATTGGCATCAGCATCTGTAAGCTCAGCCTCCAGCTGGCTGCTGTGTCTGGGGAAGAGCAGAAAGCACTTCAGGGAATTAATTTGAATTAGAAGGATGACATGCTCTGTGTCCTGCCTGCCAGACAGGCTTGGCCCAGCTGTTCCAGGTGTGCAGTGCCAGCAATGAACACAGCTGCCCAGCTGCTCAGGCTTCATTTTGGCTGCAGCACTGTCAGGGAGATGAAAGGAATCACAGAATTGTTTGGGTTGGAAAAGGCCTCTAAGATCAGTGAGCCCAACAATCATCCTAAGACCATCACTGCCATCAAACCACGTCCCCAAGTGCCATGGCCACAACGTTCTTGAGCACCTCCAGGGATGGGGACTCCACCACCTCCCTGGGCAGCCTCTTCCAATCCCTGACCACTCCTGCAGCAAAGAGATTCTCCCTCATGTCCAACCTAAACCTCCCCTGGCACATTTTCAGGCCATTGCCTTTCATTATATCACCTGATACTAGGGAGAAGAGACCAACCCCCACCTGGCTACAGCCTCTTTCCAGGGAGCTGCAGGGAGCCAGAAGCTCTCCACTCAGCTTCCTTGGCTCCAGGCTCAACAACCCCAGCTCCCTGCTCAGCTGCTCCTCCCCAGCCCTGTTCTCCAGACCCTTCCCCAGCTTTGCTGCCCTTCTCTAGACCTGCTCCAGCCCCTCAATGTCCTGCTTGGAGTGAGAGGCCCAAAACTGAACCCAGGATTCCAGGTGTGGCCACACCAGTGCCCAGTCCTGCTGGCCACACCATTCCTGATCCAGCCCAGGATGCTGGGGGCCTCCTTGGCCACCTGGACAAACTGCTGGCTCCCATTCAGCTACTGTCATCCAGCATCCCCCAGGTCCTTTTCTGCCAGGCAACTTTCCAGGAGCCCTGCCCCCAGCTTGGAGTGTTCCTGGGGCTGTCATGACCCAAGGACACCTCCCTCCAAGTGTCTCAGACAGGCATTGTGAAGATGAAGGTGGAGGCAGGCACATTTCGAGGTGCTTGCTGCTCACAGCCATGCCCTTCCCTGCCTTTGCTGCCTTGCACTCCTCCTCCTCCCTCCCCAGGAGGTTTTTCACAGTGAGTGGCTCTGAGCAGCTCACTGATGTCTTGGAACCAGTGGGGGCCTCTTGAAGAATGTTAATTCATTTGTCCTCTGACACAAGCACTTGTGCTTCATCAGGTCAGCCCTGTGTGAGATCATTTATGGGGCTCTGTTTGAAACCAGGTATCCACACACACAAAATTGGTTTTAGCTCCAGGATAAGGGATGCAGCAACACAGGACTGGGGCAGAGGGGCTGGAGAGCTGCTCAGCAGAGAAGGACCTGGGGGGTGCTGAATATGAGCCAGCAGTGTGCTCAGGTGGCCCTGAAGGCTGAGGGTATCCTGGCTGGGATCAGGAATAGTGTGGCTAGCAGGTCGAGGGATGTTGTTGTCACCCTGTACTCAGCACTGGGGAGGCCACACCTCAAATCCTGGGTTCAGTTTTGGGGCCACTCACTCCAAGAATGACATTGAGGGGACAGAGCAAGAAGAAGAGAAACTAAGCTGGTGAAGAGCCTTGAACACAAGTCCTGGGAGGAATGGCTGAGGAACCTGGGGCTGTCTTCAGAAGAGAAGGCTGAGGGGAGACCTCATTACCCTCTGCAACGACCTCAAGGGAGGCTGGAGCTGGGTGGGGGTTGATCTTTTCTTCAAGAAGGGACAGGACAAGAGGAAACAGCCTCAAGCTGTGCCAAGGGAGGCTCAGGCTGGATATTAGGAGAAAGTTCTTCCCAGAAATGGTTCTCAGGCACTGGAACAGACTGCCCAGGAGGGTGGCTGTTGTGGTTTAAGCTTTTCCCAGAGCCCAAAAGCCCAATGGAACAGATTTAGATTGCCTCCCCTCTCCCCAGCAGGGAAAGAAAAGTAGGCAGGAGGAGAAGAGAGAGATAAAACAACAATTGTATCGATTTGGGAGTAAAAAGGTAAGTTTAACAACAACAAAATGTGTTACAGCAAAAGGAAAGTTACAAAGACACAAGGAAGAGGGATAAACAAAAATACTTACAAGCCCAGGTGCAGCTGGCAAAGGATTCCCTTTGGATGCAGTCCCCAGTGCAATGGAATAGTCCAGAAGCACCTGCAGCAGACCTGAGCAGGTGGCCAACAGCTCACAGCAACAGCAGAAAGGTATAGGAGAGCCCAGGGCAGAAGAAAGAGAGGTAGAGAGGACATTGTCCCCCCCTTAAATAGGGTTGTGGGGAGGAGGTGGGAGTGGAATAAACTTTGACCTGGGGGCCCCTCCCCTGGGAGTGGGCCAGGTCCCTCTGCCCACCTGGGCTCAGGTTTCCTCCAGCCCTCCCCTCCTGGACTGGGCTTAACCCAGCCCAGGTGTGGAGTCTCCATCCCTGGAGGCATTGAAAAGCCAGGTGTGTGTGGTGCTGAGGGATGTGGTTTAGTGGTGGCAGTGTGGGCTCTAGGTGAGTGGTTGGACTTGATGTTCTCTAAGGTCTCTCCCAATCCCAACAGTTCCATGATAACAGAGACAGCAAATGCAGTCACAGGATCACAGAATTGTGCCAGTTGGAAAGGACCTCCAAGATCATTGACTCCACTTTTAGTTTAGTTCCACACAGGTTTAGTTCCACACAGCTCATCCCCACCACAAACACATGAGGGGTTTTCTTTACACCTCACAGGGATTCATCAGAAGAGAAATCAAAAGATCCTTTCAGCACTTCCAGAAACTCCTGCAGCTTCTTGGAGGTGTTCTCAGAAAGCCTGGAAAGCCAGGAGAGCCGTGGCATCCTCATCCTTCTCTCCCAGAGCTCCACCTGAAAGGCAGGATGCTGCCTCTGCCTCTTTTCTTGGAAGTGCATTACAGGCAGATGAGACACCCCGGGAGAATTGCTCAGATCAATATGTCAGATAAAAGGAACGAGATTGGCTTTAAAAGCTCTCGATTTTTCCTGCCTTTGTGCTGAAGCTGGAGCTAGCCTCAGCCATCTCTGCCCAGCTATCAGGGTGCCATTCAGCCCTGGAGTTCAGGCACATCTGTGCTGAAACCTTGGCAGCTGCTTTTCTTCTCCCTTTCCACTTAAACATTCAGTGCCTCAAACGTGAAGGACAGCGGTGAGGAAAGTTCCACCTCCTTGGGGGGACTCACAGATGTCTCACTCTCTGACTTCCCCTTCCTCCTTTCAGGGAGTCATAGAATCACAGAATCAATAAGGTTGGAAAACATCTCAGTGATCATCAAGTCCAACCTATCACCAAACACCTCCTGACAGCTGAACCCTGGCTCCAAGTGCCACAGCCAATCCCCTCTTGAACACCTCCAGGGATGGGGACTCCACCACCTCCCTGGGCAGCACATTCCCATGGCCAATCTCTCTTCCTGGGAAGAACTTTCTCCTCACCTCCAGCCTAAACTTCCCCTGGCACAGCTTGAGACTGTGTCCTCTTGTTCTGGTGCTGGTTGCCTGGGAGAAGAGACCAACCCCCTCCTGGCTACAACCTCCTTTCAGGTAGCTGTAGAGAGCAATAAAGTCTCCCCTGAGCCTCCTTGTTATAGAGGGTGATGAGGTCCTGACCCCTCAGCCTCCTCCTCCCCAGATTCAACAAGCCCAGGTCTCTCAGCCATTCCTTGCAGGATTCATGTTCAAGGCCCTTCACCAGCATTGTTGCTCTTCTCTGGCCATGCTCCAGCACCTCAATCTCCATAGGTTTTGGGGAGCAACCACCAGACCAGAAGAAGTGTGAGCAGGTGATAGAAAGCACTGAGAAGCTCACACTGTCAGGCTACATGGGCAGCAGCAGTGCAGCTGGGGTGGTTTTGTCCCAGTTCACTGCACTGGAACACCTATCTGCCTTGTCTGAACCTCCCAGCAGATGAAAGGATTGCCAAAGGAGCTCTTCTCTACCCCAGGGGTGTGCAGCCACGCTTGAGTCCAGCACAAACCCTTCCTGAAGGAGAAATGCAGGCAGAGCCAAAGGGGTGTGACACCCACCCCAGTGCTGGGGGTTACCCAAAGGGGGTGTGACACCCACCCCAGTGCTGGGGGTTACCCAGAGGGATGTGACACCCACCCCAGTGCTGGGGGTTACCCAGAGGGATGTGATACCCACCCCAGTGCTGGGGGTTACCCAAAAGGAATGTGACACCCACCCCAGTGCTGGGGGTTACCCAGAGGGATGTGATACCCACCCCAGTGCTGGTGGTTTGGAGAGTGAGCAGATGGAAGTCCCTCCTGTGCTGTGTAGGACTGAGCTTGGGCTTTTCACACCGAGTTAAGTACTTGTCTATGATGGAAGGGAAAGATGGCCAAAGCTGGGTCATCTGGAAGAGGGAGGTGACAAATCCATGAGTGTTGGGAGCACAGAATCATAGAATGGTCAGGGTTGGAAGGGACCTCAAGGCTCAGCCAGCTCCAACCCCCTGCTATGGCCAGGGACACCTCACACTACAGCAGGCTGCTCACAGCCACCTCCAGCCTGGCTGCAAACACCTCCAGGGCTGAGGCTTCCACCACCTCCCTGGGCAACCTGTGCCAGGCTCTCACCACCCTCATGGGGAACAACTTCTTCCTCACATCCAGTCTGAATCTACCTACTTCTAGTTTTGCTCCATCCACCCTGGTCCTATCATTACCTGACAAAACATGGGGATGGCAACACTATGCTGGGGAATGGGAGAGAGAGGTCACACAACCTGGTAGCCACCAAATGGACCTTATGCATGCTGGCTTCAGAGGGGAGTGGGGTCACACCTCTGGAGACAGAGCTGTGGCAGAGCAGAGTCCTTCTCTCTCCAATTCCCTGAAAGGAGGTTGGGGTGAGGTGGGGAATGCTCACCTCTCCCTAGCAGGAGCTTTAGGAGATATGAAACAATTTCTTGATTGAAAGAGTGGTCTGGAACAGGCTGCCCAGGGAAGTGGTGGAGCCACTGTCTCTGGGTGTGTTCAAGAAAGGCGTGGGCATGGGGACGTGGTTTAATGACCAAGGTGGGGTTGGGTTGATGGTTTGACCGGATGATCTTAGAGGGCTTTTCCAGCCCAAACAACTTCATTAGTCTATGATTCTTCCTCCTGCTCAAGAGGCAACCCAGACGAGCCTAATCCTCAGAGAAGGAGCCTCCTGGGCTGGAGGAGGAGGCTGGGCTGAAGGCAGTGAAGGGCAAGGTGCTAATCCCCTGCGGACAGCCCCCTCCTCGGCCGCGGCAGGAACTAGGTGACACCACCGGGGCTGGGTGACAGGCAGGGCTCGGTCCTACCAAGCGCATCCCCCACGGGGAGGCTCCGGGCCAGGGGAGGAAAGTCTCCGACTGCAGCGGCAGCAGCTCCGCGGGGCTCTGCCGGGACACCGGGACAGGAACCCCCGGAGCCTGCCCCCCCCGGAGCCTGCCCCCCCGGAGCCTGCCCCCCCCCGAGCCTGCCCCCCCGGAGCCTGCCCCCCCGGCTCCCCGTAAGCCGCTTGGTGAACCGGTGGGAGCCGGAGCCGGGGCGGGGAGGCGCGGGGGGCTGAGCTCTGCTTGGGGAAGGGGCTGAGCTCGGCTTTGGGGGGTGCCGATCCGCGCTGGGGAGGGGCTGCGCAGGAGCTCCCATGCACCGGGCTGCCGGGGCATGGGGAACGGCAGCACCGGGACCGCTCCGGGCAACGGTACCGGGCTGCCACCGCCGCCTCCGACGCCACCCCCGGGAGGTCACAACGTGGTCGCCCTGGTACTGGGCATCGTCCTCATCCTGCTCATCGTGGCGGGCAATGGGCTGGTCTGTCTCAGCGTCTGCACCGAGCGGGCTCTGAAGACCACCACCAACTACTTCATCGTCAGCCTCGCTGTTGCCGACCTGCTGCTCGCCCTCCTCGTCCTGCCCCTCTACGTCTACTCCGAGGTGAGGCTGCTGCCGGGAAGCACCTGCGGGGTGGGCAGCGGGGATCGGGGATTTTGGACCCGGGAGCACCGAAAGTTACCGGGCTGCGGGTGTGGGACCGGCAAGACACCAGCTGTCGGAGGTTGAAGCCTCTCTCCGGTTTTGTTCCCCACCTCCAGCCACCCCGGTTAACTCCTGCCGAGCCTCTGCCCCCGGCTGTAGCCCCCTGGGTAGCCCCTGTCCCCCCCCAGCTCCATCCTCCCAGGCAGCTGCTGCCCAGCCCCTGCCTCCCCGCTCCAGCCCCGCGGCGTCAGCAAACGGTCAGGAAGGGACAGAGAGCTCCTGTGCTGTGCTCTGCTGCCAGGTGAGGAGGTTTGGTCGGTAAGGGAGACCTGTAGCCAAAAAGAAAAGAGGTTTCCATGTCAAGTTCGGTAGGGGAAGCTGCCTCTGTGGGGAGCTAGATGGGGCTGGTCTGAGAGCTGTGTGCAGGGAGATGTTAGGCTACGGTTGGACTTGATGGTCTTTTCCACCCAGGTGATTCTATGGCTGGGTCACCTTGCACCAAGGTGGCCTCGGTGGGCCTGAGGCAGGGCTGCTGGTGGCAGGCTCCCTGGTTCTGACCCTCTGTGTGATGGTGGTCACAGAAAGCCACCTCGGGGAACTTTGGAGCAGGTTTTCTGGTCACCTCCAAAACCTGTTCACCTCCCAGGCTGTGGCAGCTGAAGGAAAGGAAAAGAGGAGCTCCAGGGGCTGAGGGGTTTTGCACCTCTGCTTCTGTAAGAGGGAGCTGAACGTTTCTTGCCAGGGGACTGATGCTGTCTGGGGGCTGGGGGGGATTCTGTTGGGCTGGGGTGAGGAGGCTCAGTAGAGCCTGCCCATTAGTAACAGCCACTGGATGAAAGCACCCACAGCCCATACCAGCAGGTTTGTTGCATCTGTCCTTGGGTAGCTGCCAGTGGGGAAGAAAGGAGTCCTCCTCTTCTTCCCAGAGGTGGGGACAGGCAGGATGCAGCCTTGTGCCCAGTGAAAAGCCCCAGCAAGACCTAATCTGGGGACTGGGAAGGTCTGGACTAACCTTGTGCTCTCTGGTAGCCACAGGGTTTGTGAGGTGGTGGCTGAAGTGCTCCCTCAGGGAGCAAACTGGGCTGTCCCCACGGTGCTCCCACCCAGGAAGACTAGCACAGGGACATACCAGTAGTGCCCAGGCCATTGCATCTCCTCTCCCACGCCAGGGCTGCTGCTCAGCACCTTGCTGGGATGGACAGACACTTAAGCAAGGAAGGCTGTGGATTAGAGCTTAGGATGCTTTTAGCCTCTCTACCTGGTCCTAGGATTTTGCAGGACACTGTGACCTCTCTGGAGACAAAGGTGTTCTACAGGGACAGGTTCAGCTGTGGACCCATGAGGAAAAAAACAGTGAAAAAGAGGAGCATTAGATTCCTCTCTCTCTTTCCACCACACTGACAGGAGCCCCCCCTCCCCACCACCCTGCACACCCCTCCCCTCCCCATGCTCTGTGATTTCTGGACAGCAGTAACAATTTGTTCCCAGAAAGGGTTCTCAGGCACTGGCACAGGCTGCCCAGGGAGGTGGTGGAGTCACCATCCCTGGAGGTGTTTAAAAGCCAGAGTGCAGATGTGGTGCCTGGGCTGGGGGGATATGGCTTAGTGGTGGACTTGGCAGAGCAGGGTTAATGGTTGAACTCAATGACCTTGAAGGTCTTTTCCAATCTAAATGACTCTATGGCTTTTGAGGGTTTGGTTTTGCCTCCCTAACTCACTTTTTGTGGTCACACAGCCTCTGTCTTTCTCCTTCTTCTCAGCTACTTCTTGCTAAGTGGAATTCCCTGTTTTCCCCCTTGCTCTTCCTGTTGTCTCTCCATGCCTCCAGCTCCTGATCTCATGGGCAGACACACATCAGCATGGCTTCTTTTAGCCTGGAAGCTTGAATTCTGCTGGCAGAAGTAAAATGCTGGTTAACCTACTTTGGGGTACCCCTGAAAATGCTTCTGACTGGGCATGGGCACTGTGGGGCTCTCCTTGAGGACCAGACCCCTCCTAAACTTGGGATGCTCAGGCAGCAACTTCTCAGCCCTTGTCAGCTGTAAAACCTGGGCTGTCCAGCCCATGACTCCTCTGTGGAGATGCTCTGTGTGTTCACTCCCATATTTCTTGGGGACCTGCTGGAGAGGGTACAGCTAAGGGCTACAAAGATGTTGAGGGGTCTGGAACATCTCTCTGATGAGGAAAGAGTGAGGGAATTTGGGCTGTTTAGCCTGGAGAAGAGCTCTAAGCAACCTGAGGAGTCCCTGCCCGTGGCAGGGGAGATGGAACTAGGTGATCCTTGAGGTCCCTTCCAACCCCAACAGTTCTATGATTCAGAACCATTCTATGGTTCTGTGTGAGAGGTGGATCATCCTTTGCTGCTGCTCACAGAAGCTGGAGCACAGTGGGAGAGGCCTTGATCTCCAAGTGCTGTTTCTGTTTGTTCAGGAAGCTCACTTCTGATGGGTCAGCAGCAGCTCTGGACACCCTCTCCTTTTGTACCCCTGAAAGAGCCAGCAGAACATTTGGTCACAGCTCAGCTCTTCCATCCATGGTGTGGATTCTGAGGACTTGGCTGCAGGAAGCCAAATTGTGTGTTAGTTGGAGTGCCCCTTGCTTGTACCTGCAGGGTTGGAGGGTGGCTGAAAGCAGGTGCTAGACAAGAGGGAAATTGGTGTGTGTGGTCACCAGCCTCTCTTCTCCAAACCATTTCACACTCACTGCAGGCTGGGATGGAGCTGGAGCTTAGCAGAAGGGCAGGAAAAGGGGAGGGACCACCTGATGCAAAGCTTCTCTGGTCCTGTCCTCACACAGCTCATGTGAGAAGCACTACTGTGGTGAGGTCCCTCCCAAGGTCCCTTCCAACCCAAACCATTCAATGATATGATTCTATGAGATGGCTTTCTGATGGTGAATGGGAGATGGTGTCCATCAGCCCCAGCCAGTTGGGGTCCTGTTACATTAGGCTCCCCCAGCCAGTATAAAAATGGACAGTCCTTGGCTGAGAGATGGAGATGGGCCAGTAGGAAACCAGTATCTCCCACTGAACCAGAGCCATGCAGGAAGGCCTGAAACCTCTGCTGGAAGGGAGCAAACCTCTGTTGGAATGGGGCAAACCCCTGCTGGAAGGGAGCAAACCCCTGCTGGAAGGGAGCAAACCTCTGCTGGAAGGGGGCAAACCCCTGCTGGAAGGGGGCAAACCCCTGCTGGAAGGGAGCAAACCTCTGCTGGAAGGGAGCAAACCACCTACCTGAGTGTCTCCACAAACCACTCCCCTGGCTCAGCTGCCCTCTTAATCCACTCCTGAGCAGTGGCAGGGCCTGATCCAGCAAGCTGCTGGCAGGAGCTGGGTGAGGCTTGGTTACATAAACATCTTTGCCACTAAGATCTCTGACACTGATGACGACCAAGGGGAAAGGGCTTTAGAAGAGCCACGTGGGGACCCAGCTCCTTCCACAGGACAGGGAAGATGAGCAAGCACTTGGTCCTCAGAGCAATGAAGCAGCCAGCACCAGTTCCCCAAGATGGTTTTGAGCTGTTCTGCATAAAACTTGCCAGGTGTCAGTGTCCCACCAGTGGCAGAGACAGAGGGTGGTTGGACTCAGAATCATAGAATTGGCAGGGTTGGAAGGGACCTCAAGGCTCAGCCAGTTCCAACCCCCTTTCATGGGCAGGGACACCTCACACCACAGCAGGTTGCTCACAGCCACCTCCAGCCTGGCCTTCAAAACCTCCAGGGATGAGGCTTCCACCACCTCCCTGGGCAACCTGTGCCAGTGTCTCCCCACCCTCATGGGGAAGAACTTCTTCCTCACAGCCAATCTCAATCTTCCCACTTCTAGTTGTGCTCCATCCCCCCCCAGTCCTATCACTCTCTGACACCTTCAAAAGTCCCTCCCCTGTAGCCTCATGCAGACACTGAAAGGCTACACTAAGGTCTCCTCAAAGCCTTCTCCTCTCTCCTCCAGACTTGATGCTCTGAAAGGGCTTTCCCAAGCAAACCAACTCTGAGTCTAGGAAAGAGCTCTTCTGCAGCACATCCTGTGCCTGTGGGGCAGCTCCTCTGATGAGAGACCACACCTCTGCTCTCCAGAGGTTCTGTGGCTCTCTGAACTTTTTCACAGAAGTATTTGAGCCATCTCTCCTGGAACAGATGGAGGAAATAGTTGTTCTTCCAGGCTGCCTGGTGGCTGAGCTCCAGGGTCTCTGCACAAACCTGGGGAGGTGACAGAGGCAGCAGTTTAATTGTCAGTGACTGGTAAAGGAGGGCAGGAGGCTTTGGCTTTTGCCCCCTCCTCATGTTCAGACTTGCTCATCATTTCTGAAGAACCTTCACTTCAAACCTGATGAAGAGCAGCTAAAGGAGCTGGGGCTGGTGAGTTTGGAGAAGAGGAGGCTGAGGGGAGACCTCACTGCTCTCTACAACTCCCTGGAAGGACCTTGTGGAGAGGCTGGGGCAGGTCTCTTCTCACAGGTAATTAGTGACACAACAAGAGGGAATGGCCTCAGGCTGCCACTGGGGAGGTTTAGACAGGACATTAGGAAACATTTCTTCCCTTGGAATGTGCTGCCCAAGGAGGTGGTTGAGCCACCAGTCCTGGATGTGTTTCAGGGTAGTCTGGATGTGGTGCTTGGGGTTGTGGTTTAAGAGGTGAAGCTTGTAGAGTTCTGGGCTGGACTTGGTGATCCTGAGGGTCTTTTCCAACCTGAATGTTCCTGTGATTCAATGATTTAAGCCAAGAAAGGATATCAGAGCAGGCAGGAGGCCACCTCTGTCCGGTGTCCCATGCCTCTCTCTTTCTTCTGCGCTTGCAGGCTGCGTGGTGGCTTCTGGAAAAGGCAGCAGTCATCACAGCTCATCAAAAAAGGCCCAGAGTCAGCTTCCTGTGGGCGTTTGGCCAGCCCTCTGGCTCTGATGCTGGTCTTTGCCTGCTTGCAAGGATTATTTCTCTTCTGATTGGTGTCACAACCTTCTCAGCAGGCCCTTAGGATTAGCACTTTCAGTCTCTCCCTGCTGTGTGCTTGAGCCAGGTCCTTGCTGAGGTGGTGGAGTCTCCATCCCTGGAGGTGTTCAAGACACAAGTGGACATGGCACTTGGGGACATGGCTTAGTGGCCATGGTGGTCCTCAGTTGCTGGTTGGACTAAATGACCTTAGAGCTCTTTTCCAACCCAAGCAATTCCCTGATTCTATGTCTGCTCAAGAAGCACTGAGCCACTGCCAGAGTGTGACCCTCCCTAGCCACCTTCCCATCTTCCATGAAGCAATGCCTGGAGGTTTCCTGTGTGGTGGTTCCTGTGCCCATCCTCACCCCTTTAAGGCTCAGCCCATGTTCTAACCACGGCTGTGCAGAGCCTGCCACCACCCTTAGAAAGGTGATAGGAGGTGAGCTGGCTGGTGGGGTGAGGCTTGCAGCTCCTTTTTATGTCACTCATGGAGACAGCTGGCCTGTAGAGCACCCTGAGCATCTCCTCAGCATCAGCACCACTGATCCCAGGTCGCTGGAGGAAAACAGGAGGCCTGGTGCTGAGAAAGGGAATGCAAAGAGCTGAGGAAAGTGGAGTTGCTCTGGAGCACTCCTTAAAGGCAGCTTGAGCTGGTTGTGATCCCTAAAGCTTTACGCTCTGTACCTTGATGTGCTAATCTTCTGCAGCCTCCTGTAATTAGTGGCCACTCAACCACATGACCCAGCAAAGCCTGCTGCACCTCTAATCTAGCAGTGCACCTCCCTCCACCTTCATCTTCACAATGCCTGTCTGAGACACCTGGAGGGAGGTGTCCTGGGGTCATGACAGCCCCAGGAACACTCCAAGCTGGGGGCAGAGCTCCTGGAAAGTTGCCTGGCAGAAAAGGACCTGGGGGATGCTGGCTGACAGTAGCTGAATGGGAGCCAGCAGTTTGTCCAGGTGGCCAAGGAGGCCCCCAGCATCCTGGGCTGGATCAGGAATGGTGTGGCCAGCAGGACTGGGCACTGGTGTGGCCACACCTCAAATCCTGGGTTCAGTTTTGGACCTCTCACTCCAAGCAGGACATTGAGGGGCTGGAGCAGGTCTAGAGAAGGGCAACCAAGCTGGGGGAGGGTCTGGAGAACAGGGCTGGGGAGGAGCAGCTGAGGGAGCTGGGGGTGTTGAGCCTGGAGCAAAGGAGGCTGAGGGGAGAGCTTCTGGCTCCCTGCAGCTCCCTGGAAAGAGGCTGTAGCCAGGTGGGGGTTGGTCTCTTCTCCCTAGTATCAGGTGATAGAATGAGAGGCAATGGCCTGAAAATGTGCCAGGGGAGGTTTAGGTTGGACATGAGGAAGAATCTCTTTGCTGCAAGAGTGGTCAGGGATTGGAAGAGGCTGCCCAGGGAGGTGGTGGAGTCCCCATGCTTGGAGGTGCTCAAGAAAGTTGTGGCCATGGGACTTGGGGACATGGTTTGATGGCAGTGGTGGTGTTGGGCTAGCAGTTGGGCTCACTGATCTTAGAGGCCTTTTCCAACCCCAACAATTCTGTGATTCATAGAATATTAATATTTCTGGGTTAATAGCAGATGATTTTCTCTCTATCTCATGCATAGAGTGTCTATAATGTCACACATCTGTATTCTCTACAATATATACAGAAGGGTTCCATTACTCCTGACTTCTCCTGGTGCTCCTCAAGCTTTCCATTCCACACCCATGGGCCAGCAGCAGGTTCACAGCCCAGCTGGGCCACCCCTCCTGGTCCACAGCCAAGGCTGCTAAACCCCAAAGCCATTGGCATTTTCTGGCTGTTTGGGTTCTCCTGGGGATTATTTGGGCTGCAGGAGTGTGGAGCTTTTGTTAGCTGATCCCTTCTGAGTAGCAAAGTCAACACTGCCAGGTTATGCAGCCCAGTGACAAAGGTCTGGTGATGTCCTCTTGCTGGTGGCACTGCTGCTTTGCCCTGAGCACCTGCAGGGGTAGGGAGAGAAGAAGAGATTGCCCCTGAGCCACTTGAACATGGTCCCAAGGGGCTGGGCTGGTGATGTGTGTGAGGGAATGAACCAGGTGTGTAACCCCAGCACCTCCTCATATGAGCTGTGACCAGGCATGAAAGTGGCAGAGGAGCTCTGTGCTGCTGCTGGAGCTCTGTGCTGCTGCTGGAGCTCTGTGCTTTTGTTTCTTCTTGAAGAGCTGCACAGCCAGTGCTTGGTCCTGCATCACTGGGGAGGTTTTGGGGCAGTGGGTGTGGGGGTTTGAGCCTGCTGGCTGTCACTATGCTAACACAGGGCAGTGTCCTGTGTCCATTCTCCTGTCCATCACGACTTGCTTGGCAGTGCCAGTGGTCTGTGGGCTCCATTCTGCAGCCAGGCCAGGGCCATGGATCCCTAAGCAGGCTGTGAGCTCTGAGGTGGGACAATCCCTGCTTTGCTGGAGGAGGGAGGTGCTGCTTCTGGGCTGCAGGCCCTTGTCTGGAGAAAAACACAAGTGGCCAGGGCACCCAGGCACTGAGGCCTTCATCTGCTGACCCTGGGGCACCTTTTCAGTTCCAGGGAGGTGTGTGGTCCCTCAGCACAGTGCTGTGTGATGCCCTGATGACCATGGATGTGATGCTGTGCACAGCCTCCATCTTCAACCTGTGTGCTATCAGCGTGGATCGGTGAGTGCCCTCCTGCCCCCTGCTGCTTCCACTCACACCCTTGCAAGGTCCTGTGCAGGGAGCCAGATCCTGCTGCCCCCCGAGGAGGGTGTCCTGGCCCACCCTGGCTGAAAGAGTTGGGGGTTGTTCAGCTTGGAGAAGAGAAGGCTCTAGGGAGCCCTTGGAACTGCATTTCCTTATCTGAAGGGGACCTACAGAAAGGCTTGGCAGGGACTCTTCAGAGGGACCTGTGGTGATAGGGTGAGAGGCAGTGCTTTGAAACTAGAGCAGGGGAGATTTAGGTTGGACAACAGGAGGAAGCTCTTAACAGTGAGGTTGATGAGACACTGGAACAGCTTGCCCAGAGATGTGGTGGAGACCCCATCCCCAGAGACATTCAAGGTCAAACTTGCCGGAGCCCTGAGCATCCTGCTCCAGTTGAAGATGTCCCTGCTGAGAGCAGGGGGGTTGGACAAGATGACCTCTGATCACAGAATGCAAGGGCTTGGAAGGCAGCTTAGTGCCCCCTCACTGTCCTTGTAGTGGCCGAGCTGAACCCACGGCTCTGCGCCGAGGCCAGCGCTGTCCCTTTGGGCGCTCCTCTGGCGGGGGGAGGCTCTGTCAGTCGGCTCAGCAAAGTCAGTGGGAAGCAGCTTTGGGGCCCCCCTGCCTCTGTGGGGGCAGCAGCCCGCTGGGACTGACTGCCCCTGGGGGCCGTGTTGGCAGCTTCATCGCCGTCTCAGTGCCCCTCAACTACAACCGGCGCCAGATCGACCTGCGGCAGAGGATCCTGATAGGCACCACCTGGGTCTCCGCCTTCGCCGTGGCCTCCCCGGTGATCTTCGGCCTCAACAACGTCCCGCACCGGGACCCCACCCTCTGCCAGCTGGAGGATGACAACTACATCGTCTACTCCTCCATCTGCTCCTTCTTCATCCCCTGCCCCGTCATGCTGGTGCTCTACTGCGCCATGTTCCAGGGACTCAAGCGCTGGGAAGAGGCTCGGAAGGCCAAGCTGAGGGGCAGCATCTATGGGGTCAACAGGAAGCTCTACCGCCCTCCCAGCTCCATCGAGAGGGAGCAGAGCGGGCTGGAGCCAGGGCAGTGCAGTCCCTACGCCAGCTCTGCCCACCCCAGGGACTATGTGATGCACAATGGGATCCAGACTGTCTCCTACCCCCACCTCCAGTACCCCCACCCAGGACACAGTCGGAAGAGGGCCAAGATCAATGGCAGGGAGCAGAAGGCCATGAGAGTGCTGCCAGTGGTGGTCGGTGAGTGGTGGCTGGGGAGGGCTGGGGAAGGGTGAGACACATCCTGGGATGACCTACAGGAGGGCAGGACCTGCCTGACCCTGGTGAAGCAGACACACACTTTGTGCACTCCATTGTGCCATGCTGAGAACCAAGCCTTCTCCTGGCTGGAGGGGGTGAGGGTGAGAGAAAGGCCACCTCCCCCTTGTGCCACCTCCCCCTTCTGCCACCTCCCCCTTCTGCCACCTCCCCCTTGTGCCACCTCCCTGGTCCTCCTCTCTCTCTCCTTTCTGTGAGAACTGTGCCTGAGGAGCAGCCTGGCTGTGGTTTAAGACCTGCTGCACCCATTTCTTATTGAGAGGATGTAGATGCTGAGCATCTCAGTGTCCCCCTGAGCCACCCAAACAGCCCCTACGTGGGAAGGGCCCTTGAGGGTTTGGACAAGATGACCTTCGAGGGTCCCTTCCAACCTGATGCGTTGTGTGACTCTGGGTGCAGGGTTTCTAATCCAGCTTTTTGAGCCCAAAACAACCCATAACTCAGACCTCCTCTCAACCTTGAGGATGAGGAAGCCATCCCACATCTTCTGCCAGGGCCTCAGCACCCCTGCTGCTGCCTGAGCTCTCTCTCCCTTCTCCTCTGGCCCAGGCTCTGCTTATTGGGGGTTGTTGGGGTTGGTTGGTTTTTAACACGTCGCCTCCTCTTCTGACCATCCTCCTGGCAGGTGCTTTCCTCTTCTGCTGGACACCTTTTTTCGTGGTGCACATCACCAGGGCCCTCTGCAAGTCCTGCAGCATTCCCACTCAAGTCACCAGCACAGTCACTTGGCTGGGGTACGTCAACAGCGCTCTCAACCCCATCATCTACACTGTCTTCAACGCCGAGTTCAGGAACTTCTTCCGCAAAGTCTTGCACCTCTTCTGCTGAGCCCACCCCCCACCCAGGCTGGGCTTTGGCTAGTCCATTAAAGGTCTACTTCTGCCTGAGCTCTGCTGTCTTTGTTGGGGAGGAGGGAAGGAGGTGGCAGCTGAAGGATGCTTGTGCCCAGCTCTTTGTGAGCAGTTCTGGGTGAGTACCAAGGGACACGTTCTATAGGTCCATGAAAGGGTCAGGATTGGAAGGGACCTTAAAGATCATCCAGCTCCAACCCCCTGCCATGGGCAGGGACACCTCCCTCTAGCCCAGGGTGCTCAACACCCCATCCAATCTGGCCTTGAACATCCTCTCTGGGCAATCTGTTCCAGTGTCTCCCCACCCTCACTGGCAAGAATTTCTTCCTCATCTCCAGTCTGAATCTGCTCTCCTCAAGCTTCAACCCATCTTGTCATCTTGGGCACAGCTTTCCACTCCTCACTGGAAAGGGCTTGAGCTGCCACTGAGTGCTTGACCTAAGGGCAAGAGAGGCCACAGGGCAATGGGGATGGTCTTTAGGGCAGCTCCTGCTTTGGGTGTGCTTGGTCTGGGTTGGGCTGTGCCTGAGCAAAGTAAAACAGCCACCCACAGGCACAGCGATGCTGCTGTGACTTCCCCACAGCTCCTTTCCTGCAGGAAGCCACTGCAGCCTCTGCAGCCTCTTGGTGACCCTGAGCATGCTGGACACCATGGGTGGCCAGAAGGAGCAGCTGATGCTGTCCCAGGAAGCTGAATCATAGCTTCATAGAATGGCTTGTGTTGGAAGGGACCTTAAAGATCATCTGGTTCTAACCCTCTGCCATGGGCAGGGACCCCTTCCACCAGCCCAGCCTGCTCAAGGCCTCATCCAACCTGGCACTGAGGGGGGGACAAAATGATCATTGCCCAATCCAGCCATCTTTGGAGTGACAATTTCTGCAGGGAGCTGTTTCTTGCCAGGGGGCAATTTGTTTGCTTGGAAACTGAGGGAAGAAGGCTCTGCAGGGAGGCCTGGAGCTGTGCTTTGCTCAGGAGTGGCAACTGCTCCATCAAGTTATCACCGACAAATAACCACATTCAGTTCCTCCAGGGAGTATGGAGGAGGTTTCTGAGAGCTGGAGTCCCTCCCAGCTACCAGGACTCTGATGAGGAGCACCCTGAGAGCTTTCAGCACAGATGAGTCATACCTAGGATTCTTTTAAGTAAGTTGTCCCACTCTCTCCACCTTTTTTTGGCTAGTGAAGCTCAGACTCAGATGGTGACCAAGTGTATGGAAAGAGGCAGATGCCAGCCAGAGGCACCTGGACAGGCTGGAGAAGTGGGCTCAGGGGAACCCCCTGAGGTTCAATAAGGCAAAGCACAAGGTCCTGCACCTGGGTCAGGGCAATCCTGGATATCAACCCAGGCTGGGGGATGATTGAGAGCAGCCCTGCAGAGGACTTGGGGGTGCAGGAGGGTGAGAAGCTGGACAGGAGCCAGCAGTGGGCACTTGCAGCCCAGAAGATAAATGGCAGCCTGGGCTGCATCAAAAACAGTGTGGCCAGAAATGGAGAGAGGGGATCCTGCCCCTCTGCTGTGTCCAGCTCTGGGCCCCCCAGCACAAGGTGGTCATGGATCCATGGGAGAGAGTTCAGAACAGGCCATGAGGATGATCAGAGGGCTGGGAGCACCTCCCCCTGTGGGGACAGTTTGGGAGGGTTGGGGCTGTTCAGCCTGGAGAAGGCTCCAGGGAGACCTTAGAGCAGCCTTTCACTAGCTGAAGGGGAACCTGCTGGAAGCTGGGGAGGGACTGCTCAGAAGAGCCTGTGGGGATAGGATGAGGAGCAATGGCTTTGAAACCAGAGCAGGGGAGATTTAGGTTGGACATTAGGAGGAAGTTCTTCACAATGAAGGTAGTGAGGCACTGGAAGAGGTTGCCAGAGATGTGGTGGAGCCTTCATCCCTGGAGACAAGCAAGGTCAAACTTGCTGAGTCCCTGAGGAACTTGCTCTAGTTAGAGATGTCCCTGCTGAGTGCAGTGACCTTTGAGGGTCCCTTCCAACCTGATGCATTCTGTGACTAAGGCTGGTGGAGGACATGCTCTGTGTGTGTGTGAGCTGCTGCCCCATCACCTCCAGCAGCAGCCCCAGCAAGCTGAAGAGTACCTGGGGTGTGAGCTCTGCCCCTGAAGAGCTCAGGCCCTCAAGGCTCTGCACCCTTTGGCCAGAGCCTGGCTGGGCAGCAGCTGGAGGCACAAATCCTGGGAAGCAGCTGCTTTAACTCCAGCTCCATCTATTTTCAATTAACTAATTGTCCTGAAGTTTTAGCAAACAGGAAATTGCAGTTTAATGGGGAGAAGAAACCATTACAGCCCTGAAGTGTCACTCTGGGAAGCAGGAGCCAGCATTTCTCCTGAGGGAGCCCAAGGAACTGCCTGTTCCTGCCTTCCCAGCAGTTCCACCCAGGTAATTTCTGCTCCCATCCCCCTCCCTTTCATGCCTGCCTTCTCACCACAGCAGTAATTCCCATCAGAAGAGGCCAGCATGCTGCTGCTGTCCCTCTCCAACAGCAATTCCTCACCCTCAAAAGGTGCAGGTCCACCCTGTCAGAGCTTGGGGTTGGACCAGCTCTGATTCTGGCCCCAGCTGAGGCAGAGGAGGTGATGAGACCTGCTGCACAACTATGTCCTGGCTGGGCTCCTCTGGTGCTGCAGAGTAAAGATGCTGAGGGGCCTGGGCACCCCTGGGATGAGAAA
Organism: Melanerpes formicivorus; assembly: GCF_026170545.1. Lineage (NCBI taxonomy): Eukaryota > Metazoa > Chordata > Aves > Piciformes > Picidae > Melanerpes > Melanerpes formicivorus. The sequence continues at coordinate 12,992,770 of NW_027142368.1, read as the reverse complement.
AGCCTGGGATTTTCAGTCTGGGAAAGAGCAGCCTGAGGTGGAGTTCATCAATGGGGATCAATACTCCAAGGGGAGGTGGCAGGAGGATAGGACCAGACTGTATCCAGTGCTGCCCAGGGGCAGGACAAGAGGTGACAGGCACACACTTGAACATATGAAGTTCCATCTAAGCATGAGGAGGAACTCCTTTTACCTAAGGGTGACAGAGCACTGGAGCAGGCTGCCAGAGAAGTCACCAGCTCTGGAGGTGTTCAAGGACCATGGCCATGGCACTTTGGGGACATGGTTTAATGGCCAGGGTGGGGTTGGACTGGCTGACCTTAGAGGGCTTTTCCTGCCCACAGAGGTGTGTGAGTCTATGACTGTGTGACACCTCTCCCCCCAGTGCTGCCATGGGATGCAGCAGGGCTGCCAGGCACACTGCTGCTCTCACTCCCTTTCATTCACCAGTGTCTCATTCTTTATTCAGGTGCAGAAGCTCCTCCCTCTTCCAAAACTGCTCAGTACAGAGGGAACACAGGAGATAAACCCCAGAAGTCCTTCCCATGGCACACCAAGAACTTGTAATGATCCTTTCAAGGCCATTAAATAACCCAAACCAAAGTGTGTTTCGTTTAGCAAACAAGAGGTAGGGAGGCAGAAGGGGGAGGGAACACTGGGCAGGTCTGACTGCAGCACCTGCTGAGGTCCATCCTGAGGGAGATGAGAAGATCACTGTTATCCACATGGTGGAGATTCCAGCCTGGACACCTCAGAGCTTCCTCAGGCCAAGGGGTGGCTCCCAGCTGCTGGGCTGCAGTCAGGCAGATCCACATCTTCCAGGTGAGGCTTCGCAGTCTGTGTGATTCAGAGGTTGGGAAGAGGCTCAGGAGGAGGGCGGTGCTGTGACAGTATCAAAACGTCTTTGAGAGCTGCTGCTGCTGCTGAGCAGAGGCTGGGCCGGGAGGAGGGAGGGCGCAGGAGGGAGGGAGGGAGGGAGGGCGCAGGCGGCGCTGCCGAGCCGGCCGGCGGCGCAGGGCTGAGGGGCGGAGCAGAGCGCTCAGACCGGCACCTTCTCCATCACCGCCCCCGGGACGTGCACCTCCTCCGCCTGCACCGTCACCGTGGCCGACTGCCCGCAGATGTGCTGGTGGTCCTTCCAGTCCTGCCAGGGCAGAGAGGGGCACAGGTTGTGGAGAGAGAAAAGGCTCTGGGGCAGCAGGCAGCCTGAAAACGCTCAGAGGGCCCTGGCAGGAGCTGTGCTTGAGGAGCACCTGAATGTGGAACAGAATCGACCTGCCAGGTCATGGAGTCCAACCCAGCACCCAGCACCATCTGATCAACTCAACCATGGCACCAAGGGCCTCAGCCAGGCTCTAAACACCTCTAGGGATGGGGACTCCACCACCTCCCTGGGCAGCACATTCCTATGGCCAATCTCTGTGAAGAACTTCTTCCTAACACCCAGCCTGAACCTCCCCTGGCACAGCTTGAGACTGTGTCCTCTTGTTCTGCAGCCCATCTGTGCTGGAGAGGATCTGAACTGCATGGCCAAAGGAGGCTAACCACAACAGGCTGCCCAGGGAGGTGGTGGAGAGGATCTGAACTGCATGGCCAAAGGAGGCTAACCACAACAGGCTGCCCAGGGAGGTGGTGGAGAGGATCTCAACTGCATGGCCAAAGGAGGCTAACCACAACAGGCTGCCCAGGGAGGTGGTGGAGAGGATCTGAACTGCATGGCCAAAGGAGGCTAACCACAACAGGCTGCCCAAGGAGGTGGTGGAGTCCCCATCCCTGGAGGGGCTCAAGAAATGTGTGGACAGGGCACTTGGGGACACAGCCTAGTGGCCATGGTGGTGTTGGGTTGTTGGTTGGACTGGATGATCTCAGAGGGCTTTTCCAACCCAAGCAATTCTCTGATTCTCTTCTATGGCCAGCAAAGGAACCCCACACTGGGTCAGTAGCAGAGGTGGAACCAAACTAAGCAGAAAGATGGATTCTCAACCTCAAAACCAGTCCAAGCCATCAGTGCCAGGTCATGGAAAATGTACTAAACCAGAGTCAGAACCCTGACTTAAATCCTCTCCTGAAGGACAGTCACTGCAAGCTCCTGAGGAACAGCCTCATTTCTGGTGTCACCTTTGAGAGCTGTGTGCCACTCCTGGCACCTTCCCCACCCATTCCATCCACACACTGCCCCTGACCCACAGGCCTGTCACTGCAGCCTGGCTGGGGGATCAGGGTGGGTGTGGGATGCTGGAGCTGCTGACCCTCACAAACCATGGGCTCTGGCTATTTCTCTCTTGAGCAGGCAGAGCTCCTGCAGGGCCAGAGAGCCCCCTGCAGACCATGGGATCTGCCAGACTCACAAAGAAGCTGATACCTTCCTCTGGCAGAAGGTGGAGCAGTAGTTGACCTTGTGGCATCCTGTGCACTCGTTGGTCGCCTCCCGGCCGCAGTTGACACAGGACTGCTGTGGAAAGGGACAGCACAGAGACCACATCAGAGAGAACAGCAGCAACAAGGGGACCACCAGGAAGCCAAGATGATGCGAGGTAACAGTGGGCAAGCTCCATTTGCCAACATATCACCAGCACAAGAGCACAAACCAAAGGAGCCCAGTGGTTCCTGGGCCTCCTTCAGAGACCTGCTCTGCTCATCATGTCCCTCTGGGCTGGGCACTGCTGAGGCTACACCTCAACTCCTGGGGTCAGTTTTGGGCTTCTCACTCCAAGAAGGACATTGAGGAGCTGGAACAGGTCTAGAGAAGGGCAACCAAGCTGGGAAAGGGTCTGGAGAACAGGGCTGGGGAGGAGCAGCTGAGGGAGCTGGGGGTGTTCAGCCTGGAGAGAAGGAGGCTGAGGGGAGAGCTTCTGGCTCTCTGCAGCTCCCTGCAAGGAGGCTGGAGCCAGGTGGGAACAAGAAACAAGAACCAGAGGAAAAGGCCTCAAGATGCCCCAGGGATGGCTTAAGTTGGACACAGAGGGCTGTCAAGGCCTGGCCCAGGCTGCCCAGGGCAGTGGTGCAGTCCCCATCTCTGGAGAGGTTTCCAAGCCATGGAGATGCAGCTCTGAGGGCTATGGGTTAGTGGTGCCCTGGCAGTGCTGGCTTAAGGGCTGGACTCCATGATCTTGAAGGTCTCTTCCAGGCATAACAACTCTGTGGATCCTGAAAACTAGGAGGCAGTAACAGGAGCAAGAACTTAAACCCAGAAGTAAGGTGAGCTATGACACATGGCTGAGAAATCACACCTGCTTCAAAAGGATGCTTCTGGGCCTGTCACTTTGTTCTTACATCACTGATAGCAATTAACATAACCTGGATGTTTAGGTGGAAACATCACTGAACTGCCACCAGCACAAGGACTTCACAGAGCCTCCTGTTTCCAGCTCATTAATTTCCTGACAGATCATTAGCACATCAGCCCCTGACAGGAAGAGCCTCTCCCTGTGAAAGTGTCTGCAGCTTCAGCAGCTGCTTCTCCAGACCTCACAGTGCCCTGATTAACACTCTGCTCATCACACCCTCTGCTCACACCTCACCAAGGTGCCCACAGCTGCTGACTGGGCTCTGTTTGCAGGGTTGGTGTACAGGGGGTGTGGGGCTCAGGCCACAAACAAGGAGCTTAAAGCTGCTCTTTGGCATTTGCAAAGCTTGTCCCAGAGGGATCCTGGGTGGGCAGAACCTGGATGGGACTGGAGGGGTGTGTGTGTCCCTGGAGATCCTGGAAAGACTACAGAGCTGGAAAGGCCTAGAGGCTGTAAGCTCATAGAATCACAGAGTGGTGTGGGTTAGAAGGGACCTTAGAGAGCATCTAGGTCCAGCCATCTTTTGACAAGGGCTTGCAGTGATGGGGCAAGGGGGTTAAGCTGGAAGAGGGCAGATTTAGACTCAAGGTTAGGAAGTTCTTGACAGTGAGGGTGGTAAGACACTGGAACAGGTTTGCCCAGGGGGGCTGTGAATGCCCCTTCCCTGGAGGTGTTCAAGGCCAGGCTGGATGAGGCCTTGAGCAACCTGGGCTGGTGGGAGGTGTCCCTGCCCAGGGTGGGGAGGTAGGACCTAGATGATCTTTAAGGTCCCTTCCAGCCTAAACCACTCCATGACCTGTGATGGGATTCCATAAACATGAGACATCCCCAGCTTACCTTGATGATGATTTCTGTTTTCCCATCCACATCTTCTGTGGGTTGAAACAACTGGTTCTGATATTGCTGCAAGGAAACACACACACAGGCTCATCAGCCTGCAGCCAGGGAGTGACAGGAGGGCTTGAAAAGGGGGCTCTCAGGGGAGGGTCCTGACAGAAAGGGTCCTTGCCCAAAGCTGCAGCTGAGGAGGAAGCTACCTCTGCCCTGAGAGGAGAGGGACACTGTGCCCTTAGGTGGAGGCAGATGAAGAACACTGTGAGTAAGGGCCTGAGGTGACCAACTGCCAGCTATGTGCAGCATTCACTCAGCTCCCTCTCCCAGCTCCAGCCACTCCTTCAGACTGCTGCCTGATCTGCCCCAAGGGATCTGCATCCCCATCAGGAGAACACAGGAAGTTAGGGAGGGGAACATGAGGACAATGCCAGGGTAACAGGGCCAAGTGCCATCCTCCTGGGCCAAAGTTTGGGTCATGTCCAGTCAGCCTGATCCAGGAGCAGACAAAAGAGCCTGGAGGGATTAGGGTAAAAACCAGACACAACTAACACCCCCCCTCCAGGACTTTAGAAACAGCATCAACCACAACCACTGCTCCTCCTTTTACCAGAGGCACAGGAGGGCTCTCAAACAGTGCTTGAATGAAGCCTTCCCCTGGAGAGGACTTCTGAAGTCCACTTTAGATCCACTTTGAACCAGTCCAGCTCCAGCCAGGTGCTGCTCCTCCTCCTGCTGTGCCATGCTGGGCTGAGAGACAGCAGTTCTAAAGCAAGACCTTCAAACCTGAGCCCTGATTTGCTTTACTGGGAACAGCCAAAAGGTCCACAAGCAGCCCAGGCCCCACCTTCAGGTGAAGCAGGTTGATCCAGGGGTGAGTGCAAGCCCAGGCCTGAGGAGACTGAAGGCTGAATGTACAGGTGTCTCTCTGACCTGACATGGCTGTGCTCCCCGCCCTGTGCAACCCCAGCCCTCAAACCATTCCTAAAGCCATGACACTAATTCCATGCAGAGGAGAGATGGAGGTGAGAGGGAAACCTCTTGCTGTGGACTGAAGGGCTGTGAGTTGTGCTGCTACTGGGCAGAAAGGTAAGAGCAGGCTAATGAGCAAGACATGGGCACAGCACCTCAGTGCTCCCAGCACTGTGCAGACAAAGCATCCTGGGGTTGGAAAACTCCGATGCTCACTTTGAGCCCCACAAGGGTGTCCAAGCCATGAGAGTTCTGGGGAATCAGCATCACAGAAGGGCAAAAAAGCAGGGGAAGGGCCTGGAGAACAAGCCCTGTGAGGAGCAGCTGAGGGAACTGAGGCTGTTCAGTCTGGAGACCTCATTGCTCTCTACAGGTCCCTGAGAGGAGGCTGGAGCCAGGTGGGGGTTGGCCTCTGCTCCCTAGTATCAGGTGATAAAACAAGAGGAGACAGCCTGAAATTGTGCCAGGAGAGGTTAAGGTTGGACATGAGGAAGAGTTTCTCTGCTGCAAGAGTGGTCAGGCACTGGCACAGGCTGCCCAGGGAGGTGGTGGAGTCCCCATCCCTACAGGTGTTCCAGAGATGTGTGGCCATGGCACTTGGGGACATGGTGCAGTGGCCTTGGTGGTGCCTGAAGGTTGCACTGGATGACCTCAGAGGTCTCTTCCAACCAAGACCAATCCTCACCTCACTCCAATCTCCTTGCAGGGAGCTGCAGAGAGCCAGAAGGTCTCCCCTCAGCCTCCTTCTCTCCAGGCTCAACACCCCCAGCTCTCTCAGCTGCTCCTCCCCAGCCCTGCTCTCCAGCTTGGTTGCCTTGCTCTGGAGCTGCTCCAGCTCCTCAATGTCTTCGAGTAAGAGGTCCAAAATTGAACCCAAGATTCAAGGTGTGAGAAGAGAAAGGACCAAGCCAGATACATCCAGACTTCCCCTAAAAACAGGTGCAAAACCCCAACCACCTCCAGTTCTGCACTGGGCTCACTGCCACTTTGGAGTCCTGAGGCCACTGCTGCTTGATGGAGCTACATTTCTTAAAGGCCTGACCCCTTTTAGGGTAATTTCCTACTCTCTTAGCCCTGAATTGATTTAATCTCTCTAAAAAAGAATTCAGATGGCCCAGCTGTCAGCTGCTGTAATCTCCCACCCTGGTTTTGGAGGGGGCTGGGGCTCTGAAAGCATCACTGCAGTGCCCAGAGGGCTGCTGCATTTGAAAGCCCTTGTCCCACTTTGGCACTGACCCCTTCCAGTCTCTCCAGGAGACCTCTTTAACCCACTGCCTGAAGATCTCTTAGTGCCTTCTGGCCCAGAGTTTGGTGAGCTCCTGTGTCCTGCCCCTCCTGAAGTTTACCTGGTATGAATGATGATGAAAATCACACTGCCAGCACCCAGCCCTGCTTTTAGTCCACTTCTTCAGGGCCAGAAGTGCAAATCTCTCTCTGAGAGAGACAGCTGAGCCTTTGGTGCCCTGCTCACTGCCTCCTAACCAGGCAGGAAACCCAACCTCCACTCAGTGCAGAGCACAGCTCCTGCTAGTCCTAGGTCTGGCACTTCAAGGTCTTTCAAACCAGCTCCAGAACCAAAGCAACCAGGCCAACCAAGCTGCTGCCAGATGGGAGCAGGCTGCCTCATTCTGGGGTGGTTAAGGCTCTCCAAAGCTCACTGACTGCTAAGCACAATGCAGGGAGTGGCTTGCACCACACAGCCAGGGATGTAACCCTGTGGTCAGAAGCTCTCTCACTGCTCACTTTGCTGCTCTCCAGGCAAGAGTGAGACCAAAGCAGCACAGAAGTCTGCACAGAGGCACACACAGAGGATGCAGCAGCTTGGAAGGGACCCTCCAAGGTCATCTGCAGTCAGCAGAGGCATCTCCAACTAGCTCAGGATGCTCAGGGCCCCACCAGGTTCAGCCTTGAATGTCTCCAGGGATGGGACCCCAAACACCTCTGGGCAACCTGTTCCAGGGTTTCATCACTCCCCTTGCAAAGAACTTCCTGCATGCTTGCTGCTCTCTTTCTCTACTCTGCTTAACCCTGGGGCCACCTCAGACCCCCCTGAGGGGCAGGAGAAGGCAGTGCTGTCCCCAGAGCTTTGCCCTCCCCTTTTGTCAGAGGCTCTCTCTCTTCTGTAGGGTCAGAAGAGGGATGTGGGCAGGAACAGCACTGGGGATACCAGGTCAGAAGTGTTGGCCCTCAGCCTCCCCAGGAGCTGGGCCACTCAGCTGGGTGAGCAGCTCCAGCCCTCAGTGAAAACTGCAGAGGCAAACTATTTACAGGCACAGGACTGAATGTTGTGTCCCCACTTGGGAAGCAGCCTGCTCCCAGGAGATTTCTCTAATCCCTCTGTGCACTAAGTCACCCTTCCAGGAAGAGCTGAGTCCCCAGCTCCATCAGGATTTAATCTGGTGTACATACAGCCTTTGCCCCATGGCTCTGCTGCAGTGACCCAACCAATCTTTTGTGCCTAACTCCCCAGGGACAGTGCACAGGAGCTCTGCAAGCTGGAGGCTTGTCCCATCACCACAGCCCCTTCTGAACAGTCCCTCCCCAGCCTTCCTGCAGCTCCCCTGCAGATATTGAAAGGCTGCTCTGAGGTCCCCCTGGAGCCTTCTGAACAGCCCCAACTCTCCCAGCCTGCCCCACAGGGAGGTGCTTCAGCCCTCTGATCATCCTCATGGCCTCCTCTGGATCCAATCCAGCAGAGACATGTCCTTGTGCTGGGGCCCCAGAGCTGGACACAGCAGAGCAGAGGGGCAGGATCCCCTCTCTACCTCTGGCCACACTGCTTTAGATGCAGCCCAGGCTGCCATTGGCCTTCTGGGCTGCAAGTGCCCACTGCTGGCTCCTGCCCAGCTCCTCACCCACCTGCACCTCCAAGTCCTCTGCAGGGCTGCTCTCCATCATCCCCCAGCCTGGGTTGATATCCAGGATTGCCCTGACCCAGGTGCAGGACCTTGTGCTTTGCCTTACTGAACCCCACCTCTCCAGCCTGTCCAGGTCCCTCTGGCTGGCATCCTCTCCTTCAGTCTTATCAGCCACACCACCCAGTGTGGATCATCTGTAAGCCTGCTGAGAGTGCACCCAATGTCCCTGTACCACTGATGGAGATACTGAAGAGCACTGCTCCCAGTACAGACCTCTCAGGGACACCACTGGTCCAGCACAAAGCAATCACCACCCAAGGATGAAGATGCTGAAGCCCTGGAATGGGTTGGCCAGGGAGGTGGTTGAGGCCCCAGCCCTGGAGGTGTTTAAGTCCAGGCTGGATGAGGCTCTGGCCAGGCTGATCTAGTGTGGGGTGTCCCTGCCCATGGCAGGGGGCGTGGAACTAGATGATCCTTGTGGTCCCTTCCAACCCTGACTGATTCTATGATTCTATGCCAACCACAGTGACCACTCACAGGACATGGGGGCAAGTCCATACCAGCACCTCTGGGTTTGGGGAGAAGGGGAAAACACTCAGCAGGGCATGGAGCCAGAACTGGGGTGCAGGCAGAAGCTGGTGCCAAGAAGAATCCAGGGTCCCTGCCTGGTGTCAGTTAGAGAGAAGAGGAGAGAACAGGGCAGTCCTTGCAGATCAGCCTTTATGGAGGAGAAAGGGCCACTGGGCACCAACATTGCTGCAGTGCCTCACCACAGGCCTCCTGTGAGACCAGCTGTGCTTGCACACTGCTCAGCAGGACACCTCTCCATCCTGCTGCTTGGCTTCCCCAGCAGCTCCACAGCTTGCTGAGGTTTCCTCTCTCTGCTTCTCTGGGCCATCAAAAACCTCTTTGCTAGCCCAGGTAAAGCAGCAGTCACCACAGGCCTGAAGATTCATCACCCTTCCTGCCCCAGGGTTCAGTGCCCCCAGCTCCAGCTCAGGACTCTACCCTCAGCAGTGTGGGGGCTGCTACCCCCAGCTCTAGAATCCCAGAACACTCTTGGCCTTTCTTCATGAAACCAGCCACTCAGGAAGGTTTCTCCTGGCAATGTTGCCCCTCAAGGCACTGAGAAGCAACTCCTAAGGGCCCCCACAGTTACAGCCAGCCCCACTCTGTACCCACCACCCAGCCACGACACCGCCCTCAGCCGCGCCGCCTCGCCGCCTCTGCCGTCCTTACCTCCTTCCTCTCCACATCAGCCTGGAGTTTGGCCTGGGTGACAGCAGCCTCACGGAAGGAGGAGCTGGCCTGCTTGGCCTGCTCAATGAGAGTCTTCAGCTGCTGGGCTGTGGTGAGCAAGGAGCTGACAGTCTCCTCCAGGTACAGCCAGCTCCGCTGCTCCGTCACCTCCAGCCTGCTCACCACCGAGGGGGAGACGGTTTTGGTGGGGGTGCTGGGGGGCACTGCCAGGGCAGGCAGCGAGGTCAACACTGCAGAGAAAGAAAGGAAAACAGGCACAATGTGGGGGGGATCACTTCCAGGAAGCTGGGGGTTTGGTGTGTGCTGGGGTGGGCTCTTTGATTGTCTGAACTAGGATCCAGGTGCGGCAGCTGTCGGCTAACCAGCGCTGCCTCCTGGGAGCCGGCCACACAGAGCTGCTCTGTGCAGGACAAGCCTGGATGCAGCCTCAACAGAGGCACTGCTGCACTCCCTCCAGCAGCTCCCTGCCATTCCTGCACTGGGGAGCCCACAACTGGACACACTGCTCCAGGTGCAGCCTCAACAGAGCAGAGGAGAGGAGAGGGGGAGGAGAACCTCTCTCAGCCTGCTATTCACACTCTTCCTCATCACCCCCAGGAGACCACTGGCACACTCTTGCCCAGCAGGGCACACTGCTGGCTGCCTCAACAGAGCAGAGCAGAGGAGAGGGGGAGGAGAACCTCTCTCAGCCTGCTATTCACACTCTTCCTCATCACCCCCAGGAGACCACTGGCACACTCTTGCCCAGCAGGGCACACTGCTGGCTGCCTCTAGAGGAGAGGGGGAGGAGAACCTCTCTCAGCCTGCTATTCACACTCTTCCTCATCACCCCCAGGAGACCACTGGCACACTCTTGCCCAGCAGGGCACACTGCTGGCTCATGGCAAACTCGCTCACCAGCACTGCCAGCTCCTTCCAGGTGTTTAAGGCCAGGCTGGGTGAGGCTCTGGCCAGCCTGATCTAGTGTGGGGTGTCCCTGCCCATGGCAGGGGGGTCGGAACTAGCTGATCCTTGCGGTCCCTTCCACCCCTGACTGATACTATGATACTATGACAGCAATTGGCAGCTCCTCCCCCCCTCCGCGGGGGGTAAAGGGACATTTCACGCTCAAAAGGCCTTAATTAAACCCTTAATCTCCAGCCATTTGCACATGAGTGGTGCAGAACTATTTGCACTGAGATATGAGTAAGAGATAACCCTGGTCCTTCCCTCGGGAGCTGTTTGCAGAAGAGCTTTCCCCCCCCAGCTGAACAATCTTTATCCCAGGAAGGTATTTGATAAGGAGGAATTGATAAGAGGAATTGCTTCCTACCCCTCACTTTGGCAGAGGTCCATGGGGGAGAGAAAAAACCCCACCAACCCAACCAGCCTTTTAATTAGTGACACAGAGATGTGAGTAAGGTTTGAACCTAACAGGATTTAACTCTGGGCAGAGCAGGAATGCACTGCCCTGGCGCTGAGGAAGGTCACACGCTGGGGAGAGCACAGGCTTGGGAGAGAGCCAAACCGCAGGAGGGAACAGAAGGTGTTTGCCTCGTGCATGCATCGCCTTTTCTCACTCCAAGAAGAGACACTGAGGAGCTGGAGCAGCTCCAGGGAAGGGCAACCATGCTGGGGAAGGGTCTGGAGAAGAGGGCTGGGGAGGAGCAGCTGAGGGAGCTGGGGGTGTTGAGCCTGGAGGAGAGGAGGCTGAGGGGAGAGCTTCTGGCTCTCGGCAGCTCCCTGCAAGGAGGCTGGAGCCGGGGGGAGGTTGGGCTCTTGTGCCAAGGAACAAGTGACAGAAGCAGAGGAAATGGTCTCAAGTTGCACCAGGAGAGGTTTAGGTTGGAGATAAGGAACAATTTCTGGCCCCCCTTCCCTTCTTTCCTTCTCTTCCTTCCATTTCCCTCCCTCCCTCTCTCCTCATTTCCCTTCCTCCCCCTCTCATTTCCCTCCCTCCCCCTCTTCCTCTCTTGCTCTCCCACTTCCTCTCCCTCTTTCTCTCCTTTTTTTCTCTTCTTCTCTTTTCCCTACTTGGGCAGGGCAGGAGACCGTGAGATGATGTAAGAAGCAGGATCACAACAGCCTCCTCTGCTAGCACCCCACAAATCAAAGGACTCCAGAAGAGAGTGAAAAGCTTCTCACCGAGTGGCAAATCTGTCTGCCTGAGCCTTAAGTACCGCCAGAGGCTTTCCTGCCTCTGCCTTTTGCCTTGTGCTGAGAAAGATGAGAGGGGGAAGTGAAGCACTGCTCACCGTGTCTGAGGGTGGACAATCAACATACCGATTTTGGGATGAGCTGTAGGAAGAGCAGCCTCAGGGAAGGGTGAGATCTGGCAGTTCTCCTGGTAGCTGGGGTAGTGAGGCTCGGGGTGACTGACCCGGCAAGGCTGCTGGACGTTGGTGTCCTGAACTGCAGAGCAACAGCAGCAGCATCAGTCCCTGCCTGCCAGGGCTGCCAGCCACTGCCCATGCCTCTCCCACCCACACCTTTAACCTTTGCTGCAGATCTGGAAGGCAAATGTCACTGCTGGCCTCTATCCCACACTACAGGATTCAGAGTCATCACACAGCTCCCACCCTGGCTCTCAGAGCAGGACAGATACCTCAGCAGAGCTCACAGCCCCCACCCTGGCTCTCAGAGCAGGACAGATACCTCAGCAGAGCTCACAGCCCCCACCCTGGCTCTCAGAGCAGGACAGATCCCTCAGCAGAGCTCACAGCTCCCACCCTGGCTCTCAGAGCAGGACAGATCCCTCAGCAGAGCTCACAGCTATTACTACAGGAGGAGTGAAAACATGCCAGAGATGAGCATAAAGCCCTAGAAAGCAGCAGAGGTGGACTTCAGCAGCTGCAACATCTGGGCAAAGCTTCTAGCTCTTGTGCAACTGGCATTTCAAGCTGCTGGCATCACCTCAGAGGCAGGACTGAGGTTACACACAGTCCCTCTGTGAGCTCCTGAGGAATCAAACCCTTCCTGCAGCACTCAGAGTGCTTCTTCCTGTAGCAATGGGTGGCCACACTCTTTCTCCCCCCCCCGCCCTCCCTCTCAGGGCTGTCAGGCAGCCAGCCCCCTGAGCTCTTACCAGTGGCTCCAGTGAAAACATCCCCCTGGGATGGGCTCTCTGAGATGATTGCTGTGGCTTCCACCGTGGAGGTGCGGTCGAAGGTCAGGGCACCGGAGGTAGTGATCTGCCCAGAAGGAGTCACAGTGACTGCAAACAGCAGAAGGAGGCTCAGAATTAACACTCAGCATGGAGGCCTTGGCTGCTCAGCTGCTGACAGCCCTGCTCTGGAGAGTCCAAAGCCAGAGAGCTCACAGATCCCACTACCTACAGGTTCCAGCACCTGCAAAGACAGCTGGGGAGGGACTTAAAGTATCAGTCAGGGTTGGAAGGGACCACAAGGATCATCTAGTTCCAACCCCCCTGCCATGGGCTTCTTCTAAGGGCTTGTTGTGATAGGAGGAGGGGTGGTGGATCTGAGCTGGGAGAGGGGAGACTGAGACTGGGGATTAGGCAGAACTTCTTGACAGTGAGGGTGAGGAGAGACTGGAACAGGTTGCCCAGGGAGGCTGTGGATGCTCCCTCCCTGGAGGTGTTGAAGGCCAGGTTGGATGAGGCCTTGAGCAAGCTGGGCTGGTGGGAGGTGCCTGTGCACACAGCAGGGGGAAGAGAACAGAAGAGGAGAACAGAAGAGAACAGAACCAGACCAGGTTGGAAGAGATCTTCAAGATCACCAAGTCCAACCTGTCATCCAACACCACCCAACCAACTAACCCATGGCACCAAGCACCCCATCAAGTCTCCTCCTGAACACCTCCAGTGATGGTGACTCCACCACCTCCCCAGGCAGCACACTCCCATGGACAATCACTTACTCTGTGTAAAACTTCACAGTATCACAGTATCACTTAGGTTGGAAAGGACCTCGAGGATCATCGAGTCCAACCTGACACCGCAGACCCCATGACTAGACCATGGCACCAAGTGCCACGTCCAATCTCCCCTTGAACGCCTCCAGGGTCGATGACTCAACCACCTCCCTGGGCAACCCGTTCCAATGACGAATGACTCGCTCGGTGAAGAACTTCCTCCTCACCTCGAGTCTGAACCTCCCCTGGCGCAGCTTGAGACTGTGTCCCCTTGTTCTGGTGCTGGTTGCCTGGGAGAAGAGGCCAACTCCCTCCTGGCTACAACCACCCTTCAGGTAGTTGTAGAGGGCTATAAGGTCACCCCTGAGCCTCCTCTTGTCCAGGCTAAACAATCCCAGCTCCCTCAGCCTCTCCTCATAGGGCTTGTGTTCAAGGCCTCTCACCAGCCTTGTTGCCCTTCTCTGGACACGCTCAAGTGTCTCAATGTCCTTCTTAAACTGAGGAGCCCAGAACTGGACACAGTACTCAAGGTGCGGCCTAACCAGAGCAGAGTACAGGGGCACTATGACCTCCCTGCTCCTGCTGGCCACACTATTCCTAATGCAGGCCAGAATGCTATTGGCCCTCCTGGCCACCTGAGCACACTGCTGGCTCATATTCAGGTGGCTGTCGATCAGCACACCCAGGTCCCTCTCTGTCTGGGAGCTCTCCAGCCACTCCGACCCCAGCCTATAGCTCTGCATGGGATTGCCATAGCCAAAGTGCAGCACTCGGCACTTGGACTTGTTGAAAGCCATCCCATTGGACTCTGCCCATCTGTCCAGTCGGTCGAGGTCCCTCTGCAGAGCCTTTCTACCCTCTAACTGACTAACATCTGCCCCTAACTTTGTGTCATCTGCAAACTTGCTGATGACTGACTCTACCCCTTCATCCAGATCATCAACGAATATGTTGAAGAGGACAGGGCCCAGCACTGATCCCTGGGGGACACCACTGGTGCCTGGCCTCCAGCTGGATGTGGCACCGTTCACGACCACTCTCTGGGCCCGGCCCTCCAGCCAGTTCCTAACCCAGCACAGAGTGTAGTGGTCCAATCCACGGGCTGACAGCTTAGCCAGCAGTTTGCTGTGGGGGACGGTGTCAAAGGCCTTGCTGAAGTCCAGGTAGACCACATCCACAGGCCTCCCCACATCCACCAGGCGGGTCACCTGATCATAGAAAGAGATCAGGTTGGAGAGGCAGGATCTGCCCTTCCTGAATCCATGTTGGCTGGACCTGAGCCCTTGGCCATCCTTCAGGTGCGCAGTTATTGCTGCCAGGATAATCTGCTCCATCACTTTCCCTGGCACTGAGGTCAGGCTGACTGGCCTGTAGTTTCCAGGTTCCTCCATCCGACCCTTCTTGTGGATGGGGACCACGTTGGCCAGTTTCCAGTCATCTGGGACCTCACCAGTGAGCCAGGACTGGAGGAAAATGATGGAGTGGCCTAGCTAGCACATCCGCCAGCTCTCTCAGCACCCTAGGATGGATCCCATCTGGTCCCATGGACTTGTGGATATCCAAGTGGCTCAGCAGGTCCCGAACTAACTCCTCATGGATTTCCAGGGTATTACTCTGCTCCCCGACCCCAACGCCCAGCTCCGGAGACCACTCATCCTGAACTCCTGCCTTGCTGTTAAACATTGAGGTAAAGAAGGTGTTCAGGACCTCAGCTTTATCCTCATCCTCAGTAACTGTGTTCCCCTCCAGGTCCACTAGGGAGTGCAGGTCCTTCCTGCCCTTCTTATTGTTAATATATTTATAAAAATGCTTTCTATTATCTTTGACTGAGGTGTTCAGCTTCAGTTCCAGCTGGGCCTTAGCCTCCCTAATTTTATTCCTACATAATCTAACAGCTTCCTTGAACATACCTCGAGAAGCCTTCCCCTCCTTCCAAAGGTGATACAGCCTCCTCTTCCCCCTTAAATCCTCCAGGAGCTGCTTGCTCATCCAGGCTGGTTGCCTTCCCCGCCGGCTTGCCTTCCGGCACATGGGAACCGCCAATTCCTGTGCCTTCAAGAGCTCCTGTTTGAAGTAGGTCCAACCCTCCTGAACCCCTTGGTTCATGAGGGCTGGCACCCAGGGGACTTTGCAGACAAGTTTTTTAAATAGGCTGAAGTTCGCCCTTCGGAAGTCCAAGGTGGAGGTTCTGTTGGTGCTCCTCCCAATCTCCCTGCATATTGAAAACTTCACTATCTCGTGGTCACTGCACCCTAGGCAGCCTCCCACCATCACATCTCCCACCAGCCCTTCCCTATTGCAGAACAGCAGGTCAAGCAGAGCCTGTCCCCTGGTAGGCTCGCTTAACAGCTGTGTCAGGAAGCAGTCCTCCATTCGCTCCAGGAATCTTCTGGACTGCCTCCTCCCTGCTGAATTAAGTTCCCAGCAGATATCTGGGAGGTTGAAGTCACCAACAAGGACAAGATCAGATGATCTTGAGACAGCCTCCAGTTGCTTGTAGAACAACTCATCAGCCGCCTCATCCTGGTTGGGTGGTCTGTAACTTCCTCCTGACCTCCAGCCTAAACCTCCCCTGGCACAGCCTGAGACTGTGTCCTCTTGTTCTGGTGCTGGCTGCCTGGGAGAAGAGACCAACCTCTGCCTGTCTATAACCTCCCTTCAGGTAGCTGTAGACAGCAAGAAGGTCTCCCCTGAGCCTCCTCCTCTCCAGGCTAAGCAACCCCAGCTCCCTCAGCCTCTCCTCACAGGGCTGTGCTCCAGACCCCTCCCCAGCTTTGTTGCTCTTCTCTGGACACCTTCCAGCAAGTCAACCTCCTTCCTAAACTGAGGGGCCCAGAACTGGACACAGGACTCAAGGTGTGGCCTAACCAGTGCTGAGCACAGGGCAGAATGAGCTCCCTGCTCCTGCTGGCCACACTGTACTTGATGCAGGCCAGGATGCCCTTGGCCTTCTTGGCTGCCTGGGCACACTGCAGGCTCATGTTCAGCCTACCATCAACCAGCACCCCCAGGTCCCTCTCTGCCTGGCTGCTCTCAGCCACTCTGCCCCCAGCCTGTAGCACTGCATGGGGTTGTTGTGGCCAATGTGCAGAACCTGGCACTTGGATGTGTTCAATCTCCTGCCCTTGGCCTCTGCCCATCTGCCCAGCCTGTCCAGGTCCCTCTGCAGAGCCTCTCTATCCTCAGGCAGATCAACTCCTGCCCCCAGCTTGGTGCCATCAGCAAATTTACTGCTGATGGACTCAATACCCTCATCCAGATCATCAATGGAGATGTTAAAGAGCATGGGGCCCAGCACTGATCCCTGGGGCACACCACTGGTGCCTGGCTGCCTCACAGCACCCTCACAGTAGCAAACCAATACCAAACCAGCTTGAACCTCTTTGGGGGATGAGAAAAACCCACCCCAAAGTCTACAGCACCCTTGGGTATTCTCTTCCTGCTCTTGCTGATCACCTCACCCTAATTTTAGCTGCTCTGTTTTGGCTCTTTGCTGCTTCCTCCCCAAATTCCCTGCCTATGTGTTGCCATCCAGATGAGAGCAGTAGGAAACACGAGCCTGACAGGGAATGTGTGAGCTGGATGAGCTTGCAAATGAATTTCTCTCCTCACACAGATGGTTTGATGATCAAACCCAGTAAGTAACAAAGCTGAGTGCTAGAGAGGAATATGGAGATGAAAGCATCACCTTCTGCCTGCTTCATTAACAACTTTCAGGCTATGGATTTCATTCCAGCTGCTCAGAGCTACTCCTCCAGGGATTTCAAGCACAAATCACACTCCACAGCCCCCCCCCTACTAGCTTCTAGAGGACAAAAGCTGAGCTCAGGGTGGGGGTTTCTGGAGGGCAGTGAAGGGCCAGCCTTCCCCTCAACCTCCTGTCAACAGGAGGAAATGTCTCACGTGTCCTTTGTGAAGAACCCACCTGAAGCCCAGGAGGGATCAAGGATTTCACAGCTCCCTGGCACTGCCAGGCTGAGAAAGCAGCTAGGGGGGGGAAAATGTCACTCAGACCTCTCTCAGAACACAAGATGAAACCTCCTGCTGACTGCAAAAGGATGCTGAGGGGCTTGAAACCAAGCCTCCTGGAGGTCCAGAGCTGCACTTCTTCCTGCTCGACCTGCAGGCTTGTTTCTACACAACAGGAAGTGAAGGCAGCTCAAGACACTGAGTCAGCACAAGCACGGGCAGGGTCCTGCAGCTGGGTGGAGGCAACCCCAGGCACAAAGCCAGGCTGGGCAGGGACTGGCTGGAAAGCAGCCCTGAGGACAGAGACTTGGGGGTGCTGGGGGACAAAAAGCTCACCAGGAGCTCTCAGTGTGCACTTGCAGCCTGCAAAGCCAATCAGATCCTGGGCTGCATCAGGAGAAGTGTGGCCAGCAGGTCAAGGGAGGTGATCCTCCCCCTCTGCTCAGATCTGCTGAGAACCCACCTGGAGTACTGCCTCCAGGTCTGGAGCCCCTATTACAAGAGGGATGTGGAGGTGCTGGAAGGTGTCCAGAGAAGGGCCACAAGGATGATCAGAGGGCTGGAGCACCTCTCCTGTGAGGACAGACTGAAGGAGTTGGGGCTGTTCAGTCTGCAGAAGAGAAGGCTCCCAGGTGACCTCATTGTGGCCTTCCAGGATCTGAAGGGGGCTGCAGGAAGGCTGGGGAGGGACTGCTCAGGATCTCAGGTAGTGATAGGACTAGGGGGAATGGAATGAAGCTGGAGGTGGGGAGATTCAGGCTGGAGGTGAGGAGGAAGTTCTTCACCATGAGAGTGGTGAAGCCCTGGAATGGGTTGTCCAGGGAGGTGGTTGAGGCTCCAGCCCTGGAGGTGTTTAAGGCCAGGCTGGATGAGGCTCTGGCCAGGCTGATCTAGTGTGGGGTGTCCCTGCCCATGGCAGGGGGGTTGGAACTAGCTGATCCTTGTGGTCCCTTCCAACCCTGACTGATGCTGTGATACTATGACACCCAGGGAAGAGGAAGGGGCAGGAAACAAGACACTTCCCTCAGCTGCCCAGGTCCCAGGGGCAACTGACAGACCTACAATAGCTAGGCTGAGGCAATGCCTCATCCAATTCTGACCAGGAGAGAAGAACCTACAGGTAGTGGCAGCTGTGGCAGGAAGCAGAGTGATGTTTTTGGGGCAGTCCTTCTTCACTGGGGTTGCAGGCATCTCGTTGTCTTTCTTCCTCCTCTTGTAGGGCACAAAGAGCCGGACTGGGCCACTCTAGGCAAAACACACCACAGAGAGAAGAGAAAGAGGAGAAGGCATTAGCTGAGGAACCTCTCTGGAGGCCTTGGGGCTGCTCTCACCTTTGCAGACACAGCTAAGGTCATGCAGCATGGGTCCCACCCGTGGAAGATGTGTGGTTTGCCAACAACTGGCCAAGAAACTTTGGGTTGTCCACAGTAAAAGAACTCAGGGGGGGAGGAGGGGGGAAGGAAAAAAGAGGTGAAGCTCCCTCCTGCTGAAGAGGCACAAATTCAGCCTCTTCCCACTGATGGGTAAGGAGCAGAACTGGAAAGATGGGGCTCAGGGGAAGAAGGGGCCCTCAGGGGAAGAAGGGGGCCCCTCAGGGGAAGAAGGGGGGCCCTCAGGGGAAGTTTGAGATCTAGGAAACAAGCAAATCATCCAGCTCATGGCAGAAAAGCAATGCAAACCACCAAGCAAAACTGCAGACTTCTGCTTTCAAGACTTTAACCTCAGTTTGGAAACAAACAGACACCAAACCAAACCCCAAACCAACCAGCCAGCCCACCACCCACCTACCAACCCAGCAACCAACCCACCCAAGCAGTTCAATATGAAAACACAGATCCAACTTAGAGTCTTACATCAATTCCTCACAGTTTTTTCCAGCTCAAAAGTGTGCCATTTGAGTCAACCCCCCCCTCCTTTCTCCATGAAGCATGAACAAAGCAACCCTAATACCCATGAGCACTTCTAAGGTGCTCATGACCTGCTCACACATGGCTGTGGCAGCTTGACTGATGAGATTTGGAGGC
This sequence comes from Melanerpes formicivorus, assembly GCF_026170545.1. NCBI lineage: Eukaryota > Metazoa > Chordata > Aves > Piciformes > Picidae > Melanerpes > Melanerpes formicivorus. Next base: position 12,973,717 of record NW_027142368.1, on the reverse strand, counting down.
AATGGAGGTAAAAGCTGCAGCTCACCAGAGACATGTCATCACAGCAGGCAGCACAAGTGCAAGAGGCAGCATGAGGATTTAAAATCCCATCCTGAAAGGAGAAGATCACAGTCAGCACTGGAGCCCCCCAAACCACCAAGAGAAGGAGTGGATTCTGCCAGAAGCTCCAGCCAGCTTCCAAACCCCAATTCCCTCCTAGGGTTATCCCTGTGTGGTAGCAGAGAGGGCTGCTGCCCTGCATGATGGTGCTGGAGTGAGTGGCTGTGATGAGGGTGAAGGAAGATCAACCCATTTTCAAATGAAGAAGCTCACCAGGAGCTCTCAGTGTGCACTTGCAGCCCACAAAGCCAATCAGATCCTGGGCTGCAGCAGGAGAAGTGTGGCCAGCAGGGCAAGGGAGGTGATCCTCCCCCTCTGCTCAGCTCTGGTGAGACCCCACCTGGAGTACTGCCTCCAGTTCTGGAGCCCCTATTACAAGAGGGATGTGGAGGTGCTGGAAGGTGTCCAGAGAAGGGCCAGGAGGATGAGCAGAGGGCTGGAGCTGCTCTGCTCTGAGGACAGACTGAAGGAGTTGGGGCTGTTCAGTCTGCAGAAGAGAAGGCTCCCAGGTGACCTCATTGTGGCCTTCCAGTATCTGAAGGGGGCTCCAGGAAGGCTGGGGAGGGACTGCTCAGGATCTCAGGCAGTGATAGGACTAGGGGGAATGGAATGAAGCTGGAGGTGGGGAGATTCAGGCTGGATGTGAGGAGGAGGTTCTTCCCCATGAGAGTGGTGAAGCCCTGGAATGGGTTGTCCAGGGAGGTAGTTGGGGCACAGTCCCTGGAGGTGTTTAAGCCCAGGCTGGATGAGGCTCTGGCCAGGCTGATCTAGTGTGGGGTGTCCCTGCCCATGGCAGGGGGGTTGGAACTAGCTGATCCTTGTGGTCCCTTCCAACCCTGACTGATACTATGATATGATACTATGATACTATAAATGAAAGCTCTGCATTTGGGACTTGATATCAAGTTCCTGCAGCAGCAGAAATCAATCTTTAAGCCCAATGGCAATGCCAGTTTCTCCACCAGGCACCTGGAGACTTGCAGGAAGTAAAGGACTTGAGTAAAGGAGCTCTCTGTGGAGACAGGTGAAACAGTTGGGCTTGTTGAGCCTGGAGAAGGTTCCAGGAAGAGCTTAGAAGAGCCTTCCAGTAGCTGAAGGGGGCTACAGGAGAGCTGGGGACAGGCTTTTTACAAGGGCCTGCTGTGAGAGGTGATGGCTTTGAGCTGGGAGAGGAGAGATTCAGCCTGGAGATTAGGAATAAATTCCTGACAGTGAGGGTGGGGAGACACTGGAACAGGTGGCCCAGGGAGGCTGTGGGTGGACTCCATCCTGCACCAGCTGGAAGCCCTCTTCAAGCAGAGGCTGTTTGAAAACACACCGAGGAAATCTCCTCTCGCATCCCCAGCGCTCGACCCAACCCCAACTCCAAAGCGCCACCACACCCCAGGCCTGGGCAGCAGCAGGGGGCAGACTCTGCCCTGACTCCACCTGCCCCTTCCAGCAGCAGCAGAAGGGAAGCAAGCAAACTTAAGCTTACATGAATCAGGCACTGCAGAGGCCTGCCAGCGTAGCGGATGCTCCGCTTCCAGTCCTTGCTGCTGGCGCGGCCTGCCATCGCCTCGAACTCCGTGGGGCTGTACCAGTTGTTGCCTTGCTTGATGCACCGCCCACGGCCTCCTGAAGGACCAAGGGAGGAAAGAAACTGGTAGGAAACAGTGTGGCCAGCAGCAGCAGGCAGGGCATTCTGCCCCTGTGCTCAGCACTGCCTAGGCCACACCTCGAGTCCTGTGTCCGGGCCTGGGCCCCTCGGTTTAAGGAGGATATTGAGACTCCTGAACGTGTCCAGAGAAGGGCAGCGAGGCTGGGGAGGGGTCTTGAGCACAGCCCTGTGAGGAGAGGCTGAGGGAGCTGGGATTGTTCAGCCTGGAGAAGAGGAGGCTCAGGGGAGACCTTCTTGCTCTCTACAACTCCCTGAAGGGAGGCTGTAGCCAGGAAGGGGTTGGTCTCTTCTCCCAGGCAACCAGCACCGACACAGCCTCAAGCTGTGCCAGGGGAGGTTTAGGCTGGAGACAAGGAGAAAGTTCTTCCTAGAAAGAGTAATTGGCCATTGGAATGTGCTGCCCAGGGAGGTGGTGGAGTCACTGCCCCTGGAGGTGTTCAAAAAGGGATTGGATGTGGCACTTGAAGCCATGGTTTAGTTGTCAGGAGGTGCTGGGTGACAGGTTGGCCTTGATGGTCTCTGAGGTCTTTTCCAATCTTATTGATTGTATGAAAGCTTCAGAATCATTTTTTCTCCACTTGTCTAAGGAACTCAAGACTGAAACAGGGCCAAAAGAGCCATCAGCAAACATGCCCATCTGCTGCTTCTCACTGCTCTAGGTAACCATGCCCATTCATTGTGGACAGGCTGGATCAATGGCAGAGGTCAGTGGGAGGAGGCTCAACAAGGCCAAGTGCCTGCTCCTGCACTTGGGTCACAACAACCACATGAAGGCTTCAGGTTGAGGCAGAGTGGCTGCAAACTGCCCAGCAGAGAAAGACCTGGGGGGGTTGGTGGCAGTGGCTGGAGATGAGCCAGGCTGTGCCCAGGTGGCCAAGGTGGCCACCAGCATCCTGGCCTGGATCAGCAATGGTGTGGCCAGCAGGAGCAGGGCAGGGATTGTCCCCCTGGATTGGGCACTGCTGAGGCCACACCTCAAATCCTGGGTTGTTCTGGGCCACTCACTTCAAGAAGGGGCTGGAGTGAGTCCACAGAAGGACAACCAAGCTGGGGAAGGGTCTGGAGAACAGGGCTGGGGAGGAGCAGCTGAGGGAGCTGGGGGTGTTGAGGCTGGAGAAAAGGAGGCTGAGGGGAGACCTTTTGGCTCCCTGCAACTCCCTGAAAGGAGGCTGGAGCCAGGTGGGGGTCAGGCTCTCTTCCCCAGGCACATGTGATAGGATATGAGGAAACTGCCTCAAGTTGCCCCAGGGGAGGTTTAGGTCAGACATGAGGAAAGATTTCTTGCCCTTGAGGGTTGCTAAGGCCTGGCCCAGGCTGCCCAGGGCAGTGGTGGAGCCCCCATCCGTCAGAGATGTGCTGAGGAACATGGTTTAGCACCAGACTTGGCAGAGTCAGAGAATGCTTAGACTCAATGCTCTTAAGTCTTTTCCAAGCAAAGCAGTTCTAGGCTTCTAGGAAGGTTGCAGTTACCTGAGCCAAGTCTGTTCTTATAGAGAATGCCACTGATGTTCCTGCACCTCACTGGGAGCTCGTTCTCATACACAGATGGGTCCCAGTTGTACTTGGTTCCAGTCTTCCCTTGGACAGATGCTAAAGGGGTAGGAGGAGACTGTGGTCCTTTGGGGAAGATAAAAACAAGAGAGAGAAAAGAAAAGAAAAGTTACAGCAACCAAAACCCACCTGGCTGCACCTTGAGATGCTCAGCTCAGGCAACCACATGAAGCAGTTGACTGGAGCAGCTCACACCTCTCCACAGCACCACGTTCTGTGGTGCACCACCAAAAACCCCAATGCAGCTGGAATGTTCTCCAAAGGGCTGAAAACAAAGCCAAGTGCATGGTAGGGAAGACTCTCAACAGCTCATGAAATGCTGAGGTGGTTATCTGCAGCTGGTTGGTTCTTCCCCTTTCCCAGAGGCTGATCCTGGAAGGTGTTTCTGAGACTGCTGTAGGTTTGCCATCGTGTGGGGAAAAAGGGCCAAGCAGCTGTGAACCAAAGAGCTCAGCAACACAGAGACCAGCTCTTGTGGCACTGAAACATCAGCAAGTGGCATGAATGGGGAGAAAATTCTCTTCAAGGGCCCTTTACCATGAACCCAGATGCAGAGGTAGGAGAATCCTATTTTTATTAGCAGCCTCACCATCTGCTCTTGGGGGTGGGATGGGTGTGGAAAGGTTAAGGGGCAGCCCAGCAACAGAGCCTTTCAAGAGGCTTATTTGGCAAGGATGAGGGCAAAGAGTAAGCAAATCAAAAGTATTTCTGCCAGAAAACAAACAAGCTAAGCACTCTTCTACTCCCAACACATACAACCAAACAGGGACAAATGACCCTTACAGGGCAGCTGCATCATTTTCTGCACAGAAAACCTTTGGGTTGTGCTAATCCTGGAAACAATTAGTGTGGAGAAGGAGCAACCTCTCCAGCAGGGTGATGCTTCAAGAACACATTGCCTTGTACCTGGTGTGAGAGGTGCTGATGGCCCCTTCAACCCTGTGGTTTCCACAATGCTGCCATCTGTGTGAACCACTATGAGAGTGGCTTTCTCAGGGTTCAAGCTGTCCCCAATTTGGAGGGCTGTCCTCCCAGACTAGAGAAGAAATAAAGAGTTGAAGTTAATCAAACACCCAGGGCTTATTTTAGCATTTCCCCCCCCCCCAAACCTTCACAGGGCACCCTCAAACTCCCATCAGTACAGCAGTTACTAGGTTAGCTTCTGAGGTTTCAGCCAACCAAATGCCACAGTTAGATGTTCCAGGCCAACAGTTCCATTACAGAATGAGTTTGGGGGGGGATGGAAAGACAAAAAGAAGCCTCTCCACAGGATAAAGAAGAAGCTGATGTCCCCCAGCTAGTGGTTTTGTGGCTTAAAGCCTGTATGCTGCAATGGAATAGAAGCACAGAAGGCACTGGGTTTGAAGGGACCTCTAAAGGTCATCTAGTCCAACTCCCCTGTAGTAAGTAGGGATATCTGACTAGATCATGTAGCTCAGAGTCCCATCAAGCCTGACAGATGGGTCCTCCACCACCTCCCTGGGCAACCTTTTCCAGTCTTCACCACCCTCATAGTAAAAAAACTTCCTAATGCCCAATCTAAATCAACCCTTCCTGAGTTTCAAACCCCTGCCCCTTGTCCTACTGCTACAAGGCCTTCTAAACAATCCCTCCCCAGCTTTCTTGTAGAGCCCCTTCAGATACTGAAATGCCTCCTTGGAGCTTTCTCTTCTCCAGGCTGAACAACCCCAACTCTCTCAGCCTGTCAAGCCAAGAACACTCTAGAACAAGAAAAGACCTAAGATCCATACCTGGTGCCAGAGTAATGTCACATCATCTTCCTCTTAGCTCTCTGGAGCTTCAGAAAATGTTTCATACAGTCCTAAACTCCTCTTTGACCTCCCTACAGCTCAAACACAAAGCAAGCTCTTCATTCCCACTAAGAAAGGTACAGGTGGGAGTTTGCTGAGGCCTCAGCTGAAAGGACTTACCAGCACATGGCCTGAAATGGAAGCTGCATTTGCCACAGATGTGGTGAAAACATTGTCTGCCGAGGCACCAACGTTGGCTACTGTCACTGTGGTGACTTCTGAAATGCAAACCAGACACAAAGTCAACGCTCTGCTGCACCCAGAGAGCCTGAGAAGCAGCAAAAAAAACCCCACCAAACTGCATTTCCTTCTGCCTTCCTATTCACAATTAACCTTCTCTTTCAGGGCACCTATAAGTTGTAATAAACACAGTCAATTCCAATTTGTGTCAAGCTTTGGGCTGAACACTCTTTTAACTCCCTTGAGACCACAGCAGGAGTTATCAGCATGGGATTAAGCTAAGGGAAGAATAATTATTAAGTCTAGTTGCAGATGTCCCTGCTCACTGCAAAGGGGTCGAACTAAACGACCTTTCAAGGTCCCTCCCCACCAAAACCAACCCCAAAAGCATGATTCATTTTATTACAAGAGAGAGGACTGGAAAACATCAAGAGAATGTCTGGCTCTCCCTCTGCCATAAATTCGTTTGTAAGGTGTCATTACCTATACTTCCACTGACTTCAGTGACAGACTGTCCAAACTTAAGAGTCATTTTGGACTGCCCACCCCAAATCAGAGAATCGTTAAGGTTGGGAAAGACCTCTTAAAAATCACCAAGTCCACCTAAAGTCAAGTCCCACCCTTCTAAGCAGGGAGATTTCAGTACCACCCATGGCCTGAGGGTACCACCACCACTGAAAGCTCATCTAGAGATAGGGATCTAGGTATGAAGGGCTCTGCTAGCAGCTCGCCTGCGAAACTCTGCATGTGTCAGGGCACTTTGCTGACGGGACACAGGGGGCACGGCAACTTGAGATGCGCAAGGGCAGCCCTGGCTCGTTTTACGTGAGGCTGTGTGATGTGAAAGGGAGCAGGGTGTGATTTTTCTCAGGGAGGAAAAGCGATTCCAGCCCAGCTCGGAGTCGCTGCGCCCCGAGGGGGATGACTGCACTTGTGCGCCGAGCGGGGGCTGCCGGCTGCAGCCCGGAGCACCGCAGACGCTGGTGAGAGCCGAGGCGGCGCCGTCCCCGGCGGCTGGGTGGCGCTGGAGGAGCGGAAGGCGCTGGAGCCGCCGGCGCTGAGGGGAGCGGCGCATGCGCGCTCCGCCCGCCCTGACCTGCGAAGGCGGTTGCGGCCTCGTCGGCGTTAGGCAGGGGCTCGGCTCCCATCTCGATGTGTTCGGCATCTGCCGCCATCACCGTCACCTGCGCCGCCGCCTGCTCCTCCTCCTCTTCGGGCTCCGCCTTCGAGGCCGCGGCTTGCTGCGGCTGGCGCTGCCGCCCGGGTTCCTCTGCGGCTGCCGCAGCCGCCGCCGCCGCCGCCACCGCCGCCGCTTCCGCTAAGCCCAGCTGCTTCGCCGCCGAGTCGGCGTCCTCCATCCGAGGCGGCCGGCGGCGGCGGGGGAGCCGAATGGCCCTAGCGGGCCCCACCACCCGCCGCTTCCCTCCGCGGACGCCGCTGGAGAGGGTCTCTGGGGCGGGAGAGGGCTGCGGGGGGGCGGGGGTCGGTCCCCCGAGGTCACTTGTGCGCTCTTCGGCGGTGTGCCGAGCGGTGCCGAGCTCGCCCGAGCGCTTACGAATGTGCTCCCCGGGCAGAAGCGAGCGGTTCCGAACCGCTTCCGATGGTGCCCGAAGTGTCCCGAGTCTTTCCAGGCCTCGTTCGAAGGCGAACGGCGGTTCCCGACCAGCGGGGCCCGCGTTTCGTGCGGCCGGCCAATCCCAAGGCAGGGCTCCGATGAGCCCGGCCGAGTCCGTAGAAGCGCGGCCCGAAGCGATACCTGACAGATCGGGTGGGGGAATCCGAGTCCGCCCGAACAGGGCCGAGTCCCCGAGCGGTCCGGCCCAGAGGGTCGAAGAATTCCGAGTCAGCTCGAGCCTCTTCCGATCCTGCCCGAAGGCGGGGGAGGCGCGAGCGTGGAAAGCCGAGCCGGGCCGAGTCCTCTCCGATCGCGTCCGAATTCCCTTCCGCCGGCTCGAACGGAGACACCCGAGCGGGCAGAGACCGAATCCGCCCGAAAGCGACCGAACCGGGCCGAGCGCTCCGATCGCACCCGAAGGCAGAGAAAGGGCGGGGACAGGAGTGGGCGGGGGGAAAGCGGCGAGCTTTGAGCGGTCGCTGCGCAGGGGCTGCCGGGATGGTGGAGGACCGGCAGGCGGCGCGGAAGGGCAGCCAAGATGGCGGCGATGAGGCGAGGTGAGCGGCGGCGGCTGATTCCCGCTGTTAGAGGTCACCTCTCGCAGCCTGAGCCCCGGGGAGAGGGGCAGAGTGAGGAGGTGACCGAGGTTGAGCTAGGCCGTGGCGCCGAGCTCAGCCCGATAGCTGTATCACAACAGCCGCGGTACGCTGAGGCACATCCCGGCAGCTGCGGGCCCGGTGTCAGCGTGAGCAGGGGCTTGGCGATTGTGCGGGCCCTGGAGCGTATTTGCCTACAGTCAAGTGCACTTTTATGAGGCCGAGTGACACAATGAACAATTAGTGTTTGCCAGAGCCCTGCACGCAAGTCTTGGGGCCGCTGGGCAATGCTAACTGCAGCTGCTGCATGCCTTGACTAGAGCTTTAGCGTTAAACCAGTGCGGTAGCGAATGGGCTCCCAGGCGGGCGTGTGCTCAGCCGTTTCCAACAGGATCACGGGATGGGTTGGAAGGGACCTCTGGAGATCCTCGTGTCCACCCCCCCTGCCAGAGCGGGAGCACAGAACCCAGCACAGGGCACACAGGAACACATCCAGATGGGGCTGGAAAGTCTCCAGAGGAGGACACTCCACAACCTCTCTGGGCAGCCTGCTCCAGTGCTCTGTGACCCTTACATGAGCAGCCAAGGCTCTGTTGTATGAAACCCTTAAGCACAATGTGGTCTGTAGCTGTTCACTACCAAACTGTCCAGGAAAGTCAGGATTTGGTTTAAAGGGCTGACTGAGTGCGTGCAGGCTCCAGCTGCTGCGCTCCTGAGAACCACTATGGGTGCAGAGGCGGCTTGGAAAGACTCAGATTCACAATTCATCCTCATCCCAAGTGCCTGGGACTTGCCCTCCTGCATTAAAGAATTCATACTACTCTGGTGTCAACACTCCTTTTCCTCTTGGACCAAGCTTTCCAAGGGGCAGAAATCAGGTGCCAACCTGCATGCAGTTGAAAGTCACTACACCTCAGTAATGCCAATGCCTCCCTCAGCAGCGTGCTGTCCTTGCTGCTGAGAGCTGCTGCTTCATATAAATGCTCTCAGATAGCTAGTGTGTTATTTTTCCTGTCCTGTGCCAGAACATTCACTTCCAATTTAAACCTCTCCCAGCAGCCATGCAGATTTCATTAGTCCTCACAGTGAGCCAGTCTCGGGGTGCTGGGGTTAGCAGCCTGGGTGTTTAAGCCCAGGCTGGATGAGGCTCTGGCCAGGCTGATCTAGTGTGGGATGTCCCTGCCCATGGCAGGGGGGTTGGAACTAGCTGATCCTTGTGGTCCCTTCCAACCCTGACTGATGCTATGATACTATGATAATGACTGCTTTACCTGCAGAGTCCCTTTCAGGGCTGTGTAGTGGGGATGTAAATGTTTAACCCGTGTGAAATGTCCCTGGTGCTCGGGGGGAGGCAGCATGTTCTCAGTAATGGTGGCTGGAACAGAGGCAGGAATGTGGTCAGTGCCCTCTGGTGGGAAATGATTTACAAAAAGAACAAAAAAAAACCCAATCAATAAATGTTAAAAATGAAGTTGGGGAAAATGCCATGAGGGAATTCACTGGGGGAGGTTGCCTGTGAACTGGTGTGAGCCCAGCAGCTGGCTCTCCCCAGTGTGGATGAGGGTACACTGGCAGGGTTTAGTGCTTGGTTCCACAGAACAAGTTCCACATCCAGACACTTCTGTGGAATAAGAACATGTCTACACATGCAGTTGTGGTTGTTTTCAATTCATAGCCTGCTTCACAGCCTAAAATAACTTCTAAATGGAGACAGCTCCTTGCTGGAGAAGCACAGTGGCTGACAGGGGTGTTACTTCACACTGGGGTATAAACACAAACATCTTTCACCATTAGTCACTGCAGAGCATGATGTGTCATGGAGCCTTTGCCTCCCCTTCTGCAAAACCAAAATAGAGCATTCATAGAACTCTGGAATCATCTGGGTTGCAAGAGACCTTTCAGACCATGGAGTCCAACCCTTAACACTGCCAGGTCACCACTAAAGCATGGCCCTCAGCACCACAGCTTCATGGCTTTGAAAAGCCTCTGGGGATGGGGACTCCACCACTGCCCTGGGCAGCCTGGGCCCGGCCTTGACAACCCTTTGTGTCCATCCTAAACTTCCCCTGGGGCAACCTGAGGCTGTTTGCTTTCATCCTGACACTTGTTCCTTGAGAGAAAAGCCAGACCTGTATCTGGCTCCAGCCTCCTTTCAGGGAGTTGCAGAGAGCCAGAAGGGTCTCCCTCTCGAGGATCTTTGAGGTCCCTTCCAGCCTTAGGAATACTGAATCTACTGAATCAGCCTCCAGGCTCAAGAACCCCAGGTCCCTCAGCTGCTCCTCACCACCCCTTTTCTCCAGATCCTTCCCCAGCTTGGTTGCCCTTCCCTGGACCCACACCAGCCCCTCAGTGTCCTTCTGGAGGGGCTCAGAGCACACCATGGCTAAGGGAAGGGATGATCCTCTTAGGAGCCTGTGGTCCTGTTGCAGAAAGTGGAGGGAAAATGAGGCTCATCCAGGAGGCAGATCCTAGGCAGGATGAATCACCTGCAATTGCTTGCCTATTTCCACAGCATTCCCAAATTGGATACCTTAATTAGGTGCCTAAAGGCAGTGGGGATTAATTTAGGCCCAACTGCATAAAACTATGAGGTGATGAGGACATTAACCTCAAGGAGTCCAGGGATGGAGCTGGGGAGCTATGTCCCACGGATGTGGGAGCTGTCTCTGAGAAGATGGATGGAACAGCCTCTCACAGGCACTTTGGCTCTCTGTGAAACAGAGACCAGGCCTTTGCAATTCCTCATGTGCCTCAAAGAGGCTGAGAATATGAATGAGTTGCTTAGGAGGGACTTCAGTAGGTGGGAGCCAATGTGTATTTTATCCACAGAGAATACTGGTTGTGGTTTCTGTGGGTGCTCAGCACATACAATCACAGAATCATTGAATCCCAGACTAGTTTGGGTGGGGAGGGACCTTTAAAGCTCAGCTAGTCCAACTCCCCTGCAGTCAGCAGGGACATCTGCAACTACAGCAGGTTGCTCAGAGCCCCAAACAATCTGACCTGCAGTGGTTCCAGGGCTGGAGCATCTCCCACCTCTCTCTGGGCAACCTGGGACAGGCTCTCACCACCCTCAGGGCCAAACCTTTCTATTCAGTCTGAATCTTCCCTCCTTTAGTTTCAAACCCTCACCTCTTGTCCTGTCACAACAGGCCCTGCTCAACAGTCTGTCCCCAGCTTTCTGATCTGCCCTTTTAATCCTGAAAGGCCACCAGAAAGTCTCCCTGGAGCCTTCTCTTCTCCAGGCTGCACAACCCCCAACTCTCACAGCCCTCTTGTGACTCTGCTTTTGAAGGGAACCGGTTTGGAAAGCTGTTCCTTGGAGGAACCAGGAGCCCTTTCTCACAGCTGAAAACCAAATGGCACATTCTGGTTCCCTCATTGCTGAGGGGATGAAATGTCAACTGCTGGGAAAGGGCTGGATAGACAGGTTCCAGGTGGCTTGCACTTCATGTTCTGCAGGAGGTGGTTTCCTCACTCTGAGAGGCGCTTTCACAACAGGACCTTCCCTCAAATTACCTGAGAAATTCCTGGGCTTGGAAAAGGTTAACTTTTGGAACCTCAACTGCACAGGCTGAGAAAAGAGTCAGTTTTCCAGGCAACTGAAAAAGGGAATTTTTACAAGCATGCTTGAGCTCTCTGGCCACACCAGCCTGAATGTTTCTGCAGCACCTTGGGTAAACACTGAGCCTTCTTTTCTGCTCTTCTTTTTCCCTTCTCGCCGGCAAGGAGGAACTCCGTCGGTTGTATCCTTTTTGTGCCTTTCATCCCCTCACCTTGGGAGTCCTCAGGAAGACTGGCTGGAAGGCATTCACCCCTCCCTGCCTAATCCACCTGCACAGCATGATTTTGGGGATGTTCTGTGAGCTTCCCAGCCCCAGGTAACAAAACCAGGAAAAAGGAAGATTACCTTCGTGCCTTTTGCTGGGGTTGGGCTGAGGTTTGGCCCCCATCAGCTCCCTCCCCTGCAGAACCCCCGCCCTGCAGTCTGGGCAGGGGGCTGGCAGCCCCCTTTTATGATCACCTAATGCACTTCCTTAGAGGGCAAGGCTAAAAATGGGATTTGTGGGCTGGAGGACACAACTCCCATGCAGCAGCACACCTCACACCCTGCTGACAGAGCCGAGGAGGTAGTAAAAGCAGCTTGCAGTCCTACTTCCTCTTCTCTCCTGGTACCTCACCTTACCTTTCCTCCTGCCAAGATCTAAGGAATCTCCTGAGAGGAGACACCCTTGGCTTCAGAGATTGCCATGCTTAGAACCTATCTAGTAATTTATGTTTTTTGCTCCACCTTCCCTCAACTGGAAAAACACAAAAACCTGGTTCTGTTGGAATAAAATGAGCTGGGAACTGGAAGAGATCCACCATGTGTGGGTGCTTGCTCAGCTCCTCTGCAAGGTGCCTGGGATGAAGTCTCTGTGTGGAGATCCTCAGAGGGCTTGAGAAGGGCTGGGGGAGAGAGGGGAGGATAAAGAGTAGTTTGAGTATGGAAAGAATGAAGCCTGCACTGGCAGCTTCCTTACATTGTATTATCTAAGGCTAAGGCAGGCATTTGCAATCATTTGGTTATCAAAAACACATAGGAATGATTCCATTTCTGCACTCCTGGAACCACAACCTGACTTCTCCATGTGGTGGGGAGTCCTAGGACATCCTCCTCATGAATCCTACATTCACATGCTGCTGTGCCTCAGTGATTCCAGAGTAGATGTTATAGAATTGTCAGGGAGGAAGGGACCTCAAGGCTCAGCCAGCTGCAAGCCCCCTGCCATGCCCAGGGACACCTCACACTGCAGCAGGTTGCTCACAGCCACCTCCAGCCTGGCTGCAAAAGCCTCCAGGGATGAGGCTTCCACCACCTCCCTGGGCAGCCTGTGGCAGTGTCTCACCACCTGTTCCTGCTGTGTTCAGGGACATTTTGGGGCTGTATTAAGGATTGTGGAGCTCTCACATACCTTGGCAGTGGATCCACATGGACAGACAAATCACTGAAACTAAATACAATGCTCTGCAGGAGTGGGCAGTAAATTGAGGGAGTCTGTTTCAAAGCTGAGCTGATGGCCTTTCTCAGGCACTTAACAAAGAAGGAGCACAGCTTTCAGCCTTCCCATGGGAGGGGCAGTGATGGGGCCAGTTTGCTTCTCACAGACACTTATTGTTAGAAACTTCCAGGAGTTTGATGTCTTGGAGGCTGCCAACCCTCTGGCAGCTTCCTTAAGGCTGCCTAACAGGGGTGGAAGGTGCTTGGGGCCAGGTGCACATGCACCCCCTCCTCATTTCTTGAGGGTGATGAACACCCCACTACACAGAATCTTAGAATCACAGGCTGGTTTGGGTGGGAAGGGACCTTGAAGATCATTGAGTTCCACCCCCCTGCCATAAGCAGGGACACCCCTAAGACCAGGTTGCTCAAGGCCCCATCCAGTGTGACTTTGGACACTTCCAGGCTGGGAGCCTCCTCAACAGGGCAACCTGTTCCAGTGTCTCACCACCATTCTGGGGAACAATTTCTTCCTCATGTCTCATCTAAATCCAGCTTTTCCCAGCTGGAAGTCATTACCCCTGATCCTGTCACTCCAAGCCTCAGTACAAAATCCCTCCCCAGCTCTCCTGTAGCTCCCTTCAAATCCTAGGGAAGGCTGCTCTAAGGTCTCCCTGGAGCCTTCTCTTCTCCAGGCTGAACAGCCCCAGCTCATTCAGCTAGTTCTCACAGGGGAAGTGCTTCAGCCCTCTGATCATCTTTGTGGCCTCCTCTCCACATGCCACATAAAGCTGTCAAAAGCCAAACCTGGAACAGCAAGTGTTCATCCTACCTGCTGGTGTGTGCGATCTCCAGTGACTCTCTGAACCCTACCAGCAGGCCAGCCATAGCTGAACCATTTTGCCTAAGAAGCCACAGCAGTGTATGTGGGGCCACAGGGAAAAAGGCCACAGTATGAACTGCATCCCACCTCAGTGCTACCAGAAATCCTTAACAACAGCTCTCAGCTGTCATCTCTTCTCCTGCAGATTCTGTTCTACGTGAATGGGGTTTATTACATCTTCTACTTCCTGGCTACCCTCACGCTGATTGTGTACAAAAGTAAGTTGCAGCTATCCTGACCCAGCAGCAGGTTGTCTCCTAGTGGTTTGTCAGCCTGCCCACTGTCTCCTCCTGGCTTAGTTACTCTCTTGTTATTCTACAGGTCAAGTTTTCAGTTACCCAGATGATTATTTGGCTCCAGATCTTCTGGTGCTTTTCATCATGGCCATTCTGGAAGTGCCTCGACTCTACTTGGGTATGCCATGTTATCACCCTGCCTTGTCAGTGGGGTACCACCCTCAGACATGAATCACTGTGGTACTTACCATGTGTCCTACTAACAGGCCAGTTCAGCAGATGTTGGGGACTGCTGTTCAGTTAGGTCATTAAACTTAAGCTGCCTGATCTATAGAGTTGGCCAGAGGGGCAAACAGAATTTGCTCCCTTCTGAAATAGCATCCCTAACACCATTAAAAACCAGCCACTGGCTTGTCAGGAAGCAATCTTAACTGGGACAGCTGGAGGGCTGTTGAGAAGCAAGTGTGATGTGTGAGCAGGAGCACGGTGGAACACCCAGATTTCCATTTGCTGCTCCACCAGGTAACCAAATGGCCAAGGCCTCATGGAGCAAGTAGCACCAAGGAGATCCCTGAGCAGCCTGTGGCTGCACCATGACTACACTGGAACAGGTGGTGGAATCCCCATCCCTGGAGGTGTGTCAAAGAGGCAGAGATGTGGTGCTGAGGGCCATGGCTTAGCTCCAGCCTTGGTAGAGTTAGAGAATGGTCGGACTGGGTGCTCCTAAAGGCCTTTGCCAACCTTGAGTGTCTCTAGGGATGGGACCTCCACCACACCTCTGAGCCACCTCTTCCAGAGAACACTCCAGACTTGGGGCTTGTGGTAGTGTCTGAAGCAATGAAGACTCAGTTGAGGTTTCTGTTTGCCCCGAGGCTCCAAGGGCAACCTGACGGAAGAAGAGGCTGCGCTGGGGCTCAGCCTGGCGCTGACGCTGGGCAGCGTGGGCCTGGCGCTGTATTTCCTGGCCTGGCAAACCTACGTGCTGCGAGCTGACCTCGTCCTGAACGCGCTGCTGCTGGCCACCTACGGGCTGGAGTCAGGCCTAGAGGTCATGGCCATTGCTGCTTTTGTCAGCTAGGCCCTGGCAGGTTTCAACACCTCCTCCGTGCACTTCTCCTATAAAAGAGCAGGTTTCTATTCAAATATTGAACCCTCCTGCAGATAACCATCCTGGAAGCCTCTCCTCTGTTTGAAGAGCAGATTGCTGAGGGGCAGTGCTGGTAGGTGCCATGTCCCAGCTGGCAGCTCTGTTCACTTACTTATGGGCAAAGGCAAGAGATGATGTCCAGCAGGTCAAGGGAGGTTCTCTTCCCCCACTACTCTGCCCTGGTCAGACCACATCTGGTGTGTTGTGTCCAGCTCTGGGCTCCCCACATCAAGAGGAAGAGGGATATACTGGAGAGAGTTCAAGGGAGGCTATGAGGATGAGTAAGGAACTGGAATATCTGTTGAGGAAAGGCTGAGAGAGCTGGGACTGCTGAGCCTGGAGAGGAGAGGGCTGAGAGGAGATCATATTAGTGTTTACAAATAGCAGAAGGGTGGGGGTCAAGGAGAAGGGGGGGGTCAAGGAGAAGGGGGGGGGTCAAGGAGAAGGGCCAAGCTCTTTTCAGTGGTGTCCTGTGAAAGGACAAAGGGTAGTGGATACAAACTGAAACACAGGAAGTTCCACCTCCCCATGAGGAAAAACCTTCCCTGTGGGGGTAAGGGAGCCCTGGAGCAGGCTGCCCAGAGAGGTTTTGGAGTCTTCTTCTTGAGAGACTTTCAAGACCCATCTGGATGCCTTCTGGTGTGACCTGCCCTAGGTGACCCTGCTTTGGCATGGGGGTTGGACTTGATCTCCAAAGGTCCCTTCCACCCCCCACCATTCTGTGATTCTATGAGTCAGCAAGAAGACTTCATCAGGGATGAGTTCTAACCACTCATTCCCAACACAGAGTAGTAAGCAGAGCATCACCCAGCTACCTGCTGTTGAGGGGTGCAGAGTAGCAGCAACACACAACCAAGTGACACAGAAACCAATCAGGCCATACAGCCTGGACCTCCTTCTGCTGCACCACACAGGCTGCTGTTTGAGGACACAGATTCTCTTCTGCTCTCATTTGTGTTTTCAGCCCCCAGTGGCAATTTCCCAGCCATTAGTAGGGCAGTGAGTGATTTATCCCAGTGGGACTGGGAATTGAGGTTTGTGTGTACCCAGAGAGCTGAGCTGCAAGGTTTGGGCTGCTGGTTCTTGCTCAGGCAGGAGCCAAGACCTCTTGGGGGGAGGGGATGGGGTGTTGATATGGGGTGGCCATAAGAGGAGCACAAACACTCAACCATTCACTCACCCTTCTGTCCTGTTGAAAGCTCACCAGAATGTTGTTGGCTGTTGCTTCTTTGTGGTGTTAAAAGTTCTGTTTCTATGACTCTGGAAAAAAAAAGAAAAGGTAATAAATTGCTTCATCAAAAGTATCTTGGTGTTAATGTAAAGCTTGGGGAGCTGGGGAGCTTTTGGACAAGCAGGTCTTCCACTCAGAACTTCCTATTTTGGTAGTTTATTTAGTCAAATAAATGATGTTTCAGATCTAAGCAGTGTTTGAAGTGCAGAGCATCTTCTTCAGATCCTAGGCTCCAGCTGAGGCTCACAAAGGAAGGTTTGGGCAAGCCTGGATGGGTGTGAAAGACTCCTGATCTTCTGATCCCACCCTAAAAATGGGAAGAAGCACCTGAGCTCTGCATGGATTGGCACTAGCCAGGAGCTGCAGCCACACTGCCACAGCCACTGTCTTCTTGCCAGTGGTGGTGGAAGAATCAAAACACACAGAAGCAGCTCCTGTGGAAAGGTCCAATTTCACAGAAAAACAGAGAATCCCAGACTGGTTTGGGTTGAAGGGACCTTGATAGTTCATCTAATCCAACCCCCCTGCAGTCAGCAGGGACATTCCCAACTAGAGCAGGGTGCTCAGAGGCCCAAACATCCTGACCTGCAATGGTGCCAGGGCTGGGGCATCTCCCACCTCTCTGGGCAACCTGGCCCAGGGTCTCACCACCCTCAGTGTCAGAAATCTCTCCAGTCTAAATCTCCCTTTTTTGGTTGCAAACCATCACCTCTTGTCCTGTCACAACAGGCCCTGCATCATCCCTTGACCTTACCCAGGGCAGCCCCTTCCAAGGCCAGGTCTCAGCAAGCAGCTTCTGCCCATGTTTACAGCACCCAGCAGCCCACACCAAAACACACACACATGGGCATGAACCCCTCCCTGGGCCTGATGCTGTGAGATCAGTGCCACAACCAACCCTTTGCTGATCACCAGGAGCAGGGCTGCACCCATGAAGAGAATGTAAAAGCAGAACTGGGTGCTGAGGAGCCACCAGGAAATCCCATGACCAAGTGTTTCTGTGCTTAATCTGCATGAAGCAAGCCCCCACCCATTTGTCCTTCCAGCTTTGCTTGGCATGCTGGAATGTACCCACCAGGTAGTTGGTGGAAGGAGTGACCAACATGCCAAGCTGTGTCTACCCTGCTGGTGACAAACATGTACCAAGCAGAACCCTTCTTGTGTGTTACAAGGGAACCCACAGACCTTCCCTGCTGTTTGCAGCCTGCACAAGGGTCTGGCCCCTGGTGGGTTTTGAAGGGAGTGTTGTGAAGTGGATGGTTTGTTTCACCTGATTGTAGGTGGTGTGGCAGATGGGAGGGGGGTCACAGACTTCCACTTCCACTTGCAGCCTCCATGTTTTGCCTTCCTTTCCCTCCTGTGGAGCTCACTGCAAACAAAACACAAGCACAGCTGGAGGCAGAAGAGACCCAAATTCAGGAGACACTTACTAAAAGTAGAAGGTTTTCCTGCCCTGAGGTGTTTGCCCCCACTGTGATGTTGTGCCACCAAACCGGACCCCTGGGGCTGAGTCCTGCAGAAAACAGTCCTCATGGGTCCCAGTGTCCAGGTGGGTTTGGAGTCTCTCCACAGGAGGAGACTCCACAGCCTCTCTGAGCAGCCTGCTCCAGGGCTCCAGCACCCTCAAAGTAAAGAAGTTTCTCCTCAGCTTCAGATGTTCTGAGGTTTTCCTTAAGTTCCCAGTGCTTAGAGCAGCCAGGCTCAGCACAGTGAAGCCATTGATGACATTTGCCAGACAGAAGTTTGCTGGAGCTTTTAATTAGGAGGCCCAGCCCTTCTGAAACAGGATGAGCAAGCTGGATGTGAAAAAAAAAAAGGCATTAAAAATTGAGAGGAACACATATTTTGAGGAGCTGGGTTTGGGTGGTGTTTACTCTGCAAGGAAGAAGTCTTTGTTCTCAAGCCATCACAGCCGAGTCTGCCGCCAGCCTGATTTAAAAGGCTGATCCCAAGAGGCAAGGGAGCCTCCTGGGACTCCAGCCTTGGAGATACTCCAAGAGATAGGGCTCTGTGGGTCCACAGCTTCTCTGTGGGCCTCAGCAAGCAGAAACAGCTCAAGTGGTGCAGTCCCCCAGTGACCATTGCCACTGTCACAGCACGGAAGGGGTTTTGTCAGTGGGCAAAGGAGAGAGGCTGATCATAGATTCATAGAATGGTTTAGGTTGGAAGGGACCTTAAAGATCAACTGGTTCCAACCCCCCTGGCATGGACAGGGACACCTTCCACTAGACCACACTGCTGAAAGCCCCATCCAGCCTGGCCTTGAACACCTCCATGAAGGGGGCATCCACAACCTCCCTGGGCAACCTGTTCCAGTGTCTCACCACCCTCATTGTGAAGAATTTCTTTCCAATACCCAGTGATGATGGACACTCATTTGGGTCCACATCTGGGAGCCAGGTCAGGGGCATGGCCACCACAGCAGGGTGATTGTCCTCTGGCCCACTTGAACCAGCATCAGCTCCTGCAGGGAAGATGTGATAAGCTCCCTTGTGGTTTTCTTCTCTGCCCAGAGGAAAATTTGCCTCCTCTGCTCAGCACTTTGAGATGTCCTGCGGGGTGCAGCACCCCACAGGAGCTGCTGTGCCTGTCTTCATCAGGAGTGTGGCTGCCAGACAGCAGCAGTCAGAGCCTTAGACATCAAATGGCTTCTCCATCAGAATCCTTCCAAGTTCCAGTTTACATTCAGGAAAGCCACCCTAGCCCAGCAGCCCCAGTAGCAGAAGATGGATTTCAGGGGGTAGGGATGTCCTGCACAAAGCCTTTCAGCTGGCTATGCTCACTGGGCTCTGGCACATTCCCACCATGTTTCCCTTCCATTGGACCAGTATCTGTTCCCCTGCCTGGTGATGTATCTGGTGGTCTGCTGCTTCTCCTAGGGCTGTTCAAGGCCTTGTCCAACCTGGCCTTGAACACATCCTGGGAGCGGTCAGCCACAACCTCCCTGGCAACCTGTCCCAGTGTCTCCCCACCCTCACTGTCAAGAATTTCTTCCTAATCTCCAGCCTCAAAGTCCCCTCTTCCAGCTCAAAGCCATCACCCCTCATCCTATTACTGCAAACCCTTGTAAGAAGTCCCTCCCTAGCTCTCCTGTAGCCCCCCCCTTCAGATACTGGAAGGCTCCTTTAAGGTCTCCCCAGAGCCTTCTCCTCTCCAGGCTGAACAGTCTCAACCCTCTCAGCCTGCCCCCAGCAGGGAGGTGCTCCAGCCCTCCGATCATCAAGTCCTTTACTGCCTGCAGTCTCCAGGAGTCACAGCTCAAGGCCATCACCCCTCACCCTATCACATCAAGCCCTCGTAAAAAGTCCCTCCCCGGCTTTGCCGTAGCCCCCTTCAGGCACTGGAAGGTGAGGAGGTTCAATAACATGCTCCCCCAAGCCCCAGATTCTGGGGAGGAACTGGCTATGGGAGGGATGCCACCTGGCCACAGCCACCTCTGTAAGACCCATGTGTTCAGCTAGCGTTTCCCAACCTAATGATCAGCTCATGAGCTCAGCCTGTTGCCTCAACAAGTGTTAGCTCTTGAAACAACTGAAACTGGGTGTTCTTTGAAAGTGACAAAACCTGCTCACAGGAGAGACCACTCCCCAGAGCACAGGGTCCCCCTAGGCCCCCAGACATCCAGTCTGAGCACAGCAAACCACCAAGCACAACTGAACCTCTCCACAGCCTCAGGAGCAGCAGTGCCAGCTGTTAAAAGTTCTCTCTGGAGCAAGAGAGGAGGAGGAACATGAGAGTATGGTGATGAAACTGGGGCTCCTGAAGAAACCCTTCCCAGACAGCACAGGAGCCACACCACCAGCTCTGAAGCTCAATTCCTACCTCTCCTGCTCCAGCAAGAAGCAGTTCTTGCCTCCTCTGTGCCCCACCTGGGGTCATGGTGATAAGTGGATGGTGGTCTCACTCCTGACCACACTGATAATGAGCCTGGATCTCAGCAAGGGAGGACTGAGACAGTACTGCAGTGGCATGGGAATCACAGCATGGTAGGGGCTGGAAGGGACCTCTGGAGATCATAGAGTCCAAGGGGGGTGACCTAGAGAAGGTCACATGAGGACACATCCAGGTGGGTTTGGAATGTGTCCACCACCTCTCTGGGCAGCCCATTCCAGTACTCCAGCATCCTTAAGTAAAGAAGTTCCTCCTCATGTTTAGATGGAACTTCTTATGTTCAAGTTTGTGCCCATGAGCTCTTGCCCTGTCCTGGGCACCACTGAACAAAGCCTGGTCCCATCCTCCTGACACCCACCCTTGCAGTATTGCTCAGCATGGATGAGATCTCTCCTCAGCCTGCTCTGCTCCAGACTAAAAAGACCTCACTCCCTCAGTCTTCCCTCATCAGAGATATGCTCCAGTCCCCTCAGCATCTTTGTAGTCCTGATGAATGTCCCCTGAGATGGCCAAAAAGGTCCTGTGTAGATTCTGCCTGTCATTGCACACAGGCACACGTGTGTGAATAGCAAGGTCCTGAGCTTCCCCTAGTAGGACCATCTTCTGCCAGCAAGGACCACCTCCTGCCAACAAGGAGCATCTCCAGCTGAGGAGTAAGCCCTGCTCCAGCTGCACCATGCTGATGCCCAAACCTGTACCTGATGCCTCTGACTCCCCTCCTGTACCAGGCAATCACATCCCCTCTGTTGCCCCCACTGGTGAGCTCACCAATCACTGCCCTCTCCCCACCACAACCCTGGCACAGCTCTGCCCAGGCTGTGTTGTACCTTTGCCTAGTGCCCAGGTAAAGATGTGTGGGGCCAAGCCCCGTGGTATGCCCAGGCCCATCACAAAAGGGCAAGATGAAGGCCTCTATAGCAGCTTCATTCCAAGGAGCACAGTGCCAGGGTGTGGGGTACCCCACACGGGGCTCTGCTCCTCACCCACAACTGCTCTGGGGACCTGCAGAGGGAGGACATTGTTTGTGTCCTCTCCCTCCATCTCGGGGAACCTCTTCCTGCTGCAGACGTCAGGCAGGAGCAAAGCTGGAGGAAAACAACCCAGGAGCCAGCGTGGAGCTGCGGAGGAGAGCCTCGGGCTGCACAAAAGGGGCCTTGTTCCCCCCAGGAGGCGGTCAGGCAGCACGACCCCTCCCTGACTGGTGATGGAAAACCCAGCTCTGAGCTCTCCTTTGCCACCTCTCGCCACCTTCAGCCTCCCCCTTGGGTACAAAACGTTTTCAGGCAAAAGAAACCTGAAGTTTAACACGTCCCCACCGAGCAGCACCGAGGCTCAGCTCCTGGCGCCTTTGCACTGGGAGTGGGCGAAGGTCCCAGTCGCCCCCAGTGCCTGGCGGGGATGCAGCCGGCTTGCTGGGGCCACCAGCTCCTAGTTATACAGTAACCTGTTGCTCCGGGTCCCAGCTCCACCTCTCGCTGCCTCCACATCCCTCCCCTCCTCTCTCCTCTGCCAAGAAACCTCTGTCACCTGCTCTCAGACAACCGGGGCGAGCGGCACCGGGACGAAAGGGCAGAGGGAAGCGGGTGGCACAGAGACCCCCAGGTTGGGGTGCTGGGTGGGCTCTGCCTCGCTCTCTCCTCCGTGGTCGGAGCTTGTTGGGGGGGAGCAGCAAAGCACCGAGCAGGCAGCTGGGCTGCTGGAGAATGGCAGCAGGACTGAACTAGGTGAAACTTGGAGAGGACACAGGGGAGCCCGGGGAACTGCAGGAGACCTTCTCAGCAGCGGTAAGTCCCTCCTTGCCAACCTAAAGGTTCGCATCCCCCCTTCCCCTCCCCACCCTCCTCTGCCCAACCTTTATCCACTTCCAAAGCCTGGTTGTTTCCTCTGCAGAGGGAGCTTGCTGGGGAGGGGGCAGAGGCTGGGCTCATGCCCAGCACTGGGCTTTGTCTTACTGCCTTTAAAAAGTCGGTGGGGAAAAAAGGGCATTTTTCCCAGCGCTGCGTTTTCGGGGTGTAGCTCCCCCGTCTTGCGCTTCCTCGCCGGAGCCAGTTCCAGTAGGTGGCACTTTCTTGGCAGCAAAATGTCCGTCTGGCACGGAAAGGGGATGGGTTTCGGTTTTTCAACCCCCCTGCTCCTAATGAAGTTGGGAGTTTTGAGAGGCTGGTTGTTTGCAGACCCCGGGTTTTCCTCGGTCTGCGATGCGTCCGGAGTGAATCGGGGGTGCTTTGGCTGTTCACCAGCCGGGCACCTCGGTGAGGAGCTGCTTTTGGTGGGTAGAGTTCTTTAGGTGAGCTCTCCCTGCCCGTCACCTCGGCAAGATCCATCATCGCCCCATTTCAAACAGCGGGGAGCCTCACCTGAAGCTGCCCTGGTCCTTCACACTGCCTCCCCGTGAGCTTACCTCCACGTCAAGGAGTTGGAGCGCAGCTCTCCTCTCCCCTTTCACTTATTTGCCTGGAAAATGCCAGTGCAAACTCCAGCGAGGCCAAGGCTCAGGGACAAAAGACCTGCCTGACGTTATTTTTAAATACTGGAAATAACTGTCAGACAACAGGGCAGTAAATGACGGTGATTGCCCTGCCGTAATTAGGGCAACGGGGAGTTAACACTGGCGGGGCTGGGCTGCTCTCAAGCCAGGGCTGTAGCGGAGATCGTCTGTCGGTGCTTGATCATCCGAGAGCTCCAGCGCTGGGCTGGTTTTGGTGGGGTCTGCGCCGAAAAAGGACTTTTTTGGAGTTCAAGAACTGACACCGAGAGGTTCAGCCCAGCAGGGGTGAACGCAGGGTCTCACCCTGGGTTCCCGGCGCCGTTCAGTCAAGTCCTTGACACTCAGCAAGGGCAGGCAGCAGTGTGGACCGAGCAGCCCTTTAAAACGGGACTGTGGAGAGGAGCCTGGGGTCCACTGTTGGAACCTTTCTGTGAGCGGCAAAGATCACTGCTTGGGTCAAAAGCAAGGTTAAACTTGTGTTGGGGTAACACAAACAGTTCGCTCCTGCTGTGGTTGGACCTGGTTTGGACCTGGTTTGGACCTGCTGCTGAAGCATTAGGAAGCTAAGCTGCCTGAGGACCTGGTGCCTCTTGGCTGGATCCCAGCTCTCCAGCACGTGCAGGTGGTCCTGTGTGGATCTGCTCGTACTCCACAGGGTAGGATGGGTTTGTCATATGATGACAGAGCTTAGAGGAACTGGGGGTGCTTTGGGGGAACCTGAGAAGAAGTTGAGTGCTGGCACCACTGAGCTGGATGTGGGTGAAGTCCCAGGAAGGCAGCAGCTGTGAGGGCACAGCACGAAGGGAGCACCTTGGCTTGGGGTGATGAAGCAGTTTGCCAAGACAAGCTTTCAGTCTGTGGCTTTCTGTTCTTCTGCCAGTCCCCACCCATTCTGAGGGCAGGCAAAGACACCAAGACAGAGGTGAGCAGCCTGGATGCTGTGTGACACGAGGAGGAAATGACTTTTGGGCCACAGCCTCTGTATCACAGGATCATCATAGAATCCTCAACTGGCTTGGGTTGGAAGGGACCTTAAAGATCATTTAGTTACAACCCCCCTGCCATGGGCAGGGACACCTTCCATTAGAGCAGGTTGCTCAAGACCCCATTCCACCTGGCCTTGAACACTTCCAGGGAGGGGACAGACAGATTCTCTCCTTCAGTGCCCACTGAAGGCTGTGTGGCTGCAGACATCTCACCATCAGAGTGACAAACCCTGCCTCTGAGCCTGCTGAAATAGCTCCTGCAGATGGCTGCTCCTAGGGCTCTGTCTGCCCAACTCCCAGGCAGATGGATGCAGGCACCTGTACAGACCAGCTTGCCCAGTTGGGTGGCAGCTCACTTGTGTGGTGCATGGTGAAGACACTGTCTGAGGGAACAGCAGCAGCAGGAACCATTTTGTTGGGCTGTCCCGATTGGGGCTGCCTGCCCAGCTTCAGCCAAGGGCAGGATGAGCCAGGGAGGAGTTGTGTAGCAGAAACCCAGGCCAGCTTGCTCTGCTCTGGGTGTCCAGGGAAGGAGACCCTGCTGGGGGACAGCCTTGGGGCCAAATCTACCAGATGTTTGTTGGCTTCTGACCCTTTGAGGAGGTGGCTGGAAACCAAATTGTTTATCATAGAGCCATGGGATCGCTCAGGCTGGAAGGGAAAGAGATTCAGAAGAGACCCTGATGGCCTAAAGGACTCAGGAGGTTTCAGTCCTTGTGAGAGACAAAGAAAGGAGTGACATGGAGAATATTTGCATTGGGCTGCATGGGCTTGAGAAACATCACAGAAAGGTTGGGGTGCAGAGACTGAGTGGCTGGGGAGGCTGGCAGCATTATTCCCAGAGGGCTGGATCCTGGGGTGCTGCTTTGGAGCTGTGTCTCCATCATGCTTGCTGCTTGCTTCCTCCTTTCCATGCAGTGGTGACCTTCAAAGGTCTGGGTCAGGGCAGGTTTGTGGTGGTGACGAAGACTCAGCTGTTTTCTGCCCCTGTGGAGCTAAGTCTGGCCTCATGTACCAGCAGTCAGCAGTCCTGGGCAGCTGTTAGCACGCAGCCTTTAGCCTCTGAGTTTGATGTGAGGGGCAATAAAACAATCACCCTTTAAAAGTACTCAAGCCTTAAGAGCCTTCCTTAGTGGCCCTCAAGCACAAGTGCCAGGGAAAGTCATCAGATTTCCTGGAGTGACAGTGGTGGTTTCCTCACGGAGGTGAAGCTTTATCAGCAGCAGGGTGTCTACCTGGAAGAGCACCAGGCAGATTTACCAGCACTTGACTGCCAGCACAACCTCCTGCACCACCCTGTTTTGGTCAGGGTTTGGCAGATGCCCAGAAAAAATGCTTGCCTGCCTGCCCAGGAGGTGCTCAAACCTCTCACTCCAAGGGAGTGGAAGGATGATACCTTCTGAAACCCTCCCTGCTCATCCAGCTGTGTTAGAAAAGAGTCTGCACCATCAGAAAGGGTGCCAGGCACTAGCACAACACCTGAGTGATGGAGGAGATGAGAACAAAGGAGGACCCAGGAGGCCTGAGATCACAGTTTGCTTCCTAGATCCCCACCTGCCCACAAGATCCTGAAGTTTGTCATCTGTCAGGGTTACAGCAGAGAGGAGCATGAAGGATTTTCATGTAGTGGGGAGCTGTGAACAGCCACTTGCAGCAGGTTTGGAATGGCAAGTTCAGGGAAGAGCTGTTGTGTTGTCACCCACCCCCACAACATTTAGGTCCCCTGCAGCAAATCACTGTCAAGAGGGATCCCAGAGCAAGCTGATCCCACACACTGGTGTCATTGCATTGCTCCCACAGGAACAAAGCCATCAAGGTCATCCCAGAGATGTGGTTGAGGCCCCATCCCTGGAGACATTCAAGGTCAAACTTGAGCAAGCTGATCTAGCTGGAGATGTCCAGGCTCACTGCAGAGGGGTTGGACAAGATGACCTTTGAGGGTCCCTTCCAACCTGCTGCATTCTCTGATTCCAGAAGAGCTTGTCCCTCCCCAAGGCAAGGAGAGCCTGGGGATGGTGCCACCTGCAAACTTGACATGCACAGTGCTGGGGGGATAACCAAAAAAGCCCTGGTGGTTTCATTTCCTGGTAGTCCAGGAAAATCAGGAGGAATTGCAATGCAGAAGGGAGGGAAGGGTGTGTAGCTGAGAGCTGGACCGGTTTGAAGCTCTTCCCCGTCCCCAGCAGAGCCCAGCCCCAAATGCTCCCAAGGGCATGACTGCAATGTGCTCACTGACGCTGGGCTTCTGCAGAAGACGACCAAAAGCTTCCCAGCCCATGGGAAGGCAAAGCCAAAAGTGGGGAATCACAGGCTCTGCCTGCTTAGCTGCCCTGGAACAGCCACTGAAGTGGCCAGACAAGCTACCTGGGCCCTGATGTGGTTTGAAGCACCAAGTGAAGCCCGGAGGTGACTGTTCCTGCAGGCATGCTGCAGTCAGGGCGACCCTCACGTCTGCACAAGGCCAGAGGCTGCTGGCAGAGGCTGGGCTGCTCCCGGCAGCCTGCTCAGGATGCTCCAAGCCCTTCCATCCACCACTGCCTACAGAGGAGGGTCACAAACCAACCCTGCTCACAAGCATCTCCTTATGCTGCTGAGATGGGCAAACATGTCTCATGTGCCAGAAACCCTCACCTCATGTGTCAGGGGCACATTCCCACATCCAGACCACAACTGGGTCTTGACCTGCTGAAGCTTTAGCCCACCTATTCCACTCTCCTTTCCCACTCCCTAGTACCCTATTACAGCTTTTCTCAGGCATTCAAGCTGGAATGGAGGAGATGAGCACCAAGATCCAGGGCAGAAGGGGACAGCAGATGACATTTTGCAGCAGTTCTGGCTGTCATGATGAACAAGTGTGGCACAAATGAGCCCTCATGGCTCACAAACTCCAACCCACCCTTGTCCTAGACCTCCAACTCTCTCAGCCTGTCCTCAAGACAGATGTGCTCCAACCCTCTGATCACCTTTATGGCCTCCTGTGGACTCGTGGACACAAAGCCCTCCAAGGCAGGCTTGAGGCTTTCAGCAGCAACTCTGTGGAGGGCAGGGCAGGACTCTTTTTTGTCTTTGATGGCTGGTGGAGTAGTAACCCTCCACATTTGCTGCTCTGGGAGTAGAATCATTAAGGTTGGGAAAGACCTCTGAGATCATCAAGTTCAACCTTCAAATGTGTGGTACTTGGGGTACCAAGCCCCAAAAGCTTTCCATACTTTGAGTTTGTTTGAATTTTGTGCTTCCTACTTTCTTTCTTTTTTTTTCTCCTTCCCCCCTCTCTCTGTTTTTATCCCCTCTCTCTTATCAGTCTCAACCTGTCCAGATTTATATCCTACAAAGGTAAAGTGCAGACCATATGCATGGCAATAAACCAAAGTTCAGACTCCCAACAGCGCTGCTCGCTGCCACTGCTGGGACTGAGATTAAGATCAAGCAAACAGGCAGACTCCAGGCCAACACCACCCTCCCCAGACTGCTCACACACAACTTCCCCCTCACTGGAGATGACCAAAAGTGGGGAACAACCTGGGAGCAGAGACAGTTCTAACCTCTTCACAGGTTGGAGGTGTTGCTTGCCAACAGGCCTACAGCTACCCAAAGCTGTGGGCTCCTCCAGACTCCCTCACCAGCAAATAGAATAGGAAGAGAATAGAGAGAGAGAGAAGAGAAGAGAAGAGAAGAGAAGAGAAGAGAAGAGAAGAGAAGAGAAGAGAAGAGAAGAGGAAAGAGAAGAGAAGAGGAAGAGAGAGAAGAGAAGAGGAAGAGAGAAGAGGAAGAGAAGAGGAAGAGAAGAGAGAAGAGAAGAGAAGAAAGAGAAGAGAAAGAGAAGAGAAAGAGAAAGAAAGAGAAGAGAAAGAGAAGAGAAAGAGAAGAGAAAGAAGAAAGAGAAGAGAAAGAAGAAGAGAAAAAGAGAAGAGAAAGAGAAAGAGGAAAAGAGAAGAGAAAGAGAAGAGAGAAGAGAAAGAGAAGAGAAAGAGAAGAGAAAGAGAAGAGAAGAGAAGAGAAGTCGAAGGAGAATTGACCAGGTTGGAAGAGACCTTTGAGGTCATTGTGTCATAACCCATCACCCAACACCATCTAATCAACTAAACCATGGCACCAAGCACCCCATCAAGTCTCCAAAGCAAACCCCAAACCTTGACCCTCCTCAGTGGAAGCTGCCTGTTCTAGTCCGGTGCTCACGCTTCACTGTCCCCAGCAGGACTTCTCTGGGTCCCTCCTTGTCCTGCCATTGCTGGCAGGAGATGGTGGGCACTAAGGAGGGTGCTGATGGGTGCTAGCCTTTGGTCCAGGTGTTGCTCACAGGTGGTCACTGAGGGTTGGGGCTGAGCCCAGAACTGTGACTTATTGAATCAAAGGATCACAGACTGGTTTGGGTAGGAAAGGACCTCAGACCTCAAAGATCATTGAGATTCAGCCCCCTGCCATAGGCAGGGACACCCTCCTTCTGAGACCAGATTGCTCAAGGCCCCATTCAGCCTGGCTTTGAGCACTTCCAGGCTTGGAGCCTCTGCAGCTCCCCTGGGAAACCTGTTCCAGGGTCCTCAGCACCCCTCATGGCCAAGATTTTTTCCCTCATGTCTAACCTAAATCTAGCTTCTCCCCAGTTTGAAGCCATAACCCTTTGTCTTGTCACTCCACACCTTGGCACAATGTCCCTCCCCAGCTCTCCCTGTAGCCCTTTTCAGCTACTGTAAGGCTGCTCAGAGCTCTCCCTGGAGCCTTCTCCAGGCTGAACAACTCCCAGCTCTCTCAGCCTGCCTTCATGGGAGACTGCTCTGTCCTCTGATCACCTTCATGGCCTCCTCTGGACTTGTGGGACACAAAGGCTTTCAAGCCAGGTTTGAGGCTCTCAGTGGTAACTGCACGGAGGAAAGGCAGGACTCTGCCTGGGCTGTAGAGAAACCCAGAGGTGTCCATCTGCTGAGTCCTGAGCCACCCCTTTCATCAGAACATTCACTTAGTGAAAACACCAGGGAGAGGAGGAGAGGCCAAAGGTAATTGCACCCACGACACCCCCATAATAAATCACAGGCTGGAACCTGCTCTCTTTCCTGACACTGCTGCTTCTTAATTATAGCTGTGTTCATCTGAGGAGCCCAAGCAGGAGAACCTGGCTTGCTGCAGAAGGGAGCACTAATTAAAAACCTCCCTGCTCCCTGGGGAAGACACTTCTGCTTTCCCCAGGGAAGAAGTGAAAGGGACCATCTCTGGCCATCCCTGACTCCCACACAGCAGGGCAGCTTGATGTGTTTGCAGAGCCTGATGCTCTTGGGGCCAGCTTCTAGGTCAAGATCTGGGACTTTGGGCCAGGTTACAGGCTTGGAAGAGGGGTTCAAGAAACTTGGGGGACATGGGACCTGGGGGACTTGGTGTAGTGGCCAATGGTGGTCTTAGGTGGATGGTGGACTCAATGACCTTAGAGGTCTTTTCCAATGCAAACAATTCAGTGATTCTATGATAAGAGTGGCTGGAGAGCTGCTCAGCAGAGAAGGCTGCGGGGATATTGGCTGATGGATGCTTGAAGATGAGCCAGTAGTGTGCTCAGGTGGCCAAGAAGGCCAATGGCATCCTAGCTTGGATCAGGAAGTGTGGCCAGCAGGGCTAGGGATGTGATTGTCCCCCTTTACTCAGCACTGGTCAGCCCACACCCTCAAGTACTTGGTTCAGTTTCGGGGTCCCTTCACTCCAAGGAAGGACATTGAGGGGGCTGGGGGCAGGTCCAGAGAAGGGCAACAAAGCTGGGGGAAGGGTCTGGGAGAACAGGGCTGGGGAGGAGCAGCCTGGGCTTGTTGAGCCCTGGAGCAAAGGAGGCTGAGGGGAGACCTTCTGGCTCTCTGCAACTCCCTGAAAGAAGGCTGGAGCCAGGTGGGAGTTGGGTCTGTTCTCCAAAATGATGGGATGAGGGGAAACAGCCCCCAGGGGAGGTCTAGGTTGGACATGAGGAACAATTTATTTCCCCAGAAGACTTGTTCCCCAGACCCTTCATCAGCTTCACTGCAGCCCTGGTGCATCTCAGCTGGTTGGGCTGTTCCTGGTGCTCCTCAGTCCTGCCCTACCTGCTGGCAAGAGATTTGTGTGGTCCTACTGCTGAGCTGGCTGTCATGAGCTAACCAAGTCCTCTCTTAGCTTGTGCTGTCAGGGGCCAGGATGTTGAAAACAAGAGGACCTGAGTGGCAGTCACTCATGGTGCTGGAGCAGAGTGTGGCCTCTGAAAAGCTGCATTTGGGCAGCTATGTGCCCCTTGTCCTGGCAAGGAGAGATGATCTTGGACTCAGCATCCCCCACTGTGCTTCAGGGGAAATACCAGGGGGCTGCTGAGGGTGTGGACAGCCCAGATCTCTCCCCCCCAGCCTTCTCCTCTGCTTCAGATCATTCCTCTAACCTTTGACCGTCAGCTCACAAGTTTCTTGGCAGGCAGGGAGCAGAAAGCAGCAGTGTCTCTGGGCTTGTGCCAGGTGTGGAGCAGATGTTCTGGGGACCTGTCTGGTCTAGTTTGCATGTGACTGTAGATTGTTTCTTCCAGACACCCTCAGCCCTCACTTCCTAGGCTGTGACCGAACCTGCAGGATAATTTACTTCCACCGAGCAGTCACTGGGACTGAGCTTCCCCTCACCCCTTCCACCCTCTTCTGGCTCACAGGAGCCAGAGGCAGCTGCCTGGCCATGAGGTCCATCACCTCTCCAGCATCAGCCATGCTCAGGTGGCAGGCTGGGAGCACACATGGCTGTAGCACATAGAACCATGGAATTGTTGAGGTTGGAAGAGACCTTTGAGATCATCAAGTCCAACCACCTGCCTAGAGCTCACGACCCACCATGCTGCTAAAACAGTGCCACTAAACCATGCCCCTCAGCACCCACACTCAGGGGAAGCCCAGAGGATGTCAGGGCATGGAAGATCATCAAGTCCAACCCCTCCTGCCAGAGCAGGGCCAGAGAATCCAGCACAGGGCACACAGGAATGCATCTAGATGGGGCTTGGAAGTCTCCAGGGAAGGAGACTCCACAACCTCTCTGGGCAGCCTGCTCCAGTGCTCTGTGACCCTCACAGTGAAGAAGTTCCTCCTCATGTTGAAGGTGGAACCTCCTGTGCTGGAGTTTTCTATCCATTGCCCCTTGTCCAATCCCAGGGTGCAGCTGAGCAGAGCCTGTCCCCCTCCCTCCTGACCCCCAGCCCTCAGCTATTTATAGACATTTATTAAATCCCCCTGTCACTCTTTTCCTTCTCCAGTCTAAACAGCCCCAGGGCTCTCAGCCTCTCCTCACAGGGGCAGTGCTCCAGTCCTTTCATCATCCTCACAGCCCTCCATTTGGGACTCTCTCCAGTAGATCCCTGTCCCTCCTGAACTGGGGAGCCCAAAACTGGATGCAGTATTCCAGGAGAGGACAAGAACAGGACAGGCACAGGAGCTCTGCACTTTCCCAGCCTGCAGCAGTGGGGATGGAAGAGCTCCCAGGACCCTTTTTCATCCCTGAATGTGTCCACCTGCCTTTGGCCAAGCTATGTAAACTTCTTCCATCCCTGAAGGGCCTGTGGCAAGATGCTCCACAGCTCAGCTCCACATCCTGTGCTCAACCACCTCCTTTTGTCTGTGCCACACTTGCCAGCTGCCAGTTCCATGGGATGCCCCCAGCCCTGTTAGCAGCAAACAGCTGTTTCCACTCCCCTGTCTCCATGCCACAGGCAGTATCACAGATCTCCAGGAGAGCAGCACCTCCCTCTGTCCCTCTTCCAAGCTGAAGAGTTGGAAGATTTGTGACTGAAAATCACACAGATGAGGGCTCTCCCATCTTCATTTTTAAGGCTGGAGCAGTAGGAAGAGGATGATTGCATGGGGGAGAGGATTGCTCAGGCAGCTGACAGCCTGACCACACCTAGGGTGTTACCAGCTCATGCTGGCTGGGACCAGCAATGGTGCATTGACTTTCAATTCATCCTGTTGAACCTGCTCCTGCTTCATTCTGACTGAGCTGCAGCTTTTCTGGCTTTTTGGGTTGTTTTCCCAGCACTGCACCAGGGGAGGTTTAGGTTGGACATGGGGAACAATTTCTTTGCTGCTAGAGTGGTCAGGCACTGGCACAGGCTGCCCAGGGAGGTGGTGGAGTCCCCATCCCTGCAGGTGTTGAAGAGATGTGTGGTCATGGCACCAGGGGACATGGTTTCATGGTGATGGTGGTCTGAGGTTGAGGGTGGGACTGGATGATCTTAGAGGTCTTTTCCAACCCAACCAATTCTATGATTCTATGAAATCCCTGTGCCAACCCCCTGTGGGCATGTGGGAGCAGCTGGTGCAACCTTTCCTCTTTAAGACATTGCAGGAAACTCTTCTCTTCCCTTCCAGCCCTGTGACCACTCCTAGCAGCTACCAGCAGCTACCAGGCTGCACTCAGCCTCTCACCCAGGCACCAATTGTGCTTCTTCCTCCTTGCCCTTGCAGGAGATGAATTTTTTTGGTGGCAAGACTGTTAAAACATTCCTGCACCATAAGATTAGGAGCTGCCACTTCCATTCCTGTGATAAACCCAGCCCCACACATCCTTCTATTCTCAAGGAAACAAAGGGCAAAGGGAACATAGTCTTGGGGTGGTTTGGAACCATCTCTCATGGGATTGTTCTGGTTTCTGTGTTCATGCTGCAGAAGCCCTCCTGCTGACCTCATCCACAGGGCTTGGGAGCTTCATCAAAACCCAACCATTAGAAACCAACCCAGCCTGGAGCAGGGGTTACCTTCAGACATGGAAGGGGAAGCTCCACAGTTGGCAGCGGTGCTGGCTTGAGCCATTCCCAGCTGGTCACACTCTTGGGATGCTCCTGGGCTGCAGGTCAGGTTGTGAGGCTGATTTGGCTGGAAAGTAAGCCACAGAGTCAAACAAATGGATGTGGGGGGAATGGGGTTCAAGCCCCATCAGTTCCTGCCCTGGGTTGGAATGTTGAGATGAGATGGTGGCCAGGGAGAGCAGGAGGGTGTGAAGTGCTCCTGGAAGCCAGACTGCAATTTGCCATGGCACAGTGGAGGTTGATCAGGGAGAATCAGGACCAATCACTCACCTTTAGCCCAGCTTTCAGAGTGAAAACCAAGCAAGAGTTTAAAAAAAGCAGGAGAGGGGAACCAGCGGAAGATTGCTGGATCTAACAGAACTTCTATCCCAAGAGGGTTGTCAAGGCCTGGCCCAGGCTGCCCAGGGCAGTGGTGGAATCCCCATCCCTGGAGGGGTTTCAAAGCCCTGGAGATGTGGTTTAGTGGTGACCTGACAATGCTGGGCTGAGGGTTAGACTCCATGATCTTAAAGGTTTATCCCAGCCTAAATCACACAATGATAGAATCCTTTTGCTTGGAAAAGGCCTCTAAGGTCACAGAGCTCAACCCTCAGCCCAACACCACCATGGCCACTAAAGCCATGCCCTGAAGTGCCATGTCTGCTTTCTTTGAACATCTCCAGGAACCACCATCCCTGACTTCTCTGGCTCCACCACCTCCCTGGGCAGCCTGTTCCAATGCCTGACCACTCAGGGAAGAAATTGTTCCTCATATCTAACACAACCTCCTCTGGAGCAACTTGAAGTAGTTTCCTCCCATCTGATCACCTGCAACTAGGGAGAAGAGACCAACCCCCACCTCACTACAACCTCCTTTCAGGGAGCTGTAGAGAGATGGAAGATCTCCCCTCAGCCTCCTTTTCTCCAGGCTGAACAATCCCATTTCCCCCAGCTGCTCCTCATCAGCATTGTCCTTCTCTGGACTCACTCTGGCACCTCAATATCCTTCTTGGAATGAGGAACTCAGCAGCAGCCCTCAAACAAGACCTCACTCACCCTCTGTGCTCAGGAAGCTTGGGAGATGCGGCTGTCAGCTGTCCCAAAGCAAAGATGCTTGGTCAGAGCCTCAGGTGCATTCTGAGGGGCTGAAATACACCCTGTAAGGAGCAGCCCCATTCCCTGCCACACCAAAAGCTGGCTTGAACCCTGCCAGGTCTGCCCACCAGGTCACTGAGCTGGTTAATCTGGTGGCTGCTTGTTTTCCTGCAGTGACTTGGCTGCCATGTGCCAAGTTTGAGCTCAAGGGAATTGTTAGCAATGGCCAAAAATACCCAGCCAGGAAATGAGTGGGAAGGACAAAATGGGGTGGGAAGAGATGGCAACAAGTGTGGCTGGAAAAACCTCAACTATCACATCTGAGTTTCAAGGGATGAATCTCCTCCCTCAAATCTGCCCCACCCTGCTGAGCCCTACAGCAGGAAACACAGGAGATGGTTCTTGCACTGGCTTCCCCAAGCCCCAGCTGCTGTGGGCAGACCTTTGGGAAGGGAGCAGGAGAGGGAGCCAGGCTGCAGCCCTCCCCCTTTCATTGAGGAAAGCTCCTGTGGTGTGACCTTCCTACTCAGGGAGGTAAGGGTTTCCTGGTTCAGATGGACCAACTATCTTCTGCTGCATCTCACTGCAACCTCAGAGACTTCAAGATGACCATGCTGGAGAGAAACTGAAGTGTCCTGCTGCATGCTTGAATTTCTGCCAGGCAAGTGAATCAGCGTTCCAGGGAGTGACCAAAAATGCCCTTCCTGTAGGAGGAGTTGATGGAAAGTTCCCATTGATCTCCACACCTCTGCCTTGCTCATGAACCAGACAACAAGGGAAGAGTCGATTGACAAACAAGACTCCTTCAGCCCCCAGGGAGGGCTGGGGAGGGAGCAGCTGTACCACCCCACCCCCTTCCACTGTGAGGCTGATGGAGCCCTGGAGCTGCCCAGAGAGGCTGTGGAGTCTCCTTCTCTGGAGTCTTTCAAGACCCAGCTGGACCTGTTCCTGTGTGACCTGTCCTAGGTGATCCTGTTTGGGCAGGGGGGTTGGCCTTAATGATCTCTGGAGGTCCCTTCCAACCCCTAACACTCTCTGACTCTGTGGCCTTTCACAGTATCATAGGATCACAGAACTGTTGAGCTTGGAAGGGACCTTTGAGATCACCTAGTCCAACCACTCCCCAGGAGCCCACAGTCCCACCCCTGCTTGTCAGCCACTACCACTAAACCATGTCCCTCAGCATCACATCCATGTGGCTTTTAAACAGCTCCAGAGATGAGGACTCCACCACCTCCCTGGCCAGCCTGTTCAAGTGCCTGAGAACCCCTCTGGAAAGAATGTTGTCTTAATGTCCAACCTGAACCTCCCTTGGCACAACTTGAAGCCATCTCCTCTTGTCCTGTCACTTGCTGCATGCAAGACACCAGCCCCCACTTGGCTCTAACCTCCTTTCAGCTCCTTGTAGAGGGCAATGAGGTCTTCCCTCCTCAGCCCCCCACTTCTGAAGACTAAACAACCCCAGTTCCCTCAGCCCCTCTCTCACAGGACTTGTGTTCAAGGCCCTTCCTTGAAGCATTTCAGCCCTGTTTGGGCTGGCACTAGCCAGGCAGGTGATGCTCAGATTTAAGGATCATGGTTCTCCTGGGGCTAAAGGTCTTTGCCAGGAGGTAACGTGGAAAATTAATCAGCCTGCCAAATGTGCCTGCTGGGCTTTTCAGTCTGCTGTGAAAGCAGGACCAAAGCAAGAATGCTGAGGTTAGCTGGTGGGGATTGCAGAGTGCTGATGGCAGCTGGGGTCACAGAGGACTTGCAGATGAAAGCAGCCATGTAATAAACAATTATTGCACTTGAGTGATTAGCTCGAAGAAGTGGAGATAGCAAAGGCCAATCTCTCACCTACCTGCATGGCCAGAGCTGGCAAAACCCAACTGATCCCCAGTAGGGACTACCAAGGCCCACCAGGGACTGTTAGTGTGTTGTCAGGGTAGATGTGGCAGGTGGTGGTTGGACCAGGTGATTTAAAGCTTCTGAAGAAGCAGTTTGCACTGAATCCCTGAATCCCAGCATGGCAGGGTTGGGAGGGACCTCTGGAGATCATCCAGTCCAAGCCCCCTGCTAAAGCAGGGTACCCACAGCAGCTTGCCCAGCAGCACAATGCCCAGGGGGGACTGGAAGGTCTCCAGAGCAGCAGACTCCACAATCTCTCTGGGCAGCCTGCTGCAGAGCTCCAGCACCCTCACACTGAGGGAGCTTCTGCTCCTGCTTTGCTGTGAGCTACTTGGCATAAACACCTCAGCACCCACCCAGCACAGGCCTGGCAGCCCTGAGCAAATCAGCTTTTTGTTCTTAAGTCCACAAAGGTGAACTTTGCTGAGGCTTAACATCCCTGTGTGAAGACAACAGCAGGAGCCTTTACAGCTTCTCCATCCCCATCCTGCCTCCCCGGTGCCAGCCTTCAGCTCAGTGCCTGGAAAAGCCATAAGAGAAATGAGAGACACACAGTGAAGGGCACATGAGGACCAGCAGCTCTGGGAGTCAGCAGCTCAGAGCCAGGAGCACACTGCCAGCTACACCCAGAGCTTTAGGGTCCTGCCTGAACCAAGTCCATGTCCTCCTTCAGAAGGCAGGACAGGACAGTGCCTCGGGCTGTTACCCATCCTGCTCTGGAACATGACACAGCCATGCAGAGTCATTCCCTGTTTTTCCTGGCCTGATGATCTAGTCCTGATTTCTACACAGAGAAAATACTAAGGATCCCTTTCAGCAGCAGAGCCACAGTGTTGGATCCTTCCCCTTCTTCTAAGAATCACAGCTGCCAGCCCCTTGCTGCTGGTCATCCAGAGCCCAGCACCAGGCTAGGACAAAGGGATCAGGGCTGAGGTGGGGACTGAATAAGGATGCAGAGCAGAGGAACCTTCAGCATGACACCTACCAGCACATTTCTTCAGCAAACTTTTTGGGTATGAGTCCTGCCAGCACCAGCACATGAGCCTGGAGCCCTAGACAGTCCCACAGCCAGCACCAGCTTCCCACAGCTCCTTCCTCCTCCACAACTCCTTCCTCCCCCACAGCCCCATCCTCTCCACAGCCTCACCATGCCCCTCAGCACCATGCCTCTCAGCCTTTGGAACACCTCCAGGGATGGAGATTCAACCACCTCCCTGGGCAGCCTGTTCCAGTGTTGGAGAACCCCTTCTGCACCAGACAGGACCTTGCTCTGTAAATGCCCAGGGAAATGCACAAATAGCCACAATCTCCAAGAGCTTGGGGAGAAAAAAAGCCCTGGGAGGTGACTCCCTTTCCCCTCTGAAAGATGTCCCTGTGCTGAGTCACAGCTCCTGAATTCACACTTTTCCTCTCTGTTGGAGGAATCCCACAGAAGCTGGGTGGAGGAAAAGCACAGAGCAGGTTGGGGCTTGTTGTGTGCCTGCTAAGCCTATCTCCTGCCAGGGCACCGAGCTGAGAGCTGTTATTAGAAGGGCAATGAAGCTGGTGAAGGGTCTGGAGAACAGGTCTGGTGAGAGGCAGCTGAGGGACCTGGGGGTGTTGAGCCTGGGCTAAAGGAGGCTGAGGGGAGACCCTCTGGCTCTCTGCAGCTCCCTGCAAGGAGGCTGCAGCCAGGTGGGGGTCAGTGTCTTCTCCCAAGAGACAAATGACAGAACAAGAGGAAACTCAAGCTGCCCCAGGGGAGGTTTAAGGTTGGAAATGAGGAGAAAATTCTTTCCTGAGAGAGTGGTCAGGCACTGGTCCAGGCTGCCCAGGCAGGGAGTGGAGTCCCCATGCCTGGAGGTGTTTCAAAGCTGTTTGGGTGAGGAGCTTAGGGACACGGTCTGAGAGCTGTGAACCAGGGGGATGTCAGGTTATGACTGGACTCGGTGGTCTTGAGGTCTTTTTCAGCCTGGGGGTTGTATGAGTTGCCTGCAGGGCTGTGTGGAAGCCATCAAGGCTTAGTGGAAGCTGTCAGGGCTTAGTGGAAGCCGTCGGGGCTGTGTGTAAGCCATCAGGGCTGTGTGTAAGCCATCGGGGCTGTGTGGAAGCCGTCAGGGCTTAGTGGAAGCCGTCGGGGCTGTGTGGGAGCCGTCGGGGCTGTGTGGGAGCCGTCGGGGCTGTGTGGAAGCCGTCGGGGCTGTGTAGAGCCGTCGGGGCTGTGTGGAAGCCGTCGGGGCTGTGTGGAAGCCGTCGGGGCTGTGTGGAAGCCGTCAGGGCTGTGTAGAGCCGTCGGGGCTGTGTAGAGCCGTCGGGGCTGTGTGGAAGCCGTAGGGGCTGTGTATAGCCGTCGGGGCTGTGCGGTGCCCCAGGGAGCACTGCGGCCGGCCCCAGCCGGCGGCTGAGCCTGTGGGTGTTCCCCTCATGGCGCTGGGAAGTCTGTCCAAACATCTTCCCAGGAAATACTTTTTAAGCACAAATGAGTTGTTTCTGAGGGGAAGGCACAGGCAACGACGTGGGTGTGCTCCTCTGCCCCCGCCACAAGCCTCAGCCTGCTGCTCTGCGGGACACAGGGCATTAGGAGCAGGGGCGGCTCCAGACGCGGCAGTTGAGGTCCCCCAGAGCTGGCAGAGGGGCGGCTGTGGGGCTGAGCTACCTCGGTGTGGAAGAGCTGCTGCTTGTCCTGTGGAGGCTGAGGTGCATTTGGTTCCTCTCTGCTCAGACCTGTCGGGCTGGGTTATATTTATCCAGGTGCTTATCTGCTGGAGAATCTCCACAATGTGAAGAATCCCACGTGCAGAGCAGGGAGTGTTTCTTCTGGGCACCTCCGAGGTTGGACCTGCTGCCTGGGACTCTGCTGTGCCATGGAACATGCCATGCACACCCTGAAACTACACAGGCAGTCACGTTCACCTCTTCCAGAGAGTCTTCCCAAAGCGCCCCGTGAACTCGAGCGGCTCCGGCACTGCAAAGAGCACTTGGAAAGGTGCCATGGGTGGAAGGAAAGGACAAGAGGGCTCAGTGCTTTCTAAACCTGGGGGCACTGTAAAGAATGGGCTAAGAATGGGGACTCAGAGGGTCAGCACACCGAGCAATACCAGCTGGATGTGCTCCTCTTCAAAGCAGGAGTCACCAACAAGAGGTTAAAACTGAGTCATGCAGTTCTGAGGTGGTCCCAGGGAACCACCATGATCTGCAAGGCCAGGCAAGGTTTGGAAACTTGAGTTCTAAGATGGGCCAAGATCCTTGCTTGCTTTTACAAAGCAGCAGCAGCAAGACCACTGAGAAGCTCATTTGTTTGGCTGCCAGGCTCTTTTTTATCCAGGTTTGGGCTTCTCCTGATGCTTGTCAAAGACGATTTTCTGTCTGATGCCTGTTCTTGGTGAAGGCTCTGCTAAGCAGACCTGACTTGCTGTTGGTGAGGTGTGACAGGCAGGTTCACAAAAGCAGCTAAAAGCAGGAGAAGGAGGGTTTCATCACTAGGAGGCTGGACCAGGGCACAGGAGACCCAGGTTAAGTTCTCAGATCTGTGATAGGCTCCCACCTCACAAGCATTTAGAGGCCTTGTGAGTTGTGGATGTCTCCTTCCCTGGAAGAGTTCAAGGTCAGGCTGGACAAGGCCTTGAGCAACCTGACCTAGTGGGAGGTGTCCCTACCCATAGCAGGGGGGTTGGAACTAGATGATCTTTAAGGTCCCTTCCAACCCAACCCATTCTCTGATGACCTAAACCAGCTCTTGTGAGTTTAGATCTCTTGGTGGCACCTGAGGAGTGCTCAGCACACAGCTCCCTGTGCCACACCAGCACCTGAGGACTGTTTTGTTGGTGGACTGAGGTTGCAGCCTCACTTGTCTGCCAGGTCCTTCAACACAACCACAGCAGGCAGAGCAGATGCTGGGAGTTGGGCAGGATGCTCCCAGGGGCTGTTTAGAGGTGGGCAGTGCAGGACACATATCAGGCTGCCTGTGCTCCCTTTGCTCTTGTGAGCACAAGCAGGCTGAGCTTTGTGGCCCAGTCTGTCAAACAGCTTTCTCCAGCATGACATTCCCTGGTGAGAACACCCAGGAGCCCTAACAGACTCTGCTTTGTTGTCCTGGGAAGTTGAAAAGATAACATCATGTGGTCTCCAGCTAATGTTTCTCACTGAGGCTTTATGTTACCTGCTGAGGCTTTTGCTAATCAGGCAGCTCTGCCTGACCCAAGCCGTTGGCACGGGCAACAAGCAGAGACAGCAGCACCCAAGCCATACCTGCCCCCTCCCACCCCAGGCAGGACCCTCAGGCAGTGTTTCCATCATGTCCATCTCACCAGTGCCCGAGCCCCATCATCTGTGTGGTGCAGAGACTTCCCTCACCAATATCCTCAAGCACTCAGGTGTGCTGCTGAATGAAGCCACTCCCAGCTGTGGGGTGACTTGCTGGGGCACAAGGGGAACCCCTTTGCATCCTGGCATCACACAGAATGATAGGGGTGGGAAGGCACCTCTGGAGATTGTCCAACCCCCCCTGCCACAGCAGGTTCACCCAGAGCAGGGGGCACAGGATGGCATCCAGGTGGGTTTGGAATGACTCCAGTAAATGTTCCTCAGGGTCCCCAGAGCCACCTCCAGCCTGGCTTTAAAAACCTCCAGGGATGAGGCTTCCACCACCTCCCTGGGCAACCTGTGCCAGTCTCTCACCACCCTCATGGGGAACAACTTCTTCCTAACATCCAATCTGAATCTCCCCATTTCTAGTTTTGCTCCATCCCCCCAGTGCTATCCCTCCCTGACACCCTCAAAAGTCCCTCCCCAGCTTTCTTGTAGGCCCCCTTAAGATGTTGGAAGGCCACAATAAGGTCAGATATCCTCACAGCCTCTGAGACCACCACACCTTCTCCAGCTTGCTCAACTTAATGAGTCTTAAAGGTACTCTTAGACCCATGATGAAAAATGCTCCCAGACACCAGATCTCAGAATGATTTTGGTTGGAGGAGACCTTTAAGGTCATCAAGTCCAGCTGTTAACCATCACTGCCAGGTCACCGCTAAACCATGTCCCCCAGCACCACATCTCTATGGCTTTGAAACCCTTCCAGGGATGGGGACTCCACCACTGCCCTGGACAGCCTGGGGCAGGCCTTGACAACCCTTTTGGGGAATAAATTGGGCCTTGTGTCCAACTTAAATGTCCCCTGGTGCAGCTTGAGGCACACTGGTGCAACAGATGCTGTTGTTATTAACAGTGATGGTAATGACAGACACCAGTGTTCCATATTCTGGGGGCTGGACCTTCCAACCCACAGCATTCTAGGATTTGATGGTTCTCACACTGCCCAATCTTTCCCAAAACACAGACTTTCCCCTAGTCTCTTTCTATTTGCTATAAGAACCAAAAATGTATGAGGCAGCAGGGCAGGGAGAAGCATCCAGAAAGGATTCTCAGGCACTGGAAGAGGCTGGCCAGAGGTGGTGGAGTCACCACCCCTAGAGGTGTTTAAAAGCTGCATGGAGGTAGTGCTGAGGGATGGGGTTTAGTGGCAGTGGCTGAGCAGCAGTGGTGGGATTGTGAGCTCCAGGAGAGGGGCTGGGCTTGATCTCCAAGGTCTCTCCCAACCTCAACAGTTGAGTGGTTCTGTGATTCCCAATAAAAACTGAAGCAGGACAATGGCAGTGAGCAGCTCACAGAGCACAGAGTGTTATTAATCTACTCCCTCCCTTTGAGCTTCTCCACCCTTGCAACAAGGCAGCTCCCTCTTCAAAGAGACTCCAACAAAGTCAAAACAATGCATGGCCCGCTTCCATTTGTGCTCAAAGGGCAGAAATGCAGGACAGAGACAGTGCCAGGCTGCTGTCATGACTCCGTGTGTCTCTGGGAGGAGATTTGACCTCCAAGGATAAGACCGTCCGGAATGTCAGGGAGTAAGATTTCCTTTGCTTTCCAGAACAATACAGCTTCAGCCACATCCCTGGCCCCAGCACTGATGTCTGCTGGCCCCAGCACTGATGTCTGCTGGCCCCCCCCTGAAGCCCTCTGTTTCAGCACATGAGACAGACTCATCAAATTGGTTGGGTTGGAAAAGACCTCTAAGATCATCCGGTCCAACCATCAACCCAATACCACCATGGCCACTAAACCCTGGCCACTGAACCATGTCCCAGAGTGCCATGGCCACACATTTCTTGAACACCTCCAGGGATGGGGACTCCACCACCTCCCTGGGCAGCCTGTTCCAATGCCTGACCACTCTTGCAGCACAGAAATTGTTCCTCATGTCCAACCTAAACCTGCCCTGGCACAATTTTAGGCCTGACCACTCTTGCAGGAGAGAATTCTATTCCTCATATCCAACCTAAACCTCCCTGGCACAATTTCAGGCCTGACCACTCTTGCAGGAGAGAATTCTTTTCCTCATGTCCAACCTAAACCTGCCCTGGCACAATTTCAGGCCATTTCCTCTTGTTCTGAAACTAAGGAGAAGAGACCTCACTCCAGCCTCCTTTCAGGGAGTTGCAGCCAGCACTGAGGCTCATTTGGTGGCTGGTCCTGCTTCCCCCAGCAAGTTGAGCAGCAACCTCTGCCTTTGGGTTCTGCTCCTCTGGCAGCCACGTAGGGTTTGATCAAATCAGTTCCTCTAAAAGCAGAAGCAGACCCCCAGACTATGTCATGGAGTCATAGCACTGTTGAGATTGGAGGAGCCCTTTGAGATCAACAAGCCCAACTGCTCTGCTGGAGCTCACAGTCCCACCGCTGCTGCTAAGCCATCACCACAAAACCACATCCCTCAGCACCACATCCATGCAGCTTTTAAACACCTCCCTGGCCAGCCTGTTCCAGTGCCTGAGAACCCTTTCTGTGAAGAAACCTTCCCTAACATCCAACTTAAACCTCCCCTGGGGCAACTTGAGGCTGTTTCCTCTTGTCCTGTCTCTTGTTGCTTGTGAGAAGAGACTGAACCCCACCTGGCTCCAGCCTCCGTTCAGGGGGTTGTAGAGGGTGATGAGGTCTCTGCTCAGCCTCCCCCTCTGAAGACTAAACAACCCCAGTTCCCTCAGCCACTCCTCATAAAGCTTCTGTTCAAGGCCCTTCACCAGCTTAGGTGCTCTTCTCTGGACCTGCTCCAGCAGACAGCATGTCTTTTGGACAAAGCTTATGAAGGAGGCACAGAATTTGGGGTGATCTTAGAGGCATTTCTCTTGTTTGATGGCTGGGGGCTGAAAACAAGCTCTGGACTCCCTGGAAGTCCAGAGAAGAAAGGAGAAAGAAGAAGAAGAGCCTTGAGTAACCTGGTCTAGTAGAAGGTGTCCCTGTCTGTGGCAGGGGGGTTGGAACTGGATGATCTTCAAGGTCCCTTCCCAACCCAACCCATTCTCTGACTCCATGGGCCAAGTTACCAGCTGGAGTAACCTGGATTTTAATCCATCCAGGACATGTCCCTGGGGCAACAAGTGAAAGGGAGTCAGGAAAATTACATTAAGAAGCAGAAACCTTCCCAGCTCTGATCACCAACCACGGGGCTAAAGCAATTGGGTGGTGTAAAGAGAGCAGAGCTGGGTTTACGGGAGCATGTTCCCTTCTGGAGGTTTCTTATGCTAATGCACCCAGAGATCTGGGAGATAGGAAGAGCTTGAGGAGGGTAAAAGGAAACCAGCAGAGAGTGATTAACAGAGGGAAAATTCAGAGGTAGCCAGGCTTGGGCATGGGGATGGATTCATTACACCCAAAGGGCTGGCAGAACACCAAGTCTCTATTCCAGCCCAAGTATGAATTTGTATCTGTGTGTGCATGCACTTCAGGATGGACCACGAGAGACAGGAAAAGAAGAATCTAAGCCACCAGCTCCAAAATGCTCTTCAAAGACATTTCTAGCAGTGGCTCAGAGCTGTGACATAAAGCAGGCTGGAAGCTTCCAAAAAAGGAGGACATTGAGAGGTGGAGCATGTCCAGAGAAGGGCAACCAAGCTGGGGAAGGGTCTGGAGAGCAGGGCTGGGGAGGAGCAGCTGAGGGAGCTGGGGGTGTTGAGCCTGGAGCAGAGGAGGCTGAGGGGAGAGCTTCTGGCTCTCTGCAGCTCCCTGCAAGGAGGCTGGAGCCAGGTGGGGGTTGGTCTCTTCTCCCAAAGTCCAAGTGACAGAACAAGAGGAAATGGCCTCAAGTTGTCCCAGGGGAGGTTAAAGTGGGACATGAGGAACAATTTCTTCCCAGAAAGTGTTCTCAGGCACTGGAACAGGCTGCCCAGGGAGGTGCTGGAGTCACTGGCCCTGAAGGGGTCCAAGATACCTGTGGCCATGGCACCTGGGACATGGCTTAGTGGCCATGGTTGGACTGGATGATCTTAGAAGGCTCTTCCAACCCAGTCAATTGTATGATTCCATGACTCTACAACACACCAGGGCTGGTGTGTAAGAAGAAGATGTGCTGCAATAGCACAAAGTCAGGGTGTGCCTGGGAGGCACAGGTGAAGGGGAAGAGGTGGAAACAGGCTTTGAAGAAGTGATGTGCCCTCCCAGCCCAGGTCAGAGCTATGAGAGGTATCTGAGCTCAGGGTGGCAAGAAAAGACCACCAAGCTCACCCACCTGCTCTCATCTGCCCCTGGTGCTGACCCCCAATCAGCAGTGGGATGGGCAGCACCACGTGGAGAAACCATCTGAGAATGTGTTTGCAGATCACTGACCCTGTCTGCTCTGCTTCTGCTGCAGGTGCCTGTCCTGGGAGGCGAGATGAGTCTCAAGGGATCCCTCAGCAGCAGCCCTGGCTCATCAAAGTAAGGCTCTCCATGGTGGGCTTCCACCACTTCATGGCTGGCACCTCTGCTCCTTCCAAGGGGATGCTCCTACTCATTCCACTAGCCCTCCAAGTCCCTGGTGTTTGATTCACTCTTCTTGGGCACCTCAGAAGCTGTAGCCATAGTCAGTGTCACTGCCTCACTCCTCACATGCTCTGTGGGCTGTGGCTTGGTAATGTCACATTAGGTACAGAGAGTAGAGAGACACCAGGAGCCTCTCCTCCATGGCTTGACAGCTACAGCAGCTCGTGGCAGCTTCTTGGTGGAGCCAGAGTCACCAGCTATCTCCCTCCTTCCTGCGCACTCCTGGGCTCTGGAGAGCTCTGTAGGAACACCATGAACCACTGCCTGCCCTCAGAGGACATGGTAACAGAGCAGAAAGCAGCCACTGGCCACCCATTGGCTCACTGCACCATGCAGGACAACCTAACCACAGCACCTGAAATCCTGAGGTCCTGCTTTGATCCTCCTTTGCCAGCCCTGAGCTGGAGAAAACAGTTATCTCCTGGCTGTGCTGTCCTACATACAGCCCAGGCATGAGGGGTGGCCCTGCAGGAGATGCAACCCATGCTTAGAGACCCAACACCCCAAAAGTGTTCACACACAGTTAGAGCCTTGGGGCA
Source organism: Melanerpes formicivorus (assembly GCF_026170545.1). NCBI lineage: Eukaryota > Metazoa > Chordata > Aves > Piciformes > Picidae > Melanerpes > Melanerpes formicivorus. Next base: position 12,929,260 of record NW_027142368.1, on the reverse strand, counting down.
TGTTCTCCATCTGAGCTCCTGCCTCCAAGGGCTCTGAGGGACCTGCTCTGGCTGCAGATGTCCCTGCTCATAGCAAGGGGGTTGATCTAGATGAGCTTTAAAGGACCTTCCAACCCAAACCATTGCATGATTCTATGATACAAAGCCCCTGGAGCTAATGGTTTCATTGTCCCATCTTTCTTTCACAGTGGCAGCATGGGCAGAGCTGATGGAGCTTCCAAGCTGAGTGCAAAGGACCTGTATGGTGAGTCCTGCCCACTAACACATCTGAGGTTTCCTAAGCAAAGGCATCTCTGGAGATCTGCACATGGCTGTTGGGCAGTTTTAGGCTGGAACCCAGCCAAAGCCACATAAATCCAAACCTCCAGACACAACAGGCTGGCCTGACATGTCAGCAGGAACACACCTTACCTCAGTGCCACCTCCTCCCAGGGCTGGGGCCAGCTGTGGGGCCAGCTGTGAGGCCAGCACAAGCTGAGCAGAACACTGCTTCCCCTCAGCTCCACCAGCCCCCAGGTCCTCTCCAGTTATGTTGGCAAGATAACCTGATAAAGGACCTAACAAAAGCAGGACTGTCCTCAGCAGGTTAATGATTATCTCCTTCTAACTACCCAGTGAACCCTGGCAGCTCCACTGCTCTTTGGCTGGCTGGAAGCAGAGGGAGTTGGTAGGATGTGTGCTTGTGCAGAACCTGAGCTGCTGCTTATGAAGCACCCCAGCTCCAGAGGAGCCAGTGAATCACAGATTTGGTAGGGCTGGAAGGGACCTCAAGGCACAGCCAGTTCCAACCCCCCTGCCATGGGCAGGGACACCTCACACTACAGCAGGTTGCTCACAGCCACATCCAGCCTGGCTGCAAACACCTCCAGGGATGAGGCTTCCACCCTCCAGGGATGAGGCTTCCACTCTCCAGGGATGGGGCTTCTACAAACTGCTGGGTGAAGAGAACACAAAGGTGTCAACACCACTCACTCCTGATCTCAGCAGCACTCTGAACATATCCCAGCTGAAGGCTTGGCCTCTGGGGTGGGCACAGAGTCATGTGAGAAGTCACCAACCTCAGTGGAGATCCTGCTGGAGTTGGAGGTGTCCCTGCTAACTGCTGGGGGGCTGCAGAAGATGACCTCGAGGGTCCCTTCCAACCTGATGCATTCTATGACCAGCAGGTGGGGGTTGTCTGGTGGAACACTAGCAGCTTGGGGGGGGTCTGACCCTGCCAAGTCTCCAACCTGAGAGCTGTTGATTGGCCTGGTTGGTGCTTTCATTGGGTACAACCAAGCTGTGAGTGCTGGGGAACCTGTGCTCCATCACAACTCTCCTTTCACAGCTACAAGGTGGGGAAGGTTTATTTGTCCTTGGGAAGTGATTTTGGTTGCTGAAAGGTTTTGGGCAGAGGTTTCTCAGTGTGGCTTGGAGCTATGTCCCACAAGTGACCTGTCTTGCCTGGAGAGAAGTGGTGGGAGCTGCACTTGGTGGATGAAAAGTGACCTGTCATGCCAGGAGAGAAGTGGTGGGAGCTGCACTTGGTGGATGAGGAGTTAAAGTCATTATTAACTTTGCTGAGGAAGTCAACCATGGGAACAAAGTGAGAACAGAAATTGGTGTTACCAGCCAGGACTACCTGTGGTTTGGATGCTGCATGCTGGGCAAGTGCCAAGTGGGGCTCTGAACCTTGACAGCCACTTTGTCTAGAGATGAAAAGCCACATGATGATCAGTGTTTATAGGACCACAAGCTGTTTGACTTGGGGCTGGTACTCATTTTATAGAATCATAGGATTGTTTGGGTTGGAAAAGACCTCTAAGCTCATGGAGTTCAACCTTCAGCCCAACCCCACCATGGCCATCAAACCATGTCCCCAGGTGCCATAGCCACACATTTGTTGAACACCTCCAGGGGTGGGGACTCCACTACCTCCCTGGGCAGCCCATTCACAAAGCAGCCTGGGAAGCTGGGCTGTTGTTGTTGGACTCAATGAGCTTAAGGTCTTTTCCAAGCAAAACAATTCCATGATAACCCTAGAAAGAAGCAAGAGGATGAGGGCTGGAAACTGCACGCTCAGAGGTGCTCCTCCCACCTCTGATGGCATCATTGCTCTTGCTGGGCACTGAAAGCTCCAGCAGATCTCACCAGAGGTGGGGGGTGGGAGAATGAAGCCCACAGCTGACAGCTGTGTTGGTTCCATCCCCTAGCAGCATCAGAATCACACCACCAAGGCTGCTGCAACTCAGGGCTCTGAACTGACAGAGTTTTGGGATGGGATCTAACTGTGAGGACAAGGCTGACTTGGTGCCTCAGCATGGCAAGCTCTGCATGGGGCAGCAATGTGCCCTCCTGGCCAGGAAGGCCAATGGGATCCTGGGATGCATTAGGAGTGTGTCCATCAGGCTGAGGGAGGTTCTTCTCCCCTCTGCTCTGCCCTAGTGAGACCTCACCTGGAATACTGCATCCAGTTTGGGGCTCCCCAGTTCAGGAGGGACAGGGATCTACTTGAGAGAGTCCAGCAGAGGGCTACAAGGATGAGGAAGGGACTGCAGCACTGCCTGATGAGGAGAGGCTGAGAGCCCTGGGGCTGTTTGGACTGGAGAAGACTGAGAGGGGATTTAATAAATGTCCATAAATAGCTGAGGGCTGGGGGTCAGGAGGGAGGGGACAGGCTCTGCTCAGCTGCACCCTGGGATAGGACAAGGGGCAATGGATATAAACTCCAGCACAGGAGGTTCCACCTCAATGTGAGGGGAAACTTCTTCACTGTGACGGCCCCAGAGCACTGGAGCAGGCTGCCCAGAGAGGTTGTGGAGTCTCCTGCTCTGGAGCCTTCCAAGCCCCATCTGGATGTGTTCCTGTGTGCCCTGTGCTGGGTTCTATGCTCCTGCCCTGGCAGGGGGGTTGGACTTGATGATCTCTGGAGGTCCCTTCCATCCTGAGATCCTGTGATGGTAAGGAACCACCCCATGATGCCTCCATGCCAAAAGCTGGCAGAGGGAAAGGCTGACAAACTACCTTTAAACCAAACACTGTTTCTCCAACATCTCATTTTCAACACCAAGTTGAAATCTTTTACATTTTTCCTGCCTGGGCACACCCCAAAAGCAAATCTCAACAGGGATGGGACCTTGCTGACCAAATTCCAGCAACCCTTCAATGAGGACTTTAAGTCCATGAACCAAATCCTCCACAGAAGTAAATCAAGCTGCTGGCTGTTTCTCTGCTGTGGCTGAGGGCAGGCTGAGGTCTGTAGTCCTCTGCTACCCACAGCAGCAGCTGTTGGCTGCCTCAGTGCAGTGCTGAACCAGCACATCCACTGGGATTTTCCTAAGCAGAACTTGAGGCCCATCACAGTCACTCCCTGTGCCTTTACCAAAGGGCACTCTGCATGTATGAAACCAACAGGAAAATGTCTGGGTCCCCTTTATGGTCAGATCCCCCCTTGCCCAGCAGAGACTTCTGCTGTGAGCTGGCACTTCGAGGGGTGGAGGGCAGGCAAGAACTGAAACTCCCCTGGGAATGTTTCATAATGAAACAATTGACATCAAGCTGAGCTGCTCCTGACTGTGTGATTGCCTTGCTGCTAAGGGACCTTCAGCACTCACAAGACTTTGCATACTTCCATTTTCCTCCTGCATACTCAGGCTGGTGCTCTTCCTCTTCTACTCTGCTCCAGTCAGGCCACACCTGGAGTCCTGGGTCCAGTTTTGGGTTCCCCAGTTCAAGAGAGCCTGGGAACTGCTGGAGGGAGTCCAGGGCAGGCTCTGGAGATGCTGAGGGGCCTGGAGCAGCTCTGTGAGGAGCAAAGGCTGAGAGCCCTGGGGCTGTGGAGCCTGCAGAAGAGCAGCCCCAGAGGGCAGCTGAGCAATGCTCAGCAAGAGCTAAAGGAGCTGTGGGGGGCAAGAGGCTGGGGCCAGCCTCTGCTGAGTGGTGCCCAGGGCCAGGCCAAGGGGCAGAGGGCACAAAGTGGCAGGCAGGAGGTTGCCTCTGAAGCTGAGGAGAAAGTTGTTTGGGGTGAGGGTGCTGGAGGCCTGGAGCAGGCTGCCCAGAGAGGTTGTGGAGTGTCCTTGTGTGGAGAGCTTGCAACCCCCCCTGGGCACTGTGCTGCTGGGCAGGGTGCTGTGGGTGCCCTGCTTTAGCAGTGGGGCTTGGACTGGCTGAGCTCCAGAGCTCCCTTCCAAGCCTTATCATGCTGGATTTGGTGAGTCTGCCATTGCTGGCCTAACAGGACAGGAATGCCAACTTCAGGGCCACGATGCTGTCTGAGATGTCCCCATCTCAACAGGGACTTCCTTGCTCTATTAAAGCCACCTCAGGTGAGACCCCAAAGAGTGATACTTAAAAGCATAGTGGTGAGGCTGGGGCAGAGCAGCAGCTGTGCACAGGAAGCCAGCTGGATGACAAAGAGTTATACTGGTGGGGAATCTGCTCTGAGGCCTTGAAGGACAGGGTGACAATAACAGAGCCACATAGGATGAGAGAGGATACAGGCTGGTGGCTGGCCAGGCAGTGGGACAGGCTGCCAGGGGAGGTGGTGGAGGCACCATCAGTGGAGATGTTCAAGAAATGTGTGGCCATGGCACTTGGGGACATGGTTTGATGGCCATGGTGGTGTTGGGTTGATGGCTGGACTCAGTGATCTTAGAGGTCTTTTTCAACCCAAAGAACTTTGTTGCTGTCTACAACTACCTGAAGGGAGGTTGTAGCTAGGTGGGGGTTGGTCTCTTCTCTCAGGCAACCAGCACCAGAACAAGAGGACACAGTCTCAAGCTGTGCCAGGGGAGGTTTAGGCTGGAGGTGAGGAAGTTCTTCAAAGAAAGAGAGATTGACCATTGGGATGTGCTGCCCAGGGAGGTGGTGGAGTCCCCATCCCTGGAGGTGTTTAGGAAGAGCCTGGATGAGGCACTTGGTGCCATGGTTGAGTTGATTAGTTGGTGTTGGGTGATGGGTTGGCCTCAATGATCTCAAAGGTCTTTTCCAACCTGGTTAATTGTGTATTCTGTGATTCTATGGTGGCAGAGGGGAAGGTGACTGCCCTGGTGTCAGCCTTGGCCTCCTGTAATTGCCTTGATCCCCAAGCACACAGCACACTGCACACCACCACCTCTCCTTCCCTGTGCTGAGCACAAACAGATGCAGAGAGACAGCCAAAGGCACCAGGGAATTATGCACAGAAATTGCCTCAAAGCTCTGAGATGTCTCACCCTGGCTCTACCCCCACCAGAGGTGATCAGAGCTGGAAACACCTTCTAGGTGCCCAGCTGTCCCCAGAGGAGTTTCCTGGTTGTCACAGCCACAGATACTCATCCTTTCCCCCTCCTTTCCCCATCACATCTGCTCTACTCCAGGCTCTGGAAGGGTTTGTGGCTGCCTGGAGGGAGCCAGCCCCAGCTTGGCTGGCAGCAGGGCCATGGCTGGCACCTATCAAGTTGCCACCTTAGCCACCACACAGCCCCAGCTGGATTAATGTTAATGCAGACCATAAATAAATCAAGCTGCTTCTCCTCTTACTGGTGTCTGCTCTGAGCCCAGGTGAAAGACTGGGGGTGGGGGCAAAGCCAGTGTGGCTCCAGCAGAAGTCAAGGGAAGGGCTGGAAGGAAGCATTTCTGCTGAGTGCTTCCCACAGGGGGTGCCTGATAGAATCAGAAGTGTTTAGGTCCAACTTCAACCCAGCACCACCAAGGCCACTAAACCATGTCCCCAGGTGCCATGGCCACACATTCCTTGAACACCTGCAGGGATGGGGACTCCACCACCTCCCTGGGCAGCCTGTGCCAACCCCTGACCACTCTTGCAGCAAAGAGATTGTTCCTAATGTCCAACCTAAACCTCCCCTGGCACAATTTGAGATCATTTCCTCTTGTTCTATCACCTGATACTAGGGAGAAGAGACCAGCCCCCACCTGGCTGCAGCCTCCTTTCAGGGAGTTGCAGAGAGCAATGAGCTCTCCCCTCAGCCTCTTTTTCTCCAGGCTCAACAACTGCAGCTCCCTCAGCTGCTCCTCCCCAGCCCTGTTCTCCAGACCCTTCCCCAGCTTGGTTGCCCTGCTCTGGACCTGTTCCAACCCCTCAATGTCCTGCTTGGAGGAAGGGGCCCAAAACTGAGCCCAGGATTCCAGGTGTGACCTCACCAGTGCCAAGTACCCTGTCTCTGGTGACACCCAAGGATAAACATCCCAGAGCTGTGAGATGACAACCTGGGCAGGAGAGCAGTGCTTATCTCACCAAACCTGTGAGACCAAGGCAGCTGGCTCCAGCCTGCCCACCCCATAGCCTTGATGCACTCATTGCTGGGAAAGACCCAAACTTTGGGGGATGGAAAAGGGCTTTTGGAGCAAGAGGAGCTGCCTGTAGCATGAGCTAGGCTGGAGAGTTGGTGCTGAGCAGCCTGAGGAGGGTTCACTTGACACTGCAGCCCCTTGTAACCCAAGACAGCCTTGGCTGCTGTAACAGGACACTGGCACCAACACAACAAGAGCTGTGCCTGCCTGGCCTGGCCCTGGTGTCATCTGCCTGGGGAGCTGTGGGGAGAGGAGGCTCCACCAGCAGAGGCTTGTCCTTCCTGGGCAGGATATCCAATGGTGAAGCAGTAAATCTTAGAAGGGTTTGGGTTTGAAGGGGCCTTAAAGATACCTAGTCCCAACCCCCTGCCATGGGCAGGGACACCTCCCACCAGCCCAGCTTGCTCAAGGCCTCATCCAACCTGGCCTTGAACACCCCCACAGAGAGGGCATCCACAGCCTCCCTGGGCAGCCTCTTCCAGTGCCTCACCACCCTCACTGGAAAGAATTTCTTCCTTATCTCCACTCTCAGTGTCCCCTCTTCTAGCCCAAAGCCATCAGCCCTCATCCTGGTACTACAAGCCTTGTAAAAATCCCCTCCCCAGCCCTTTTGTAGGCTTCCTTTAGGTACCAGAAGGTCTCCCCTTCAGCCTTCTTTTCTCCAGGCTGAACAAACCCCAGGTCCCCTCTCACATGACTTGTGCTCCAGACCCTTCACCAGCTGCATTGCAGTGCTGCTTAGAGAACAGAACAGCCCTGGGTGCTTCAGCCCAGTGCAAGGGGATACCAACAGGCAGCTGAAGTGCTCCAGAAGTAGTGAGGGGTGAATCAGGGCAACTGCTCCATGTCCTGTTGCTCTTTGGTCCCCCAGCCCACCACAAGAGAGCTCTGGGCAGTGCTGAGCTGAGGGCTCAGTCAGAGCAGTTCCTGAGACATTCCCTCCCTGAATGGTTCCTTTGTCCTCCCCCACTGCTCCCTCGGGGCCATTTCAGCTCCTTTCTTCAGGTCCCCTTTCCCACCTGAGACTCCAGCTTCAGGTTACCCCAGCTCCCCTCTGGTGCTGCCACCTGGGTGACCCTTTGATTCAAAGCCTCAGACATTTAATACAGGCCTCCAGCACCCTCACAACAAACAACTTTCTCCTCAGCCTCAGAGGCAACCTCCTGCCTGCCACTTTGTGCCCTCTGCCCCTTGGCCTGGCCCTGGCCACCACTCAGCAGAGGCTGACCCCAGTCTCTTGCCCCCCACAGCTCCTTTAGCTCTTGCTGAGCATTGCTCAGCTGCCCTCTGGGGCTGCTCTTCTGCAGGCTCCACAGCCCCAGGGCTCTCAGCCTTTGCTCCTCACAGAGCTGCTCCAGGCCCCTCAGCACCTTCAGAGCCTGCCCTGGAAATCTCTCCAGCAGTTCCCAGGCTCTCATGAACTGGGCAGCCCAGAACTGGATCCAGTGCTCCAGATCTGGCCTCAGTAGAGCAGAGTAGAGGGGGAGGAGAACATCCCTTGACCTGCTGGCTACTATTCTTCATGCACCCCAGGATGCTACTGGCATGTTTGGCCACAAGAGCCTCTCAGTATCTTTGAAGCCTCCACTGGACTCTCTCCAGTAGTTCTCTGTCTCTCCTGACTAGAACTGGGCTGTTGGATATGGTCAAGTACCTTGGGAGCAAACCCTATCTTAGCAGCTCCTGCTGAGGCTGCTGGCACAAAGAGGCAGAGTTTCCTCCTCCCCTCAGGCTTTGCACAGCCCAGGAGGTGGCTCAGGTTTGTGTTTGCTCTTCAAGAGTGGGTTGTGTCTTCAGCTAATAAACCAGGAATGTGAGCACTTGGGGAGGCAAATATTGAGCTGTGCAGAGGAGGAATCCAGCCTCCTGACACCTACCAGCCAGCTGCCCACATGCCACCAGTAACACAGCTGCCTGCCTGCCTGCTGCCACAGGCCATTCATCCCCGGGGCAGTCCCCAGCCTCAAGGAGAGCTTTCTCAGGCACTCCAAGAGCTTCCAGAGCACCCACTAATGTGCCAGCCATCAGCTACAGCCTGGGCAAAGATTCCCTGCAGCTGACACAGACAAGCTCTGGCAGCTCAGAAAGTACCCTGGTGCTACCAGGACAACCAGGGAGCTTGATGCTTCACAAGAAGGTGCAAAGGTGCTTCCAAAGTGGAGCTTTCCCTATGCCAGTGTCATGGGCTCAGTGACAACCAGCTGTGGGGATCCCAGAACGGGAAGCCTCTGCAGCAGCAGAAACAAGGGATAGATCTGAAGATGCTGTACTCCTGTACTGGGCACTGGTGAGGCTGTACCTGGGATACCAAGCTCAGTTTGGGGATACTCCAAGGACACTGAGAGGCTGGAGCAGGTCCAGAGAAGGGCAACCAAGCTGGGGAAGGGTCTGGAGAACAGGTCTGGGGAGGAGCAGCTGAGGGAGCTGGGGGTGTTGAGCCTGGAGAAAAGGAGGCTGAGGGGAGAGCTTCTGGCTCTCTGCAGCTCCCTGCAAGGAGGCTGGAGCCAGGTGGAGGTTGGGTTCTTCTGCCAAGGGACAAATGTCAGGACAAGAGGAAATGGCCTCAAATTGCCCCAGGGGAGGTTTAGATTGGACATGAGCAATAATTTCACCCCAAAAGGGTTGTCAAGGCCTTGCTCAGGCTGCCCAGGGCAGTAGTGGAGTCATCTCTGTAGGGGTTTCGGAGCTGTGGTGCTCAGGCCATGGTTTAGTGGTGTCCTGGCAGTGCTGGGTGAAGGGTTGGACTCCATGGTCTCTTCCAACCTAAATGATGACTCTGATTCTGTGCCTCCCTGTTGGGAGCTCATACACAGCAGGTCTGTCCAGTGCCTCAAACCCCACAGAAGCTGGAGCTTCCTCCCACTTGGTGAGGAAGCCAGAACCTGTCAGATCAGCAGAGCTACTGCAGATGCGTGGGGGGAACGCCAGATCAGATCTGGCCCCGTGCTCAGGTCCTGGGAATGGCTGCTGGTGTTCCAGCAGGGCTGCTCCAGAGCACAGGCTTGGCTCATTTACATCATCTCCATTAGCATCCAGAGGCATCTGCTGCTCTGGAGGGTCGTGTCTGGGCCTGTTGGTTTGGCAGAGCCCAGCTCCTGCTGCGCTGGGAGGCTACTGCAAGCAGCATGTGCCCTGCCAGATAACACAGAGATAACAGCAAGGGCTGGCAAGCTCCAGAAGCTGGTGGGATTGTCAGCCCCAGCTGAGTGGTTGGATTTGATGATCTCAAAAGGTCTCTTCCAACCTCAACAGTTCCAGGACTTCATTAGGCAGTTCTGGTGGGCCTGGAGGCCAGGGAAATAAAGGAGATATCCTTGGTGTGGTAGTGCTGATGAAAGCAAAGCTGATGAACCTGGGGGCTCCTCACAGAGTGCCTCGCATCCAGCTTGTCCATCCCCCACATTTTCTGCTCTGGGGAGGATCAGGGAGGATCCTGTGTGATCCAACTGGCTCATTAATCAGAGGAGGGTGTGCATGGAGGGCAGGCTGGCTCATCCCCCACCCAGCTCTGAGGCCACTGGTTTTGTGCGGCAGAGGCATGTTTGCACCACAGCTGACTTTGGTCCTGCTGTATGGCAGGAGCAGCAGTGAGGTTTTGTTTAGAGCAGTTTAGGAGATAAATGGGTGGGAAAAGTCTTGGGATTGAGCTTTGGGATCCCTCCTGTAGCAGCCTGTAAGCCCAGTGTGTAGCACCACAGATGCTCCCCTGCCAGCAGCAGGAAAGAAGGGCTCAAACTGCCCCCAAGTAGAGAGTGTCAAGGGCTCAAATTGCCTTCAAACACCACAACATGCTGTCAAAGACTCAAATCCTCCCGAAGAAAAACCAGACACCTGTTGTGTCATGGCAGTGCTGAGGCTGTTTGGCCCTCACTGACATAGGATCACAGAATTGTTAGGGGTTGTTTGGGTTGGAAAAGTCCTCTAAGATCATCAACCCAGCACCACCATGGCCACTAACCCACCTCCCTAAGTGCCATGTCCACACTCTTCTTGAACATCTCCTCCAGGGATGGTGACTCCAGCACCTCCTTGAGCAGCCTGATCCAATCCCTGACCACTCTTGCAGTGAAGAAATTAGAATCAGAGAATCAATAAGGTTGGAAGAGACCTCAAGGATCATCAAGTCCAACCTGTCACCCAACACCTCCTGACTACTCAACCATGGCACCAAGTGCCACATCCAATGCCCTCTTGAACACATCCAGGGATGGGGACTCCACCACCTCCCTGGGCAGCACATCCCAATGGCTAACAACTCTCTCTGTGAAGAACTTCCTCCTCACCTCCAGCCTAAACTTCCCCTGGTGCAGCATTAGAGTTCCTCATGTCCAACCTCAACTTCCCCTGGCACAATTTCAGGCCATTTTCTCTCATTCTGTCACCTAGGGAGAAGAGACCAACCCCCACCTCCTTGCAGGAGGTCTCTCCTTTTCAGGAGGTCTCCCCTCAGCCTGCTCTGTACTGGGGATGATCTGCCCCTGGTTTAGCAGAGGCTGTGCCCAGAGAAGCGAGCCCACTTCTGCCCTCCCTCGCTCTGCTCTCTGTCCCTAGAGATTCCAACCAAGTTCCTTCAGCTCTAAGCTTATCCCAGCAAGCAGAGTTTATCCCACTGGCTGATCTCCTGTGCACACAATCCATGGGGCTGCAGGGAGTGTTCAGTCACTCCTAAGTCCCTGCAGGAGAGGGTGTTGCACGGGCACAGGGACGGAACTTGGCACCGCCGCTGTGGTGCGGCCTCCTGGGCCACGCTGATAACGCTGTCCCTCCAGGATGTGCATCGATCCTGCTCCTTCCCCCTTGCATCACTCCTTCACCCTTTTCACTCACAGCATTATAGAATTGTTTGGGTTGGAAAAGTCCTCTGAGATCATCAAGTCCAACCCTCAACCTAGCACCACCGAGGCCATCAAACCACCCAAGTGCCGTGGCCACGCGTTCCTCGAGCACCTCCAGGCATGGGGACTCCACCACCTCCCTGGGCAGCCTGTGCCAATGCCTGACACAGAGCCAAACAGGATTCTCTCCCCTTCCAGCCAAGATTACATCCTTGTCACTGGGATTTCAGCCCAGCACCATTTTGATCCCGTGGGTGGAATCCATCTTGCTGCCCCTGAGCTTTTTCCATTTCCTCATGCAGCCACTGGTGCCAGTGGGAAACATCATTCCCACAGCACTGTTTATCCATGAGGGATTGGCAATGGATCACATTCTTCAGAGAATGGCTCTTCAGTTCCCCCCCAAATCTGGGTAGGAGGCAAGATTAAAGCTGGCTGGCCAGGAAAGGACCAAACAACTCAAGTGAATTCAGTTAAAGAACCATTTAGAGGGTGGTTTTATTCCTGGAAGGGGCATCTGAGGGCTCACTGGGCTCAATCTAGAGGCAGAAAGGAGTCCCCATCCCTGGAGGGGTTTCAAAGCCATGGAGATGTGGTGCTGAGGGCTATGGTTTAGTGGTGACCTGGCAGTGCTGGGTTAAAGGCTGTCACAGGGCTGTGCTCCAGACCCCTCCCCAGCTTTGCTGCCCTTCTCTGGACACCTTCCAGCAGCTCAACATCTTTCCTAAACTGAGGAGCCCAGAACTGGACACAGGACTCAAGGTGTGGCCTAACCAGTGCTGAGCACAGGAGCAGAATGACCTCCCTGCTCCTGCTGGCCACACTGTTCCTGATGCAGGCCAGGATGCCTTCCAGGGCAGGGTCACCCAGAGTAAATCACTCAGGAACATGTCCAGGTGGGTCTTGATATTCTTGTGATGCTTATTCATCACAGGGGCATTATGCAAAGCCTCCACCTCCCAGAGCCAGGCTCTGGGTTGGATAACACCTTAGTGAGCTCAGGTCTTCTCTGTTGCAAGGGGCTGTGGAAATGCAAAGTGTCCTACAGGAGAGGTGTCAGATAGACCAGGAGGAAATGAGCTCCTGCTGCTAACTGCCAGCAGTCACTCATGCAAAATTCAGCAGGCAGAGGACAGGGCTGAGCAGAAGGGCAGAGGGGGAGCTGCCCAGAACAAGCAACCTGGCTTCTGAAGTCTTTACTGGTCAAGGGAGTTCATCTGTCCTCCATAAAGCATCTCCTTTGGTCCCTAAAAGTCAAACAGCCACAGATATCTCTCTGCAGGCATAGAATGGAACCATTCAGGTGGGAGAAGCCCTCTAAGATCATTGAGTCCAACCATCAACCCAGCACTACCATGGCCACTGAACCATGGCCCCAGGTTTCTTGAACACCTCCAGGGATGGGGACTCCATCATCTCTCTGGGCAGCCTGTTCTAGTGCCTGAGAACACTTTCTGGGAAGAAACTGTTTCTAATCTCCAACCAACCCTTTCCTCTCATTCTGTCCCCTGACACTAAGAAGAGCCTGACCCTTACCTCACTCCAACCTCCTTGCAGGGAGCTGCAGAGAGCCAGAAGGTCTCCCCTCAGATCCTCACCTCACTCCAACCTCCTTGCACGGAGCTGCAGAGAGCCAGAAGGTCTCCCCTCAGATCCTCACCTCACTCCAACCTCCTTGCAGGGAGTTGCAGAGAGCTAGGTCTCCCCTCAGATCCTCACCTCACTCCAACCTCCTTGCAGGGAATTGCAGAGAGCCAGAGGGTCTCTCCTCAGATCCTCACCTCACTCCAACCTCCTTCCAGGGAGTTGCAGAGAGCCAGAAGGCCTCCCCACAGATCCTCACCTCACTCCAACCTCCTTGCAGGGAGCTGCAGAGAGCCAGAAGCTCTCCTCTCAGCCTCCTTTTCTCCAGGCTCAACAGCCCCAGCTCCCTCAGCTGCTCCTCCCCACTGTTCTCCAGACCTTTGCCCAGCTTCGTTGCCCTTCTCTGGACCCACTCCAGCCCTTCAGTGTCCTTTTTGGAGTGAGAGGCCACTTCTTAACTTCTTCCCATGTTTAAATCAAAACTGCATGCTAGAAGAGGAGGAGCTTTTGGTGTTCTGGCACCTTGCTGTCCCCAGAAAGCCTGGATGTTCCCAGGCTGCCTGATTTTATTTGCAGATGCCAAGAGGGAAACACAAAAATAAAGAGTTTCCATGGGTGTGGAGGCCAGGTAGGAGCCAAGGAGAGAGGAAGGATTGCAGAGGGAACAAGCAGAGACTTTAATGAAAGGGAACATGCAGAAATGCTCCCATTCCTCACCCTGGGCACACTTTCATGGCATCCTGAGACAGCATAGAAGCAATTTGTTCTACTTCTGCAGCTCCTGAAGACAATGCAGACATGTCCCCAGTGAGAATCAACAAGAGGGAGGGAGAACATCTGCATCTTCTCCCTGCCTGGAGCTTGCTTCTGCCTGGCTGAAAATGCCTAACGGGGCCTTTGCTCCCCTCTGAGTGAGCTTATTGCCAAGTGCAGGGGATGGGAAGTGGGGATGTGCAGATCCCTGAGGTTCTAACAGGCCCCAAAAATTCTCAAGAGCCCCTCTGAACACTTCCTCAGAGATGCATCTGAGATCTCCCCTGACCATGACAAATGCAGCTCCCTCCAGCTTGGAGGATGGGGCAAAAGCATGGGAGGGGACCTCAGAAAGTTTGTAGGCAACCAGCTGCAGACCTAACCATTACTCCAGCTGCTACCAGAAAAGCCAGCCTGGTTCCACCCCACCAGAAAAGCCTACCTACAGCCTGGTAGGCTGTTGTCCCACCAGAAACACAGATCTATGCCAGCCTCCCTGTGGAAGGCCTGTCCCCCTGCTTTATCTCCCCATCCTTGGGGACCACCAGCTTCTGACAAGGCTCTGTACCCTTCCTTGCAGATCTTAGAGAAGTTTGCCTGACCTCATGTAAAAACTCTTTGTTCCCAGACCCACAGCTTCTAAAGAGGAGGGGATGGGAAGGCTTATCCAGCTTTGTCTCCATCCCACACAGACTTGGTATGCCCTGCCCTATCTCCCCATCTTTGGGGACTACCAGCTCCTGGCATGGCTCTGCACCCTTCCTTTCAAGTCTGCAAACACTTCTCTGTCCAAATGTAAAAACCTCTTTGTTCCCAGACCCACCACTTCATCCCTTCCCACTCCCTTCTGGGGCAAAAAGAAGAAAGGAGGGGATGGGATCTCTTATCATCCAGCTTTGGTCTCCATCCCACACAGACTGTGCTCTCATTTCTCTTTACATGAGAATTGCTTGGTGAGGAAATTGAGGTTACTGAGAGAGAAAAAAGGCAAGGAAAAAGTTGCTCCTGTCAGCCCCAGCTCCCTGTGGTGTGTGTTGCCATGTGCCCTCTTCCAGCCCTTGCCCCACATTCCAAGTAGGGCAGGTTGCAACTCAAACAGCCTGCCGAGAGACACCGCTGCGGAGCCCTCGGCGCCAGCCCCGGCTGGAGGGGAGGCTCTGCTGAAATATTCATTCATTCATTCACTCAAGGGCACTCCAGAAGCTAATTGCTGAGCTGTGAGGGAGGCCTGAGGGCTTTCCCCTCAAGCTGTCCTTGCTCCCATGTCAGAGCTGGTGGGGTGAAAGGCTGTCCTGCCAAGCTGGAGACACAGCTCAGACTTGAAGAGTGCTTGAGAAGTGTTACAGAGCATCAGAGACCAGCTTGAGGTCAGCTCCTGTCAACCCTTGTCAGGCTCAGAGGGAAATCACAGGATGGTTTGGCTTGGAAGAGACCTTGAAGTTCATCTGCTTTCAAACCCCCTGCCATGGGCAGGGACACTTCATACTAGACCAGGTTGCTCAAAGCCTCATCCAATCCTGGTCTTAAACACTTCCAGGGATGAGGTGTCCACAACTTCTCTGGGTAACCTCTTCCAGTGTCTCACCACCCTCACAGTAAAGAACTTCTTCCTAGTGTCCACTCTAAATCTACCCTGCTCTGGTTTCAAACCACCACCTCTCATCCTATCACTACAAGCCTTTGTATAAAGTCCCTCCCTGGCTCTCCTGTAGTCCCTTCAGGTACTGGAAGGCCACTAAAAGGTCTTCCTGGAGCCTTCTCTTCTCCAGGCTGAGACCAGACCCAGCTCCCTCAGCCTCTCTTCATAGGAGAGGTGCTGCAGCCTTCTCATCATCTTTGTGACCCTCCTCTGGACCCTCTCCCACAGACCCATGTCCTCCACAGCTGGAATCAGTACTCCAGGTAGGGTCTCACAAGAGCAGAGCAGAGGAGCAGAATCACAGAATCAACCAGCAGTGTCTCTCTCCACACGTCCTTGGGCTGTCTTTGCATGCTCTCCATGCTCCTGCAGCCACAGTCAGGTTTGCAAACACCACCCAGCCCTGCCCCTTCAAGGGAGGTACCAAGAGGAGCTCAATTTTAAACCTCTTCTCTGCTGGCCAAGGAGAAAGGTGAAAGCCTCAAGATAAATCTCGAGGGGAAGCAGAACTTCAAGCCAGGGCTTGTTCTGGAGGGACACCTGCTGGCAATGCCACCAAGCCTGAGCTGAGCTCAGGACTCATCTTACAGAATCAGAGCATTGTTTGGGCTGGAAAAGACCTCTAAGATCATCGAGTTCAACCTTCAACCTCAGTTTTTCAGCACATCCTCCCTCCCCCTTCCCCCAGCTCTCTGATTTTAGGACAGCCAAAGAAACCCCAAACTCCCACGGGGTGTGAGCTAAATTCAAGTAACCTGAAACAGGAGCTTGCCAGGGGTTGGCTGGAAATCCTGTCCTGTTCCAGGCAGGACAAACCTAGGCCTGAAGCTGGATGTTGCATGCAGGGACATGCAGAGCCACGAGGAAGGCCAGCTGCAGAAACCCTCCTGCCTAAAAGATCTTTCAGCTCCTGTCAGCTCTCAGGGAAAGCAGCAGATCCAGGCCAGTTCTCTTTCCTCTGCATGGGATCTCCTAGCAGGAGGCTGAAATACCAGCTCTGCAGGTGAGAACTGAGCACAAGGACACCCCCCAGGACTCAGCCAAAGCTCCAAACTGGTGCTTTGGGGTTTGTTTCCTGCTCTACTCACTGAAGGATGCTCTGTTTGCTACACTTAGTCCTTGCTAGGACCCTCCTGCATGCAAGGCTTCAAGGAGAAGGCATGTCAGAGCTGGCAAATCACCCTCCAGCCACCACTCAGGCTGTAATTCAGTGTCACAGCTTCTCCATCACTCTCAGCAGCTTCAGGGACTGCCACCCATTCCAACCCTGACCCTCATTTCTCCATCCTGTTGCTGCTTGTCCCCAGCTGTTCGTGCAACAAGCTGGCTCAGGCAAGCTCAGGGAAAGGGATGAACAGGAAGTGTGGTCTGCAGTCCTGTGGAGCAGCAACAGTAAAGCTGCTGGAGAACCCCACAGTGGGGGCTGGAAGGGAGCTCTGGGGAACATCTAGTTCAATATCCCTGCCCCAGCAGGGCACCCACAGCACCCTGCCCAGCAGCACAGTGCCCAGGGGGGGTTGCAAGCTCTCCACACAAGGACACTCCACAACCTCTCTGGGCAGCCTGCTCCAGGCCTCCAGCACCCTCACAACAAACAACTTTCTCCTCGGCTTCAGAGGCAACCTCCTGCCTGCCACTTTGGGCCCTCTGCCCCTTGGCCTGGCCCTGGGCACCATTCAGCAGAGTCTGGCCCCAGCCTCTTGCCCCCCACAGCTCCTTTAGCTCTTGCTGAGCATTGCTCAGCTGCCCTCTGGGGCTGCTCTTCTGCAGGCTCCACAGCCCCAGGGCTCTCAGCCTTTCCTCCTCACAGAGATGGTTTCAGTTTAGCTTCTGCTGGTGAAGCTGGTTTCAGATGACCCTGAGCTTGGAGAGTCACTCCTCTGGTATTCAAGCAAAGCATTTACTAGGAGTAATAAAGCACCAATTAACAACCACGGAGTGCTGGCTGGCAGGGCACATTTTCATAGGATTCTATCCAGCAGCCTCATGAACTTCAAGCACTTTTCTTTCCCCCAGCTGCTCTTTACTGTCATTTCCCAGTTACAAAATGCAGGAAGCGATGGAGGTTTGTTGCCTCATAAAAACATTGCACAAGAAACTGAGGTTCTGACTGGTTGGACCTCAAGCCCTACAGCTCTTCCTATGCCTAGGGACAGCCCTTCTCTGCAGCTTGCCAGGAAATGCAAGAAAGGAAACTAAAAGTGGCACAGTAGCTCAGAGGGCATCTTCTGGAGGACAGTTCCAAGGGTTGTCACAGCCCAAAGGAGTGCCTGGTGATTGGGTGCTTCTTTTCTTCTCACCACGTGCATGTCAGAGCTTGTGCCAGCCTTCCCCAGCCCCTCCTCACCTCCCCCAGCCCCTCCTCACCTCCCCAGCCCCTCCTCACCTCCCCAGCCCCTCCTCACCCCCCCCAGCCCCTCCTCGTCTCCCCAGCCCCTCCTCACCTTCCCAGCCCCTCCTCGCCTCCCCAGCCCTCTTCTGACAGCTTCCTTCACCATTTGTTTTCTGGGGCTTTTGTTCAACTTCCTCCACCCACAGTGCTGACCTCCAGGAATCAAGTCATTAAGGGGTACAACCCCACTGTCTGCCTGCACACCTGATGGATGGAATCCCAAAATCCCAGCATGGAGGGGATTGGAAGGGAGCTCTGGAGCTCAGCCAGTCCAACCTTCACTGCTAAAGCAGGGCACCCACAGCACCCTGCCCAGCAGCACAGTGCCCAGGGCAGGTTGCAAGCTCTCCACACAAGGACACTCCACAACCTCTCTGGGCAGCCTGCTCCAGGCCTCCAGCACCCTCACAACAAACAACTTTCTCCTCAGCTTCAGAGGCAACCTCCTGCCTGCCACTTTGGGCCCTCTGCCCTTTGGCCTGGCCCTGGGCACCACTCAGCAGAGTCTGGCCCCAGCCTCTTGCCCCCCACAGCTCCTTTAGCTCTTGCTGAGCATTGCTCAGCTGACCTCTGGGGCTGCTCTTCTGCAGGCTCCACAGCCCCAGGGCTCTCAGCCTCTGCTCCTCACAGAGCTGCTCCAGGCCCCTCAGCACCTTCAGAGCCTCCCCTGGACTCTCTCCAGCAGTTCCCAGGCTCTCTGGAACTGGGGAGCCCAGAACTGGACCTAGAACTCCAGCTGTGGCCTGAGTGGGGCAGAGTAGAGGGGGAGGAGAACCTCCCAAGGATTTCCCAGATCTTTGTTTCAAATTTCCTGTTGTTCCCCACACTCCAGTTGAAGCTATAAGCTCGGTGGCTATGAGAACATCTGTAGCAGCCCTTCACAAGAGCTGCCATTCTCAGCCCCTCATATGAATAGCCCCTACAATGAAGGGTTTTTTTGTTCCTTTTCTTTGCAGAACAAAGGAAGAAATACTCCAACTCCAACATCATCATGCATGAGACTTCACAGTACCATGTACAGGTGAGTGTGCAGTGGAAGGTGAAGGGGCTGAAAGGAAAACATCAGGGGGAGATGTTGATAATGCAACCTTTCCTTTCTCCTGGACCTTCACTAGGCCAAAGAGGAGTTAGGAACCTTCTTACCCTAAGTGGCTCTCTTCACACCCTAAGAGAGAAACATCAAAGCTGCTTGAAACCTTATAGTTCTTCTGCAGAGTTCCCCAATGCCTGGAGATAAATTTGTCTCCTGAGCTTCCCACCCAGCTGGGTCCATTCTTTCCAGCTCCTGGACTGTAGGACACACTTTCAGACTTAGCTATGTGCTGTAGCTTCCCTCTTTGAGCTGTGGGTCAGTGTGGTCCTGCCAGCCTGGCCCTAAGGGCTGAGCCTACACAAGTCCTCTCCATCACACAGAACACACTGCTGGAGCTGGGGTGAACCTGGCTTCCCACCCAATTCCCTCAAGCACTGAAGGGAAGGAAAGTGAAGAGCCTGTAGCAGGTGGAGCACAGGAATCCCTTCATCACAGACCCTTGGAGGAGATAAACCAAAGGACTGTGAGTGCACCACAAGTCCTGTGAGAATTCTCCCAAGACTAACCCCACTCCTTCCTACAAGTCAGAGGTTTCAGGTTGACTGCACCCCTCTCCATCTTCATTCTCTCCTCTCACACATTTCCTGCTCTGTCAGTATCTCCTCTCCTGCCATCTCATTTCTCTGCTGCTCCTCTCCAACTCCTTGCTTTGAAGAGCAGCAGTGGTTCCACCATGGTGTGGCACTGTTTGGAATAGACCTATACCAAAGGCTCCCAAGTTCCTAGCCTCTCCCCATTCTCTTGCTGGGCTACATTTAGGACATGAGGTCAGCAGTTCTGTCATCTAGCTGTGAGGTGTGACACACTTGGGAGGTCACTTTCTCAGGGGCTTGCTGTGGGTCCAGCACTAATGAGCTGCTCAGCTGGCCACTGTGTACCTTTAAGGCCAGGGAATGGAGAAGCTGTTGTCCTCTCTCCCTCCTCACATCTGAAGGAGAGCAGGAGGAGCTGCTGTCCTTATCACCCCATGCTTCAGACCCTTCTTGACCAGCACAGGCAGATGGGTTAAAGGCAAGGTTCCTGTGGTGGTTATTGGAACTCATCTGCCCTAACAACAGAGCCCACAGCAATTATCACCTTTCAGCTCCCCCACAGCTACTGTGGCCTCTCAAGTAATTCAAAACCTCTCCATCACAACAGGCACGAAGCCATATTCATCTCCCAGTGTCACCCAGTTAAAAAACAGAAGCCAGCCTGGCCAGCCTGTAATGCAACACTGGTGCAGGCCACCACAGGAAGGGAAGTGCTCAGCTAGGGGCAGCTGGACCATTACTGGGTGAAAACTGGGCATGGGGAGAGAGCAGAACACTCTGTGAGGTCTGTATTTAGTAGACAGTTTGATACTTAGTAAACCCTCTCCTCTAAGCTGGGGAAGGGTCTGGAGAACAGATCTGGTGAGAGGCAGCTGAGTGACCTGGGGCTGCTTAGTCTGGAGAAAAGGAAGCTGAGAGGAGAGCTTCTGGCTCTCTACAGCTCCCTGAAAGGAGACTGGAGTGAGATGGGGATTGAGCTCTTCTCCCTAGGATCAGGTGAGAGGAAATGGTCTGAAATTGTGCTGGGGGAGGTTTGGGTTGGATATTAGGAACAATTTCTTTCCTGCAAGAGTAGTCAGGCACAGGCTGCCCAGGGAGGTGGTGGAGTCCCCATCCCTGCAGGTGTTCAAGAACCCTGTGGACATGGTACTTGGGGCCATGGTGGTCCTAGGTTGAAGGTTGGACTTGATCTTAAAGGTCTCTTCTAACCCAAACCATTGTATGATTCTATGACTCTCTGGCTGAAGACCCCCTCCCAGCAGAGATCTTAAGGAGACACAAATCCAGGAGCCTGCACAGCTGTTTAAAATGAGATTCAGACTTTCAAAATGCTTGTTTGGCAAGCAGCTTCCAGCAAAGGCCCCCTTCCCAGCACAGA
Organism: Melanerpes formicivorus; assembly: GCF_026170545.1. Lineage (NCBI taxonomy): Eukaryota > Metazoa > Chordata > Aves > Piciformes > Picidae > Melanerpes > Melanerpes formicivorus. The sequence goes on along the minus strand of NW_027142368.1, from coordinate 12,908,783 downwards.
ACCCAACTCAGTGACCAGCTGCCCCATGGGTGACCCTGCCAACCATCCCCAGCAGCGACTCCTACCAAATAAAGGCACTGCTGGGAGCAGAGAAGGGACTTTAAACAGTGACATGTACATGACTTCCCCATTAATCATGCCATGTGCCACCCAGCTGTGAGGCTCTGCCTTGAACTTTGACCGAGGCAAACAGGCTTTGAGTGGCAAGGAGTGAGGTGGGAAAAGGTTTCCTCACAAGAGACCTTTAAAACAAGCTCTGAGCTGATCAAAGTTTAAGAGTGGATGGAGTCATGGCTCAAAAGCCTTTGAGCACCTACCTGGATGAAAAGGGTTTCATAGTATCATAGTATCAGTCAGGGTTGGAAGGGACCACAAGGATCATCTAGTTCCAACCCCCCTGCCATGGGCAGGGTTTGGAGGAGATCAAGCAAGGACAGCAGCAAGCTCCTCTTTCTCCCCCAGTATCTAAAGGAAATAAAAATGAGGGAAGAAAAACATTGTCCTGAGCCTGAGCTGGCTCACTCCCCCTCCTTCAGAAAGGAACTTCCTCTTCTGTCCTGATTCACTTACCAGCAAACAACAAAATGAATTTATGAAGACTGTAAACCTGGCAGTTAAAATAATAGAGGAGATAAGATTGTCCCTCACAGAGTATAAACCAGTTCTCATGGCTGCTCAGAGGGTTTCTCACCTCTGCACAGATGATGTTGACTTTGTGAATATCTTCCCAGGCCCTGGTTTACACTTACAGTAACATCCACCCCAGCATGGTTTTCATAGCTGTTTGCAGGGCCAATCTCTGCTCCAATACCTGCCAGGAGCTTTATTTAGACAGTGCCTCACCCAATACCTCTGCTTCATGATCACATCTCACCTTCTGCAGGGTTTCTCCTCCTCTCTGCTCTTTTCAGTGCCTGGGAATTATCCAGCAGTCACTGTGAAAACTAAACCTACAAATTCTAGAATCATTAAGGCTGGAAAAGCCCTCTAAGATCATTGAGCCCAACTATCAACCCAGTACCACCATGACCACAGAAGCACGGCCTGAAGGTCCATGTCTACATGGTTTTTGAACACCTCCAGGGATGGTGACTCCACCACCACCCTGGGCAGCCTTTTCCTTCCTGATTTTTTCCCCTCCTGACCTGTTGTCACCTGAACAGTGGGCTGGCTATGCTGTCAGTGACACAGAAACCAGTCTGGCTGCTCTGCACAGGGATGGCTCCCAGCTTCTCCTGCCCTGCAGTCCCCTCTGCTGGCAGCACCTTCTCCCCATCCACAGAAAGCAGCACTTGCTCTCGTGGGCTGCTGATCCTTGGAGAGAAATGAGTTCCCTGGACTTCTGGCCTTGCCCCACTGCTGGGAGGGGGGCACAGGCACCATTTGGACACAACAGGCATTTGTATCTGTATCTCTGATGAAGAAAGGCTGAGAGAATTGGGGCTTTTTACTCTGGGCAAGAGCAGACTGAGGGGGATCTCATCAATGCTGATCAATACTTCAAGGGTGGGTGTCAGGAGGCTGGGACCAGGCTTTGGTCAGTGGTGCCCAGTGACAGGACAAGGGGTAACAGGCACAAACTTGAAAGTGAGAAGTTCCATCTAAGCATGAGAAGGAACTTCTCTAGTTTAAGGGTGGTAGAGCACTGGGACAGGCTGCCCAGCGAGGTGGTGAAGTCTCCATCTCTGGAGACATTCCAAACCCACCTGGGTGCCATCCCAAGCAACTTGCTCTGGGTGACCCTGCCTTGGCAGGGGGATTGGACTGGATGATCTCCATTCCCACCCCTATCATTCTGTGAGGCTGTGACTCTCTCATGCCTGTGCTCTAAGAACAAAGAGTTCAAGCCTCTGGAGATGTTTTCACCACTAATTCATGGCACACACACACCAGTCAAGCTTTTTCACGTCTTTCCTCCTCCTTTCCTCTCAGCACTTGGCCACCTTCATCATGGACAAGAGCGAGTCCATCGTGACAGTGGACGACGCGATCCGGAAGCTCATCCTGCTCAACTCCAAGGAGAAGATCTGGACGCAGGAGATGCTGCTGCAAGTCAATGACAAGTCCATCCGGCTGCTGGACTGCGAGTCACAGGTACCCAGAGCCCCCTGCAGCTACCCAGGGGCTGAGACATGGGGGACAGCACGGCCCCTTCTCATTCTGCCTGGCAGGGCACTTCTAGGGAGCCCAAAGAAGGGTGAATCCACATCAAAATCCACTCCTGGGAGTGCAGGGGCTGGCTGGCAGGACCTGGGGGTGCTGGCTGACAGGACCTGGGGGTGCTGGCTGACAGCCAGCTGAACGTGAGCCAGCAGTGTGCTCAGGTGGCCAAGAATGGCAGCAGCATCCTGGCCTGGATCAGCAAGTGTGCCCAGCAGATCAAGGAAGCGATCATACCCTTGGGCTGAGCACTGGAGAGGGCAGAAGAAGGGCTGGAAGGAGCACCTGGGGAACTAGAGACTTGTCAGTCTGACCTTGGTGCCAGAGAAGGTCATGGAGCAGGGAGCTTAAAACTAGAGCAGGGGAGGTCTAGTTTGAAACTAGAGCAAGGTAGATTCAGGTTGGACATTAGGAGGAAGTTCTTCTCAATGAGGGTGGTGAGACACTGGAACAGGGTGCCCAGAGATGTGGTTGAGGCCTCATCCCTGGAGACATTAAAGGTCAGGCTTGCTGGGGTCCTAAGCAACCTGCTCTAGCTGGAGATGTCCCTGCTGAGTGCAGGGGGGTTGGACAAGATGACCTTCAAGGCTGCCTTCCAACCTGATGCATTCTGTGATTCTGTGACTTGGAGCAGAAGCAGAGCTCACCTCTGTTTGACACTCCTCTCACTCCCACTGCAGTCCCAAGCCATTGTCCCTCTGCAAACCTTGGCATGCAGAGCCCAGCAAACCACTGCTGAGAAGCACAAGCTCTGCCAGGTGTCTCCTCAGAGAGGAATCCCAGGGGCTCAAACAAGCCCAGTCTTTGTTGGTTCAATCACTTCCCATTTCCTGACTCTTTTCTCTTTCTCTTGCAGGAGGAGCTGGAGGACTTTCCCCTGCCCACAGTCCAGCACTGCCAGACAGTGCTGAACCAGATGCGTTACTCCTCCATCCTCCTCCTGGTGTGCCAGGATTCGGAGCAGCACAAACCTGACATCCACTTCTTCAACTGTGATGAGGTGGAGGTGAGCAGAGCCCCCTATGTTGGTGTGAAACAGGGAGCACAACACACACCAAGCCCCCTGCCAACCCCTTCTGCCTCTGCCTGCTCAGAGCCCTCAACCCTTCCCAAAGCAAAGCCCTTCCAAACATCCCTCTTTTGTCTTTGAGGCGGAGCTGGTTCATGAGGACATCGAAAGTGCCCTGGCAGACCACAAGCATGGGAAGAAGATAAGGCCACAGACACTCAAGTAAGCACTGCAGGGTTTGTGTCAAAAGAAGAAGCCCCAGTTACACCTGGGGCAGTCACACACCGCCCTCAGAGATGGGCCCAGCAGCCTGTGTTCCTTCCCTTGCAGAGCAAACCAAGAAAAGATCAAGCAGAGACAATCTATCCTGCCCCCGCCTCAGGGGCCAGCTCCCATCCCCATCCAGCACGACATGCGAGGCTCAGGGATGAACAGGAACCGGGTGGCACCCCCGACCCAGCACAACCCAGGTACTGCAGTGCTCAGAGAGGCTGTGTGGGGACAGGGAATCGTGAGCCTGGACACCCAGCCCTCCTCAAATGGCACAGTGAAGCTCAGTGGCTTTCCACTGGGTGAAGGAGTAACACAGACACCAAATCCCAGCCTCTTGCCCCCCACAGCTCCTTGAGCTCTTGCTGAGCATTGCTCAGCTGCCCTCTGGGGCTGCTCTTCTGCAGGCTCCACAGCCCCAGGGCTCTCAGCCTTTCCTCCTCACAGAGCTGCTCCAGGCCCCTCAGCATCTTCAGAGCCTCCAATGGACTCTCTCCAGTAGTTCCCAGTCTCTCATGAACTAGGGAGCCCAGAACTGGATCCAGTGCTCCAGATCTGGCCTAACTAGGGCAAGTAGAGGGGGAGGAGAACATCCTTTGATCTGTTGGCTACTCTTCCTCATGCCCTGCAGGACACCATTGGCCTTCTTGGCCACAAGGGCCTATTGCTGGCTCACAGGCAACTTGCTGTCCCCCAACACTCCCAGGTCCTTCTCCCTGGAGCTGCTTCCTAGCAGGTCATCCCTCACCTGTACTGGTGAAGGGGGTTGTTCCTCCCCAGGTGCAGGACCCTCTGCTTGCCCTTCTTGAACTTCACTGGGTTCTTCTCCACCCAGATTAAGTAGGGATGATGAGTTCCTCCCCACCCCAGATCTATTGTGCCCCAGAGATGCTCTGCTGTCACCATTAGGACAAGTTCTGGCTCTTTTCAGGATACTCCTACTTTACACACACATGGAGTGAGCAGTGGCCTTCCAGCCCCTCTGTGGGTTTAAGTCAGCTTAGATTCATGAAAAGCAAAGGAGTTGGTGACTCACAGCAGCTGGAGATGGTGCCTGCAGGTCTCTGCCTGTAGCTGGCAGCTCTCCACGATTCATTCACTGCTCTGTTTGAAAGGAGGCAGCGTCTTGACACGGGTGGGCAGGTGCCGTGACCGTGCAAGACTGAATCGGCAGCTTTGATCACCTCCTGTCATCTCCTGAGGTGCTCTCAGTAGCCAGAACAAACAAGCAAGCTGGGAGTTCCCATCCCATGGCTCCCTGCATTTAATGTTTGCAGCCTGACAGTAAACAGCTTCTCCTCTCCTTCCCTTCTCTGCAGACTACGAACGCCGAAGCTCCAGCTCTCACGACCACGAGGAGTCCCGAGCCATCCTAGCACAGAAGATTGAGAAAGAAACGGTTGGTCAGCAGATTGAGAGTGGGGATTAGGGAGAAATTCTTGACACTGAGGGTGGGGAGACACTGGGACAGGTTGCCCAGGGAGGTTGTGGATGTCCCCTCCCTGGAGGTGTTCCATGCCAGGTTGGGTGAGGCCTTGAGCACCCTGGGCTAGTGGGAGGTGTCCCTGCCCCTGACAGGCGGCTGGAATGAGATGATCTCTGAGGTTCTTTCCAACTCAAACCATCCTATGAATCTGTGAAGAATGGTGCAAGGTCAAGAGGGAGAAGGAGGAAGCAAGAGGCTCCTCCCTGAGCAGACATAGTGTGCACTCTTGAGTCATCAGTCAACTGTCACCAACCACGCACAGGGATAAGGTGGACAAGAGCAAAGCTCCAGCACTGGGTCAGTCCCAAACTCTGCTGACCTGAGGGAGCTCTGCTGGTTTCAGGTCTGGTCTGGGGGTTGGTTTTGCAGACCTCCATTAGCAGGGGTCACTTGTCACATTGGTGAGCACAACAGACATGCAGGCACAGCTTTGTGTTTGGAAAGTGATGAATTCAGCTTCATTTCATGCCTGGATTCCCCATCCCTGTGCATTCTTCCAGGAGACAGCTCCAGCTTCCCAGCTGCCTGCAGCTGGGAGCTCTTTCACACCTTGGGGTTTATTTTTTGCATTTCTGTCCTGACAGCAAATCCTGAACTGCACCCTGGATGACATTGAAGTGTTTGTGGCCAGGCTTCAGAAGGCTGCAGAGGCGTTCAGACAGCTCAACCAGAGGAAGAAAGGGAAGAAGAACAAGAAGAAAGGGCCAGCAGGTACAGTGCAGCAGCAAGAACAAACAAGAGGCACAGATGAAGGCTGGGAGGAGACCTCAGCTCTCACCCTAGCAATGCCAGGCTGATTCAGCAGCTCAGCTCTGGACCCAACAGCAGCCACACCAGGTTGAAAGGTGCTGGTGGTCTGTGGGGACCTCTGATAGGGCAAACAAAGTCTAGTGAAGCTTCCAACACAGAGAAAGGCTGGTGGCTTTTCTTGACCTCTTGATTTTAAGTAGTCCTAACCCCAACACCCATTCTTGCTGTGTCTTCTACAAGATGAAACCTCCCTGGAAAGGGATCTTCTAATCAGTGTCTTTCTCTCCACCTTCTCACCAAAGAGGGCATGCTGACCCTTCGGGCAAGACCCCCAAGTGAGGCAGAGTTCATCGACTGCTTCCAGAAAACCAAACTGGCTTTCAACCTCCTGGTAAGACACAGAGGGCTTCTCTTCCCCTTCTAGCACAGCAATAAACATTGGAAGTGAAATCTGAACTGAAAACACTAAAATCAAGGGACAAAAGGGTCAGATGCAGATCCTTCAGAACCCAAGAGGAGAGACTGTGTCAGGCCTGGGCTGGTTACGTGGGTCAAGCTGTTAAACTGAAACTAGAAGTGGAAAGCCAGGATGGGACTGAGCAGCCAGGATGGGACTGAGCAGCCAGGAGCCTTGCAATGCCTGGATCTCCTTCCAGACATAGTCCTGGCTGAAAGCATCTGTGAAGCTTTGAGCTTAAAGAGCCAAGAAGTGCTCTGCCCACCTTGCTGATAGCTCTGCACAGGTTCATTGAGCCCACCCTTGATATTCACTTGAGGCCTTTAAACCTGCCAGGAGGTTGTACTGAGTTGGCCACTTCTCCCTTGTAACAAGTGACAGGATGAGAGGAAATGGCCTCAGGTTGTACCAGGGGAGATTTAGGTTGGAGACTGAAAGAAGCTTCTTCCATGAAAGGGTTCTCAAACCCTGGAACAGGCCCCCCAGGGAGGTGGTTGAATTCCCATCCCTGGAGGTGTTTCAAACCCAGAGAGATGTGGTGCTGAGGGATATGGTTTAGCATCAGACTGGCTAGAGTGAGAGCATGGCTGGACTCAATGAGCTTGAAGATCTTTTCCAACCAAAAGGATTCTGTGGTTTGAAACACAGTAGGTTCTCCACCCCTCCTTAAATTCAGCCCCCTTAGAAATGGGTACAAAAGAGAAATGATCTATAAATGATTCCTGCTCCCCAGTCACTCTTCAGGCCAGGTTTGAGGGGTTTGTACTTTGCAGGCTGTTATGAACTACAGCAAATGCCAGGCAGCAACAAGCCCTCCATGTAACAGAGAAGAGAAGGGAAGACAAGGCCAGGCTGGGGTTAAACTTGGTCTATTTCTCTTTTCAGGCCAAACTGAGAAAGCACATCCAGAACCCCAGTGCTTCCGAGCTGGTGCATTTCCTGTTTGGACCACTGGAACTGGTAAATATTCCTCACAGCTTTCCCTGTGAACTCACTTTTCATTTCTAAGGTTGGTTTCACACCTACAGCAGCCAGGTTATGCAGGAGGGTGAGAAGACAGCCACAATAGGCTCAAGGCCTTCTAAGGAAAGCCATGAAGAACCACCACCAGTGTTTCTGGCCTCTGCTCTGTTCTCCAGCTTAAGCCAAATACACAAACCTGAGCAGATCTGAATCTTTCCATCCCAGGAATGTCTCACTGGGAACAAAAGTGCAAACCAGCTGTGGTTCCCACTGGGAATCTGCTTGATCTCACCTGTGGCCAAGAAGGCCAATGGAATCCTGGGGTGCATGAAGAAGAGTGTGGCCAGTAGGTCAAGGGAGGTTCCCTTCCCCCTCTACTCTGCTTTGGTGAGGACACATCTGGAGTATTTTGTCCAGTTCTGGGCTCCCTGGTTCAAGAAGGACAGGGAGTTGCTGGAGAGGGTACAGCAAAGGTCTACAAAGGCACTGAGGGGACTTAGACATCTCTGACAGGGAGAGACTAAGAGCCCTGGGGCTTTTTTTGTCTGGAGAAGAGCAGCCTGAGGGGGATCTCATCAATGCTGATCAATACTTTAAGGGTGGGTGTCAGGAGGATGAGACCAGGCTTTGTTTAGTGGTGCCCAGTGACAGGGTAACAGGCACAAACTGGAACATCAGAAGTTCCATCTAAGTATGAGGAGAACTTCTTTAATTTAAAGGTGGCAGAGCACTGGGACAGGCTGCCCAGAGAGGTGGTGGAGTCTCCATCTCTGGAGAGATTCCAAACCCACCTGCACATGTTCCTGTGTGACCTTCTGTAGGTGACCTTGCCTTGGCAGAGGGGTTGGACTCAATGATCTCCGGGGGTCCCTTCCAAACCCTACCACACTGTGATTCCTTCCAGCAAACACAGCTCAATATTTGCACTGAAAATAGGAAGCAGAGACCCCAACTGGAAAAAGAAGCCAGAAGGGAATCCAACATCCCTTTCAAGTGGCAGCAAACCATGTTGTGGAACCACAGCCTTCCATATGAATGCACAGAGGAGAAGTTTGGAAAGTCTAAATGTGAATTAGCCTGGGGTTTGAGGTGCTCACCCTGGAGCTCACTGGTTTGCTTTGCAGTGGGCAGGGGTAGGGACTCCACAGGATGAGAGCCACTGTTGTTTTGCCCTCTCTGGTCTCTCTCTTTGACTTCTGTTCCTCTATGCTCGTGCTGGCTTGAGATTTTGGACCTTTCCTACAAAAGCCTCTCCTGTTTGTGTTTAATGCAGATTGTCAATAGCTGTGGTGGCCCTGAGCTGGCCAGGTCTGTCGTGAGCCCTCTGCTTTCGAAAGATGCCACAGATTTCGTCCGAGGACACCTGACACCAAAAGAGATAACCCTCTGGGAGTCCCTGGGAGAGACATGGACCAGATCAAGGTGAGGACAGAGCTGCCATCTCACCAGGTTCCCCAAGCTCTTGAGAAAGGCAGAGGGATGCCAAATATAGTGGTGTGAGAGGGCCAAGGATGCCCTGATGTCCCTGCTTCTTCCTGCCATGCTTCCAGAGACATGTTCCTTGTAAATCTCACCACACCTCAAATCCTGGGTACAGTTTTGGACCCCTCACTCCAAGGACACTGAGCAGCTGAAGCAAGTCCACAGGAGGGCAGTGAAGCTGGTAAGGGGTCTGAAGAACAGGGCTAGTGAGGAGCAGGGACCTGGGGTTGTTGAGCCTGGAGAAAAGGAGGTTGAGGGGAGACCTTCTGGCTCTTTCCAACTGCTTCAAAGGAGGTTGGAGCCAGGTGGGGCTCTTCTCCCAAGGAACAAGTGACAGGACAAGAGGAAACAGCCTCAAGCTGCCCCAGGGAAGGCTTCGGTTGGACATGAGGAACAATGTCTTCTTCTTGAGGGTTGTCAAGGCCTGACCCAGGCTGCCCAGGGCAGTGGTGGAGTCCCCAGCCCTGGAGGGGTTTCAAAGCCCCGGAGATGTGGTGCTGAGGGACATGCTTTAGTGGTGCCCTGGCAGTGCTGGGTTAACAGACTTCATGATCTTGGAGATCTTCTCCAGCCTTAAAGATTCCATGACTCTATATTCTCCCTTTGATGTCCTAGAGCTGAATGGCCACGAGAAGCAAACATCCCAACCTACATCCCCAAGTTCCGCAACGGCTGGGAACCCCCTGTGGAAATCTTCCGAGGAGCTCCCTGGGAAATAGACATTGGACACTTGCAAGAAGAGGTCAGTCCTGAGCCCCTGCTCATCCTCTTTCCCCTCCCTCCCTGTTTTACAGAGTGAGAGATGGCTTTGTGGAGCTTGGGGTGGTGTGTAACAACTAGCTGGCTCAAGATACTTCATCCAGTTTTGGGCTCCCCAGTGCAAGAGAGACAGAGACCTGCTGGAAAGTATCCAACAGAGAGCCACAAGGATGATTAGGAGACTTGAGCATCTCCCCTATGAAGAGAGACTGAGATCCCTGGGAGGGACTGAGAGGGAATCTCATCAATGTGTATAAATGTCTGAGGGGTGGGTGTCAAGTGGAGGGGGCCAAGCTCTTTCTAGTGGTGCACACTAATAAGCCAAGAAACAAGGGGTTCAAGCTTGAACATAGAAGATTTCACCTCAACATGAGGAGAAACTTCTTTACAGTGAGGCTGATGGAGCCCTGGGGCAGGCTGCCCAGGGGAGTTGTGGAGTCTCCTTCTCTGGAGACTTTCAAAACCCACCTGGATGCATTCCTGTGCAAACTACCCTAAGTGATCCTGCTTTGGCAGGGGGGTTGGACCTGATCATCTCTTGAGGTCCCTTCCAACCTCTAATGTGCTGTGAAAACTCAGTTGGTTCTGGTCCCTGCAGTTAAACATGGAATGAAAGTAAGGCCAGCAAAGGGCAGCCTCACCTCCTCCTCTCGGGGGAACAGGACTCCATCCATTGCTGAGCCCCATGGTTTGGTTTGCCTGGAGGACATTTCTTCCTCATCACCTCCACAAGCTGCCAGGCTTTGCATCTACCATTAGCCATCTCACTTCCTCTGTCAGAGCTTTCCCCTTTGCTGGTAGCACTGACTCCATGTTTACCTTCCCAGCTCTCCTCAGCCAATGGCTACCCCTACCGGAACTCCTCGCTCAAGCGCGGCCAGGCCGCTGAGCCGACGCCAGCTGCGGACGCCTTCAAACAGAACGTGACTCATAGGTAACCTAGCAGCACCACTTTGGGCTGCCACCTGCTGACCTCATAAGCCCCCTCTGCAACACACCACCACACCAGCACATGGCAAACTCTCTGCTGTTGTTAATTCTGGCTGGTTGAGGCCAAGAGAGCTCCAGGATCTGGTATCTCTCCGCTCAGTCTAAAGCCACCGGACCCTGCACAGAAAAGAACCTGCTCATGGGAGGGCTCTGCATTAGGGCCTGAGCACACCTGAACATTTGGCTGCCAACAAGTCCTGGTGCTGGGGAAGAACAGTCTGGTCTCAGCAGGTCACTGCTCCAAAACCACAGAATCCCAGCATGGTGGGCTTGCAAGGAACCTCTGGAGATCATCCAGTCCAACCCCCCTGCTAAAGCAGGGCGCCCACAGCAGCTTGCCCAGCAGCACAAGGTCCAGATGGGTTTGGAATCTCTCCAGAGAAGGAGACTCCACAACCTGTCTGGGCAGGCTGGGACAGTGATTCAGCCCAGAGGAGACCTCAGCCAGCTGTCTGCTCAGATCAAGGAACATATTTCCTGCTGTACTCATGCTTTATTCAGAGCACTTGGAACTTGTTTCCTAGCCAAGAGACCCTCCCTGAGCAAGAACACCCATGCACCAGGGCTCTCATTTCCACCAGGGCTCCTGGCTGCAGACAAGTGTCACCAAAGCCCCAAGCAGTGTGACAATAACCAGCAAAGATCATTGTGTAAATCCTTGGTGCTTACCAAGTCCACCTTAGCTTCAAACTCCTCCACCCTCACCTCTTTCCTCATGACTCATTTCCATTTTGGAATGTGACAAAAGAAGTCATTTCTGCCCAGCTGGGGCTCTCCTTCTCCTCCCTGCCTTCAGGGCACTGCTGGGTTAAGGGCACCACTCCCTTGCTTGACCAATGGAGTCAATCTGAGAGTGTGCTCCAAGACTGCAGACTTACAAGTTAGATACTGCACATAGCTGTGACTAGACCAAGAGCTGTCCCAAATCACAGAATGCTTTGGGTTGGAAGGGAGCTTAAAGACATTTAGTTCCAACCTCCACTCCATGGGCAGGGACACCTGCCACCAGACCAGGCTCCTCAAAGCCCCATTCAGCCTGGTCCTAAACACTGTCAGGGATGAGGTGTCCACAACTTCTCTGGGCAACCTGCTCCAGCCCCACTATCCTCATAGTGAAGAACTTCTTCCTAATGGTCCAATCTAAATCTGCCCTGCACTAGTTCAAAACAAGCAAGCTAAAGACAACACTAAAGCCCCAGGGGTGATATCAAACCACTGAACCAGTGGCTTCAGCTTTTACCAGGAAAGGTACCCAGTGGAGACAGCAAAAAGAACCACAACTAAGCATGCTGGGCTTGTTTTTCAGCCCATTAATCAGGATTTTAGCCCAAAAGTCAGGCTTTGCAGCACCTCAGCAGCAAAAGCAGAGAGCCAGATTTCCACACATGACAGGTTTTAAATCACTGACCAAAGCCAAGAGCTTGGCAGTGGAAAAATACCAGGCTAAGGACCAGCACTGGAAGCACTGAGTGACACAGAATGTGACATGAACTGGAATCTGACCTACTGTGCCTAGGGCACTCAGGAGATTTCTGTGGCAAGTGCAGGTCACAAGCAGAAAGGTCCATGAAGGTGCACTGGAGCAGCTCCTACCTGCCCTCATTCAGCAAAGCAAGACAGTTTTTCCATACTGTAAATGTTTGGGAATTAAGAATCATACAATTGTTTGGGTTGGAAAAGACCTCGAAGATCATCCAGTCCAACCACCAGCCCAACACCACCCAGGCCATTAAACCATGTCCCAGAGTGCCCTGTCCACACATTCCTTGAACACCTGCAGGGATGGGGACTCCTCCACCTCCCTGGGCAGCCTCTTCCAATCCCTGACCACTCTTGCAGCACAGAAATTGTTCCTGAAATCCAACCTAAACCTCCCCTAACACAATTTCAGGCCATTTCCTCTTGTTCTATCACCTGATACAAGGGAGAAGAGACAACCCCCACCTGGCTCAACTTCCTTTCAGGGAGTTCTAAAGAGCAGTGAGGTCTCCCCTCAGCCTCTTTTTCTCCAGGCTCAACAACTGCAGCTCCCTCAGCTGCTCCTCACCAGCCCTGTTCTCCAGAGCCTTCCCCAGCTTCATTGCCCTTCTCTGGACCTGCTCCAGCCTCTCACTGTCCTTCTTGGGGCAAGAGGTCCAAAACTGACCCCAGGATTCCAGCTGTGGCCTCAGCAGTGTCCAATCCAGGGGACAATCCCTGCCCTGCTCCTGCTGGCCACACTCTTGCTGATCCAGGGCAGGCTGCTGGTGGCTTTCTTGGCCACCTGGGCACACCCTGGCTCATCTTCAGCTGCTGTCAACCAACACCCCCAGGTCCTGTTCTGACAGGCACTTCCCAGGCACTCTGCCCCCAGCCCCATGTGTTCATGGGGTGGCTGTGACCCAAGTGCAGTACGCAGCACTCAGCCTTGTTGAACCCAACGACCTCACCCCATGGATCCAACCTGGCCAGGTCCTTCTGCAATGCCTTCCTACCCTCCAGATCAGCACTGCCACCCAATTACATTGCCCCAGTCATGGGATGGGCCTGCAGTAAAACTCCTTTTCCACTCTCCTGCAGGGGTTTTGAGGCACAGGCTCTGCCCAAGAGATACGCCAAAATCCGCTACGACTTCACCGCGCGCAATGCCAACGAGCTCTCGGTGCTGAAGGATGAAATCCTGGAGGTAGGTTGAAGGTGCAAGGGCAAGTGCAAGCTCCTTTCACATGGTGCTTTCTGAGCAGAACCACAAAGGTGTGCTCAGATCCAGGGTTCTCCATAGAACTGGAGCAGGCTGGCTGCATGCATGCATCATTGGTGTGACTGAAACACGTCAGCCACATCTTCGTTAGCAATGAGGAGGAAGGAAAGCAAGTCCCTGGGGTACAGCCACTTGCTGGGCCTGAGGTCTTGATTACCTCTCTGCCCTTCCAAAGGAGTTGTTTTCCAGGAGAACTTCCTTTTTGTGGCCTTTCTCTTAGCACAATACTGTTGGCAGCTGGAGAATGTTGGCAGTTCTGGGCTCCCCAGTCCAAGAAGGACATGGAACTGCTTGAGAGGGTACAGCAAAGGGCTACAAAGAGGATGAGGGGACCAAAACATCTCTCTAATGAAGAAAGGCTGAGGGACTTGTGTGCCTGGAGAAGCCTGAGGGGGATCTCATCAATGCTGAGGAATACTTCAAGGATGGGCTGCAGGAGGATGGGACCAGGCTTTGCTGAGCAGTGCCCAGTGACAGAACAAGGGGTAATGGGCACCAGTTACAGTGCTCCACCTGTGGCCTCACTGGGGCAGAATAGAAGGGGAGGAGAACATCCTTCAACCTGCTGGCCACACTCTTCTTCACTGGCCTTCTTGGCCATAAGGGCACATTGCTGGCTCATGAGCAACTTCTTGTCCCCCAGCACTCCCAGGTCCTTCTCCTTGGAGCTGCTTCCCAGCAGGTCACCTCTCACCTGTACTGGTGCAGGGGCTTGTTCCTCCCCATGTGCAGGAGCCTACGCTTGCCCTGGTTGAACTACACTGTGTTCCTCTCCACCCAAGCCTTCAGATTAAGCAGAATGATGAGTTCCTCCCCACCCCAGGTCTATTTTGCCCCAGAGATGTTCTGCTGTCACCATTAGGATAAGTTTTGGTGCTTTCCATGACAGACTCCAGACCTGAATTTCAGATGAGTGCAACAGCTCCTGGCCTCACTGATGTTATTCCAAGCACTCCACATTCATCTGTGGTTGATTTCCACTCTCTGCTGCTCAGGTAAAGCAGAGACCTGAGGTTCTCACTAGCCAAGTTCTTTTTCCCCTCTTTCAGGTGCTGGAAGATAACAAGCAGTGGTGGAAGCTGCTGAACCGGAGCGGGCAGGCTGGCTATGTCCCTTATAACATCCTGGATGTGGTGAAACTGGAAGAGGTGGAACAGGTCTGTGGCCAGGTGGTATTTAACTGGTAGTCAACTGCAGGGTGTAATCACCCTCTGAGAATAACCCTGTCATCAGACCTCCCTGCAAGGGCTTAGGGTGCTCTGCACAAGTCAGGATGAACCCTTGCAAGCAGATGAACCGGGATCCTGGAGATTCCTGAGTCTTCTGTGAGAAAACTCTCCCATTTTGCCACCACTTACTTTCCCCCTCCCCAAACAAGGCTTGTCCTCTCTATTTGCTCTCTACAACTCCCTGAAAGCAGGTTAGAGCCAGGTGGGAGTCAGTTTCTTCTCCCTTGTATCAGGTGATAGAACAAGAGGAAAAGGCCTGAATCTGTGCCAGGAGAAGTTCAGGTGGACATGAGGAAGAATTTCTTTGCTTCAAGAGAGGCCAGGCATTGGAATAGGCTGCCCAGGGAGGTGGTGGAGTCACCATCCCTGGAAGTGTTCAAGAAACATGTGGCCATGGCAACACTGCACATGGTTTAATGGCCATGGTGGTCTTGGGTTGGACTTAATATTTAATGGCCATGGTGGTCTTGGGTTGGATTTAGTATCTTTTTAATGGCCATGGTGGTCTTAGGTTGGACTTAATATCTTAGGTGGTTTTCAACCCAAACAACCCTGTGATGCTGTGATTCTATGATCCATGCAGAAGCCTCAAGCTTCCTCCTGCTTTGATGCTGCCAACAGCACCTGGGACAGGCAAAAGGCTGAGCCCTGTGCTGCAGGCAGCAGCTTGCTCTGAAGTGAGATCCTGCTCAAAGAGATTCCCATCCCAAGCCCAGCACTGTGATGGTCATCCTAAGAGGAAAGGTCTCAGCTGCTGGATACAGGGGCTGAAAATATTCCCTCTTTTCGCAGTGCTTCCCCTCCACAAACCCACTTACTCCTCAGCCTATGATTTCCCACTTCCTCTGTACAAAACCCTGCTGCTTCCAGGGCTCTGCTGTGGGCAGGCTACAAGTGCTGACACAGCTCTAAAAGCACATTTTTGTTTGCCATGAAAACACTGAGGGTTTTGGTGGGGGGCATGAATTAAACACAGACAGCTCCCTCACCCAGTCCAGTTCAGCAACAGGAACAAGTTCCTGGAGTGGAAGCAGATGGAAACACCAGCTAAGGAAATATGAAGTGAGCTTTGCTCTCAAGCACCTTGCACTGCAAAAATGTGGAGCTGGAGAGATCTGAATACCCTCAGGAAGCATGGAACTGCTTCCCCACTTTGCTAATTCACAGTTTGGGCAAAGCATAAGGTGCCCCAGCAGGCCTGTGGATAAAAGCCCTGTTAGTTTAATCAAAATGGTCAAAAACTCCTTCCAGATTGCTCTGGGCACTTGGCAGCAGCCCCACATAACATCCAGTTCCTTGAGCTCTGCTGCTTGAGCTTCAAAGGGGATTTCTCTTTGTTTTCTCTTCAGATAAAAATCCTTTTGCTTCCCTTGCCTCATGAGGAACTCCTCTGAGCATGAATTTCTGCAGAGCAAAAGGCCAAGTCACACTTGAGAGCAGACATCCACAGCAGTAGTCTAGAATCACTACTAGGATGAGAGGAAATGGCCTCCAGTTGCCCCAGGGGAGGTTTAGGTGGGACATTGAGACATTTGAATGTGTCCAGAGAAGGGCAACGAGCCTGGGGAGAGGCCCTGAGCACAGCCCTGTGAAGAGAGGCTGAGGGAGCTGGGGTTGTTTAACCTGGAGAAGAGGAAGCTCAGGGGAGACCTTAATGCTTCTACAACTACCTGAAGGGAGGTTGTAACCTGGAGGGAGTTGGTCTCTTCTCTCAAGCAACCAGCACCAGAACAAGAAGACACAGTCTCAAGCTGTGCCAGGGGTGGTTTAGGCTGGAGGTTGAGGAGGAAGTTCTTCCCAGAGAGAGTCATTCACCATTGGAATGTGCTGCCCAGGGAGGTGGTGGAGTCACCATCCCTGGAGGTGTTCAAGAGGGGATTGGATGTAGCACTTGGTGCCATGGTCTAGTCATGAGGTCTGTGGTGACAGGTTGGACTCGATGATCTTTGAGGTCTCTTCCAACCTTGGTGATTCTGTGATTCTGAAAGGGTTCTCAAAGACTGGAACAGGCTCCACAGGGAAGTGACTGAATCCCCTTCCCTGGAAGGGTTTAAAAGAGGCAGAGATGTGGTGCTGAGGGACATGGTTTGGAACCAGCCTTGGCAGAGTTAGAGAACAGTTGGAGTTAGTGATCTTAAAGGACATCTTCTCCAGGGGGGTAAATGCCAGTAGTTTGGGTTCTGTTCATTCCCATGGGACCCCCAGGACTCATCTGTTTTATTCCATGCAGCTCTACCTGAGGTCTCCCAGATCAGCAGTATCACAGTATCACAGTATAATTAAGGTTGGAAGAGACCTTGAGGATCATCCAGTCCAACCTGTCACCACAGACCTCATGACTAGACCATGGCACCAAGTGCCGCGTCAAATCCCCTCTTGAACACCTCCAGGGATGGTGACTCCACCACCTCCCTGGGCAGCACATTCCAATGATGAATGACTCACTTAGTGAAGAACTTTCTCCTCACCTCCAGCCTAAACTTCCCCTGGCACAGCTTGAGACTGTGTCCTCTTGTTCTGGTGCTGCTTGCCTGGGAGAAGAGACCAACCCCCACCTGGCTACAACCACCTTTCAGGTAGTTGTAGAGGGCAATGAGGTCACCCCTGAGCCTCCTCTTCTCCAGGCTAAACAATCCCAGCTCCCTCAGCCTCTCCTCACAGGGCTGTGCTCAAGGCCTCTCCCCAGCCTTGTTGCCCTTCTCTGGACACCTTCAAGTGTTTTGATGTCCTTCCTAAACTGAGGAGCCCAGAACTGGACACAGGACTCAAGGTGTGGCCTAACCAAAGCAGAGTACAGGGGCACAATGATCTCCCTGCCCCTGCTGGCCACACTATTCCTAATGCAGGCCAGGATGCCATTGGCCCTCTTGGCCACCTGGGCACACTGCTGGCTCATGTTCAGGCAGCTGTCGATCAGCACCCCCAGGTCCCTCTCTGGGAGTTCTCAGCCACTCCGACCCCAGGGAGAACAATTTGTCTATCCAGTTTCTCTCGTGGGTGGGAGACAAAAAGGTTAAGGAAATGAGAAATGGGCAGCCCCCAAATTCTCAAGGCTTTTTTTATTCCCCTCCTCTCTTCTCACTCAGTCGAATCAGTGGTACAAAGGAGACCCAAGCCACAGGGGATACGGATCGTCCAGCCCGACTCACAAGCTGCCCGCCAGCTACGCCGGGGACAAATGGGGCAGCGAAATGCTGTCGCGCAACTCCCCGCAGGACGCCAAAGAACGTACGTGTGCCACACCGCCTCTGCCGGCCTGGCACCGCCTCTGCCGGCCTGGCACCGCACACTCCAGCCTGGCACCTCACATCCAGCCTGGCACCACACACACCAGCCTGGCACCACACACCAGCCTGGCACCACACACACCAGCCTGGCACCGCACACTCCAGCCTGGCACCTCACATCCAGCCTGGCACCACACACACCAGCCTGGCACCACACACCAGCCTGGCACCACACACACCAGCCTGGCACCTCACACTCCAGCCTGGCACCTCACATCCAGCCTGGCACCACACACTCCAGCCTGGCACCTCACATCCAGCCTGGCACCACACACTCCAGCCTGGCACCTCACATCCAGCCTGGCACCACACACCCCAGCCTGGCACCACACACCCCAGCCTGGCACCGCACACTCCAGCCTGACTCCACACCCCAGCCTGGCACCACACACCCCAGCCTGGCACCACACACCAGCCTGACACCACACACACCAGCCTGGCACCTCACCCCAGCCTGGCACCACACACACCAGCCTGACACCACACACTCCAGCCTGGCACCGCACACTCCAGCCTGGCACCACACACTCCAGCCTGGCACCACACACACCAGCCTGGCACCATACACCAGCCTGGAACCACACACTCCAGCCTGACACCACCTCTGCCAGCCTGGCACTACACACTCCAGCCTGGCACTACACACTCCAGCCTGGCACCACCTCTGCCAGCCTGGCACCACACACGCCAGCCTGGCACCATGCCTTTGCATTTCAGGACTTAACTTAAAGGCTCCTGTGAGTACATGCTTCTGCTCTCTCTGTCCTGGTGGCTTCTTTTCCTTTTCCCTTTTCCTTCCTCCCTCCCTTCTTTCCTTCCTCCCCTCCCTTTCCTTCTTTCCTTCCTCTCCCTTCTTTTCTTCCTCCCCTCCCGTTCCTTTCCTTCCTTCCTTCCCTCCCCTCCCTTCTTTCTTTCCTTCCTCCCCTCCCCTCCCTTCTCTCCTTCCTCTCCTTCCCTCCCTTCTTTCCTTCCTCCCTTCCCTTCCCTCTGGAGCTTTAGGAGTGTGCTGCTCACTCCCAGTTCATGTTTCCTGCCACTTTCATTTAGCTGGATAGCAAAAGCTGGAGCTGTAAGGACTTGGATCAGCAAATTGGTTATAAGAGAGGACTGAAAAGCAGAGGGTGGAGGGCTACAGCTCCAAAACAAGACCCTAGTTGTAGGTACCCTCAGGACTGGTCACATCAGGTGACAGCAAAGGGACAATGAGAAGAAAATAATGGGTAAGACAGGGGCACAGACAAATAGCAACCATGTTTTTGGCACAGATAGTCACAGGCCTTCCTGACCTCCTCTGTCTCATGTGGTCTGGGGTTTTCCCCTCCTGCTGCTAAATTTGCAGGGTAATTTCCTTATTTCAACAGCCTGAGGGGAGCTAAGGAACTGCAAATCAAGAAGATGACAAAGCAAAGCAAAAGCACAAGAGAAGACTTCAGGAGAAAGGGACTGGTGGGAGCACAGACACTGTCAGAGCAGGTTTTACACCCTCCAGCAAACTTCTGCTAGTTGGTGTTGTGGGGGCTTACATCCTTTGGAGGAGGTGTGATGAACAGGATAGGTTAGTGACATCAGAAGTGGGTAAGTCATAGAATGAGCTGGGTTGGAGAGGGCCTTAAAGATCATCCCATGGGCAGGGACACCTCCACTAGCCCAGGCTGCTCAAGGCCCCATGCACCAGGGAGGAGGCATCCACAGCCTTAAGCACCTCTTTAGAGTCAATGATCACTGTGTGGACAAGGAGCATCTGGCTGTTATTTTGTGCAGAAGTTCTTCTGGAGAAGAACTGCAGCAATCTAGGTTTCTCCCCAAGACCAAAAGAGGTTCCAAAAGCTGAGGGAAGTAGAGACTGTTGGTGTGGGAAGAAAGGGAAGGTTGCCCCAGTCTGCTCCAGCCTCCAGACTGCAGCAGTCTCCCTTCACACATTTGCTCCTGATGCTCAGCCTAGTGCTCTTGTCCTTTCAAATACAAAAGTAAGGCCTTCCCTTTGGTGTATTGCATAAACCACTGAGCCTCAGGCTGATCTTCCTCCCACTTTCCCTGCAAGCACATTAACTTAACAGGATTTGAAGACTCCACTTCCTTCCCCACTCTCTGCCTTCTCTTCCCAGAACTCATCCATCAAATGGACGAGCTGAATGATGAGCTGCTGAAGAAGATCACAAACAATAAGATTCAGCCTCCTCACAGGAATTTCAAAGTGGAAAAGCCTCAGGAAGCCTTTGTGCCCCTCACTTTTGACTCCACCACTGAAGAAGTCAAAGCTTGGCTGGAGGCAAAGTCATTCAGCAAAGAGTAAGATCTGCTTTAGTGCTTTACTAAGTGCTGGTGCTTCACTGGAAAAGGAGTGGGGGAGGCAGCTTGCAGCTCTGCAGCTGGATTACAGGTCACTTGTGTTTACTCACAGAGCCCATGTTGCATGTTTGATTCCAATCATATGAACTCCAGGCTATGCAACCAGTGCATTCAGAGCCCCTTCCTGCCCAGATTGAGTCCCTTTATTTCTTCTACACTATCAGATAAACTTTGTCTGCAGCAAGAGATCATAGTATCAGTCAGGGTTGGAAGGGACCACAAGGATCAGCTAGTTCCAACCCCCCTGCCATGGGCAGGCACACCCCACACTAGATCAGCCTGGCCAGAGCCTCAGCCAGCCTGGGCTTAAACACCACCAGGGACAGGGCCTCAACCACCTCCCTGGACAACCCATTCCAGGGCTTCACCACTCTCATGGTGAAGAACTTCCTCCTCACATCCAGCCTGAATCTCCCCACCTCCAGCTTCATTCCATTCCCCCTAGTCCTATCACTACCTGAGATCCTGAGCAGTCCCTCCTCAGCCTTCCTGTAGGCCCCCTTCAGATACTGGAAGGCCACAACGAGGTCACCTCAGAGCCTTCTCTTCTGCAGACTGAACAGCCCCAGCTCCTTCAGTCTGTCCTCATAGGAGAGGTGCTCCAGCCCTCTGATCATCCTCCTGGCCCTGCTCTGGACACCTTCCAGCACCTCCAGATCCCTCCTGTAACAGGGCTCCAGAACTGGAGGCAGTACTCCAGGTAGGGCCTCCCCGAGCTGAGCAGAGGATCACCTCCCTTGCCCTGCTGGCCACACTTCTCCTGATGCAGCCCAGGATCTGATTGGCTTTGTAGGCTGCAAGTGCACATTGAGAGCTCTACTTGAGAGATCTAATCGTAGACTCCTAGAATTGTTTGGGTTGGAAAAGACTTCTAAGATCATCCAGTCCAACCTTCAAGCTAAGGCCACCGTGGCCATTAAACCATGTCCTAAAGTGCCATGTCCACACATTTATTGATGAGCAGCTACAGGTGAAGGAATGTTCTTGGTTGTTCACACAACCTAGAGCTTGCCTGGCCACAGCTGGCCAGTTTCAGAGTGCTGAATGTGGAGACAAATCTCCAATGAACTAACTGAAGCTGTGGGCTGAGAAGTAAATAGAATCATAGAATTGTTTGGGTTGGAAAAGGCCTCTAAGATCCCTGAGCCCAACCTTCAACCCAGCATCACCATGGCCACTAAACCATGCCCCATGGACATGCCATGTCCACATGTTCAACACCTGCAGGGATGGTGACTCCACCACCTCCCTGGGCAGCCTGTTCCAATGCCTGACCACTCTTGCAGCAAAGAAATTGTTCCTAATATCCAACCTAAACCTCCCCTGGCACAACTTCAGGAATTTTACCTGTCTGTGGAGATGTTGCAAAGAGCCAGCTCCTCAGCTGGCACTGGCAGATCTTCCCAGCCCCCAGGGCAGGACCAAAAAGCTATGTGTGGTCAAGGGTTATGAGTTCCAATCCCACCCTGCACAGTGAAAAGCCCCAGGATTGCTCCCAAACATGATGCAACTGGAGTGAAATCCCTGCCAACACCCACAGGGCTGGGTGCAGAGTGGTGCCAGGGTGACACTGGCTTCACCCACTCATGGCTCCCTTGTCTCTGCCAACAGCTTGGGTTACCCAACAGCTGCCAGCTTGGCACAGCCCCAGGGCCTTCATGTGGCATGGTCCTGGGGCAAGGGCTGCACATCAGCTGCTCCCAGCTCTTTTATCATATAATCATAGAATAGAATTGTTTTGGTTGGAAAAAACCTTCAAGATGGAGTCCAACCATTCTCTAACTCCACCAAGGCTGCTTCTAAACCACGTCCCTCAGCACCACCTCTCTGCTGCTTTTGAACCCCTCCAGGGATGGGGATTCAACCACCTCCCTGTGGAGCCTGGTTCAGTCTTTGATACCCCTTGTTTCCCACTCCTCACCTTTAGCAAGAGGGCATGTGTAGCACAATGATCATCTCCTCACTTTGTGTCTTCCCAGGACAGTGGAACACCTTGGTATCCTCACTGGAGCTCAGCTCTTCTCCCTCAACAGAGAGGAGCTGAAGAAAGTGTGTGGTGATGAGGGAAACAGAGTGTACAGTAAAATCACTGTGGAGAAAAACCAGCTGGAGGTAAGCAGCTTTCTGGATCCCTCCTCCTTGAGTGGGTGCCCATGGAAAAGACTTTTTATGAACCACAACTGAAACAAAACCATCCAAAAGCCACACAATCAAAAGCCCCACACCAGCTAAAAGGACTGAGGAGCCTTTTAAGCTTCAGCACCTGAAAGGGGACCTACAAGAAAGCTCAGGAGGGGCTTTTTACAAGGGCTTGTAGTGGTTGGAGGAGGGGTGGTGGCTTTGAGCTGGAAGAGGGGAGATTGAGACTGGGGATTAGGAAGAAATTGATTAAAGTGAGGATGGTGAGACACTGGAACAGGTTGCCCAGGGCAGCTGTGGATGCCCCTGCCCTTGAGGTGTTCAAGGCCAGGTTGGATGAGGCCTTGAACAATCTGGGCTAGTGGAAGGTGTCCCTACCCATGACAGGGGGTTGGAACTGGATGACTTTTAAAGTCACTTCCAACCCAAACCTTTCTATGATTCCAAAGGGCCTCAGATACGTAAGGCAGATCACTCTGTCTCCACTAATGACTCTGCCTGCTTGCAAGTATTACTCACCCCTGTCCAAACAGCTCAACCCTTTCAGACCAGCTCCACCCTTTCAAGCCAGTTCACCTCCTTGAAACCAGCTCCCCCCTTCTGAACCAGTTCCCCCCTTTTGAACTAGCTCCCAGCTTCTGAACCAGCTCCCCCCTTTCAAACCAGCTTCCCCCCCTCTCAAACCAGCTTCCCCCCCTCTCAAACCAGCTTCCCCCCTTTTGAACCAGCTTCCCCCCTCTCAAACCAGCTTCCCCCCTTTTGAACCAGCTTCCCCCCCTCTCAAACCAGCTTCCCCCCTTTTGAACCAGCTTCCCCCCTCTCAAACCAGCTTCCCCCCTTTTGAACCAGCTTCCCCCCTTTTGAACCAGCTTCCCCCCTCTCAAACCAGCTTCCCCCCTTTTGAACCAGCTTCCCCTCTCTCAAACCAGCTCTGCTCTTAGACCATTAGAGAAATCTTGCAATTTAACTACAACTTGAACTTACAACTCAGCCTTCTGGTTTTGTTTCCATTCTAGAAAGACAGAGGGGAGTCAGAGCTGCAAGAAATCATGAAGCGCCGCCAGGAAAGGATTGATTCTGCTCACTGAAAAAGAAAAAACAAAACAAAACAAAAGGAAAAACTAAAATCTATCTGCTTTATTTCAGCTCTTAGTGCTAGGTAGTGCAGAGAAAAGGGAATGAAAGCAATGACACAACCCTCCCCCAACCCCCAGTCCAGAGGAGAGGCAAGCGGTGCGCCGCGCTTCGCGGGGCAATCGCCACCCAAGTGACAACCTCCTGGAAGCTGTTGATAAGGGTAGACACTAAGACCACATCCCACTGGGAAAGGTGTTTTAATATTGCATGAAGTATTTTTATTTTATATATATATATATGTAACTATATATTTTGTACTGAAATTTTATGTGCATGCAATCAGAGCAGGTCAGAATTCACAGACGGTCTGAGCGCAGGGCTGGGGTCGGAGTCAAGCCAGAAACCATCCCACAGAGCCTTGCCTGTAGGGCTGAGCCTGCTCCCACCTCCCTCACTGGGGTGGGTTGGGAAGATAGGGCACAGCACACAGCAAAGAACAAGCCAGCCTAGGTGTTTGTAGAGCCTGGCCCGTGGGAAGTAAGCCTTTTCCCACCACTTTTTGTTTCAGTCTCTGTGGCAGATGTCCCCTGCAGCCCACTAGGCTCTGTGATGACTCACTCTCCTTCTGCTGTCCCCACCATGCCCCCTTGTTGGACAAGGCCAGAATTGCCACACACATGACCCAAGCCTGGCTGCTTCTTACAGACATGTACCAGTTAGTGCTGCCTGTGAGCACTGGGAATGGGCTTGCTCTGGGTAAAGGAGCAGGATGTGAGTGGCAGAGGAAGTGACTGGAATCTGCCCCTGATGGTCCCTGCTTACAGAATCACAGCATCATTCTGGTTGGAGAAGACCTTTAAGATCATGGAGTCCAACCATTCTCTAACTCTACCAAGGCTGGTGCTAAACCATGCTCCTCAGCACCACATCTCTATGGCTCTGAAACCCCTCCAGGGATGGGGATTCAGCCACCTCCCCGTGGAGCCTGTTCCAGTCTTTGAGAGCCATTTGATGAAGAAGTTTCTTCTGCTATCTAATCTAAATCTCCTCTGGGGCAGCTTGATGCCATTGCATCTTGTCCTGTCACTTGTTCCTTGTCAGAAGAGACCAACCCCCACCTGGCTCCAGCCTCCTTACAGGGAGTTGAAGAGACCCAGAAGGTTTCCCCACAGCTTCCTTTTCTCCAGGCTGAACACCCCCAGCTCCCTCAGCTGCTCCTCCCCAGCCCTGTTCTCCAGACCCTTCCCCAGCTTTTTTGCCCTTCTGCTCCAGCTCCTCAATGTCCTTCTTGGAGTGAGAGGCCCAAAATTAAGCTCTGTACTCAAGGTGTGGCCTCAGCAGTGCCCTGTCCAGAGGGCAAGTCCCTGCCCTGCTCCTGCTGGCCACACTCTTGCTGATCCAAGCCAGGATGCTGGAGGCCTTCTTGGCCACCTGGGCACACACTGGCTCCTATTTTGCTTAGGCAGAGGCCTGGACTCAGGGCATCTGTGCAACCCTTCCCCCTGGCACCCATCCTGGGCCAGGAAATGGCAGTGCTGGCAAAGCCAGGCCTCAAACACCGAGCTGATAAGCCTCTGATATTTGTTCCCAATTCGGTCACACTCAAAGCCCCTCCCAGGCTGTTCACCACTCATCCCCACCTGCAACTTTTCATTGCAAAGAGCAACCTGAAATGCTTCCTAAATCTCCCAAGAAGCAAAAACTCACTTGGAAAGGTTGGCTTAACACAAAATAAATGGCCACAGGGAAAAAAAACAACCCACAAACACATCAAATTAACTTAGTAGAGGCTGTTGTTCTTCACTTCCTGCAGCTGTATCTGTCCAGTGACATCCCCCCCTGATTCTTACATCTCTAAACAGGGAGGAGGAGAGATCCCTTTCCCTGGAGGCATAATTAAGTGATTCTGCATCAATGATTCACTCAAAGTTTGAGAAGCTCAAGCAAGCACCTAGCAGATGCAAGTTTGCATTTACATCTGTGTGTGAGGAAGGCAACAAAACAAACACATCTGCAGGAGCTGCTCACTGGGCAGGGAGACTTTGTCTTTCTCTCTCAGTCACACCTTCAGAGGCCCAAGGCTCCACCAAGGCTTTGACACTTGCTTTCCTTTAGAAGCTGTGAGTGTTCTCACCTCCTTGAAAGGTGAAGCTCCTGCATCAGTCTTTGCTCAGCTTGGGTCTGTCCACCAACATTTAGTGGGACATGCTGTGAGGAAGTGGCTGAGGAGCAGGTGGTGAGATCCAAGCCTACTGATGCACCTCCCAGCTTTGCTTTTGTTCTTCCAAGAACATCTCTAAAGGATGAGAGATCTTCCATGAGACATTTTCTCCACCTTGAAGCAGGACATTGTGAGCACCAGCAGGATGAGTTGTGCAGGCAGGGAGCTTACAGGGGAGGGTGATGGTTTTAGGCACAACCCTGCTGGCTTGTCACAGCAAAGGGCACTCACCTTGTCAGGGAGGGATGATGAGGACAATCCTCCTGAGAAGCCCTGGCTCTGGATTTGGGCAGGGATGGGAAGCAGATATGAACACTTGGCACAGGGGGCAAACTGTTTCAAATAAAAAGAAATGGTGAGCCAGGAAACACAGCACCACTCTTGCCTTTGGCTACAAAGGCACACAAATCACACAGACTCATGGTTACTTGGGATTTTGATAGCAGCATACACGAGAGTTCTGCCAAGCCAGGAGCCACAGGAGGCTTTCACCAAGTAAAGACATCACTTAGACCTTTCTGCAGAAGTCACCTTTCAAAATATCCCTACAACTGAGCTGTGCATCTGTTTTTATCTGTACTGCTGCAGATAATGCTCTAATGTACTGTACATCCCTGTAATTGAACAAAGGATAAAATGATATAACCATGCACTGTATAAGATTTATTAAAATAGTTAAGTTATACTTAAAGCTCCTCCTCTTGTCTCACTTGGATACAAAGGAAAGCAACAGGACACAACCCCAGTGGGTAAGAGCTGCTTTTGTTGCTCTAAGATGCTCTGAGCCAGCATCTCCTTTTGATCCTGGGGGCTGCATTCAAAAGGAAGAACGTTATGACCACGATAATCAAGTCTAAAACCAGGGTGGGTGAAAAGTTCCACGTGTGCTAGCAGTCACACGCTGGGAAAGCCACCAGCTGAGTCCCAAACATCCCTTGTCTCGTCATCTTGAGGAGGAAATCTCCCTTAGCTCTGGAACGTGCAACTGAGAACGTGCCAGCATTTGCACACATGCTGTCCAAGACTCCATTGTGCACTGGCAAGTGAAAAATGCCCAACCCTGCTCAATGGCAGTGATTGCAGGGCTGAGAACAAAGAGGAGGGATGGGATGTACAAGGAGACTCTCTTTATTCCTTGTCAGATGATTCTGGAGACAATGAGAACACGTTTCCTGCACAGTCACAGGACTCAAACAGCACTTAGATCTAACACCTCTTTCCATTATCCTCTCTTGGGGCTGGATGAAGCATGAGAAGGTTGTGCAAAAGCATGTCCTTGTACATCAGGAAGGGAAATTAACGTGGCAGCATCCACAACTGAAACAATACCAGACTAAATGAGAGGAACAGCATGGTCCAAAGAGCCTGTTTAAAGACTAACATTACCAGCCAAGTCCTATTCTCAGCACGACAGGATCGCATGCCAACAGGATCGCCTTCTCTAGAGTCTAAACGATACACGGGCTCACGACCAGCCCTCGGTGCCCCGGAGCCTGCGCCTTGTGGGGCCAGGGGGGCTCTTCCTGGCCCGGCAGCCCAGGCTGGAGCTGCCTTGAGCTTTGTCACTACAGCAAGGGAGGAAACGCGCCACTACAGCGGGTTAAGGCGGGCGTGGCAGGGCTGCCAGTCCCTCCTCAAGACTGTTATCCAGGGCCAAGGCCTCGCCCTCACCAACCCTACCGCCGCCATCTTAGCTCACTGCCAGAGCCCCTTCCCGGAGCCGTCCCGCGGGCCCCAGAGGGCTGGGTGTGCGGGGGGCAGCTCGGAGGACATGCCCGGCCATGGGAGAGGCTCCGGGGGGCGATGCTAGGGACAGAAGCCCTCACCCTAGCCCGCCGGGACAGCAGCTCCCAAGGCCGCGCTGCGCGCTCCTGGCTGCGGGCAACGGCCGGCAGAGACCGCCGCGTCCCTGTTGCCATGGTAGCTGCCCCGCGACCCTCGCGAGCGGCCAAACCACCCAATCAGAAACCTCCTCCCTCCCCCTGCCCCGCCTTGGCGCCTCCCAGACACGTCAATCTTGCCTCTGGCTCTTCTGATTGGTTGATCCCCGGCCTCCTGGGATGGGATTGGCGGCAGGCGGGCTGCTCGCCCCGCCCTGCAGGCGGCTGGCCTCGGGAGCGCGCGGGGCGCGGCGGGTGCGCGCAGGCGGGATCCCCTCCGGGCACAGGCGGTTCTTTATAGGCGGCGTAAGCCCCCACGTCCCGCGATTATGTCGGTGTCCCCCGTGAAGCGGCAGAAGATGGAGTCGGTGCTGGACCAACTCAAGCACCACACCACGGTGGTGGCCGACACCGGGGATTTCAACGGTGAGAGGCGGCGGAGGGGCCCCTGTCACCTCATCCCGCCCCCCTCCCCGGGCATCGGGGCGAGTCCCCTAAAGGAGCAAACTGCTGGGGAGGCGGAGGGGTGGGGGCGTGGGGATCGCCGTGCAAAGGGGTCGCTTGGTTGCGCAAGGCCCGGCGGTGGGAACGGCGCCGGCACCGAAGGTGGGGCCGCTCTCGGGGGACTCCTGCCCGGCGGCCGATCGGCTTCCGCCGAGGGGAGCCCGGAGGTGTCCGGCTGCTGCCGCGCTGCCGGTGTTCGGTGCTGCGAGGTCTGTGTGTCCCGGGGCCACCTGCTGTCCTCTAGGATGGGATCTGAAGGATCGTCCGGGTGTTGCCGAAGCGGCTAAAACCGCTCCCGCAGTGGGTCCCGCTCCACCGGCTCCCCGAGATCCGAGGCTGGCAGCGCCCTGCCCGCCCCGTTCACCAGTTGCTGTTTCTCCTGCCGCGCACCGACCCAGGTCTTGGCACCCCTAGGCTGGATCCAGTCCGCGCACTGCTTTTCCCAGTCCTTCCAGTGGCTCCTTGCCAGTTTGACCCACGCTGTGTGCAAACCCTGCTGGTCAGCTCCGTGTCCTGCTGCCAACCAGTGCCAGCCTAGGCACGATGGGTCCTGGGGGGCTGATGAAGTTGTTTTTTTCACCAGAGGAGGTGTAGGTTGGACGTGAGGAACAATTTCTTCCCCAAGAGGGTTGTCAAGCCCTGGAATAGGCTGCCCAGGGAAGCAGCGGAGTCTCCATCCCTGGAAGGGTTTCAAAGCTGTGGAGTTAATGGTTGGACTTCATGATCTTAAGAGGTCTTTTCCAACCATGGTGATTCTGTGAGATGTGCTGTGGCACATGGTTTAGTGGTGGCCTGTCAGTGCTGAGTAAATGGTTGGGACTCCATGATCTTAAAGCTCTTTTCCAAGCAAAACCATTCAGTGCTTCGAAGCAAAGCAGTCCTGAAGCAAAGCAAACAACACAAGAGTGCTTTTGTCCTCCCTCCCTCAGAAGAACAAGCTCTGCCCTTTCCCAGGAAGGGAGGTGACATTCCACTTTTAAAGCCACTTGTCCTAGGCTGTCACTGCCCCAACGCCTGCACAGAACCCAGAATTCCCTCCCCTGGCCACCTCTGTGCTGCGTGGAGCAGCGCTGAATCCTGTTCTGCCCTCACTGGGGCCCATGCTAATCCCTCTGCTGCTTGCCTAATCCTGTGGGCGATGAACAAACAGCCCTAACGGCAGTCACCAGATGTCTGCTGGTGGTGGAGTGCATGGGGACAGCAGCAGCTTGGACGTGTGCCTGACCCTGGGGGCTGTGGAGCTCTTCAACTCTTTGGATTCCCGGATTCCAAGTTTCAGTGTTATGGAGAAATGGGTGGGGGTTGCCTTCAGGAGTCCATCTGACATCATAGAACTGTTGAGGTTGGAAGAGCCCTTTGAGATCAAGTCCAACCTCCTTCCTGGAGCTCACAATCCCACCACTGCCACTAAACCACATCCTTCAGCACCACATCCATGTGGCTTTTGAACACCTCCAAGGATGGAGACTCTGCTTTCTGAGAGACCTGAAGGGGACTGGGTGAGGACAGCTGGGTGACAGGTTTCACAGAATGGCAGAATGTTGGAAGGGGTTGGAAGGGACCTCTAGAGATCATTTAGTCCAACCCCCTTCCCAAAGCAGGGCTACCTAGAGCAAGCCACTCAGGAATGCATCCAGGTGAGTCTTGAAAGTCTCCAGAGAAGGAGACTCCACAACCTCTCTGGGCAGCCTGCTCCAGGGCTCCATCATCCTTGCTGTAAAGAAGTTTCTCTTCATACTGAGGTGGAACCTCCTATGTTCCAGCTTATCCCTGTTGTTCCTTGTCCTGTTACTGGGCACCACCAAAAAGAGCCTGGCACCTTCATCTTGATGCCCTCAGATGTTTATAGATGTTGACAAGATCCCCTCTCAGACTGAGCAGCCCCAGGGCTCTCAGTCTTTCCTCACAGGAGAGATGCTCAAGTTTAATGAGGTTAATTTCTGCACACTGCCAAAGACCCATAGGAGACTTCACATGCTGCAAGGCTGGAAAGGATTAATCACCTCTGACAGAACTGGCTCCTCCAAAATTGTGAGTGTGCTTCAGAGCTGTGTTTCCTTCCCTGGAGACTTTTCAAAGCCACCTGGACATTGTCATCCTAGGCAGCCTGCTGTGAGTGACTGCTTTAGCAGGGGGGTTGGACTGGATGATCTCCAGAGGTCCATCCAACCCCACCATGCTGGGAGTGCTGTACTGCTTGATTTTAAGCAGTATCCATGTGAATTGAAGTGTGTCTTGAAGGACCTGTTTGTGTGGAGTGGATTTGCTCTAGGATCATCATCATTGCCCAGGAGGGAGCTGTGGGAAAAGGCATTTTCTTTGATGACTGAAAAACTAAAAGTAGTCCTCTCTAACTTGGGGTTTGGGTGCAAAAAACGCTGAGGACAAGTTGCTGTTGATAAGTATTTTGTCATACTTGACCTTTAGCTGTGTTAACAGGGTGAGCAGAAATGGCTGAAGGGCCTGCAGGGGTTCTCCCCTGGTTACTGAGTCAGGCCCTGCACACCAGGCAGCTGAGCTGTGCTTGGGGACAGGCAGCACATGGTCACAGCCCACCCTGATGAGCAGCCACTGTCACCTCAAAACCTGATACTAGAGAGAAGAGACCAACCCCCACCTGGCTCCAGCCTCCTTTCAGAGCCTTGTAGAGAGCAATGAAGCCTTCCCATAGCCTTCTCTTCTCCAGACTAAAGAACCCCAGGTCCCACAGCTGCTCCTCCCCAGCCCTGTTCTCCACACTTCCCCCCAGCTTTGTTGCCCTTCTCTGGACCTGCTTCAGCCTCTCAGTGTCCTTCCTAAGTGTTTCCATTCTCCAGTTTAGACCAAAATCCCTGGAATTGCTCAGCCCTGCTGATTGTTTTCAACAGGCTCTTTTTATTCCCCCCAGCCATTGATGAATACAAGCCCCTGGATGCCACCACAAACCCATCCTTGATCCTGGCTGCTGCTCAGATGCCAGCTTACCAAAATCTTGTGGATGATGCTGTTGCCTATGGCAAAAAGCTTGGGGGGTAAGTCAAGAGGGTTTTTATCTCAGGAGATCTCTACTTAAGATGCTGCAATTACCCCTGTAGCACTTACAACTCCTAGCAGTGTGCTGGGGTTTTCCCCTCACCTGCTCATGGGTGTATCTCCTGCCCCCAAAAGCCTCAACCCTTAAAGAAAGATATAATTCCTTTGAGGCTTGCTTTGAGGTTCATTTCCATTCTCCAGTTCACACATGGCCCTCTGGAACTGCTCAGGAAAACACTTTTGAGTTGACAGCACCTAAGACACAGTGTCCAAAGGCTAAACTGCTGGTGGTGCAGGGAGGGCAGAATATGACCATGGAGCAGAGCATGACCTCTGAAGTTTAATGTTAAATGGGCTGTGAAGTTTGAGCCTCAAATCCATGGCAAGGTGCAAACCAAGGAGGTTTGGTTTGTTTGGGGTTGGTTTTGGGTGGGTTTTTTTTTTTCTTTCCTTCTCTTCCCCCATGGAAATTGTTTTGCTCTTCATGGTTTTCAGGTCAGAAGAGGAACAGATCAAAAATGCCTGTGACAAACTTTTTGTGCTGTTTGGAGCTGAAATACTGAAGAGGATACCTGGCCGTGTGTCCACTGAAGTAGATGCAAGGTTGGCTCTGTTTTCCTTCTGGGTTTGTGGTGCCTACCAAAAGAGACATGGTGTGGGTTGGAGAAGGATGTTCTGGACTAGACAGCTCACTGCTAGGAGGCTAAGAAGAGTTTATATTGATAAGGTTTGGTTAGAGAACAGATTTCCCTTGCTTTGCTTGGTTATGCTCAAGCAATGAGTAGATGTGGCACGTTGGGAGGTGGTTTAGTGGTCATGGAGATGTTGGACTTGATGATCTCAAGAGGTCTTTTCCAACCTTAGGGATTCAGTGATTCTAACTGTGTGATAGAAGTATGAAAACCAGGAGTGCTCAGCTTGGATTTTGTCACCTTCCTGTTGTCCCTTAAGCAAAGGAGAGCTCATGCTTCTACTCTCAGTTTTGCTCCTTCTCTTCCACGTGACGTTGTCTTCTCCATGTACCACAAGATCTGGTTTGGTAACCTTGTCCTTGCCAACTCACTTTTAGCACTCACCTTCTGCATTCCTCACACTTGAGGAAAACTTTCTGGTCCAGAGGAGGCCAGAAAGATGATCAGAGGGCTGGGAGCACCTCCCCTATGGGGACAGGCTGTGAGAGTTGGGGCTGTTCAGCCTGCAGAAGGTTCCAGGGAGACCTTGGAGCAGCCTTGCAATATCTGAAGGGGACCTATAGGAAGGCTGGGGAGGGACTGTTCAGAAGGGCCTGTGGTGACAGGACAAGGGGCAGTGGTTTGAAACTAGAGCAGGAGAGATTTAGTTTGGACATTAAGAGAAAGTTATCAGTGAGGGTAGTGAGACACTGGAACAGGTTGCCTGGAGATTTGGTTGAGGGCCCATCCCTGGAGGCATCCAAGGTCAAGCTTGATGGGGCCCTGAGCAGCCTGCTTTAGTTGGAGGTGTCCCTGCTGAGGACAGGAGGGTTGAACAAGATGACCCTTGAGGGTCCCTTCCAACTTGATGCATGCTGTGAAAGCATCCTGAGCTCTGGATCCTCAGTGCTGCCATGCAGCTACTAGATGGGCTGACATCCCAGGAAGCATCTCCAGGAACAAACTCCTGGCTGCTCAAAGTGCTTTTCAGTGGGCTCTGGGAGGGACAGAGGCTGCAAAGAAAACTCCTGAGGTTTCAAGCAGCTCTACTCTTGTTTCAAAGGTTGTCCTTTGATAAGGAAGGAATGATCCAAAGGGCCAGGCGCCTGATTGACCTCTACAAGGAAGCAGGAATCAGTAAAGAGCGAATTCTCATCAAGCTCTCTTCAACCTGGGAAGGAATCCAGGCTGGCAAGTAAGTGCTTCTGTATGGTTTGTGCTGATTCACAGCGTGCTCCTGCCTGCTCACAGCCACCTGACAAGCACATCAGATACTTCAAGAATTGTTTTGAAAGCCCTGCAGCAGGGAATCTGTTGCTGGGGCTGGGCTCTAGCTGGCCAGTGAGGTGCTCTGCTGCAGCATGCTGTTGAGACAGGAGAAGTGTCTTCACACAAGGTCCTGAACTGCCACACAAAGTTGCCTGTGCTGTTGAAACAAGTGTGGTCACACAAGGGCCAGGCCACAGAGGTTGTTTCCTGAACTGCCCCATCTCTGGAGGCATTCAAGATCAAATTTGATGGGGCAGCCTGCTCTAGTTGGAGATGTCCCTGCTGACTGCAGGGGGGTTGGACAAGATGACCTTTGAGGGTCCCTTCCAACCTGATGCATTCTGTGTGAAGTTGTCTGCATTAGGTTCAAGGAACAACAGTAAATAAAGCAATGCCTGGCAGTGCAGAACATCTGCTGTGAGCTTAAAGCTTGAAGGCCTTTACACTTCCCCACACTCCTAATGTAACTGCAGGGACTGAGTAGATTTAACTTCCTACCTCATCGTTAGCTTACTGCAGCAGTGTGAATTCTGGAAGGGGAGTGTGCAAACTGCTCTTCTAAGCCAGCCTGTGCCTGCAGGGTCCTGGAAGCAGAGTATGGGATTCACTGCAACATGACCTTGCTGTTCTCCTTCGCCCAGGCAGTTGCCTGTGCTGAAGCTGGAGTCACTCTGATCTCCCCGTTCGTAGGACGCATCCTGGACTGGTACGTTGCAAATGGAGAGAAGAAAAGCTTTGAGCCATCAGAGGACCCAGGTGAGTTTTCCTTTCAACATCCAGGGTAAAAATACAGCAGCTACTTATCTGGACCCTGCTGGCAACAAATGTTGTCTTTTAACCATGTTCTAAATAATCATTTGTAGCAGTACAGAAAGGGTGGCTACCAAGATCACAGAATGGTCAGGGTTGGAAGGGACCTCAAGGCTCAGCCAGCCCCAACCCCCCTGCCATGGGCAGGGACACCTCACACTACAGCAGGTTGCTCACAGCCACCTCCAGCCTGGCTGCAAACACCTCCAGGCAGGAGGCTTCCACCACCTCCCTGGGCAACCTGTGCCAGGCTCTCACCACCCTCATAGGGAAGAACTTCTTCCTGACATCCAATCTGAATCTCCCCATTTCTAGTTTTGCTCCATCCCTCCCAGTCCTATCCCTCCCTGACACCCTCAAAAGTCCCTCTCCAGCTTTCCTGTAGCCCCTTCCAGATACTGGAAGGCCACAGTTAGGTCTCCTCAGAGCCTTCTCTCTCCAGACTGAACAACCCCAACTCCCTCAGTCTGTCCTCCTAGCAGAGCAGCTCCAGCTCTCTGCTCATCCTTGTGGCCCTTCTCTGGACACCTTCCAGCACTTCCAGATCCTTCCTGTCATAGAGGCTCCAGAACTGGACACAGTGCTCCAGGTTTAGTCTCATCAGAGCAGAATAGAGGGGGAGAATCCCCTCCCTTGACCTGCTGGGTATGCTTCTCTTGATGCAGCCCAGGCTACAATTGCCTTTCTGGTGCAGTATGGGTTTGATGGAGGGACCATTCAGTGACTAACGACGATGGAGACTCCTTTATAAGGAGTCACATGGACAGCCCAGGGGGTAATGGGTACAAGATTCCAACTGGACTCCAGAAGAACATTTTTCACCACAATAACAGTTAGACACTGGAATCATCTCCCAAAGGAAGTGGTGGATTCCCCTCCACTGGACAGTTTCAAGACTCAGCTTGGCAGGTTGCTGGGCCAGTTCATTCCAACCAGACTATCACCTAGAAGGATTGGACCAGATGATCCTTGAGGTCCCTTCCAAGCTGGCATTCTGTGATTTGTTCTTCCCATGCAGCAAGCTGCTGCTGAGGGGTGGGGCTGGATGACCTGGAAAGGTCCCTTCCAACCTAAAGCATCCTCTGACTTCCTCTATTGATTCATTACTTTAGGAGTGAAGAGTGTCACTAAGATCTACAACTACTACAAGAAGTTTGGCTACAAAACCATCGTGATGGGTGCCTCCTTTCGGAACACAGGGGAAATAAAAGCCCTCACAGGCTGTGACTATCTCACCATTTCACCCAAGCTTTTGGCAGAGCTCAGCAAAGAGTATGTCAAGTTGACTCCCACACTCAGTGTCAAAGAGGGTAAGTCCAGAGAAGTCCACTCCTAGGTGAGGATGGGCTTGCTCCATCTCTTGGACGCTTCGGAGTTGGTGGCTCTCCTCAGCTCTGTGGTTCTTGCTCTTACTTTGCTTTAGGATAAAACCCTCTTGATCCTTCTCTAAAGCAAACAAAGGCCTCAGGACTAGAGTTCTGCTGCAGTTTCTGCCACACACAATCACAGGTTTCTCTAAGGGCAACAAAGCTGGGGAGGGGTCTGGAGCACAGCCCTGTGAGGAGAGGCTGAGGGAGCTGGGGGTGTTTAGCCTGGAGAAGAGGAGGCTCAGGGGAGACCTTCTTGCTCTCTACAACTCCCTGCAGGGAGGCTGTAGCCAGGTGGGGGTTGGTCTCTTCTCCCAGGCACCCAGCACCAGAACAAGAGGACACAGTCTCAAGCTGTGCCAGGGGAGGTTTAGGCTGGATGTTAGGAATAAATTCTTCTCAGAAAGAGTTGTTAGCCATTGGAGTGTGCTGCCCAGGGAGGCAGTGGAGTCACCATTGCTGGAAATGTTTAAGAAGAGCCTGGATGAGGCACTTGGTGCCATGGTTTAGTTGATCAGATGGTGCTGGGTGATAGGTTGGACTTGATGATCTCAAAGGTCTTTTCCAACCTGGTTAGTTCTGTGTTGTGTGTTCTCTAGGGTCCTGAGTCCCCACTGACTGCCCTTACCATGGGTTAAGTATTTGTACCCTCTCCTGAGAGGACAAGGAGGAACTTCATGCTTTTGGCTAGTATCAAAGTTGCCAAACACGGTTTAATCTTAAGTTAACATTGCATCAGTGATGCAGTCAGCTCTAGACATGCCAAAAGCCTTGTATGCCCACCAGGAATCAATCAGAGGCACGGCTGAGTGGTTGGATCTGGTGATGCTGTGCCACCATGGTTCCGAGTTTCTGTTCCCCCTGCACTGCTCTTTGAGCTTTACAACTGGGAGGATGAGGTTTGTGCCCAGCTGGAGTGCTGTTTGGAAGGGTGTTTAGCTGGTTTGTATGCAGGTTATCAATCCAGCTTTGTTAGGCACTGCCAACTAATCAAAGAGCCAATTGTTCAGGGTATTTGCTTAGAATGGCTCCCAGCAGGAGGAGCTTCCATAATTCCTGATAATAGGCCTGAAAGTCCTGTACCATTCAGCAGCAAGATACAAGATAACAGCACAGACACACAAAACACTGCATGGGAAGGGAAACAAAGCACAGCAGGGTGGTTTCCTGGTGCTCCTGTAGCCAGGCTGAGGAGCCACATGCTCCTCAAGTCGCCGTTGAAAGGGCCGGCTGCATCTCAACAGCTGGAGGTGCGGTGCTCAGAACCCTGAGGCTGGTGTAGGAAGCCTGTGGGAGTTGGTAATGATCCCACAATGTGCTTTGGTCCCTTTTTTATATTGTCCAATTCCTCTTGCACACAGCTCAGGCATCTGAGCTTGAGAAGATCCACCTGGATGAGAAGGCCTTCCGCTGGCACCACAACGAAGACCAAATGGCTGTGGAGAAGTTGTCTGATGGGATCAGAAAGTTTGCTGCAGATGCCATAAAGCTGGAGAGGATGTTAAAGGTAGGTGTTCTGTCCCCTCCCAAGGACTGCAGCTGACCCCTGCTGTGGCTAAGGATTAGAATCCTGAATGTTGGAAAATGTTTCCAAGACCATGGAGTCCAGCACTGCTAAGTCCCCACCAAACCATGGCCCTCAGCACCACATCTCCACAGCTTTCAAAGCCCTCCAGGGATGGGGATTGCACCACTGCCCTGGGCAGGCCAGGCCAGGCCTTGACTATCCTTTTGATGAGGTCATTTCTCCCCAGCTCCAACCTATAACTCCCCTGGGGCTATTCCCTCTTGTCCTGTCACTTGTGCCTTTGCAAAAGAGACAACCCCCACCAGGCTCCAGCCTCCTTGCAGGAGGTCCCAGAAGCTCTCCCCTCAGCCTCCTTTGCTCCAGGCTCAACACCCCCAGCTCCCTCAGCTGCTCCTCCCCAGCCCTGTTCTCCAGACCCTTCCCCAGCTTCATTGCCCTTCTCAGGGCCTGCTCCAGCTCCTCAGTGTCCTTCTTGGAGTGAGAGGCCCAAAGCTGACCCCAGGATTCCAGCTGTGGCCTCAGCAGTGCCCAGCCCAGGGGACAATCCCTGCCCTGCTCCTGCTGGCCACACTCTTGCTGATCCAAGCCAGGATGCTGGAGGCCTTCTTGGCCACTTGAGCACCCCCTGGCTCATCTTCAGCTGCTGTCACCAACCTCTCAGATCCTTTCTCACCAGGCACTTTCCAGCCACTCCTCCCCAGGCCTGTAGTGTTTCAGAGAGCTGTTGTGACTGATGAGCAACCTGTGGGCAAGTCTGATCAGGTTTTCACACAGGCAGCACAAGCTCTGTAGGACAGGCAGCTAGCAAACAGGCCACCTAGCTTAAGTGAACTTGGTAAAGTTGACTGCCTCCCCAGAAGGCATCTCCTGCCAGATGTATGCAGGCAGCCACACCTGCTCTCTGGGGCCCAGGGCAGTGTTTAGACTGGCAGCTAACCAAGGTAAAGCTACTGTCAGAGTGAGAAGCCCCTTCAGCCTGCACCCAAACTCCTCAGCTGTCAGCAGTGGCACAAGACCCAAAATCAGCAGAGTGTGAGCTGGAAATAAATCCTGCTTGTGCCTGGCACTAGGAGGCACCAAATACTGAGTCACCACTCCTGGAGGTGTTTAAGAAATGTGTGGCCATGGCACCTGGGGACATGGTTTGATGGCCATGGTGGGGTTGGGTTGATGGTTGGACTGGGTGATCTTAAAAGGTCTTTGCCAACCCAAACAATTCTCTGATCTGTGAAATGGGATCAGTTGAATTGTCTGGTTTGGGTGGGGGGGAAAGGGAGGGAAATACACCTCAAGTGTCCTTGAGCTAAGGACTTGTTGACTGAAAACCACTGGATAGTGACTTGTGTCGCTGAAGCACAGTTCCCAAACTCCTCCTCACCTGCTCTTTGTTTCCTCTTCCCTTCCCAGGAGCGAATGTTCAGTGCTGAAAATGGGAAGTAGGACAAATCCCAACTCCCCTGAGCTGGATTTGAGTGGCTCACCCTCCAATTAAACTGGATGTACAAATGTCTTCCCTTGTGTGAGTCTCATGCTGTGCCTGGATAGATTTCTGGATCGTGCTTCTCTCTCTCTCTCTGTTTGTTTTGTATCAAAGGGACAAATAGAAATTGCTGATTGTTTTTTTTGGGTGGCACTTTGCTCAATACATGCAAATGAACCCAGGTTTTCCTTGTAATGTCTTCATTGCCCTGCTGCAAGGGACACCTGGACACAGTCTTTCTATCTTTTGGACTTTCTGGATTAAATTCTTAATCAAGTCCACAGTCCTAAGACAGGCAGAGAGCAGTTGCCTCTTTCTGAGTTTTACTGTGCCTAAATCACACAATCCCAGCATGGGTTGGGTTGTGAAGGGACCTTAAAGATACCTGCCATGGGCAGGGACACCTCTCCCTAAGCCCAGATTGCTCAAACCTTCATCCAGCCTGGCCTTTACCACCTCCAGCTTCCATGGGCAGCCTCTTTCAGTGGCTCACCAGCCTCACTGTAAAGAGTTTCTCTCTAATATCCAGTCCAAATCTACCTTTGTCTAGCACTGTGGGTTTTAAAAGCTGCTCTTACAGTAACCACAACCTGCCAGGGGTAGGATGAGGCTCTTCCACCAGACCCAAACTATTTCCCTCCAGCCACAGGCCTACTTAATCCACCCAACTGAACATTACCCACTGATGCAAAAGCTCAGTTATTTCCCAGATCCTGAAGAAGAAGACCTGAGGCTGTAAAAGTGGCCAACACAGAGCTGCTGTGTGGTTGTTGTTGCTCTCTTCTTCCTTCTTCCTGCTCAGTGGGCAGTAAAAGCCTCTCTGCAGGGTGTGACTTCCCCTGGCAGCTGGGTGATGCTCAGCCTGTCACAGCTTGTCTTGCCCCAAGGCAGCAGGTCCTGATGTCTGACCTCTTAGCAAAGGAATTGGGAGGTGTTTCAGGCCACTGCTGTGTTCTTCCAGGTGCAAGGATTCAGGCATGGCTACACTGCAGAGAAGCTGCATGAAGCTGGGCTACCTGGGTCAGCACTGATCTGGTTCCCCAGGCCTCAGGCCAGTTTGCTGCTGTGAAGCTGGGCAGAGGCTCTGAGCCTCTCCAAGAAACCTGCTCTTCTTCCCCCTGGGTGGAGCAAGTGCTCTGCACCTTCACACCACCAAAAGAGCCACCAGATCTGCCACCTCTGGCAGCTGGGACACAGCTGGCCAGGGTCAGTACCACCAGAGGGTTCAAACAGGACTCTGAAGCACTCTGGAAGCTGCTCAAGGGACACTAAAATACTGCAGTGAGACAGGGAGAGGAGACAGGAAAAGATGTCCCAGTCAGACCTTATTCTGCTTGCCTGTAGACCCATGACCTCCTCAAGAGTTCAGAGGGCAGGAGATGTCCAAGTCATGCCCCAAATGCTCACTTAAGTGTTCTGGCAGCAGCTGCAGATTCCCACCCCAGCTCTGGGGCTTGTTCTCTTCAGGAGGGATGTGGTGAGCTGACTGATGAACATGGCTAAGTCTGCCCTGGTGAGGAGTATTGTGTCCAGTGCTGGGCCCCTCAGTTCAGAAAGGACCTCAAGGAACTGCTTCAAAGAGTCCAGCACAGAGCCACAAAAATGATACAAGGAAGATGTTCTACTCCCTTAGAGAAGAGCCTGAGGGAGCTGAGGGCTCTTCAGGTTGGAGAGGAGACTGAGAGATGACCTCATTCATGTTTACAAACAGGTGAAGGGTGAGTGCCCAGAGGATGGAGCCAGGCTCTGCTGGGTGATGCCCAATGCCAGCACAAGGGGCAATGGTGGAAGTTGAGGCATAGAAAGTTCCATGGAACCATGAGGAAAATGTTTTTTCCCCTGTGAGGGTGACAGAGCCCTGGAACAGGCTGCCCAGGGCAGCCGTGGAGTCTCTCTCTCTCTGGAGACATTCAAAACCCACCTGGATGTGTTCCTGTGTGATCTGCTCCAGGTCACCCTGCTCTGGCAGGGAGGGGTTGGACTGGATGAGCTTTCAAGGTCCCTTTTCAGCTCCTAACATCCTGTGACTCTGTGAAACAGAGCAAAACCCCACCAGTCACCCAAGCCTTCAGTCACACTGCACCTTCACCCTACAGGTCCTCCTCACCTTCACCTCTCCTCAGGAGATGGAGATCTCTCCCAGGATCCTGTCCAAACCTAGCTTGCAAACCCCATCTAGTGGCTTCCCAGCTCCTGATACCTCTTCAGATTAAGAAATCAGGAGCAGGAGATGTCTCTTCTCTCCTGGAAAGCTTTTTAGCTATCACAGCCATGAGGACAAGCTTGGACTCAGCAAGCAGGGCCAAAAATTGTGTAAGTCCCAAAGAGCCAACACACTTTAAAACTTGGTTTTAAAATGTCCTTGTCCTTTATTAAACACACACAGAGCTCATCTCCAGCTTCTCACACACCCACACCCCCCTAGTACCCCCAGGGCCTTCTCCACAGGGCTGCTCTGCAGCCTTTCACCTCTAGCCTGCACTGGTATCACAAACTGCCCTGACCCAAGTGGAGGACCTTGGCACTTGGACTTGTTGAACCTTCCTGAGTATGCAACATGAGATGGTAGCACTGCATGTGTGTGGTTTCCCCAAAGAGAGCTCAGCAGCTGGCTGGGGCCAGGAGCTGGTTTCTAACACAAAGAGCTGCTGGGAGCAGCCCTCAGAGCGCAGCACCCAGCGCTCCAGAGCACAGCACAAAAGCAGCCAGGCTTTGTGGGGGCTGGAAAAACAAAAATCACCAGAATTTGAAGCTTTTCAGCTGTTTGAGAAGCACTTTCTGGCTTTGGGACAAAAAGGAGCTGTCACAGGGTGGAATAGCCAGAATGCTCTCTAACAACCATCCCCAACAAAGCCGGTGACACACCGAGCGTTTGCACGCGCTGCCAACAGCTCCTCCTGGGCCACCCGAGGCAGGGACAGGAGAAACCACCACAGCAGGGAGTCACTTTGGTTAGGACATTTGAGAGTACCATCAGGTTCTGCTGCCATGCAGCCAGACCTGGCCAGGCTGGAAAGCTGAGAGGAAGCTCCTGAAGTTCAACCAGGGCAAGAGGAGGATCCTGTCTCTGGGGAGAAATGAGACCCTGCAGCGGTACAGGTGAGAGGTGACCAGTTCAAGAGAGACTGAGAACTGCTGGAGAGAGTCCAGGGCAGGCTCTGAAGGGGCCTGGAGCAGCTCTGTGAGGAGCAAAGGCTGAGAGCCCTGGGGCTGCTGAGCAATGCTCAGCAAGAGCTAAAGGAGCTGTGGGGGGCAAGAGGCTGGGGCCAGACTCTGCTGAGTGGTGCCCAGGGCCAGGCCAAGGGGCAGAGGGCACAAAGTGGCAGGCAGGAGGTTGCCTCTGAAGCTGAGGAGAAAGTTGTTTGGGGTGAGGGTGCTGGAGGCCTGGAGCAGGCTGCCCAGAGAGGCTGTGGAGTGTCCTTGTGTGGAGAGCTTGCAACCCCCCCTGGGCATTGTGCTGCTGGGCAGGGTGCTGTGGGTGCCCTGCTGGGGCAGGGGGCTTGGGCGGGGTGGTCTCCAGAGCTCCCTTCCAACACCACCATGCTGGGACTGGGAGGTTCTGTAAAATTCCAGCATGAGACAAGCTCTCTGTACTGGCCAGGGAGAAGTATTTCAAGCATTTCAAGGAGAACAAAGATCCTAACACCAGCAGCACAGAGGAGAACACAAAACCAGTTAAGACCATTTAAAACCAGCTGAGCCAACACTAAACAGAAGCAGAGTCAGGTGAAGAGGTGAGGAAGAAAACAGGGCCACAGTGTGCCTACAGCACCATCAGCTGGTTGCTTGCAACCACCCAGCTCTGCTTTATTCAGAGCTCAGCATGTTCCATCTTATTCCAGGCATATCCAAAGCACCCCAGACACGTTCAGAGCTCAGACAGCAACTTGTGGCCACCCAAACCAGGGGAGGATGCATCTCAAAAGGCATTTCAGTGGAGCTCTAGGTGGAGGTTTTGATGATGGAAACCCAAACAGCAGCTGCTTCACAGTTCCAGGTCCTCTTTAGGGCAGCCATTAACAATCAGAACATCAGCCTAGGGCAGGGACTTCAGGAACCTTGTAGCACCAACTTTAACAAGACAATTCCCACATGGATAAATTAAGGGTCCAGAGAGGAGGAAAATGTAGCAACAAAACTGCAGAGTGGTCCCAGCACCACTGCTCAAATGTGACACTCTTCAAATGTTTCTCTTTCACAGCCTTCTCCACTCCACACACACAAAACCTGCCACTGCCACTTCACTGCCAGTCTCTTCCCAGTCCAGGACAGAGCTTTAGAGGGATGATTGATTCAGCTGCAGCCAAGGAGATCCTCAGCCTGCTGGCTCTTCATCCACCCCATTTGCAAGGAGACCTGCTCCTTCATTTCCTGCTGAACCAAACACATCCAAACATGACAGCACCTGTTAGTCCACAGCCAGGAAAGGGCTTGTAACACATTCACCTGAGCAAGAGAAGATTTTGGTGGTTATTTCTGTGCT
This sequence comes from Melanerpes formicivorus, assembly GCF_026170545.1. NCBI lineage: Eukaryota > Metazoa > Chordata > Aves > Piciformes > Picidae > Melanerpes > Melanerpes formicivorus. Next base: position 12,866,411 of record NW_027142368.1, on the reverse strand, counting down.
CTTCTCTCTGACATGAAAGCCAAGCAGCCCAGCATTCCCACAGGCATTAAATCCATTCATCCTCAGAATCCCAAACCACAGCTGGCTAAACACTGATATGCCAAAGCACAGAGGCTGCCACAAGAGATGCTCCTCTTAGCAGAGATGCTCCTCTTAGCAGAGATGTTCCTCTTAGCAGAGATGTTCAGAGAAGCCTGCTCTATGTTTGACTTCACCAGCCCTGCATTTCCCAGGACATTTCACCTTCTTTATTGTTTACAGAAGGACCTGGCAGTGCTGGTGGACAACAAGTTGCCCATGAGCCAGAAATGTGCTCTCGTGACCAGGAAGGCGCAAAGTGGCAGGCAGGAGGTTGCCTCTGAAGCTGAGGAGAAAGTTGTTTGGTGTGAGGGTGCTGGAGGCCTGGAGCAGGCTGCCCAGAGAGGTCATGGAGTCTCCTCCTCAGGAGAGCTTGCAACCTCCTTGCTGCTGGGCAGGGTGCTGTGGGTGCCCTGTTTTAGCCCTGGAGGTTGGACTGGATGACCTCCAGAGGTCCCTTCCAATCTCCACCATGATGGGATTCCTGAAACTAAAGGGTGATCAGCATGGTCTGTCCCCTGTTCTTATGTGCCACATTTTCTTACCTGATGTTGCAAAGGAGGAGAAGATTCTGGACAGCAGGAAGAGTTGAATTCTCATTCTGTCCTGTCACCAAGTGCCTGTCCAGCACCACATGCACAGCATCTGGACTGCTGGCTAAACACAGGAGAAGGAGCAACAGGCAGCATGTTCATCAAGACTGCTTCAGGGTCAGTGTCACAGCTCTGACAGGACTAACACAAACCAGAACTATTCTGAACAGAGAGATCTGCTGGGTGACTGACAGGTTGACCTATAACCCCTACAACAACCCCATGCAGTGCTACAGGCTGGGGGCAGAGTGGCTGGAGAACAGCCAGGCAGAAAGGGACCTAGGGGTAGTGGCTGATAGCAGACTGAACATGAGCCAGCAGTGTGCCCAGGCAGCCAAGAGGGCCAATGGCATCCTGGCCATCATCAGGAACAGAGTGGCCAGCAGGAGCAGGGAGGTCATTCTGCCCCTGTGCTAAGCACTGCTTAGGCCACATCTGGAGTCCTGTGTCCAGTTCTGGGCTCCTCAGTGAAGGAAAGATGTTGAGCTGCTGGAAGGTGTCCAGAGAAGGGCAACAAAGCTGGGGAGGGGTCTGGGGAACAGCCCTGTGAGGAGAGGCTGAGGGAGCTGGGGTTGCTTAGCCTAGAGAAAAGGAAGCTCAAGGGAGACCTTATTGCTCTCTGCAACTACCTGAAGGGAGGTCATAGCCAGGAGGGGGTTGGTCTCTTCTCCCAGGCAAGCAGCACCAGAACAAGAGGCCACAGTCTCAAGCTGTGCCAGGGGAGCTTTAGGCTGGATGTTACGAAGAAGTTCTTCCCAGCAAGAGAGATTGGCCACTGGGATGTGCTGCCCAGGGAGGTGGTGGAGTCACCATCCCTGGAGGTGTTTAGGAAGAGACTGGATGGGTGCTTGGTGCCATGGTTTAGTTGATTAGATGGTGCTAGGTGATAGGTTGGACTTAATGATCTCAAAGGTCTTTTCCAACCTGGTTAATTCAATTCTATTCTATTGACAAGGACCACTCAGCCCCTAAGCCTGAAAGAGCTTCATCAGAAGGTCCTTCTCTGACAGCACAGCAGGACTGGTCCCCTCATTCAGTTAACATCAGATGGATATAAATTGTTCATCAAGAGATTTTCACCTCCAATTTCTGAACACCCCCAGGGATGGGGACTCCACCACCTCCCTGGGCAGCACATTCCAATGGCCAATTACTCTTTCTGGGAAGAACTTTCCCCTCACCTCCAGCCTAAACTTCCCCTGGCACAGCTTGAGACTGCATACTCTCGTTCTGGTGCTGGTTGCCTGGGAGAAGAGACCAACCCCCACCTGGCTACAACCTCCCTGGCTACACACCCCAGTTGCTAATCCACTGGGATATTTGATCATCCCCCCCCCAAAAAACAGGAACACAGGATGAGAAACCCTGTCAGAGCTCTCTTCAGCTGGGTCAAAGTGGCACACAGATGTTCATTCCCAAAAGGACAGCCATGAAAGTCCTGGACAACAAGAGGGTGACATACCACTGAATGTAGCTCCAGAGTCCTTCACAAAGTCTTCCACAATAATGGACAAACTGGCAAAATTAGGCTGCCTCACAAGTTCATACACTGAGGGCTGAAAGAAAGAACAAAAGGCACTAACTCTGAGGCCTTTTTATAGGAGGGGGAAATAAAAGTGAAATCAGCACACACTTCCCCCTGCAATTTATGTTTTGTTCCCCCCTATGATCTTCCCAACTCTGCAGAGGAAACAAAAGAGAAAGGAGGCATAAAACCAATGACCACAGGCAGCTTCTGTGGATTTCCTGTGTGGAGCAAAGTGAAAAATGAAGTGAGACAAAAGATGACACCAAAAAAACCTCACCCAGCCTGCCCAGGGCTGTGGTGGAGTCACCACCCCCTAGAGGGGTTTCAAAGCTGTGGAGATGCAGTGCTGAGCACCACGGTTTAGTGGTGCCCAGGCAGTGCTGGTTCAAGGGTTGGACTCCATGAGCATAGTATAGTATCATAGTATCATTCAGGGTTGGAAGGGACCACAAGGATTATCTAGTTCCAACCCCCCTGCCATTGGCAGGGACACCCCACACTAGATCAGGCTGGCCAGAGCCATGGTGGAGAATGCAGGCAGAAAGGGTTTGTCCAACATGAATGATTCCATGACCCAAAGAGCTGCAGGAGTCACTGCCAGCATTTTATCCAGTAAACTTTACATTGAATCAGCAATCAGAAGGAAAACCTTCTCTACACAACAGCCAAGCAAGAGAGTTCCTTCATGCACTCACTGCTGGGGCTTCCCTTGCCCATAACTCCCCACACACCTTGCACACAAACCAAAAAGTACCAACCTGACAATTTATACTTGCAGGCAGTTCTGGGATCAGACCAGAAGATTTCAGATCACTTAAAACCACAGGCCTCTGGCTCAGCAAGAAAACCCTCAAACAGCAAGAGTCAGGTGCAATCTCAACCTACCCCTGTCAGGCTGTATCCTTCAAACACCCAGGATTTATCCTCATTGGTGGCACAACACAAAGCTGCTACTCCATGTCCAACTGCACAGATGGGCTCTGGAGAAAAAGCAAAGCAGTTGTCAGCATCTTCAAGCAGCCCAAAGACAGAGGAGTGCTCAGGAGACTCTTGAGTGTTATAGTCAAAAATCACACTGAACTGTTTAGTCTCTCTTTGCCTGCCAGATCTTTCCTGCACACTGCAGTAAAAATTGCTCAGTAGTCTTGTAAAGAGTTACCAGCTGTTAACTCCAGTAAGAATTGCTCAGTAGTCTTGTAAAGAGTTACTAGCTGTTAACTCCAGTAAGAATTGCTCAGTAGTCTTGTAAAGAGTTACTAGCTGTTAACTCCAGTAAGAATTGCTCAGTAGTCTTGTAAAGAGTTAACTCCAGAGAGAGCACCAAGGACAAAAAGCACACAGTCAAGTGGTAAAAGCCTTCAATCACAGCCTTGATGATGATACATTTCACACTTGGCTCTGAACCTGGAATCCTACCAACCTGGAGAGAGCCATTTCTGTACCACTATAAGGCAGAGAACCCTCCCACAAGCACAGCAAAGCCTCTGAGATGTTTTTCTATCTAACTGCATCAAGAGGATGCTTTGCAAGAGGGTTTCTCTCAAGCAGCTCTTGCCAACTCTGAGTCCTCTTCAACTACATCAACACTGTTAAGCCATTGGAAGGTTAACAGCCTGACATGACCAGCACAAAGTTCAAGGGACCTGGCATTGTTCAGCCTGGAGAAGGGGAGGCTGAGGGGAGACCTCATTGCTCTCTTCAGCTCCCTGAAAAGAGGCTGGAGTGAGGTGGGCTTGGTCTCTTCTCCCTAGTTATCAGGTGACAGAACGAGGGGAAATGGCCTGAAATTGTGCCAGGGGAGGTTTAGGTTGGACATGAGGAAGAACTTCTTCACTGAAAGGGTGGGCAGGCATTGGAACAGGCTGCCCAGGGCAGTCATGGAGTCACCATCCCTGGAGCTGTTTAAGAAACATGTGGACATGGCACCTGGGGACAGGGTTTAGTGGCCTTGGTGGTCTTATGTTTAGGGTTGGACTCAATGACCTTAGAGGTCTTTTCCAACCCAAACAGTTCTATGATTCTAAGGACTACTTCATTTCCCAAAACATCTAAAGATGTTCACCTACTGTTCTCAGTGCTGAAATGCTGCAGGATCTTTGCCAGGTACCCACTGTTTGCAAGATCAGTCACAGCCCCAGGGCAGTTTGGAATCAGCAGAGCGTGGTATCTGGCACCTAGGAAGGAGAAAAAGGGAGAACCTCATTGTCAAACAAGTCACAAACAAAACTGCCTGACCATAAACCCACTCCAGAGCTGACAAAAAATAAGGCAATACCACCTAAGTCTGTCAGAAAACTGCATAAACTGGGGGATCTAAAGAAAACTATGGAGCCTGGAGTAGAGAAGGCTCTGAGGAGACCTAATTGTGGCCTCCCAGGACCTGAAGGGGGCTACAAAAAAAAAAAGCTCAACATGAGCTCTCAATGTGCACTTGCAGCCCGCAAAGCCAATCAGATCCTGGGCTGCATCAGGAGAAGTGTGGCTAGCAGGTCGAGGGAGGTGATCCTCCCCCTCTACTCAGCCCTGGTGAGACCCCACCTGGAGTACTGTGTCCAGTTCTGGAGCCCCTATTACAAGAGGGATGTGGAGGTGCTGGAACGTGTCCAGAGAAGGGCCACAAGGATGATCAGAGGGCTGGAGCACCTCTCCTGTGAGGACAGACTGAAGGAGTTGGGGCTGTTCAGTCTGCAGAAGAGAAGGCTCCCAGGTGACCTAATTGTGGCCTTCCAGTATCTGAAGGGGGCCTACAAGAAGGCTGGGGAAGGGCTTCTCAGGATATCAGGTAGTGATAGGACTAGGGGGAATGGAATGAAGCTGGAGGTGGGGAGATTCAGGCTGGAGGTGAGGAGGAAGTTCTTCACCATGAGAGTGGTGAAGCCCTGGAATGGGTTGTCCAGGGAGGTGGTTGAGGCCCTGTCCCTGGGGGTGTTTAAGAGCAGGCTGGATGAGGCTCTGTCCAGCCTGATCTAGTGTGGGGTGTCCCTGCCCATGGCAGGGGGGTTGGAACTAGATGATCCTTGTGGTCCCTTCCAACCCTGAATGAAACTATGAAACTATGAAACTACAAGAAAGCTGGGGAGGGACTTTTGAGGGTGTCAGGGAGGGATAGGACTGGGGGGGATGGAGCAAAAGTAGAAATGGGGAGATTGAGATTGGATGTTAGGAAGAAGTTGTTCCCCATGAGGGTGGTGAGAGACTGGCACAGGTTGCCCAGGGAGGTGGTGGAAACCTCATCCCTGAAGGTTTTTGCAGCCAGGCTGGAGGTGGCTGTGAGCAACCTGCTGCAGTGTGGGGTGTCCCATGCAGTTGCCAGAAATTCCTTCTAAATGAAGAAAAAAAAAAAAAAGGGCAATGGTAGCTGCCAGAAATTCCTTTGAAATAAAAGAAAAGCAACTGCAGTTGCTAGAAATTTCCTTTTTAAATCAAACAAAAGCCACTGCAGTTGCCAGAAATTCCTTTTACATCAAAAAACAGCAATTGGAGTGGCCAGAAATCCCCCTTAAATAAAAAACATAGCAACTGCAGTTGCCAGAAATTCCTTCTAAGTAAAAAACAGCCATTGCAGTAGCCAGAAATTCCTTTTAAACAATCAAAATAGCCATTGCAGTAGCTAGAAATTCCTTTTAAACAATAAAAATAGCCATTGCAGTAGCTAGATATTCCTTTTAAACAATAAAAACAGCCATTGCAGTAGCTAGAAATTCCTTTTAAACAATAAAAATAGCCATTGCAGTAGCTAGATATTCCTTTTAAACAATAAAAACAGCCATTGCAGTAGCTAGAAATTCCTTTTAAACAATCAAAATAGCCATTGCAGTAGCTAGGAATTCCTTCTAAATAAAAAAAGAGGCAATTGTAGCTGCCAGAAATTCCCTTGAAATAAAAACCCCAGCAACTGTAGTTGCCAGAAATTCCTTTTCAATAATAAAAAGCAGCAATTGCAGTTGCCAGAAATTCCTTCCAATTAAAAAACCAGCAATTGTAGTAGGTAGAAATTCCTTCTAAATAAAAAAAAAAAGGCAATTGTAGATGCCAGAAATTCCCTTTAATCATAAAAAAAAATAGCAATTGGAGTTGCTAGGAAATTCCTCTTAAATAAAAATTAGGAATTGTAGTTGCCAGAAATTCCCTTGAATAAAAAGAGGAGAAGAAGAGAAGAGAAGAGAAGAGAAGAGAAGAGAAGAGAAGAGAAGAGAAGAGAAGAGAAGAGAAGAGAAGAGAAGAGAAGAGAAGAGAAGAGAAGAGAAGAGAAGAGAAGAGAAGAGAAGAGAAGAGAAGAGAAGAGGAGAAGAGAAGAGAAGAGAAGAGAAGAGAAGAGAAGAGAAGAGAAGAGAAGAGAAGAGAAGAGAGAAGAGAAGAGAGAGAAGAGAAGAGAAGAGAAGAGAAGAGAAGAGAAGAGAAGAGAAGAGAAGAGAAGAGAAGAGAAGAGAAGAGAAGAGAAGAGAAGAGAAGAGAAGAGAAGAGAAGAGAAGAGAAGAGAAGAGAAGAGAAGAGAAGAGAAGAGAAGAGAAGAGAAGAGAAGAGAAGAGAAGAGAGAAGAGAGAGAGAGAAGAGACCAGACCAGACCAGACCAGACCAGGTTGGAAGAGACCTTCAAGATCATCATGTCCAACCTATCAACCAATCCAACCCACCCAAACAGCTAACCCACGGCACCAAGCACCCCATCAAGTCTCCTCCTGAACACCTCCAGTGAGGGTGACTCCATCACCTCCCCAGGCAGCCCATTCCAATGGCCAATCACTCTCTGTGTAGAATTTCTTCCTAACATCCAGCCTAAAACTTCCCCTGGCACAGCTTGAGACTGAGTCCTCTTGTTCTGGTGCTGGCTGCCTGAGAGAAGAGACCAACATCCACCTGGCTACAACCTCCCTTCAGGTAGTTATAGAGAGCAATAAGGTCTCCCCTGAGTCTCCTCCTCTCCAGGCTAAACAATCCCAGCTCCCTCAGCCTCTCCTCACAGGGCTGTGTTCCAAACTCCTCACCAACTTCATTGCCCTTCTCTGGACACCTTCCAGCAAGTCAACCTCCTTCCTAAACTGAGGGGCCCAGAACTGGACACAGGACTCAAGGTGTGGCCTACCCAGTGCAGAGTACAGGGGCATAATGACCTCCCTGCTCCTGCTGGCCACACTATTCCTAATGCAGGCCAGGATGCCATTGGCCCTCTTGGCCACCTGGGGGCACCTAGGCATAAAAAGAACAGCAATTGTAGTTGTCAGAAATTCCTTTTCGTTAAAAAAAAAAAAGCAACTGCAGTTGCTAGGAAATTCCTCTTCCATAAAAATTAGGACTGGTAGTTGCCAGAAACTCCTCTCAAATAAAAGAAACCTCCAAAGCCAGGAACTGTGTTTGCAGGAATTCACAGTATCACAGTATAACTTAGGTTGGAAAGGACCTCGAGGATCATCAAGTCCAACCTATCAACACAGACCCCATGCCTAGACCATGGCACCAAGTGCCACGTCCAATCTCCCCTTGAACGCCTCCAGGGTCGATGACTCAACCACCTCCCTGGGCAACCCGTTCCAATGCCAAATGACTCGCTTGGTGAAGAGCTTTCTCCTCACCTCTAGCCTAAACCTCCCCTGGCACAGCTTGAGACTGTGTCCTCTTGTTCTGGTGCTGCTTGCCTGGGAGAAGAGGCCAACCCCCTTCCCGGCCACAACCACCCCCTCAGGTAGTTGTAGAGGGCAATGAGGTCACCCCTGAGCTTCCTCTTCTCCAGGCTAAGCAACCCCAGCTCCCTCAGCCTCTCCTCACAGGGCTGTGTTCAAGGCCTCTCCCAAGCCTTGTTGCCCTTCTCTGGACACCTTCAAGTCTCTCAATGTCCTTCTTAACCTGAAGGACCCAGAACTGGACACAGGACTCAAGGTGTGGCCTAACCAAAGCAGAGTACAGGGCACTATGACCTCCCTGCTCCTGCTGGCCACACTATTCCTAATGCAGGCCATTGCAATTCCTCTTAAATAAAGCCCAAAAAAAACCTAGCCCCTGCCAGGGCTTCCCCTAAACCCACCAGGCTTATGCCTCTTACTGTGTCACCCTTCCCTAAAGCCCTAAGATCCTCAGGGGAGAGGGCAGGGAGCGGCCCACAGGCAAAGCCCTTTACCGTCGATGGACTCCAGCTTGGCAGGGCTGGCGTAGGATTTCATGCGGAAGTCCTGGATCCAGCGCAGGTTGCCTTCGTTCACCTCCACAAAATCGATTGGCTTCCCCTAAGGAGAAGATGGTTCAAAGCCTGTGGTCAGCCAGAAGCACTGCAGGCACCCACTGCATTTCTTCAGGTGTCCTCATGCAGCATTTTCATAGCTCTCAGAAGCCTGACAGTGTCTGACAGAAGTTGTTCCTCTCGTAGGTCTCCTTCCACTCTCTGTGGGTGACAGACACTGGACAGAGAACTTCAGAGGCAGACAAAGAACATCATGAATTCACTGCACAGAACGCCAGGTTGGAAGGGACCCAAAGGATCACCTGGTCCAACCTTTCTAGGTAACAGTCTAGTTGCATGAGGCGGCCCAGGACCCTGACAGGCTGCCATGAGGCGGCCCAGGACCCTGACAGGCTGCCACGAGGCGGCCCAGGACCCTGACAGGCTGCACTGAGGCGGCCCAGGACCCTGACAGGCTGCACTGAGGCGGCCCAGGACCCTGACAGGCTGCACTGAGGCGGCCCAGGACCCTGACAGGCTGCCATGAGGCGGCCCAGGACCCTGACAGGCTGCACTGAGGCGGCCCAGGACCCTGACTGGCTGCAAAGAGGCGGCCCAGGACCCTGACTGGCTGCAAAGAGGCGGCCCAGGACCCTGACAGGCTGCCATGAGGCGGCCCAGGACCCTGACAGGCTGCCACGAGGGGGCCCAGGACCCTGACAGGCTGCCACGAGGCGGCCCAGGACCCTGACAGGCTGCCACGAGGGGGCCCAGGACCCTGACAGGCTGCCATGAGGCGGCCCAGGACCCTGACAAGTTATAATCACAGAATCACCAAGGTTGGAAGAGACCTCAAAGATCATCAAGTCCAACCTGTCACTACAGACCTCATGACTAGACCATGGCACCAAGTGCCACATCCACTCCCTTCTTGAACACCTCCAGGGATGGTGACTCCACCACCTCCCTGGGCAGCACATTCCAAAGGCTAACAACTGTCAAGCTGAGTCTTAAGCCAGTCCAATGGACAGGAATCCACTGCTTCCCCTGGGGGAATTATTACAAAGTCTGAATTCAGTGTTGAGAGCAATTAAAAGTCCATTAACCTGTGAAGCCAATGAAACAGATCTGCAAAAAGAAAAGTTAAGTTTAAACCTCTCTGGTCTCAGTTATCAGTGGGTTTCAGACTGAAATCATCACAGGAACTGCTCATTTTTACTCACCCCAGGAGTTGCAACCTGCAGGTTGAAAGCAGAGCTGGTCAGTGTAAAGCAGTGAAGGAAGGACTGGGCTGACACACCTGAAAAAAAAAAAGAGCCAGCAACTTAAGTAAAAAAATCAACAGTACTTTAATCCCAGCCACATTAGCTCATTTCATCTAGCAAAGCAAACATCTTGTGGCCAAAAGAGCAAATGGTCTCCTGGGGGGCATGAAGTGTGGCTAGCAGGTCAAGGGAGGTTGTCCTCCCCATCTACTGTAGCCCAGCCAGGTCAGGGGGTGCAGTTCTGGGCTCCCCAGTTCAGGAGAGACTGGGAACTGCTGGAGAGAGTGCAGGGGAGGCTCTGAAGGGGCCTGGAGCATCTCTGTGAGGAGCAAAAGGCTGAGAGCCCTGGGGCTGTGGAGCCTGCAGAAGAGCAGCCCCAGAGGGCAGCTGAGCAATGCTCAGCAAGAGCTAAAGGAGCTGTGGGGGGCAAGAGGCTGGGGCCAGACTCTTGTCAGTGGTGCCCAGGGGCAGGACAAGGGACAGAGGGCAGAAGCCAGGAGGTTGCATCTGAAGATTAAATTTGTTTGGGGTGAGGGTGCTGGAGGCCTGGAGCAGGCTGCCCAGAGAGGTTGTGGAGTGTCCTTGTGTGGAGAGCTTGCAACCCCCCCTGGGCACTGTGCTGCTGGGCAGGGTGCTGTGGGTGCCCTGCTGGGGCTTGGACTGAATGATCTCCCCCAGAATGCTGGGATCGGGTGCCTCGCACACAGAGGAGAGGCAGAACGCAGGGCACAGCTGGGGTGCAGGCACACGCCCGGAACGCAGCCGAGGACCACGGCAGCATTCAAAGGGCCGAGCAGGCCGGCGCCCACATCCCGGGGCGAGGGAGGCCGCAGGGCCGGGGAGCCGAAGTGAGAAGCAGGGCCCGGCAGGACGGAGGCTTCCCGGTGTAAAAGGCCTCACCGGCAGTAGCTGCGCTGGCGACGATGAGGCAGCTGGGTTTGCCCAGCCGCTCCGACATGGCTGCGGCGGGCATGGGCCGGAAGCGCGCAGGGGACGCGGGAGGCGCAGCCGCCGCGCATGCGGACAAGGCGGAGCCGAGGGCGGCCCCGGGGCGGAGCTGGGGGCGGAGCTGAGAGCGAGGTTGGGGGCGGAGCTAAGGGCGGAGCTGGGGGCAGAATTGGGGGTGGAGTTGGGGGCGGAGCCGAGGGCGGAACTGGGGGGCAGATCCGGGGGCGGGGCTGGGGGCGGAGCTGGGGGCGGAGCTGAGGGAAGGGGGTGGCCGCAGTTAAGGCATTTTTAATCCCTCGGTGGCACCGCTCAGGCTTGGGCGGCTCAGCAGGAGCATCTCTCGGCTTCTGAATCAGTGTTTTCCACCTCTGTTAGTCCAAAGCGTTTGTCTCTCGACGGTTAGTGTATTGCAAAGGGACAAAGCCATCATAACACAGAAAATGAAGGCGGTGCCGTTCTGCCAGTAGTTTTGTTGGTTTTATTTGAAAGGAGCTGGCTTCCTAAAGGAAATGTAGCTCATGCCAAGGCTTGTCCAATCTCTTCAGCTGTCTGTCCACCAGTCTCCTTTTCTCTCCAGAGGTGTGTCCTGAAACCATAGTTGCTTAACCACATTGACACCTGGGTGCTCGTGGAATTGTTTGGGATGAAAAAGACCTCTAAGATCATCCAGCCCAACCATCAACCCAACACCACCATGGCCACAAAACCATGTCCCCAGGTGCCATCTCCACATATCTCTTGAACACCTTCAGGGATGGAGACTCCACCACCTCCCTGGGCAGCCTGTTCCAGTGCCTGACCACTCTTGCAGCAAAGAGATTTTTTTCTAATGCCCAACATAAACCTTCCCTGCCACAATTCCAAGCTAATTCCTCTCATTCTATCACCTAAGGAGAAGACACCGACCCCCACCTCACTCCAACCTCTTTTCATGTAGTTCCTTTTGCTCCTCCAAAGCAGAGCTACCAGAAGATGACTTTTTAAAACCCAGAACAACCCCAAAGTGTCTCTTTCTCTACTCATTTCAGCTGCTGTGTGGGGACTTAAAGCCAATCCAGCAGCCTAAGCCTTTGTGTCACAGAGCATCACATTTATCCTTTGTGCTTGTCTTCTTAATCCAAGGGCAGGAATAAAACTGCTGCCTCAAATCCTAACCCAGCGCTTCCTCCCATCCTCCCTAGACTGCCCAAAATACAAAGCATTAGAGGATTTCACAGTGATTGAAGGTGGGGAAAAAAAAAGCCAAACAAACAAACCAAAAGATGTTTCCTCTTCCAAGCTGGTCTGGTTAAGACATAATTGCTGCTTTTCTCACTTAAAGGGCAGCGATTTGGCACCGTGTCATTTGCTGTGGCTGATGGACAAGTGGAGCAGAAGGGAGCAGGGGAAAGCAAGACATAGTGAAAGGTCATGGTGAACACAGCCTCTGCTTTTCTCTACTTCTAAATTTTCTGTAAGAATATAAATAGATGGAGGGAAAGAAAGAAGGAGATGAAAGGATGGATGAGCGGAGGGGATCCTCAGCCGAGCTGCTTCCTAGCTTGGCTCTCTCTCTTGGCACCACAGCTGCACCACTGCTGTCCTTGGCACTGAGAAAAGAGACACAATTTTTGTTGGGAGGAGACAGGGGAGTCAGATTCCCCAGCTTGTTTCCCAGCACTGTTCCATCTTGAGCTAGGAAGGCCAGTTTGTGATCCCAGGTTAAGGGAAGACATGCCAAGTGGCACCATCCCTGCTCCCTTCCCACTCACAGCTGCACAACTTCTTCTGTTAAGAGAGGGGCCAAGCTCTCTGGGGAAGAGAGTTGGTTTCTTCAGCCTAGGAGCTGAAGAAGAGCTGCAGCTCCTTCAAGCAGCTCCCTCATAGCCTTGGACAGGGCCATTGCCTTCTCCACCCATCCAGTTCATCCGTTCCTCCCTATCCCAACGCTGCTTACTTCACACATTCAGTGCTACTTCACACATTCTGACTGGGGGCAGAAGGGGGGTCCCAGCTTCTCAGCTTCAAGATTCAGACAGAAAAAAAGAAGAATTTATTTGCTCTCCAGATCTTATGAATATTAAACAAGCCAAAACTTGGGGCCCCAGCTGTATTTCTGCAGGAAAAAATTATAATCAGCTAATTAATTCTTTTGTAGTTAAAGGCTGGGCTGCTCCTTCCCCCTGACCTCAAGGAGTTACAATATTTATCTGCTCACTTCTAAAGAGATTAGCTTCCAAAAGGCTTCAGACTTCTGTGAGACCCTGCTTGGGGTTAGTGTAATGGGACAGCATCCATTTGTAGTGGTGTGTGCTGCCAAAACCCACCTCCCCTCTCACAGAGCCAGGAATCCCTGGCTCTTGCTGATGTTCAGGGGGCTGCATGGACATCAGCCAGGTGCTCCTGGGATGGTTGGCTCTTTCTGAAGAGAGACAGATGTTCCTGGGCCAACTTCAAACCAAAACCAAGTGAATGGGAGCAGGGAAGAGGTCACAGCAAACAGCTAAAGCCCTGGGACCAGCCTGAAGGACAGGGGGTTGCTGGGATCAGAAGGGGTTTCCTCTGTAGCTCTGGATAAGTCTGTCTTTGTTCTGCTCACAGAATCACACAGGATGGTGGGGCTGGAAGGGACCTCTAGGGATCATCCAAGTCCAAGACCCTTCTAAAGCAGGGCACCCACAGCAGCTTGCCCAGCAGCACAATGCCCAGGGGGGCTTGGAAGCTCTCCAGAGAAGGAAACACTGCAACCTCTCTGGGCAGCCTGCTCCAGGGCTCCAGCACCCTCACACCAAACAACTTTCTCCTCAGCTTCAGATGCAACCTCCTGGCTTCTGACTTCTGTCCCTGGGCACCCCTGAAAAGAGTCTGGCCCCAACATATTGCCTCCCACAGGTCCTTTAGCTCTTGCTGAGCTCAGATTCCCTCTGGGGCTGCTCTTCTGCAGGCTGAACAGCCCTGGGGCTCTCAGCCTTTGCTCTTCACAGAGATGCCCCAGATCCCTCAGCATCTTTGCAATGATGAGAAGCTCATCTCCTGTGTGGGAGCAACAATAATCATAGAATGCATCAGGTTGGAAGAGACCCTTGAAGTGCATCATCTTTTGCCCATTCTCCTTGGGCAGGCTGAAATCTGTTTTGGGGGCAGAAACTGGCATTTCACAGTGTTCTCTCTGGGATCACTGATCCTGGCAAACGCAACCAGCACCAGAACAAGAGGACACAGTCTCAAGCTGTGCCAGGGGAAGTTCAGGCTGGGGGTGAGGAGAAAGCTCTTCATTGGAATGTGCTGCCCAGGGAGGTGGTGAAGTCCCCATCCCTGGAGGTGTTCAAGAGGGGATTGGACGTGGCACTTGGTGCCATGAGGTCTGTGGTGACAGGTTGGACTCAATGATCTTTGAGGTCTCTTCCAGCCTTGATGATACTGCAGTACCAAGCCTGCAGGAGGCATGATCTCCAGCATAGAGTAAGAGGGGGAAGAGCCCTTTTCAATTCCTCCCTTCCCCCCCACCCCTCCCACATACCAAGGAGAAATTACACAAGCTCTCTCTGCACATATATAGATCTCTAGATATAGTTTATTTCTCACAATTCCTGGCAAGAGTTACAGGTGTATTTGGGAGGGGGGGGGGTCAATCATTTACAGTTTTTCACAGCACATGGAAGTGGCCACACAGCTTCTGAGGCGAGGAACACACATGTGTGGAAGAGAGCACACGTTTCCAACCCCTCCACCCACCCACCCACTCACACAAACGGGGGGGGTTAATCATCAAAGCTAATACTAGATTCAGCGACGGAGAAAGCCTGGCAGAATGGGCTGGGGGGAGAGGGGGGGGGGGAAACACAGCGTTGGGTGTGGTACAACACTGTCAGTCACAAATGGGACAAGCTAAACTACTTTAAATTGTTTCAATCTAGTATTTCTAGTCTACCTGCATTATTGCATTTATACGCTTTTATTTTTGTTTTCTTTTGTGTTTTTTTTGTTCAAAGTCAAAAGGAAAGAGAATACTCAATGTGGGAAAGGAAAAAACTCCTTGACTGGTTTGAAGGATTTGAGCTGCAGCCCGTACAAAGTGTCCATAGAAGCATAGACAAGGTTATAAATCCAAGGAGGTAAGAAAAATTTTGTGGCTCTGTGGGTAAGGTGGGTGTCCATTTCCCCTCCAGAAATGTGTCTCGGCAGCACTGTTGGTCCTGAAAGCAAAACCAAGCCAAGCCCTGTGCTTTGAGCACACTTCACTGGGTGTTAAGTGACAAGCAGGTCTGGTTGGAGAGGGGAGAAGAAAAGAAAAGAAAGTGGCACTCTGCAAATTCCTTATCAGCTGGGGAACACCTCCAGGGGCTGACTCAAACCCCACCGAGTGTCGCTGGAAAGACCTTTGTGGCTCTCGGTAGCGAACACTGCCAGCATCTGAGCTTTCCCCTCCAGCCTCTGAGGAGCTTTGGATCAGTCCCTGGAGAAGTAACAGAATCCAAACAAACCAAAAGCAAAAAAAACACCCACTCAAATTAAATCCCTTGCAATCTGACCCTCAAGTTCCCTTCAACAATGTAAGTTCCTCCACAAATACTTAAACAACCTGCACCTACCACTGGAAGAGTTGGGTTGGGGGGGGGGGGGGAGATTGTACCTTTTAGTCAAAGTGGTCCTAACCAGTGACTCAGGAAAAGGCACCAGGGCTGCTCAAAACGTAGGAAAAGCCAAATTGTTCCCTTTGGTGGTTGGGGTTTTGAAATTTAACATGATCAAATTCCATGGCATCCTTATTCTTAGCAAATTGCCCCAGGACTGCTTGGAGCTGCTGTGGCAAGCCCAGGGACAGATACAACACAGTGCTGCAGAGGTGACTTCAGATTCCTCTCTTCCTGCAGGGAGTTTTGGTGCTGTAGAATCATCATGCACAGATAGAAAGAACCTCTAACTCTCTTCTTGAAGCTTAGCATCGTGAGACATGAAAGAAAAAAAGAAGATTTCAAGCTGAGTGTGGCTGAAAGAGAAACAGGAGCAACAAGAGTAACACATCCCAACTACTATTTAACCCAGCTTCTAGGGTTTTTTCCCCCCAGCAAATAAATAAATAACTATTAAAACAATATTTCATTTGAAGAACAGAGCATCAAAGAGCAGGAGTACCCAAGCCAGCCACAGCCCCTTGTCCAGAGCAGGGAGCAGAACCACAGCACAAGGTAGAGCCGAACCCTGGTTCCGATCCGCCACACAACTCACAGGTCTCGGCCATCGCCTTGTTAGTAGAACCAGAAGGAATTTTCAAGGCCCAGTCAGGTCCTGCATCAGGTGGTAGCATCCTCCTTTTCAAAGAGAAAAAGTCTTTGCAGTCCTTTGTCCTCAAGCCTGCAGCTAACAGAGGATGAGAGTGAGCTACAGCAAGGTCCTGTGCCATGAGCTGCTTCTTCAGGGCCAGCAGGACCGCAGGTCATCGACTTCAGCGCTGTGCAGGTCACTGACATCAGCTGCTTGAGTGCTTGAGAACCTCTCTGTCTCTTGCCTGTGGTTTTGGTGCTGCAGGAACTGGAGGGCTGCAGAAGCACTTGCCACTTCAGCCATTTCTGAACTACAAGTGGCATTCCCAGGAAAGGAAAGGGAATTTTTAAGGCAGAAATCATCTCTCATCAACTCTAGGATTATTTTTTTCCTCAGTCTCACTGTTGCTGCTTATCCACAAGCTGTTGTGGCTCTAAGCCTGGCTGCCTCAGTTAATACCAGAGAAGGCTTTCTTCATGCTCAGCAGAACTAAAGAAAGTTTCTGTAGTTCTCAAATGATCTCATGATGACCTGCAAAGCTATCCCTGGTGCCATTAAGATCTGAAAGGCCTAAACAGAGCATGGGGAAGGGGAAAATTCCCCTTATTTTCAGTAGCCCATGGATCAACCCTTAAACTTTGCTTCAGCAGAGCCAAACTCGTTTTTAATTGCTCAATAAGGGAACTATTAGTGCTTCAGGGTAAGCAGCTTCCCAGAGCTTCAAGCATGAGCCCAAGAGGTGAACAGCACCTTCAAGAATGCGTTTTTACCTTCCTGGAAGTGCTGCTGCATTGTCCTTTGGCTTCCAGATTTCTTTGCATCCTCCTGCAGAACAGTTTGGAGTAGTGGGCCTTATCCATAGCATGTTGGATCAGTAGAAAGAGGAATCTCAGAATCCTAGCAGGGTGGGGGGTTGAAAGGGACCTCTGGAGATCATCCAGTCCAAAGCCCCCTGCTAAAGCAGAGCACCCACAGCAGCTTGCCCAGCAGCACAATGTACAAGTGGCTTTGGAAACTCTCCAGAGAAGGAGACTCCACAACCTCTCTAAAGGAATGAGAGAATCATTTTGGTTGAAAAAGACCTTTAAGATCATCAGGTCCAACCACTGACAAGCAGGAGTATCACCCAGTTCATCCTTCTTCATGCTAGAAGCAGCAAAAACCTTCTACATTGCCCAAGATTGCCTAACAACATCTTTACATTCAGCTGAAACTTATGGCTCCTTCAAACCAGGTTGAGATGGGAGGGGTGGGAACTGGCTCCAGAGTTTTAGGGGTAAACTATAACATCTCAAAGCAACTTTGGCAAATTTATGATTCAGAGACTTCATCAAAAAGAGTAAACTAGCAATCTAGATCTCTTCAAATCCCAAGCACAAGAAATCAGACTGGTCTGAAGTGCTTAGCTCATAGAATCATAGAGTTGTTTAGGTTGGAAAGAGACCTCTAAGACCATTGAGTCCAACTATCAGCCAAAGACCACCATGGGCACTACACCATGTCCCAAAATGCCATGCCCACACATTCATTCTCCCCCTGGAGACAGCACTGGGAGGATTATGGCCTGCCCTAGGTGACCAGGGGGCTGGGCTCGATGATCTCCAGAGGTCCCTTCCGACCCCTACTGTTCTGTGATTCTATGACTTCATTCTCCCCATGGAGACAGCACTAGGAGGACTTCATACCACAAAGACCACACAAAGAACAACATCAGGCAAATAACAGCATGTGCTCAGTAGGAGAAAAGACAACTATTTATTTAGCACAGCGAGTTCAGTCATTGAATGCCTTCTGCTTCAACAAACTTTGGTTCCAATCTCACCTCCACTCTGAGAGAGGAGAAATTTGCTCTTCTCAGCCTGCTGCTCGCTGGGACATCTCTTTTTTTGGTTCCCTCCCAATGAAACCACTGCACAGCCTGGCACATTAAGGCAGAACAGGAGGTGTTTGCTAAGAGGATGGCATTGGCATGGCAGGATTGAAGAGCGTTGCCCCAGCTGGCGTGGCAGCTATGCATGAGCTACCTGACTCAACACTAGACCCACACTTGGAAAAGCTACTACCACACAGTCCAGTGGAACCTAAAAGTGCCTGATTTTAAAGCAAGTAGCCCACACAACTAATCTGGGGTGGGGGGAAACAGTAATTTGGAGCTTCTAGCACAAGGGGCACACATCATACATTCAGCAGTTCACTGGCCAGACATTCTTTGCACTGAGGAGGAACCAGGAATTGAGGTGCTGCACAGCACAAGGTGGATGGCACCCCCAAAACAAGAAAAATAAAAGACATCAGGGACACTTTGTGTGTGAGTGCAAGGAGGGAGGGATGAATGAAAGGTCTTCTCTGGGGTGACTTGAGCTTTCCTCCCCAGACTGCAGGGACACAAACATCTAGGGATGTATACATACATGTGCAGAAGATTCTTCAAGGCAGGGTCTTGTATACACACACACAGACACAGTGTTTTCCAAACCAAACTGCCAAAGAGGTGGGTTCCAAGTAGCACATCTGGACAGCAGACACCAGCATTAAGTGATCAGAGCAAGTGGCAAACCCCTTTATGGATGGGACACACCGTGTTCAGCGTGGTGACATAGCCAGCTGGGGAGCTGCAGTCCCTTCTCTGAGCTATGTTCCTGGCTGAAATTCCTGGGTTTAAAGTGCTGGAAGGGCAGGAGGAGTTTGGGGGGTGGGGACAGAAAGGGTTGGCTGTGAACTGGTTCCCCCCCTCCTTCTTCTGTCACCAGAGGTTAAGCCAAGGAAATAAAAGCACTTCAGAAAGTGGAACAGGAGAGTCAGGTGAAGCGAGTGTTTCTTTTTGACTCCCCCTGTATCTCTCTGTGCTGCTCAGGGCAGAACAGACAGATGCCATATCTGTTAAAAAAACACCAAAACACCATTCTCATATGCCAGGGCTGAGAGGAGGGCAGACAGGACTCCTGAAGCATCTGTTGAAGATGGGTTTCCCGCTTGAAAACAGAAGCCACTGCCTAACAATCGCCACCCTGCTTCATCCAAACAGGCATCAAAGCATCAGTGATAATTCCCCTCCCTCAGGAGCAACATTTCCTTACAGCCAAGAGCTTTGTGCTCCAGAGATCTGAGGCAAGAGCAGCTCAGGAACAGCCATCCCCACATCCAAACCCCAGTAGCTTGGACGTGCTATTCTGTTCCCAGTGGGCACAGGCTACCAAGTCCTGGTGAGCAGGTTCCTGGCAGGACTGCACTGCAGTTTGTGTCTGGCTTGTGCACCCAAACTTCTCTTGTGGGACACCAGAATGCTCAGTCTCGGGGGGAGCTGATCTCACCCCAGTATGGCAAGAGGATGTGTCCAGGGTCTGGGGGCTTTGCAGCTCTCTCAGACATTTTCTGTAGGCACAGCAGCCTCACCATATCCTCTTGCCACCCTTGCTGCAGTCACTGCAAGGGAGCTGTGCTGGGGCTGCCTCTGAGCTCTGTTCTCTCACATCTCTGCTTTGCAAATACCTTTCTTTACTCTCCCACTCCCCCCTGAAATAACCTCTGAACACCTGCAAAACAGGCTGAGGGGAAATCAGTTCTCCAGAAAAAAACCCCACCATGGACCCTACTGCTTCAAAGCCAGTAAGTTCTCCAGGCTGTGACATACTTCTACCAGGAGACATGTCCACATCACATGGAGAGTGCTTTAAGCCACCAAGATCTCACCTGGGGCTGCAGCACTCCTTCCCAAAAACCAGTGTGCTCAGCCCTGTCTCTGTGCTGGCAGAGACAGACATCACACTTCAGCTGCATGCAGCTTGCTGTCCCTCAGAAGACACCACCTGATACTGCCAGGGGCTGTGCACCTCTGGGAGTGTTTTATAAACCCTGGGGAAAAGAGGATGACAAAGCTCACTGTAGGAACAGCCAGACTTTGTTTGGGGAAGGTGGGTGCATCCAGCAGGCCAGCTTTGGAGGTAAATCAGAGAGATGTGAGCCAAGAGAAGAATGTAGAACCTCCCCATGCGGTTCTACAAAGCCACCATCCTATCCAGTAGCCTTGCTGGAAGCTGACATTGCAAAGGAAGAGGAGCACACAGCTTCCTCTGGCCCTGCACCCACCTAACCTACACAACCAGGCTCAACTAAAGACCTCTGACTACAGCTCTTCAACTTTGCTTTGTCACCACCTCTTGCTCATCATCGCTCCCAAACCTTGCCCACAGGCTGCAACTGCTGCTGAGCTGTGGAGTCTCTGTGGCTCTGACCTCAGCTAGGCTCTGACCTCATTTAAACCCCAAAATGTAAGGTCCTGACTGCAAGGCTTTTTGGTAGTAGCACAGCAGCAAGGGTGGCCCCAATGGAATCTTGCAGAGCAAGATCTGCCCATCTCTTGGGTTAGGAGAACATCATCAGCCAATGCACCAAGCACCTTCTCTCATTGCCTGCTTCCTTCTCCCCCTCACAAAATCTGGCTTCAGAGCCAAGGTACTCACCAGGGAAACCAGGCTGTTCCTGGGGACTGGGAATTTGTTTCTATTTCCAAAGCTTGGAGAAGTCCCAAAATCCTGTGACTGTCATAGAAGGAAGGTAAGAACCCACCTTAGGACAGGCTCCCCTTGAACAGGGTTTCCCTGGTATGAAGCAGGTCCCAGGTCCTCTCTGCCCCTAAAATCAGCTCACATCTCCCTTTTCCCCTCCAACTTCCTCAGGTACCAAGAGACCACAGCCTTCAGCGGGGGGAAAACATTGAATCAGATGAAAGCCTGATGCACATCGCAAAGAAATGAACAGAAAGAGTCCAGCTGACCTTGAAGACATTTGGGCTGAGTCCACAGCACCCTGCAAAGCCCAGCCTAACTTCAGGAAATACTAGATCCAAACCAAAGCCTCTCTATCTCCCAGATACCCCCAATATGACCTCAGCAAGCCATGGGATTCTGAAGGCTGCCAGCCTGCAAGAAACCAAGCAGGTGGCAGCTGCTGCCTGAGCTCTGCACAGGACTTCTGCAGCTACCTCCATGTGCTGCTGCTATCTGCTGTTGGTCACAGCACAGCCCCTCTGCTCACCTCCCAAGGTGGCAGCTCAGCCAGAGAAATGACTTCATAGAGTCATCAAATGGCTCGTGTTGGAAGGGACCTTAAAGATCATCATCTTCCAACCTCACCACCATGGGCAGGGACACCTTCCACCAGACCAGGCTGCTCAAGGCCCTGTCCAACCTGGCCTCGAACACCTCCAGGGAGGGGGCATCCACAACCTCCCAGGGCAACCTGTTCCAGTGTCTCTCCACCCTCACTGTAAGGAATTTCTTCTTGATGTGATGTCCCAAGCTGCATGCTCAGCCCAACCGTGCTGCAGCCTCATCCTCCAGCTGCAGCCAGCCCAGGTTCTGCCAGTTGGGTTTTTCAGGGTGGGCTGATGAGCAGCAGGTACATGAGACACTGATCAGAGGCCACACTTTGCTGTTTGGGTCAGGGAGCTGCCTTTTGCCTGCCATTGCCCAGGGGGTGCTGGATACAGCCTAACACCATGATGGGCAAACCGAGTCTGAGCGAGAGGCTCCACCTCCCCTTCCATCACCTTCACCACAACCCAACTTCAAACCAAACCAAACAGAACCCAAAACACAAAGTAGGAAAGTGGGGGGGGGAGGGGATGGGACTCTGGATGGGACATAGAACACTTTGGACTTGAAAACAGGGGATTGCAAGAGAGGGGCAGGTTGAGGGGGGGAGAGGGGGTGTCTCCAAGGAAGGACAGCAGGGGAGGGGAGGGGACACCGTCATTGACACTGGTCAGGAGAAGCTGTCATCTATCCACAGTGGTGTAAGCCAAGATATATCACATGAAAGAACACACTGAGTGCATGGAGTTACCCACACTGGGCCAAAGTGGCACTGTCTTGAACAAGACTCTTGGAGTTGCAGTTGGTGTTGGTTGTTGACCTATCTAGCTCGCTCTCTCTATAGATATAAGGTTAAGTATAGAACTGCTCTGCATGCATTTGTCTCAAAAGGAGCTGTACAGCTGGGTTGGGTCTCAGCTCGTCCCCTCCCCACCCCCCGTCTCGGGTCTTCATTTTTTCCGGGCTAGGAAGGCGACTCCCACGATCACCGCCAGCGCCGCCACCGCCACTCCTCCCACGATGAGCAAGGGCTTCATGTTGTCGAAGAAGCTGCCTGCCGCCTCCTCCGAGCTGTTTCCCTTGTGGTCAGAGTCAGGGGACTGCCCGGGGGCCTCTTGCGTCTCGCCGGCGGCGGGGCCGGGCTTCAGGTTGCTGTGGTTGTTGGCGACGGCGGCGTCCCCTCCCGTCTTCTTGGTGGCGGTGGCAGGAGTTGGCTGCTCTTTGGGGGTCTCCTTCTTGTCTGCATTGGTGGTGGGCCCAGGGTTGGGCTTTTCTGCCTTTCCAGAGCCGGGGGCCTTGGCGTCAGGTTTGTTGCCGCTTCGGACGTTGCCTTTGGAATCCATCGCCGGGAGCGCCGAGGGTTGTGGCCAGGCACCACGAGCGTGGGGCTATTCCCAGGTCTTCTCCTTTGCCTGGCTGCTGGAGAAGGCAGAGGAACCACCTGAGCTCAACCCCTTGGAGTGGTCCTCGTGAGATGATTCTTAAGGCTGACAGTGTCCTATCTGGGCATGATACAGCACCTGGAAGGGGAGCAGAGCGACAAGAGGCGAGTGAAAGGACAGAACGCAGAATCAACCAGGTTGGAAAAGACCTTTGAGATCAAGGCCAACCTACCACCTAGCACCATCTAATCAACTAAACCATGGCACTAAGTGCCTCAGCCAGTCTCTTTTCAAAGACTTCCAGTGAAGATGACTCCAGCACCTCCCTGGGCAGCACATTCCACAGCAAGCCAGCACCATTCTACCTGGAAGCAAGGGGGAGAGGCCAGAACACAAAACTAGAGAACTGTTGGCTCTTAGGAACTGTGAGTTACATTCAAAGCATCTACCACAGTGCCTCTACCTGCCAGAACACCAGACAAATTGGACTGTCCTCTACAGCTGCCACAGCTATGCTTCATGTGCAATCTAGACAAGTCCATCCTGGACATGTCCACCCATTCACATCCATCCACTTACATCCAGCCAAATAAACCTTACTTCTCTCTGTGCCCAGCAGCAAAAGAAAGCTTTGTGTTCCATGGGAAAGCAGATCAGTAGCTCCTCCAACCTCCTGTCTCACCTCTTTGCAGCATTTTTCCCCAGTTAAGTTTAGGGAGTGGTTAATGTGTGACCTTCTCCATCCAGATGGGTAACGAGGGAAAGCCAGCATTAGTCCACAGCTATCAGGCTAGGACGAGGGCCAACAGACACAAAGTAGAAGCCAGGAAGTTCCACCTAAAGATAAACTTGTTTGGTGTGAGGGTGCTGGAGCCCTGGAGCAGGCTGCCCAGAGAGGCTGTGAAGTGTCCTTGTGTGGAGAGCTTGCAGCCCCCCTGGGCATTGTGCTGCTGGGCAAGGTGCTGTGGGTGCCCTGCTGCAGCAGTGGGGGTTGGACTGGATGATCTCCAGAGGTCCCTTCCAACCCCTACCATGCTGGGATTCTGTGATCAGAGCTACAAGGATTATTGCTGTCAGCACTTCTGGTGGAGCTACATCGAAGCAAGGCAAGGGCCAGACCCTCAGCTGGTGCAAACCAAGGTATGGACTCAAGGGCACGAATTTACTGTAGAGCTGGACCTCAGTGACAGAGATCTCACTCCTGTCTCCTTGCAGTGGTTAGCCAGCCTTGCTCCCAGAGCTGAGGCTGTCAGATGCACTGGAGGTGATGAGCTGAAGCCCTTTTCCCCAGGGAGCTGATGAAAGAGTGGCTACACCCAGGGAATCCAGCAAACAAAGAAAGTTGGCTTCAAGGGGTTATAAAAACACAACAAAAGCATCAGCCCAGCAAGCCATGCTGGGCAGGATGAGCTGGAGATGGAGCTCCCATGGCTGCACGGGAGAGAGGGAGGGCCACTGGGCAGCTTGCCATCAGACCTCTGCTGGTGCAGCACCACCACCAGCCTTGAGCCTGGGAAATAATGACTGAACCAGGAGGTGGCAGTCAGAGCAGACTCTCCTGCTTCATTACCTCCCTGCTGACCTCCAGCGCTGCCAGGAGCCAGCCAAGAGCTTTCTGCCTGCTAAGTGAAACATGAGCTTATGAGCTGTCTGCATTTAGACATCAAGAGGCTTCTCAAAAAGAACACCCAACAACCTCTACAGAGAGAGGTTTCTTCTAAAGCAGCTCAGAATGCAGATCACTCCTTTAATGACAGCAAGGAGAAGGTCCCAGGGTTGCAGCAGTGATCTGTGCTGCTGCCTTTTCTGGGAACCACAGAGTCCTGAAGGTTGGAAAAGAGCAGTATCTTAACGGGGGGGGGCTACAAAAAGGGATTGGAAGTGGCACTTGAAGCCATGGGTTAGTAGTCATGAGGTCTTGGGTGACAGGCTGGACTTGATGACCTCTGAGGACTTTTCCAACCTTATTGGAAGCCTTATCTAGTGGGTGGTGTCCCTGCCCATGGCAGGGGGGGTGGAACTAGATGATCCTTAAGGTCCTTTCTGACCCAAACCCTTCAGTGATTCTATGAAACAGTGAGTGGAGCCCAAGACTGAAGTAGGATTAGAAATGTAAGCACAGAAAGACAGCTTCATCATGCCATGAATAATAAATTACCTGCTTAATCACTTTAATATCAATTATCTGGGCTGCATGTTGTTCTAGGTATGAGCCCAGCTTCTGCTGCTCTCCCTAGGAAAGCTCTGAGCAGCCCACAGAGCTGGTGGATAAATCAGAGGGGGCAAACTGACCTTTCTGCTGAGAAATGGGCACTCCACCTCCCCAAGAGCCTCTCAGGTTTGACCAAATCCTCTGGTTCACACCCCTCATTGAGCAGATGAGGCTCCCAGGCTGCTGGAAGCAGGAAAGCTGGTTCTGTTCAGCACCTGCAAGGTGCTGTGGAGCTTTGTCCTGTGGCCATGCCCTGTGCTGCTACAAACAGCTCTATAAAAGTAGTTGATGTCTAAGTGAGTTTCCACTAAAAGCAGAACAAGCCCTTCAGGCAGATTAGGAAAGGTTTTCAGATGATGTAGAAACCACACTAAGCCCCAAAATCAATACCAGCAGTTCTTAACTGTCCACATGAAAGGATTTTCTGACAGTGGTTTGCTGTTACTGGAAATAGACACCAGCATGGTGGGGTGGGAAGGGACCTTTGAAGATCAGCCAGCCCCAGCCCCCTGCCCCAGCAGGGCACCCACAGCAGCCTGCCCAGCAGCACAGTGCCCGGGGGGGTTGCAAGCTCTCCACACAAGGACACTCCACAACCTCTCTGGGCAGCCTGCTCCAGGCTTCCAGCACCCTCACCCCAAAGAACTTTCTCCTCAGCTTCAGAGGCAACCTCCTGCCTGCCACTTGGTGCCCTCTGCCCCTTGTCACCACTGACACGAGTCTGGTCCCAGCCTCTTGACATTCTCCTTCAGATACAATTGTCCAGCATCTCTCCAACCTCTCTGGCTTGGTTGAGCTGATGCTGGCAAACTCTGCCTCTGAGAAGCTCAGACTCCCTTTCTGCCCCCAGCAGTTGCAGCACCAACACCAGAGCCCCTGCCTTAGTTGGCATCTGCTGCCCTCCCTACTCCTCCAGAGCACCCTCAGCAGCACATTGTCTCCCACCACAATGCTTAACCCTCTTCTGAAGGTTATCAGCTCCCCCCCAGGGCAGCCTCCCCACTTTGGGCACCATCCCTTCTTTCTTTTCACTCTGCTTCCCATTCCCAGTCCCAAAGACACAGAGGAAACACAACCTCAAAGTTGTGCCAGGGGAGGATTAGGTTGCATGAAGAAACTTCTTGACTGAAAGGGTTCTCAAACACTGGAACAGGCTGCTCAGGGAGCTGACTGAATCCCCAAACCCTGGAGGGGTTTCAAAGAGGCAGGGATATGGTGCTGAGGGACATGGCTTAGCATCAGACTTGTTAGAGTTCACGGCTGGACTCAATGATCTTAAAGGTCTCTTCCAACCAAGATGTTTCTCTGATTCTGTGTGCTCACCTTTAAGTACCTCCACGTCCCCCAGACTGCAAAGCAAGGAGCTCTCCTCATCTTCAGAAGCTGCTCATGTGCTTGAGAGTTTTTCCCCAGCCCTTTGGCTCCTCCTCATCCCTCATTCCATCAAGAAATTTTCCTCTGATGGCCTGATTTTCCAACTTTTCTTTCTTCTTCAGAGCTCCTCACATCTATTTATTCCTCCCTTCTCCTCAGCTGCTGTCTCTGCTTGTCTACCCACCCCTCCCCCTCCCAGCTCCCTCTCTGCCTCCCACACAGGCAGCAGCACTTGGGAGGAAGCTTTGGTGCTTCACTCCCTCCCTTTTTCCAACCCCCCTCTCTCCCCCATGATGTTTCACCCTGTGCCTTTGCAGGGAGCTTTTCACCTGCCTGCAGCTAACCAGCTCCTGTCCAGGCTGGGAGGAGAAAGCAGAAATCATGAAACCAATGATCAGGGAGGGGAAAAAGAAGAGCCCTCCAAACCCACACCTCTGCAAGAAGCAGCAGGCAAACCCCACACCCCTCCTGGGCTGCTTCTGGAGGTTGCAGCTCTCAAGGTGGGTGCAGACTCACTGGTGCAACAAGTTGGCCCCAGCTGAAGCAACAGGGCTAAGGGAAGGACCAGCTTTGCCTGGCTGCCTGAAGGGCACCTTGTCAGCCTCATCCCTCAGCAAATTAACAACCATCTCTTCATCCATCTCCTGCCTGCGCAGATGAGAGCTGCATCAGTCCTGCAGCGAAGGGAGATGAGTCATTGCTGGCTTCCCTGTGACATCCCACCATTAGGAGGTCCTCTTCTCTCTGCAGAAACCAGCCCCAAGCCTCATCACCTTCTCCCCACTGTCTCAAGTTGGGAGGGGAAAAAAATCTTTGCAACACTGAGGTGGGAAGCTACCCCTCACAGATGTGCAGAGCCCAGAGAGGTTGTGGCACCTCCTTCTCTGGACACACTTGAACCCCACCTGGGTGCATTCCTGTGCAGACTACCCTGGGTAATCCTGCTCTGCCATGGGGGTTGGATGATCTCTGGAGGTCCTTTCCAACCTTTAATCATAGAATCAATCAGGTTGGAAAGCACCTCAGAGGTCATCAAGTACAACCTGTCACCCAAGACCTCATGACTATTAAACCATGGCACCAAGTGCCACATCCAATCCCCTCTTGAACACCTCCAGGGATGGTGACTCCACCACCTCCCTGGGCAGCACATTCCAATGGCTAAAAACTCTCTCTGTGAAGAGCTTTTGTACTGTGACAGAAGAAAGAGAACTCAAAGAGAATTGCCAATTTCTTCTTTCCTAACTCACCCAACAGTAAATCTCACCCTGCCAGTCTGAGTTCCAAACTGACTCATGGTAGATGTTTGGTGGCTAAATGCAGTTATTGGGCAGCCCCAAAGCTGAGTTTAATATTAAAGAATGGATAAAGCTGTGAAACTGAAGCTATTGCCATGGGTGAGGCTGATGCAGTATCCAGGACCTTAAGTAAAAGTTTCCCAGACAAATCTTTCCAGGGAGTTCCATTTGGCATGCCCTGTCCTAGTGCTCTGCCTGGACCCCCCAAAGCAGCACAGCTCCATTGAGCCCAGAGCTTCTGGGTACTCTTAGCTGGTTGTGAATCAGTCACCAACCCATGCTCCAGGCTGTGCACTGCTCAGCAGCTCTGAGTGATGTCACATTTACCATCAAGAGTCTTCCTAGCTAGCCGGGGGGCCACCAGGCCCCCCGGCCTTTGTTGTCACCACCACCATCACCCAGTGTGCAGCAGGGGCACTCACCAGAGATGAGAGGAGGATCCTCCAGCCCAGATGGGCTCAGCTTGGGGCTGCTGCCTTTCCTGGGAGGCATTAAATAGGGGAGTGGGTGGGGAGGGCCAAGTGGCCACAGCTGGGGTGGGAGGAGACTCCAATAAAGCCCAGGTGCTCTGGGATTTGAGGGCAAAAAGGGGCAGGCGGGGTGGGAAAGGGGCAGACCGTGAAACCAGTGTGATTGAGAAAGAATGGAGATTAAAGTAATATTCAAATATGAATTATTGACTTTTGGTGATTGCTAGAGGCTTAATATGGCCAGCTGCAGGATGATCCACTCCTCTTGGACACTAGAGAATGCATTGGGAGGGTGGTGGGGTCGACGTCCCGGGAGGTGTTTAAGAAAAGCCTGAACGAGGCACTCAGTGCCATGGTCTGGATGATTAGTTAGGGCTGGGTGATTGGTTGGACTTGATGATCTTGGAGGTCTCTTCCAACCTGGTTGATTCTGTGAGGGGTTTTTTCCACCTCCTCCACCAAAAGCTGACCATTTCCACTGGGTTTTCAGCTGCCATGGTGGGCTTCTCTGAATTTGTCCTTGTGACAGAGGTCCATCCATACACCTCAAGGGTCCTCCAGTTGAAAACAGGCTCAGAAACAGCTACTCACCTCTGGCAATGCTGTGCAGAAAGGGCTTGAGGTGGCAGAAAAGATTTTATATGTCACAGACTGGTGGGACCTCTGGAGCTCAGCCAGCCCCAGCCCCCTGCCCCAGCAGGGCACCCACAGCACCCTGCCCAGCAGCACAGTGCCCAGGGGGGGCTGCCAGCTCTCCACACAAGGACACTCCACAACCTCTCTGGGCAGCCTGCTCCAGGCCTCCAGCACCCTCACCCCAAACAACTTTCTCCTCAGCTTCAGAGGCAACCTCCTGCCTGCCACTTTGTGCCCTCTGCCCCTTGGCCTGGCCCTGGGCACCACTCAGCAGAGTCTGGCTTCAAAACTTCTTCCCCATTTTCTAATCTCCCTTCACTTTACCATTCTCATCTTCTTGGGATGAAAGAACAGGAAGGTTTGCCCTTTCAAGGTGAAGCCCCAAAGCCCCATCCTCTTCTGCAGCCTGGCTTCTGTTGGCTTTTGGTCAAGAGTGAACTGGGTCCCCCTGACCAGGTAAGCATTAACTCTTCTCCCTGCCTCCAAACCTCACAGCCTGAAGCAGCTGAACCATGCCAAAGACCATCCCACAACTCCACGTTGCTTGAGTCAGGCATGGTAGCCATCTGCTCAGCTTCCATGGGTGCTGAAGTGCCTGCAAGGAGACAAAGGATGTGACCAAGCCCTCTCTCCATTCCCTTTGAGGTGCCATAGCTGGCAGTGAGGGTGGAAAGCTGGAGCAGGTGGTTGGTGCCTCTCAGGACCAGACTTCTCCTTCCTGAAGCTGAAGGAGGGCTTTGAAGCAGACACTTTCACCCAGCACAGTCCTCATTGTGTTCTTCAGTCTCTTCATTGCTCTTCCACCAACATGGGGAAGGGTTTCCAGTGTCACAGAGGAAGAACATACACTGAACAACAACTAATTCCAGGTCCCTTCAGCAGCTCTCAGCTGGGAGGCTTGAATTTGGTCATCTAAGCCCAAAGTGGCTTTTGAAGGGGCAGAAAATGACCCTTTTCCCAGCTTCCCTTTGGCAAGTGCAGTTTGCACCTGCCAAGCCCAGTTCTCAGCACTGAATCAGCACCAAGGATCCAGGCACCAGCAGCTGGGCTGCAGACTGAGGTCCTGTTCCTGCCCTGCTCATCAGCAGGAGAATTCAGATTTGGCCACTTCGAAGAGGCCCCTGAAAAAGGCATCATTTGCCCCAAAGGGAAAGCAGCAGCAGCATTCTGACAGCTGTCAGCTGAAGTGACTGGGACCAACCTGTTGGAAACTGGAGGAGGGGGAGGGGTTCTGGGGAATGAAGTGCTACCACCAGCATCCAATGTGACCTTTGCATGTCAAACTTTCAGGCTCTTCAAGAGATGCAGTGATGCATCAGTGAAAAGAGATCAGAAATAGGCAGGACTTCACTTTTTCCCCCCCGATGGCTCCAAGGGGGTCACACCTGGCCTTTTGACCTCCTTATCTAACCCCTAAGGAATGCAGCTTGGAGGACCAGACCCTGAAAAGTGTCCTCAGGGTTCTGTCCCATTTCCTCTGTCCTATAGGGAGCAATCCATCAGGATTTGTATTCAATCCCTTGCCTTGTCCCAGCTTCCCTCTGCAGCTCAGCATGGTTTGTTTCCCAGTGCTTCAAGTCCCATTTCCAGTGGGGACCAGCAGCATTTCTCCTCCTTCTTGAGCTGCTGGGGCAATAAAGACAGCAAAGGTAGTGAGATGCTGTGCAAGCACCTGGGATGATGGCAGTGATGTGGCTAAGCCTTTCTCCCCACCTCCAATAAGTGCTGTGAAGACAGATGAGGTCATGTAGTGCCTCCCAGTAGTACCATCAATATTAGAAGAGCTTTACATAAGGAGCTTGGTCTCCTTCAGCTCCTGTGGGCAGCTCCCCATGAAGGGCTTATCTCCTTCAGGCTCTGTTTTGGTCCCTCACTCCTGACACAACGCCTGAGAAAACACAAGGCAAGCAGGAGGAGCTTGTGAGAGAGAACTTCCAACAGCCCCAGCACACCAGCACCAGGCTGTGCTGGGAGCCTGCTGCATCTGCAGCCCTCCCAGAGCCAACCCTTGGAGACAGCAGCACTGAGAAACACCAAACACTGCTGACCCACTTCAGGCTCATGAGAGGTTTGTGAATCCTTTGCTCAATCTGCTGTTTGCTGCTCCCTGCATCACTCCCCTCACCCCAGCCCTGGCTTAAACATTTCCCTCTCAAACAAGCCCTTTGACTCTTAGCATGGAGAACATCAGATGCTGGGAGGTAGCAGCAGCAGCAGCTTCAAATTGCTGCCCTGGTGGGGGATGTGCCAGCAAAGCCTCCACTCCAGGGCTGCGTCAGTCCTGCGGCTGCACCCAGACCCAGCAGGCTCTTCTCCTGTCCAGCTGGTGCTGGCAACCACCAAAACTTCAACCACCACCTACACAGCATGCCCAGCCTTGCAGGACCTCAGCCCTCACTCCCTGTGCCACCCATGTGTCCCCTCTCTCCCAGCCTGGCTGATGCAGCAGTGCCCAGAGGTTGGGCTACCCCTGGAGCAGGGTGGGCTCCTGTGGCTCAGCTGTAAACTGAGTTTGGTCTCACAACTGCAAAAGGAACCTGTGGTGGGTTGAAATTTCCACACCCCACCCCACCCCACCCCCAACATTAAATTTGCCAGACCAGCTCAGCTGGAAGCAAATGAAAGCTGGAGCCATCCCTGGAGGTTTTGAAGGCCAGGCTGGATGTGGCTGTGAGCAACCTGCTGTAGTGTGAGGAGTCCCTGCCCATGGCAGGGGGGTTGGAACTGGCTGAGCTTTGAGGTCCCTTCCACCCCTAACAACTCTCTGATTTACAAGCAGTGCTACAATCTACAATGAAATGCAATGAATCTGTACAAAATAGGCAGGATTTACAACATTTACAGGTATTTACAATAAATAAACAGCACAAGAACCTCCCCCCTGGCCAAAGACCAGGGGAAGCTCCTAGCTTCTCCCTCTTTGCCTCCCCCTGGCCCCTCTGTACCAAAAAGGACCAGAGAAAGGAGCAGAGAAGTTAGACTCTGCCAAAACAATGCAGCCAAGGTCAAGCAGGAGCAAGTTAGAATACAGAATTAACCAGGTTGGGAAAGATCTTTGAGGTCATCAAGTCCAACCTATCACCCAACACAATCTAATCAAGTTAGTGTCTCTCCCAGAGTGAAGAATCAAGAAGAGGAGAGAAATTGGTCTGGGAGCTAAACCTTATGGTGATGTCTCTCCAGTGGGAATGTTTAGGATTGCCTTTCTTTCCCTTTTCCCACCCAGGAGTGATTGATTTACATTTTGCTACTTTCCTGCTCAAGATCTGTGGGAAATTTTCAAGGCATAGCCTAAAGCTACCCCAGAACCACTGTGGGAGGTGGGCTCTGGGCACAGGGACGGGGCAAAGGCTCAGCCTGCAACACAAGCGTCCTGCCACGCTGCCCACAAGGGTGACACAGCATTGCAGAGCCCTGCAGCCAGTCCCAGCACACTCCCCAGCAGCAGTAGCTCAGGAAAAGGCTGAGCAGCCTTGTCCACAGCTTGACCTCTGCAAGAGGTGACATCTGAGCTGTCACAGCTGAGAGCCACGCTTGTCCCGACCCCCCAAGGACCCTCTGAGAGGAATGTGACAGACGTTTTACTGTGAGATCATAGTATCAGTCAGGGTTGGAAGGGACCACAAGGATCATCGAGTTCCAACCCCCCTGCCATGGGCAGGGACACCCCATATTAGATCAGGCTGGCCAGAGCCTCATCCAGCCTGGTCTTGTGGAGAAACATTGCAGACACTCTACTCCTGCTGAGGGCTTCACTTTTGTTCTCTGTTGGATGTTCTTAAACCCAAACCAACAGCTGGAGGTCCACATCTTTTTCTCCTGGTGTTTTCATGGAGGCAAGAGAGGACAAAGCCATGAGACCCATGAAATGTGGTGAATGTAGCTCTGCCTTTAACCCTGCAGCATCAAGGAAGGACAGCTTGCTGCTGTCCCACCTGCCCTCAGCAGACCTGCAGCAAGCTCCTGTTGCATCAGTCACAAAAGCTCCTTG
Source organism: Melanerpes formicivorus (assembly GCF_026170545.1). Taxonomy (NCBI): domain Eukaryota; kingdom Metazoa; phylum Chordata; class Aves; order Piciformes; family Picidae; genus Melanerpes; species Melanerpes formicivorus. The sequence continues at coordinate 12,834,148 of NW_027142368.1, read as the reverse complement.
CTGGGCACCTCACAAGCCCCACACCAGCCATTTCTCTGCAGCATCATGAGCTGGAAGGCTCTTGCAGCTCACTTCAGCTTCCCACAGCTATCAAAAATATACAGGCTGCTGCCAAAAAAACCCCACCTCAACCAAGCCCCTCCTTCCACACAATCATAGAACCATTAAGGCTGGAAAAGACCTCTAAGATCACCAAGTCCAACCACCAACCCACCACCACCATGCCTACTAAACCATGTCCCCAGGTGCCATGTCTAAAAGGCTCTTTAACATCTCCAGGGATGGAGACTGCACCACTGCCCTGGGCAGCCCAGGCCAAGCCTTGGCAACCCTCAAGGGGAAGCACTTGTTCCTCATGTCCAACCTAAACCTCCCCTGGTGCAACCTGAGGCCATGTCCTCTCATCCTTTCCCTCCTCCATCAGAGTGCTCACCATGCACAGGCCCATACCCATCACCTGCTCTTGGCACTGCCTGGCACAGGCACAAACCCAACACAAATGCTCTTTCCTCATGCCTCTGCTGACAGCTGCCCCAAACCAGAGTAGGAAGCAGGAAAGCACTCCCAAAACAGCCAGGGGAAAGAGAAGGTTTTTTATCTCAAACTCTCTCCAGTGTCCCCTCACTGATGGTTTAATGCCCATGGTGGTCTTAGGCTGATGGTTGGACTCAGTGACCTTAGAGGTCTTTCCCAACCCAAACTATCCTATGATTCTATATGCATAGGGCTGGGCACAATGGAGCTGCTGCTGGCAGAAGTCATGCTTGGCAAGGCTCTACAACCTCCCTGGCCACTCACACAAGGGTCACCTGCCCTTTGGATGCAGCTGGATCAGTTTCTCTCCCAAGCACAGCTTAAGAGCAGAGCTGCTTCTAGAACTGGAGAGGACCTGAAGGCACTTTGCTGAGATCAGGTTGGTACCCTCCTGCTGCTGCCAAACCCAGCTTCTCAGAGTCACAGCAGCACATGGGGGGCTGCCAAACCCATTCCAGAGCACCTCACTTTGCTGGCCAAGTTCTGAGGCTGGGTTTGAGCCCCCTGCAGGCACAGAATCCCATCCTGGTTGTCTGCCTCCTGCTGCCGTTTGTCTTGCAGTGGAACAAGATTTTAGCTTCTACCTTCCATAAAAGAAATCATGAAGGGTTAGACCTTAAGCCTCTCCCTGACAGGACTGAGCATTGCTCACTCCAAACCAGACATTTATGGGAACAAATGAAAGGATTCTCAGCCAGGGGATGACATATCTTTTGTGTTCCATGGCAGCTACTTGGCAGGACACTGCTCTGAAGCACTGGAGTAGGTTCAACAAGAAGCCATCCAGGAGACGCAGTGGGAGGTCTTGCTGCCAGCAGCAGCATCCACAGATCTTTAAGCCACCAGCAGGACACCTCACAGGCAGCTGGGGGCATCCTGCACCCCACCCAGGGCACCTTTTGGCTCTTGCCACGCTCACCTTGATGAAGCTTTCCCCCAGCCCTCCCAGAGCCCCAGCAATCCAATGCCAGCAGCTCTGTGGCACCAGGGACAAGCTGCTGCATGGCACAACATGGCACATCCCTTCCTGGGGACAGGCTAGCATCTCCTGTGAGACCAGAAGGGAGGCCACCAAGCCCCAAAAGGCCCAGCAGAAGCTGCCCCAGCAGCCTCCTGTTGCCACTTTGCCATCAAGAAAAGCTAATTATTGCCCTTTCAAGCTCAAGTTTGTAGCTCAGCCTCAGTGAGCTCCATCCCCTCCTCCATCACCTGGAGGTCCAGCTCACTTTTGGCTCTGTTCAGCTGTCTTCTCAGAGAGCTGCTTTCTCCAGGAGGGAGGTTTCCACCCCTGAAACATTTGGGTCTCCCCAGGGAGTAGATAAGCAACTCCCCACAGCATCCATCTCAACAGCCAGGGGCAGGTCTCAGCTCTCTGCTCAGCAGTGGGTGTGGGATGCCACCTCAGGGATAACACTGTGGTAGGGTCAGGAGGGGCTTCCTGGCTCCTTTCTACCTCTTGGAGAAGGCTGAACAAATCATCCCCTCCACCCCAAAGCTCTGCTCTCTACACTCCCAAGCACTGGCAGGCTCAAACTGCCTTAGGGCAGATGCTTCCAGTTTGGGGTGCTGGTCCCCAGATGCAGAAGGTTGATTTCTGACTTGTGATTGATTCTGTGATCATCTATGATTCCATTTCCTTTCTAACAGATGGATGCTTTCAATGCCTTTTCCTGGCAGCCAGTGGGTCCCACCCCCCTCAGGTTCAACATCTACAGGGGGAGGGGGATAATAAAAAAGGGTATTTCTGACCCAGTAAAACAGGCTCAACCCCTGCAGAGAATTCAGCAGCCCTCTGCAGCTGCAGGGCATCCTAACCCAGCTCTTCTGCCCCATGTGGGATTGCAGCAGGCTCTGGAGCATCACCCAGAAGATGACACAGACAGTTCTGCAGGTGCAGAGCCAGGTCCCAGCACTGAGCACTCACAGATCTGCAGGCAGCAGCCTGCAAACTGTTGCTTTGCAGCTGAAATGCAAGAAGCTGCTGCAGGCAGGGAAGGAACCAGCTCAGCACAAGGCAGTGACCTTCCATGAGGCTTCCTGGCACAGTGCAAGCTGAGGAGCAAAACCAGAGCTGTCTCTCTTTTCCTTGCAGGATGCTGGAGAAAGGACCTGGGGAAGGGGTGGCCAAAGCAGCACCAGCATGCACAGAAATGCTTGCTCAGAGAGATTCATCCCTCCCTCTCCAGCCCATCTGCCTGTCCCCACGGCCCACCGAGGGTGGGGAGAGTGTACCAGTCCCTCCTGGAGCCAGGAGCTCTCTGGGAAGACTGCTGAGCAGAGCCCAAAGGAGTGTGGATCTCCAGGTGATGGAGGAGGAGGTGCCACTGCTGCTGAGCTGTGGAGATGAATAGATCCTGGCAGCCTGCCAGAGGAGGGGATGGATGCAGAGAGATAAATGTCCCCATTTGGGGGGAATTATGGATTTATTTCCCCCCTCCCCCCACCATCCTGCCACAATATCACCAGGGCTGAGAAAGGAATGCTGGCACCATAGCTGAGAAAGGAAAGATGGGAAATGCTGAAGGTCAAACCTGTGAAGGTCAGACTTCTGGAGGTCAGTCCCGAGATGGAGCAGGGAGCTCAATCCAGCACAGTCCATCCTCCCTCTCCTGACAGCATCCTGCCCAAGCCCCACCCAGGAAAACGGGGCTGCAGTGGGGAGGGCTTCCTCGTGTGGCCCCCACGCTGAAGTTTCCCCAGGCTGACCTCGATTCAGGACCAGAAATCCTCTTTTTCCCTTCCCCCCGCACCGCAGCCCCACCAGAAGCTACCAGATGGCCACAGGGAGCTAAGCGGGAGCAGGGAACAAATCAACAGGTCCCTGCAAACAAACAAGGCAGGGATGCTCCAAGACACGTGAAAAGGCAGAGACAGCAGGCTAAAAAGCCAAGGACATCCTTCCCAGCCCTCCATGAATTTCATCCTGGGGTGTCCACACCTTGAAAGGGGAGCCCTGCCCCGGTCTCCTCTCCCATCACGCTCCTTTGGAGTCATCTTCTCTCCACAGCTTGGATCAGCCACTGTTGCCTCTGCATTCTGGGGGCAGATGTTCCCTGTGTGGGCTCCTTTCCAGCCCAGGCTGGGGGTCCTATCAAAAACACCCCTTTGAGATCAAAGCTCCATAGAATCATAGAATCAATAAGGTTGGAAAAGACCTCAGGGATTTCCAGCTCCTAACAGCACAAATCCCAGCTGCTTCCTTAGGAAGGCTGAGGACAGTCAGGGCTGGCATCTTCTCCCCACAGCTTAAAGCCACCACTGCTGCCCCTCCTCTCTCTGCATTCTGGCTATTTTGGGGGCAGATTTGCCCTTTCCAGCCCCAGCTGGGGGTCCTATCAAAAACACCCCACTGACATCAAAGCTCCAGCTCCTACCAGGACAAATCCCAGCTGCTTCCTTGGGAAAGGTGAGGACAAACAGCCTGGGCTGTGGATCTTTTCCCCGCAGCTTAAAGCAGCTCATCTCTCTGCAGTTTGGTCACTCTGGGGGGGGCAGGTTTGCCCTTTGGAGCTCCTTTCCAGCCCAAGCTGGGGCTCCTATCAAAAATATCCCTTTGACATCAAAGCCCCAGCTCCCAGCAGCACAAATCCCAGCTCTTTCCCTGGGAAGGGTGAGGACAGCCAGGCAGAGCTCCCAGCTGTGCTTGCCTCCTGCTTTGGGACTGACATTAAATCCGTCTGGGCAGAGCGAAGGGCAAACAAATCTCCCTGCCCCTGCTGACAGGAGAGGAAGCGCAGCTGGAAACCTGATCAAAGCCTTCCAGGGAGGTGGCCAACCCCTCCTGCCAAGGCTGCAAGGCTTTAGCTGGGAATGCTGCTGCTGCTTCCCCTCCTCCTTCCCAGCCGCCCTGTTTCCGGCACATGGCTGACTCCGCTTCTCCCTCCTCACAGCCCTTCTGCTTCCAGAGTGGGTTCTGCAGCTCCAAATCCCAGTTTCCATCCAGGGCTGCTTCCTCCTGATCCTGAAGGCTGATGGTCACTGGAAGTGGCCAACCTAAGAGATCTCAGGTAGGTGGAAGGGACAGGAAGGGAGCAGACTCCCACGCACTTGCGTTTGCGGAAATGCCTTCTGTGCCTGCCTGACCTTCAGGGAGCAAAAGCAGGGAGCTGGGATGGGGAAGGGAAAGGGAGCTGGGATGAGGAAGGAAAAGGAAAGGGAGCTGGGATGAGAAAGGGAAAGGAAAGAGAGCTGGGCTGAGAAAGGGAAAGGAAAGGGAGCTGGGATGGGGAAGGGTAAAGGAGCTGGGATAAGGAAGGGAAAGGAAAGGGAGCTGGGCTGAGAAAGGGAAAGGAAAGAGAGCTGGGCTGAGAAAGGGAAAGGAAAGGGAGCTGGGATGGGGAAGAGAAAGGGAGCTGGGAGGAGAAAGGCAAAGGAAAGGGAGCTGTGATGGGGAGGGGAAAAGGAGCTGGGATGGGGAAGGCAATGGAAAGTGAGCTGGGATGGGAAAGGAAAAGGAGCTGCTTAGGATCAGAGTAAGGATTTACTCTGCTCATTGTTACTGGGTTAAAAACAGGCACTTTTGCCTATTACCAGGCATGGCAGCTCCTGGCCTCCATCCCAAGCAGACACTCACCTTGACCAGGTAGATCTGCCTTTTGCTACGTCAGCCTGTGGGAATGCTACTCGGGAATGCTGCCTGGGAATGCTGTGTGTCCACACAGAGCACTGGGGATCCCCAGCAGCTCTGTCCCCTCACCCCCCCAGGAGCCAGAGGAAAGCAGCAGCTCTTACCTTCTGTCCTCTGGCTGCAGGAATCCCACCTTGGGAGCTGGCTCTTGCGCAGAGAGGAGGGAGGGAGGAAGGCAGAAAAGGGGGGAGGGTGAGGGGAGGAATAACTTGGGAGTTTCCCACAATGCACCTCTGCAGACCGCATGAAGATGGAGAGCAAGGGGGAGGAGACAGTGCTCCAATCCAGAGGGGAGGGCTGGGACTTGGAGGGAGGGGAGCAGGATGCCCGGTGGGGGTTGGCAGGGTGGTGAGGGCAGGCTGGGCACAGCTCCATGGGCCCCTTCAGCCAGGGGCCGGGCCCTAGGCTTGCAGGCTCCAGGATTTGGGGCTGTCCCTGCAGCTGTGAGCCCACCTGCCCCACCTTCCACTCTCTTGCTCCTCCAAATCCCATCTGGGTTGCAGTGATGACAGTGAGTGTGGCAGGGCAGAGGGTCAGCCTGCTAAACTGGGATGTTTGTGTGCAGACAACAAAAACAGGAGGATGTGGTGCTCCCCCTCTCCCCCCCTCCTCCCCCAGGATAAAGGATTTCTGAGTGTGACAACCCCCCAGCAGCAAGTCAAGGGCTTCAAAGACTCTCTTGCCAAGGAGAAGCTCTGCACAGCAAAGGGATGAAGCTTGAATGCTGCACCTTGGGGTGGTTTTGTGCCAGTTCCCCTCCCCTTGTCCCATCAGGCTGGGATCTGATCCCCATCCTTACACAAATCCTGCAAGGTCCGTGAGGGGCTGTGGACAGCCCAAGGTTGGCTCAGATCTGGGCACACAGCCCAGGTCCTGCTGCAGAGCACCATCAGACATCCAGCCAGGCTGTGCCAGACACAACCTCCTCCTCAGCCACATCATCACTTCAAAGCAAAGAGCCCTCCTTAGCATCACTGAATCATTGAGGTTGGAAAAAAACTCCAAGGTCATGGAGTCCAACCCTCAACCCACCACTGCCAGGTCACCACTAAAGCATGGCCCTCAGCACCACATCTCTGCATCTTCTGAACATCCCTTGAACTGCTGCCTGACTCAGCATCCCACACAGAAGGTCCTTGCAGTGAAAAGATGAACCCCTGAAATGGGTCTTTGGGTCTCCAGAGGGGCTGGAAATTCCGGGCCTTGGGAGTTTTTCACTCAAACCTGTTGCTGGGATGAGGTTGAGCTTCCATGTGAAGGAGGTGAGAAGCAGGAGAGGGGCTTCAGCTCCCATGACCGTGAGTGTGGTTTGCTGAAACCACTTTTTTCCTACCCCAAACACTATCTTCCTGGTGGGTTCAATTGCTGGGAGTTCCCAGGGCATCCAGCAGCCATCTGGGAGGGTTTGGAGGGGCTGCTGGGTGAGCTGCTGCCTCGTGGTGGGGAAGGAGGAAGTGGGAGCTTGGGCTTCCGGAGAGCAGCCAAACGCTGCCCGAGCGTGGGACGGGCAGCACCCAAGTCCTCCTGGCAGCCTCCCCCCAGCCCAGCACTCCAGGGGTGAGTCCATCGTGGCATGTCCCTGGCTGTCCCCAGGCTGGCTCCAAGCTGCAGCCCCTGCTCTGGTTCCAACCCCCCCGGACACTTTGTCGGGTGTTGGTTTGCTCTCTTCCTATGCCCCAGTCCCAGGGGGGGACATCCCCATGGTGCCAGATCCTGCAGCACCCACAGCCCTGGGGAGCATGCTATGCTGGAGTGACTGCCCTCAGCCATCCCAGGGTGGGAAGAACTGGGCTGTACTTGGTGCCCAGCTCAAAAACCTTTAGCTGTGGTGCAGCCACGGTGCTCTCTAACCGTTGTTCATCTTAGGTGACATCCCACGATGGCTGAGGAGGAGCATGCCACAGCTGGCCTCTCACAAGCACTGCAAGGGCTTACAGTTAAAGACTTCCAGGAGTTTAAGACGAAGCTATTGGAGGTTCAGGTGGAAGGAGGATGGAATATCCCAGAGGATTTGCTGGAGAAAGCCACTCAGCCCTGCACGCTCGTCAGCTGCACGGGCAAGAGCCTCGGCGACGATGCTGCCACGGACCTAGCCCTTGGGTTGTTGGAAGAGATGAACCAGAGAGACCTTGCTGAGGAGCTCCTGCATGAGAAGGTGAAAGGTAGGAAGCCAGCAGATATTTTCCTTTTCTTTGTCTCTTTTTTTTTTCCCCCTTGAGTGATCCTGGAGACAGGTTGAAGTCAGAAGGAGCAGGTTTCAGCTCGCCAGGGAGCCTGGAAACAGGGCAATGAGGCTGGGGAGGGGTCTGGAGCACAAGCCCCATGAGGAGGGCTGAGGGAGCTGGGGGTGTTTAGCCTGGAGGAGACTCAGGGGAGACATTCTTGCTCTCTACAACTACCTGAAGGGAGGCTGTAACCAGGTGGGGGTTGGTCTCTTCTCCCAGGCAACCAGCAGCAGAACAAGAGGACACAGTCCCAAGCTGCACCAGGGGAAGTTTAGGCTGGAGTTGAGAAGAAAGTTCTTCACAGAAAGAGTAATTTGTGCTGCCCAGGGGGGTGCTGGAGTCCCCATCCCTGGAGGTGTTCAAAAAAGGCTTGGATGTGGCACTTGGAGCCATGGTTTGATTGTCAGGAGGTGTTAGGTATTAGGTAATAGGCTGGACTTTATGATCTCTGAGGTCTTTTCCAGCCTGGTTCATTCTATGATTCTCAGTGTGAGGGCTGGAGCCACCTTGCTTCTTGCTGTCCCCACTTACTGCCAAGCTCTTCCTTCTGGAGAAGAGCCTTCAGCTCTTGGCTCTGCCTGGCAGGTCACAGTATCACAGTATCACAGTATCACTTAGGTTGGAAAGGACCTCGAGGATCATCGAGTCCAACCTGACACCGCAGACCCCATGACTAGACCATGGCACCAAGTGCCACGTCCAATCTCCCCTTGAACGCCTCCAGGGTCGATGACTCAACCACCTCCCTGGGCAACCCATTCCAATGCCGAATGACTCGCTCGGTGAAGAACTTCCTCCTCACCTCGAGTCTGAACCTCCCCTGGCGCAGCTTGAGACTGTGTCCCCTTGTTCTGGTGCTGGTTGCCTGGGAGAAGAGGCCAACTCCCTCCTGGCTACAACCACCCTTCAGGTAGTTGTAGAGGGCAATAAGGTCACCCCTGAGCCTCCTCTTCTCCAGGCTAAACAATCCCAGCTCCCTCAGCCTCTCCTCATAGGGCTTGTGTTCAAGGCCTCTCCCCAGCCTTGTTGCCCTTCTCTGGACACGCTCAAGTGTCTCAATGTCCTTCTTAAACTGAGGAGCCCAGAACTGGACACAGTACTCAAGGTGCGGCCTAACCAGAGCAGAGTACAGGGGCACTATGACCTCCCTGCTCCTGCTGGCCACACTATTCCTAATGCAGGCCAGAATGCTATTGGCCCTCCTGGCCACCTGAGCACACTGCTGGCTCATATTCAGGTGGCTGTCGATCAGCACCCCCAGGTCCCTCTCTGTCTGGGAGCTCTCCAGCCACTCCGACCCCAGCCTATAGCTCTGCATGGGATTGCCATAGCCAAAGTGCAGCACTCAGCACTTGGACTTGTTGAAAGCCATCCCATTGGCCTCTGCCCATCTGTCCAGTCGGTCGAGGTCCCTCTGCAGAGCCTTTCTACCCTCTAACTGACTAATATCTGCCCCTAACTTGGTGTCATCTGCAAACTTGCTGATGACTGACTCTACCCCTTCATCCAGATCATCAACGAATATGTTGAAGAGGACAGGGGCCCAGCACTGATCCCTGGGGGACACCACTGGTGCCTGGCCTCCAGCTGGATGCGGCACCGTTCACGACCACTCTCTGGGCCCGGCCCTCCAGCCAGTTCCTAACCCAGCACAGAGTGTAGTGGTCCAATCCACAGGCTGACAGCTTAGTCAGCAGTCTGCTGTGGGGGACGGTGTCAAAGGCCTTGCTGAAGTCCAGGTAGACCACATCCACAGGCCTTCCCACATCCACCAGGCGGGTCACCTGATCATAGAAAGAGATCAGGTTGGAGAGGCAGGATCTGCCCTTCCTGAATCCATGTTGGCTGGACCTGAGCCCTTGGCCATCCTTCAGGTGCGCAGTTACCTTTCCTCCTGGGATGCAGGTCCTTTCCTCCTGGGATGGGGATTAAAGACATCTCTGCAGAGCTCATATTTGGTGACACTTTGGAGCTGGAAACATCACCAGGAGCCCAGGGATGGTTCCCTTGGCCCCAGAGACAGGAGATGGGTGGAGGCTGCAGGTGGCCCCAGGCAACTGCAGTTGCTCCAAGGGTGGATGAGGACTGTGGGGTGGTTAACACAAGGGTTGGCGGATCAGGATGATGGGAGGACCTGGCAGAGGAGAAGGATCCCCTTGACTAAATTCTAGCAGATGATGTCCTAGAAGGACCTCCTCAGCTGAACAGAAGCCCTACATTCTGGCAGATGATGGCCCAGGAGGAAGCCCCAGCTGAGCAGAGTGCCTCACTTCTGGCAGACGATGTCCTTATTGCCTCAGCCAGACTTAGGAAAGCCCTGGCTGTGTCCCGTGGCTGTGTCAGGAACACGGTTGGGTTGGTTAGGAGCTTCTCAAGGACCTGGTTGTCCTTGGAACTGACTCTGCTTCTCACTGCTCCAGAGTACAAGCAGAAATACAGAGAGCACGTGGTCCAGAAGTTCCTCTGGTACGAAGAAGTGAACTCCTGTCCCGGGGAGAAGCTGTCCGTCAGCAGCCGCTACGCCACCCTGAGCATCGCCAGGAAGCCGTGGAGGAAGCCTGGAGGCGAGCAGGGAGCTGTGGCCAGCAGCCATGGAGGTGCCAACGCCAGCAACGGAGCAGCCACCACCATGGTCACCGCACAGACACTGTTCAAACCCACCCAAGCCGGACAAACACCGCAGGTCGTGGTGCTGGTGGGGGCCCCGGGCATGGGGAAGACGATGACGGTCAGGAAGGTGATGGTGGAGTGGGCAGAAGGGATCCTCTATAAGCAGTTTGACTACATCTTCTGCATAGACTGTAAAGAGCTCACCCTGAGCGAGGAAGTGAGCGTGGTAGACCTGGTTTCAAAGTGCTGCCCTCACAGAAGAGCGCCTGGGAAGATCCTGGATGACCAGAAGAAGATCCTGTTCATTTTTGATGGCTTTGAGGCCCTGGGATTTTCCCTGACTCAGCCCAAAGATGAGCTGAGCTCTGACCCCAGGGAAGCGAAGCCGCTGGAAACCATCGTGATGAGCCTGCTGAAGAAGACCGTCCTGCCCGAATCCTCCTTGCTCATCACCACCAGGCCAACAGCTCTTCGAAGCCTGGGGAGATGCCTGGAGGGCGAGTGTCAGGCTGAAATATTGGGATTTGCTGCAGCCAGCAGGCAGGAATTTTTCCACAGGTACTTTGAGAACAACAACAAAGCTGCTGTGGCCTTCAGGTTCGCCAGGGGCGATGAGGTCCTCTACAGCTTGTGCGCCATCCCCGTTGTGAGCTGGACGGTCTGCACCATGCTTGAAGGAGAGCTTTGCCTGAAGCAAAACCTCCTTGAGTGCTCCAAAACCACCACACAGGTGACCATGTCCTACCTCTCCTGGTTAATGAAGTGCAGAGGCAGAGACAACCCGCAGGACCTCCAGCGGTTCCTGCTCAGGCTTTGCTCCTTGGCTGCTGACGGCATCTGGAAGCACAAGGTGCAGTTTGAGGGGAAGGAAATCGAGGAGCGTGGCTTGGACCAGCCAGATCTTCTCCCCCTCTTCCTCAATGAGAAGACCTCAAAGAAAGGTGGGGACCATGGGAATGTCTACAGCTTCCCCCACCTGCACCTGCAGGAGTTTTTTGCGGCGATGTTCTACGTTCTGGAGGGTGAGGAGGAGGCGGTCGATGGCGCAGGGGCTCTCAGGAGGGACCTAAATGTGGTGTTAGAAAGCTACAGCAAGTCCAGGAAGGATCTGAACTTCATGGTGAGGTTCCTGTTCGGCCTGGAAAGCCCCAAATCCATAGAATATGCAGCTGAAGCCATCGGCTGCAGGATTGCACCGCAAGCCAGGGGAGATATGCTGAGGTGGCTTCAGGGGAGGCAGGGAGGCACCTCCCACCCTGGCCAGCTGCTGAAGGTTTCAGAGTTGGACACTTTCCACTTTTTGTTCGAGATGAACGAGAAGAGCTTCACACAAAGTGCCTTGGGTGGCTTCACTGACATTGACTTGCAGAACATCAAGTTGAGCCTCTATGACCAGCTGGCTCTTTGCTTCTGCATCAGGCAGTGGGATGAGCTGGCCTGCGTCACCCTCCGGGGATGCTCCTTCGAGCTGCAAGATCCCAAGGAGGAGGTCCCTCAGTAAGTACCACCCTGCTCTGCTCTGGTGACACCCAACCACAAAGATCTCTCCTTAGAATCGTAGAATCAAAGAACTCTTTGGGTTGGAGAAGACCTTTAAGATCATTGAGTCTAACCATCAACCCAATGCCACCATGCCTTCTCCACCCCAAACACCTCTCCCCTTCTCCACCCCAACCCCCTCTCCCCTTCTCCACCCCAACCACTTCTCCCCTTCTCCACCCCAACCACTTCTCCCCTTCTCCACCCCAACCACTTCTCCCCCCCAACCACTTCTCCCCTTCTCCACCCCAACCACTTCTCCCCTTCTCCACCCCAACCACTTCTCCCCTTCTCCACCCCAACCCCCTCTCCCCTTCTCCACCCCAACCCCCTCTCCCCTTCTCCACCCCAACCCCCTCTCCCCTTCTCCACCCCAACCACTTCTCCCCTTCTCCACCCCAACCCCCTCTCCCCTTCTCCACCCCAACCCCCTCTCCCCTTCTCCACCCCAACCACTTCTCTCCTTCTCCACCCCAACCACTTCTCCCCTTCTCCACCCCAACCACTTCTCCCCTTCTCCACCCCAAACACTTCTCTCCTTTTCCACCCCAACCACTTCTCCCCTTTTCCACCCCAACCACTTCTCCCCTTCTCCACCCCAACCACTTCTCCCCTTCTCCACCCCAACCACTTCTCTCCTTCTCCACCCCAACCACTTCTCCCCTTCTCCACCCCAACCACTTCTCCCCTTCTCCACCCCAAACACTTCTCCTCTTCTCCACCCCAAACACCTCTCCCCTTCTCCACCCCAAACACTTCTCCCCTTTTCCACCCCAAACACCTCTCCCCTTCTCCACCCCAAACACCTCTCCCCTTCTCCACCCCAAATGATGGTTTTAAAGGCATTTCAGCTCCTTCCACCCCAACACCAGCTTGTCCTTCCCCTGGAGGTTTTTGTTCCCCGCAGATTTTACTCACTCTTGGGGAGCATTGTGGCTCACTAAGGATCATGTTAGCTCCTCCATCCTTGGTATGTCGTGGATTGGTAGAGATTTTGCTTTGCTTGCAAGCAGGTGACTCTCAGCAGTGATCTTTTGCACCTCTAAAGCCATGGAGGTCCAACCTGAGGAGACCTTCCATGAACTGGTGGCAAGTTCTGCTCGGATTTGTGTGCCAGTGAGGGCTGCCCATGCCTCTCAGGGTTCTGTCTCCCTACAGGTCTGGTGCCTCAGGAGATGGAGAACATCCCTGTCCCCGTGAGGAGCCACATGCCCCCATCCAGCTGCTCTGTAGGGCTCTGCAGCACCCAGGCAGCCAGCTGCAGGTGCTCCGGTAAGAGATCCACCACCCAAACACATCCATGGGGCTGCCACCAGCATGGGGTGGGGGAACCTGGCCACCCCCCTTTGGGGCACCCAAACCAGAGAAGGGTGAGTGGGTGCTGCCCCATGGGGTCAACTCTTCCTTGTGTCCTGGGGTCCACCAGCAGGTGACTGGGAGCTGGGGATGGGGCTCCACTGGGGGTGGGTCAGGGTGGGATGAGTGTTGCCCCTTCATTCTGATTGGACACAGCTGGGTGTGGCTCCTTCATGCTGATTGGCCCTGCAATGCATGAGTGGGTTCCTCCATGCTGATTGGCTGTAGAATGGGGGGGGTGGACGGGGGTGGTCCCTCCATATTGACAGTGTGGATCCTACACACCGATTGGCTGGATGGTAGGTAGGCAGGTGTGGTTCCTCCGTGCTGGTTGGCTGTGGTTGGGTGTGATCCATCATCCATCCATGCTGATTGGCTGGGAGGTGGTTGGGTGTGTCCCTCCATGCCAACTGGCCACACGGTGGGCATGGCCTGGCCATGCCGCTTGGCTGTCTCAGGGGGGAGCGTGGTCCCTCCTTGCTGAGCGGCCGGCTGGTCATGGGGAGCTGGCGCTCAGCCAGGGCAGCTGTGGTGAGCTGCTGGCTTCCCCGGGGCTGTCCCACAGGCTGCGGTGGTGCCGGCTGGCCGAGAGCTGCTGCGCGGAGCTGGGGGTGCTGCTGGCCCAACACCCCAGGCTGGCCCAGCTGGAGCTGGGAGATGGGGCCCTGGGTGACGCTGGCGTGAAGCTGCTCTGCCAGGGGCTGCGGCAGCCCAGCTGCCGCCTGCGTGTCCTGCGGTGAGTGGCTCCGGCACCCACGGCTGTCCCCCCGGCGCTCAGGGGCAGCTCCCAGGAGGCCAAACCCTCAGGGAACGCCAGGGAGGTTCTCCAAAAGGGTCCCTCTGGGGTGGCATTGTCCTTCTGTCTCATTATACCAGGGTGAGGAGCTTGAAAGCAGTGGCACTGGGCGGGGACTGTCACCATAGTGAGGTGGAATTGGGGTGGGAACCATCACCGTGGTAGGTTGAGGACCATCACCATGGTGCCATGGCAGTGGGGTGGGGGCTGTCACCAGTGTGGGAAGCATCACCATAGGGACGTGAAGACCATCACCATGGTGCCATGGCACTGGGGTGGGGGCTGTCACCATGGTGAGCTGGAATTGGGGTGGGAACCATCACCATGGTAGGCTTAGGACCATCACCGTGGTGGAGTGGCACTGGAGCACCGACTGTCACCACAGTGGGCTGGCACCAGCGTGGGTGTGAAGGCCATCACCATGGTGCCGTGGCACTGGGGTGGGGGCTGTCACCATGGTGAGGTGGAGCTGGGGAGAAGGGAGGCTTTGTGCTGGCTGTGATGTTCCTTCCCATGGCTCCCCGGCAGGCTGCGGTACTCCAGCCTCACCAGCGCCTGCTGCCAGGACTTCGCCGCCGTGCTGGCCAGCAGCCCGCGCCTGGAGGAGTTGGATTTGTCCTTCAGCGAGGGGCTGCGTGACGCTGGGCTGCATCTGCTGTGCCAGGGGCTGCGGCACCCCGGCTGCCGGCTGCGGACCCTGCGGTGAGGGACCCCCAGGCCTGCTTGGTGTTTCCTCCCTCCCGCCCGGAGCGGCTCCCCAAGGGGCTGGCCAAACCCCGCGTCCCGTTTCGGTCCCACAGGCTGGGGAGCTGCCGGCTGACCGGTGCCTGCTGCCAGGACCTGGCTGCTGGGCTGGTGGACAACCCTCACCTCACCTGCCTGGACCTGAGCGACAATGAGCTGGGATCTGATGGTGTCCTGCAGCTCTGCCAGCAGCTCCAGCATCCCTCTTGCCAGCTGCAGGTCCTGGGGTAAGGTGCCTGGCACGTTCCCCTTCCATCCCCAGCATCGCCCTGGGGTTGGATTCTGTAGGACAGGCAGGGGGTACCACGGAATCATCAAATGCCAGGTTGGAAGGGACGTCAAGGATGATGTGGTCCAACCTTTCTTTGACAAAGCATGGTCTAGATCCAGCTGGATCTTCGAAGAGTCCAGTTTGGGGGACTCCACCACTTCCCTGGGGAGATTATTCTGAGGGCAGATTGTCCTTGTGAAAAATGTGTCTCTTGTGTCCAACTGCAATCTGCCCAGAAGTACCTTGCCCCCATTATGGCCTCAGGTTGCTCCAGGGCAGGTTTAGGTTGGCCATCAGAAACAATTTCTTGCCCTTGAGGGTAGTCAAGACCTGGCCCAGGCTGCCCAGGGTGATGGTGGAGTCCCCATCCCTGGAAAGGTTTCAAAGCCCTGGAGCTGTGGTGCTGAGGGCCATGGTTTGGCAGTGCCCTGGCAGTGCTGGGTTGAGGGTTGGACTCCAGGATCTTGAAGGTCTCTTCCAACCAAGACAATTCCATGATCCCCCTTCATCTTTTCCATGTTTTTGGACTCCTTGTCAAAAGGAAGTCTCCATCTGTGTAGTCACCCTCGAAACACTGGACCACGACGAGGTCCCCCCAGAGCCACCTTTTCTCCAGGCTCAACAAACCCATTTCCCTCAGCCCTGCCTTATGGCAGCTTCCCAGTCCTTGGATCATCTTTGAGGTCCTCTCTGGACCTTCTCCAGCCTGTCCACGTGGGGCAGTTTGTACAATGGGGACCAAAACTGAACCCAGTACTGCAGGGTGGGATACCTGCATCCCAGTGCCCAGGAGAGCGCGGGGTGGGGTGGGCTTTAACAGCTCCTCTCCTCTTCTCTCTCTGTTTCAAGCCTGAGCACCTCTGAGCTGGATGAGGAAGTGCTGCAAGAACTGGCTGCCCTCAGGACACTGAAGCCCAACCTGAAGGTCAAGGACCTCCTGGAGCAGGACACGCCAGAGACAGGGGCCATGGCACGGCTGCCCTTCCACCGTGGGGTCCTGCCGGGGGGCAGGAAGGGGCTCCCCTCCTCTAGGAGAGCTCCTCACCTTCAGGAGAGGTCCAAGCCTTCAGAAGTCTCCTTTAACAGAGGTCCTCACTTGTAGGAGAGGTTTCCTCCTTTGAGGAGAAGTCCCCTCTAGGAGAGCTTTCCACTTTGAGCAGAGGTCCTCTGCTGCAGGAGAAGTCTCCACTTTTAAGAGAGCTTCCCACCTTTAGGAGAGGTCTCCAGCTTTAGGAGGGGTCCTCACCCTTAGGAGAAGTCTCCACTTTTAGGAGAGCTTCTCACCTTCAGGACTGGTCCTCACCTTTAGGAGACCTCCTCACTTTGAGGAGAGCTCCTCACAACAACCACAGCCATTTCTATCTCAGTTCTTGGTGCTGCTGAAGCCTGGGAGATGCCCCCCTGGGTCTGAGCCTGCCCCATCCACGGGGGGCACAGGGGAGAAGGTCCTGCCTGCATCTGCTGACCTCCAGAAACCAGGCAGAGCTGGTCCAGGTCCTTCCCTCTCCAGTGTCCCCACCATGTTGGTGGGAAGAGCTGTGGGTGTTTGCTGATGCCAAATAAAGGTGCTTGGGACAGACCCAGGAATTCCTCTGTTCCCTTCCCCTTGTCCCCTTCCCCATCCTCCCCACCACACCCAGGGATGTGTCTGTGGGTCCAGCTCCTGCCCCATGTCCCCAAGCCCTTGCAGTGAGTCTTCAGCCAGTTTTAGGGTTTAATGAGGGGGGGAATAAAAAGAGCAATTCACAATGAAATAAAATACAGTCCTGGGGCAGAGAGAGGTCACCTCCATGGCCAGGGCCACCCCTTCTTGGGACAGAGTCCCACCACCTTGCA
This sequence comes from Melanerpes formicivorus, assembly GCF_026170545.1. Lineage (NCBI taxonomy): Eukaryota > Metazoa > Chordata > Aves > Piciformes > Picidae > Melanerpes > Melanerpes formicivorus. Next base: position 12,817,610 of record NW_027142368.1, on the reverse strand, counting down.
CACGTGTCCCCAGGCACTCCTGGCATCCTCACAGTGATGTCCCTGGTGTGCTGATGCCAACATCATCATAGTCTGTGTCCCCTGGGGGCTCTTCTAGAGGGTCCTCTGTGGCTCCTGGGGGACTTGGGAGGGGGCAGCTCCCACCTTAGGGGACACCAGAGGCTGATGTCCCTTCTGACAGACCCTGGCTGGGGTCTTGCTGCAGCCCCCATGGATTTGCCACCAGCTCTGTGCCTGCCACCACAGCCAAGCCCTGCCCTGGATGTGACCCTCCAGGGGGCATGGTGGCCACCATTGTGACCCTTCTTACCTGTGGGTGTGCCACAGTCCCAGCTCCTCCATGCCACCTCCTCTGAGATGTCCCCAGCACGGTCAGCCAGAGCATCATCATAGCCATCTGGGGGTCCATGTAGGGCAGGGGGGGCTGGGATGGGCACAGGAGTGAACCTGGCTGTGCCATCCCCTACTGCAGCCATGCCACTGGGGACATCCTGGTGGCACTGGGTGTGCCAACTCTCAGCCAGAGATTGATCAGCAGGGATTAATTAGCAGGGAAAGGTGGTGTGCATGAGAGCCACCAGGATGCCCCCACAGCTCCCCAGCCCCAGTGCCCTGTCTCCAGGGCTCCCTGCTGGGGTCCTGTCCTGTGTCCCTACCTGGGGCTGCCATGGGGTCACTCTCCATCTCGATGCTGTCCCTGGTGTCACATGGCAGCTTCATCCCTGATCCCTCTGACAGGGAGCCTGGCAGTGGAACAACGCTGTTGTAGGTGACCAGAGCTGGCACCACAGACAGCACAGGCCTTCACCATAGAGTGGGGATGTAGTGGGACAAGGAGGCACCCCCAAAGCCGTGGGGACAAGCCAGGAAGACACCACCAGGGCTCAGCGCTGCGGTGGAGCAAAGTCCTCCCATCTCTGAGGAGAGCCACTGGGCATGGGGCGCTGCACCAACCTGAGTGACTGAGCACCTCCTGGTACTCTGGTGTCAGGGTGTAGTCCAGGTCCTCATAGATGGCATCTGAGACAGCATCTGTGGCTTCACCAAGGCCTGAAGGGATGGCCAGCACTCATCAAAGCTTGTGGGGACCACGGGTGGCACCAGGGTCACCTCTGCCCACCTTCAGAACCACTCCATGGCAAGGGAGCCCCAGAACTGCCAGGGCAGAGCTGGTCTGGCACCCATTCACCGGGACCCACCTTGGCACCAAGCCTGGGCACGGCAGCTCTGCACAACCAGGGCAGCCAGGGCCAGGCACAGCAGCATCCCCAGGACCACACACAGGATCGTGGCCACCGGCAAGGTGCTGCCAGGGACACCTATGGAGACATTGCCAGGCGGGGTGAGGAGCAGGACCCAATCCAACCTGGCACTGGGGGGTTTCAGCACGAGTAGAGCTACCTGGGGATGGGGTGGGCGTCTCACTCCTCTCATCACTGTCCTGGTCACAAGTGATGTGGGCGTCGCCATCGGGGCTGCAGCGCTGCAGGTGCCAGGGTGCCGAGGGGCATCGCCAGAGCGAGTGGGTCCCCTGCTCACAGCCCACCCATGCCAGCCAGGCTGGCGCTGGGTCCAGGGTGGGGGCATCTACCAGCCACCCCCTGTCCCCACAACCAAGGTGCCGGCAAACAGTGGTGGCCGTGGCAGGGCTGGTGCCATTGGCACACACACGTCCCCAGGTGCCGTTGTAGAACACCTCGAGGTGCCCCTTGCAGCGGCTCCCCACCAGCCGCAGGGAGAGCTCTGAAAGGGAGCAGGATGGGATGGGGAGTGGGTGGTGATGGCACAGCCACACACACACACACCCCGAGGGGGACAATCCCTTCGATCCCCAGTTTGGGGACAGGCTGGCACTGACCTGAGCAGACGGCAGCCGCCCCGCCACCGCGCCGGCAGCCACGGCGTTCCAGAGCTGGGCAGTCCCAGAGGGACAGCTCGGTGCCAGCACAGCCACCGGCACCCAGCCACAGCGGCCCCGTGCCAGGGCCGAAGCGAGCTGAGCTGGGCGCCTCCAGCGCCGTCCCGCAGCCCAGCTGGCGGCACACGACGGTGGCATCCGGCACGTCCCAGCGGTCCTGGCAGACGGTGCCCCATGTGCCGTTGACGTAGACCTCCACCCGCCCGGCGCAGCGACCGGGGCCGGCTGCCAGCCTCACCCGCCGGCTGCCTGCAGGGCACCAAGGGCACCGCCGTGGAGTGGCCGCTCGGGTGTCGGCACCCCCCTGGCCCTTCGCGGGTCACTCACCCGAGCAGACGATGGCCACTTCTTCAGGGCTGCCGGTTGGCATGGTGGCCGCCCCGGAGACGTTGCACAGGGCCAGGTTCTCCTCGGTACCATCACACCGCAGCCCCCGCGGCCCTACCTTGCCCAAGCTTGGCACAGCGTAGACCTTCTCTGGCACACCGCAGCTCAGCTGCCTGCACACCACGCTGGCACCTCGGGCATCCCACAGCCCTGCTGGCACACGGCTCCAACCCGAGGGGCTTGTGGCAACCTCCAGCCGCCCATCACATCGGCTCTGCCCATCCACTAGCCGCAGGGGCTTGGCATCACCTGCGGAATCCCCGGGGGGGCCGTGGGCGTAGGGACCACAGAGGGTGGTGGGACCCCAGCTCTGCCTTCCCCTCACCCCAAAATGGCACCGAGTGTCCCGCTCCCAAGGCTTGTAGAGTCCCAAAAGCCCTTTAGGGGCTCTTTGCCAGCGGGTGCCATACAGACCTGAGCAGTTGACTGTGGCAGCATGGCCAGGGGGACAGGTGGGCTCCCCCAGCACGGTCACAGGGCACTCGCCAGGGTGCCCCTCGCTCCCGTGGCAGCTGAACGTATCCCTCCACAGCAGTCCATCCTCCCCGCCAAAGGAGCCTCCAGGGGGCATGGCGACGGCAGGGCCACAGCCGAGGTGGTGGCAGAGGACGTGGGCATCGGGCAGGTCCCAGCCAGAGGCACAGAGGGACCCCCACGTGCCTCCCACCTCTGCTTCCACCCGCCCGGTGCAGCTCGAGGTGTTGCCCACCAGCCGGAAACCAGTGTAAGCTGGGGCAGAAAGGGTGTTGAGGGGGGCAGAAAAGGTGTTGAGGGGGGCAGAAAGAGCAGAGGGGGGCACAGTGGTGTAGAGCCCCCCCTGACGCCCCCCAGTAACCCCAGTGCTTACAGGAGCAGACGATGAAGGCATGGCCAGCACAGCTCTGGTTGCCAGGTGGCCGCCGGGCGCAGGCAGAAAGGAGGGGCTCGGTGCCATTGCACTCAAACCCCCCCTCCCAGAAGGGCCCCGTTCCAGCCTCCAGCCGCCCGGTGCCGGTGACAGCCAGTGCCGCACCACAGCCCAGCTCCCGGCACACCACCCGCGCAGCCTCCACGTCCACCTGGTCCTCACAGACACCCGCCCAAGCTTGGCCTCGCCGCACCTCCAGCCGCCCAGCGCAGCCGCTCTCACCACCAACCAGACGGGCAAACCCTGCCAGGAGAGGCATGGGCACCAGCGGTGAAGGATGTGCCAGGACTGGCCTGTGTCTCCCTTGTCACCTGGCTCCCACCTTGGCAGACGACGGCGGTGTCGAAGTTGTGGCTGCCAGTGTAGGGTCCCCAGCCGCGGATCTCACAGTCCCAGAGGGTGGCCTCGTGCCCGTGGCAGGTGACCAGAGCCAGGCTGACGGCACCATCCCCTTTGCCAAAGCGGGCGGCAGCAGTATAGGCACCGGCGGCCGAGCCACAGCCCAGCTGCTGGCACACCACCTCGGCTTCCCTCATGTCCCATTCAGGATCTGCCACCGTGCCCCAGCGGCCGCGCAGCTTCACCTCCACCCTCCCGGCGCAGGGACCCGTGCCAGCTGCCAGCCTCAGCTCCACTGCCTCTGCACCAGGACACCAGGACACCGGCATGGCCTCAGCTCTGCCAGGCAATGCCCTGGCATGTGCTGGGCATCCCGGCACGGCCACCCCACCCCCACCTCACCTGCACAGGTCACCCCCACGTCCCACTTGTGGCCGCAGAAGTGCTTGCCCCAGCCGAAATGGGGACATTCCTCCAGTGCCTCCTCGCTGCCAAAGCAGAAGAACGGCTGGAGCCAAATCCTGCCGGTGCCTTGCCCAAACGGGGCATAGGGGGATGAGTGGAGCACAGGTCCACAGCCCAGCTGCTGGCACACCACCCTGGCCCAGTTGGCATCCCAGTCGAAGTCGTAGACGCAGACAGAGCCCCATTCCCCGTCGTGCTTCACCTCCACCCTGCCAGCGCAGCGCCCACCGCCATTCACCAGCCGCAGCTCCTCGGTGCCTACGGTAAGGATGGTGCTAAGCCCGGTTCTACCTGCCCCATGGCTGTCCCATCCCCCCAGCACTAACCCCCACAAAGCTGCACACCACACAGGAGCAGCCCCAGCACCCCGCTGGGCACCATCTTGCCACTGCGGATGCTGGTGGCACGGAGTGGGCGATACGGAGGCAGCAGAGCGAGCAGGAGCCAGTGGAGGAGGCAGCACCTCCTGAGCCGTTATCAGATGAGTTATCTCCAGGCTCTGTGAGGTGCTGGCCTCCAATAATCTGATTCGTGCCCAAATATGAAGCTGGGCTCCGCTTCTGACGTCACACATCTCACCATGCTGCGGCAGCGCCCGGATGTCACCGAGGGGAGCCAGCCCCCACCTGTGGCACCAGGGTACGTGGGGCCTCCCCACCTGTGTCCCACCACGGAGCTGACCCTGCTGCCACAGCCCAGGCCTACTAGTGACCAGATACACCCCAAAACCTACCACGCCCTCCATGAGGCCACCAGCAGCAGTAGAACAGGGCAGAGTCCAAAGACTCTGGCACACCACTGCTCATCCCCTGGGTGATCCCCACTTGGGGTGCCTGGAGGGGGACGCAGAGCTGGAGGCAGCCCCCATGCTCAGCACGGTGTTGAGCGTTTGCAGGTGGCACAGCCCCAGTGCCTCGCGGAGGCTGGTGGCACATGGTGGTGCTGGCAGCAGCTGCTTCCCCGCGCTCCCCTCGCCGCGTGGGCAGGAAGGAGGTGGTTTCCTCCTCCCCCACCCTGGCATCAACCACATGCAGCTTCCCGGCCACCTGCACCCTTACCAGTAACACCGAGCTGCCCACACCACCACCTGCCTGCGGTGACACCGATCCAGTGGCAGGAAGGGACCCACCTGGCTAAGCCTGGAGCGAGCACCAGCAAAACCCAACAGGCACAGGAGCAACCTGGGGGCTCAGTTGTGTGTGGGGACAACAACGGGGCTGAGCCACCCACTGGTGTCACCCAGGGATGCTGATGGCCATGGCCATGGCCTGGCCAGGGTGGGGGGACAGAGAGGAGGAGGCGACATGGGAGGTGGGCTCACAAACAAAGCCACCTAAAGCACAGCCACAGCCCCAAAAGCAGGTGGCTGAGGTGCTGCATGTGGTGCTACGTGGTGGCAGTTGGTGGCGGCATCATGACTGCACAGTGGGGACAAGGGCATAGCTGCAGGCAGCTCGGGCAGCACCACCACATGCCACCAGACCGTGCAGGGCCAGGGACCTGCCACCTGAAAATAGCCCTGTGTCACCCCGAGGAGCCTTGTGGGGCCGACTCCAAGGCTGGTGTCAGCTGCGATGTCCCCAAGGGCATAGCACAGACCTGCCACAGCTGCCTCTTGGCCCCGAGAGAGCCACTGGGGCTGGCAGGAGAGGGACAACGTGGCTTTGGTGTTCCTGAGGTGGGAAGTGACACTCACCATAGCACCAGGGACAGGACCTGAGCCTCACTGTGGGGACCGGTGACACAGGAAGCACCCCCAGGACCTCTCCCAGGACACGAACTGACTCACACCGTGGGCACCAGGGACACCAGAACGTCCCACAAGGCAGGAGGTGACCCTCGCCATGGGCATCAAGGACACTGGGAGCGCTCCTGGAGCAGGAGGTGACCCTCACGGTGAGCGCCGGTGACACCGAGAACAGCCCCAGGAGAGGAGGTGACGCTCACTGCGGACGCCGGTGACACTAGGAGTAGCCCCCATCGCATCCCGAAGTCCTTCCAAGGACATGGCCAAACGTCACGGGAGTTTTTTATTCCGCTACGTCCTCCCCTCTCCCTTCGGGGGCTTAGAGGCAGGAACTGGACCCGCCGCCGCCACCGGCTGTACCGAGGGCTGGCCCCTCCCACTGCGTCCTCCCCTCCAGCAGGGGGCGCAGCCGCACGCCCGTGTGCCTCCGGAAAGGGACGAGCGGCGGCGGAGGCGGCCGAAGGGAGGCGAGGCGGGGCGCGGCGGCAATGGCGCAGCAAGTCGAGCAGCTGCGGGCCGACGGCGTCTACAAGGAGGTGATACGGGAGGGCACCGGGCCGCTGCCCGACTTCCGCGATGGCACTAAGGTCAGAACCGAGCCGCTACCCCCTGGGGGCTGGGGGTGGGGAACGGGGACCGAGCCGGGCGAACACGGGGCGAGGAGCGCATGCGCGGAGAGGCTCCCCCCCCCACCCCCGCCGACACCCTTCCGCCGTCGTCATGGTGACACCGCAGCCTTTTTCACCCTTCCTCAGGCCACCTTCCACTACCGGACACTGCGGTGCGGGGATGAGGAGACGCCGCTGGACGACAGCCGAGAACGGGGGAAACCCATGGAGCTGATAGCCGGCAAGAAGTTCAAGCTGCCAGTGTGGGAGGCGGCGCTGCGGACCATGCGGGCCGGGGAGCGGGCCCGCTTCCGCTGTGACGTCAAGGTAGGGGCGGGTCCGGAGGGGAAGGGGTCGGGGCTGTTATTTCAGGGGCGTGGTGATTGTTTAGGGGCTGGGATTTGAGGCTTGGGGGCGTGGCTTGCCTTTTCAGGACTGTGGTGATTGGTTAATAGGTGTGGTTAGCTACTGGGGGCGTGACTCGCAGCGCAAGAGGCGTGGTTTGACACGCAGAGAAGCAGCTCATTGGCTTGGGGGCACGTTCCATTGGCTGGGGGCGTGGCCTGTTCTGTGTGGCCGTGGCCTGCGCCAGCCCCTCTTTGCTCCTGTGTCCCAGAGTGTGAGGCTGGGGCTGACCCAGTCCTCAGTACCAACTCCAGTACCCTGTGCCCCCCCAGCACGTGGTGCTCTACCCACTGGTTTCCAAGAGCCTGCGGAACATTGCGGCTGGGAAGGACCCACTGGAGGGACAACGGCACTGCTGCAGCATTGCCCAGCTGCATGAGCACTACTCCCTGGGATACCCTGACCTCGACGAACTCCAGAAGAACCCTCAGCCCCTCATCTTTGACATTGAGGTGCTAAAGGTGAGGCACCCATTCAGGAAGGGGTGGATGAGGCTCTCATTTCCAGCCCTGGGCTGGGGGTTGATCAGGGATGGCCACAAGCAACCCAACCCTGGGTGGAGGCTGGTGGAGGCAGGAGGGTGGCTGGGGCTCTGCCCCTGCCTGGATACAGGGCTGTGATCTTAGGAAAGGCTGAGACAGTTGGGGTTGTTCAGTGTGGAGAGAAAAAATGGTTCCAGGGACACCTTCAGGACTTAAAAGGGCCAATCAGAAATCTGGGGACAGACTTTGGATCAGGACCTTCTATGACAGGACAAGGGGTGATGGTTTAAAGTAACAGAGGGGAGATTCAGATGGGAGACAAAGAAATTCTTGACTGTGAAGGTGGTGAGACCCAGGCCCAGGTTGCTCAGTTTGGTGGGAGGTGCCCCATTCCTGGCACCATCACAGGTCAGGTTGTTTGGAGCTCGAGCAATCTGCTCTAGTTGGGGATGTTCCTTCTGACTAGATGAGCTTGAAAGGTTTCATCCCACTCAAACCAGTCTGTGTTTCTATGATGGGGTGCTGGCAGGTGGAGGCACCTGGCTCCTACCAGCAGGACCCATGGGCCATGACAGATGAGGAGAAGCTGCAGGCTGTCCCCCTGATCCACAAGGAAGGCAACGAGCTCTACCGGCAGGGCAAGGTGCAGGAGGCAGCTGCCAAATACTACGATGCCATCGCCTGTCTCAAGAACCTACAGATGAAGGTGGGGGCACCTGATCCCTCTGTGGTGTCCACAGGTTTCTACCCTTACCCCTCATGAAGCACATAGTTTGGGAGCTTCTCCTTATTCTCTTCCTTCCCTGGTGTCTACAGAGTTCTACCCTTAACCCTCCTGCAGCACAGGGCTTGGGAGCTTCTCTTTATTGTGATGTTCCAGTATCTGAAGGAGGCCTACAAGAAAGCTGGGGAGGGACTTTTGAGGGTGTCAAGGAGTGATAGGACTGGGGGGAATGGAGAAAAACTAGAAATGGGGAGATTCAGATTGGATGTTATGAAGAAGTTCTTCACCATAAGTGTGGTAAGACACTGGCACAGGTTGCCCAGGAGGTGGTGGAAGCTTCATCCCTGGAGGTTTTTAAGGCCAAGCTGGATGTGGCTCTGAGGCACCTGCTCTAGTGTGAGGAGTCCCTACCCATGGCAGCAGGGAGTTGGAACTGGATGATCCTTGAGGTCCCTTCCAACCCTGACACTTTTATGATTCATCCTGCAGGAACAGCCTGGCTCTCCAGACTGGATTGAGCTTGACCAGAAGATCACACCCTTGCTGTTAAATTACTGCCAATGCAAGCTGCAGTCTGAGGAGTACTACGAGGTGCTGGACCATTGCTCCTCCATCCTCAACAAGTATGAAGGTAAAGAGCTAGTGGGTTGGCCCAGCTGGCTGGGGTAGGTGCCGACGGGGCAAGCAGGGCGGCGGGAAGTTGGCAGCAGCTCTCTCCAGCTCAGCAGCTCTCTCCCCACAGACAACGTCAAGGCCTATTTCAAGCGGGGGAAGGCCCACGCCGCAGTGTGGAACGTGGCAGAGGCCCAGGCTGACTTTGCCAAGGTGTTGGCCCTCGACCCCTCGCTGCGTTCCGTCGTCTCCAAGGAGCTGCGGAGCCTGGAAGCTCGCCTGAGGGAGAAGGACGCCGAGGACAAGATCCGTTTCAAGGGCATCTTCTCCCAGTAGAGCCCCTCCCTCCCCACGAGGCTCTCTGAGCAGGTTCTGGGTTGGTTTCTTATAAGATATTCCACATGTGGAATGTTCAGGGATGTTTATTAATGTTTAATACAGATTTTAATTATTGGAGGGAGCGGCCCCCGGGAGCTCGCCGCGGCAGCGCGCCTCAGCTCCTGGCGTCGTGACCCTCGCTCCCAGCTGAAGCTCCAGACGCTGCTCATCCTCATGCCAGGGACACGAGCTCCAGCCTGCTGCTCTCTGCCACCTCCTTTTACCTGTTTTTTGTTTGTTTGTTTCATGTTTTGATATTTTATGTTGGGCTGTGAGCCACCACCTTCGGGGCTGGACAAGCTTCTTGCGGTCGCTCGGCCCCAGCCCTGTGCTCCGTGCCACGTCCTGTGCCGTCGCATCCTGAGGCTGCTGCCGCCCATCTCGAGCTGTGTGTGTTCTCTCTGCTCCATCCTCATGGCAGCATCAGAAATAGTTTATGGAGACCTAATTGCTTCATACTGCCATTGACCTAGAACTCTGGTTGTGCTATGCCAAGACAAGCAGAAGTAAAATGAGTCACGGGCACCTTGTTGCTTTAAAACGTTGCTGTTGGTGGCAAAGGAGGTTGGAATGGGTCAAGCTCTGGTCAAGCTCTGGTGCTAAGACCTCACAAGTTCACTGCAGAACTGAGTCCTGACTTGCTGTGCCCTTGGCATGGATGTGTTCGAGCTCCTTAATGACCCTTCTAAGGTGCAGAGCCATGAAATCTCCCCAGCAGACTCTGTTCTGTGCTCCTGGTGTAAAAGCAGCTCGATGCTGTCACTGGGGTGCTCCTCATGAGCTCCAAGCTGAGCCCTGGACTTGCTGTGGGGAGCGCTGGCACCACCCTGGATGTGTTCAAGCTGCTCAAGGATTTTTCTAAGGTGTAGAGCCACAGAACCTCTCCAGGTTCTCCATCCTGGGCTCAGAGCATGGAAGCTGTTCTGACAGGGAGATGTTGTCACTGAGGGGGGCTTCAGGAGCTCAAAACTGAGCCTTGACTTGCTGTGGTGAGCACTGCCCCCAGCAGTGGATGCGTTCACACTGCTCAGTGACTCTTGCTGAGGTGTGGAGCCACCAAACTGCTCCAGCAGGCTCCACCCTGAACTGAGGTTGTAGAAGCAGCAGATTTTGTCACAGGAGTGCCCCTCATGAGCTCAAAGCTGAGCCTGCAGCATCCCAAACCCCAGCCTGATGGTGATGGCACAATGGCTAAGCTGCCTCACTGTGCTCAGCATCAAGACCTACCCAAGAACCAGGGGGCAGCCCAGGGCCACTCCAGGCTGTGTTTTTCCTACCATGACGCCTCTCAAATTGCTCATGACCCAACCCCTGTGCCCCAAGGCCACCTCCTGGGTCTGATAGTCCCCAGGGCCAGGGCTTTGCTGGTGGGTGGAAGCGCTGGTGCCACCTTCCCTAGCCAGGAGGGTACAGAGCAGAGAGGTAAGTCCCAGCTCCTCATCTTTACATTGCTTTTATTTCACACCAAACAAAGAGAACAGAGGAACCACTTTTGAACCCCAACCCTTCCCCTGCCCCACACTGAACAGAAATAAATAGGTGGGGAGTGGGACAGACACCACTTGTCCTGGAAAACAGCCACGTCCCAACCCCCCAGACTCTGCCTAGGGACCCCAGAGAACAACACACCAGCTCCCCAGGGGACAAGCCCCACCTGGCACTGCCCAGCAGCCCCAAAGGACCAGGGGAACAGGTTGGAAGCAGAGCTGGGGGACAGAAGGGGGGAACTTCAGGTGGCTCAGCCCCGAGGGGATCACTCCAGCCCTTGGAGAGGATTGCTCCAGCCCTTGGTGGGGCTCGAGGTGCCAGCTCCCAGGGTCCCTCACTTTCAGGGGACCCAGCACCCTTTGTCTCCTTCCAACGGGCTCAAGGCCCATCACTGGCTCCGGCCCCATGCGCTCCTGGCTGGGAAATGAAGGCTGTGGTGGAGAGAGAGGGACAGTGGCCAGGCCACCCTCACTCCTCACCCTCCAGCTTGAGGCTGACGCTGCGGGGCTTGGTCCGGGGCAGCCCTGGGGGCCCTGGTGGGGGTCCCCCATCCCTCTCTGCCTGGCTGGAGCCCCGGGACCTCAGGAGCTGGCTCTGCTTGCGTAGGAAGTCAACCGGTGCCGGGCAGCCGTAGGTGCCTTTGCCCAGCACGGGCCGTGGAGGTCCCTTGGGTGAGTTGGCCAATGCTGCTGCCTCCAGCTGAGCCAAGTGGGCTACATAGCCCTCAGACAGGAACTGTGGGACACAGGGACAGCCCAAGATGGTGGGCCCAGCCAGCACACACTCCCTGGCAGGGTCAGAAGTTGTCCCCCGCAGCCCCAGTCCCACCACCATACCTGGCACTGGTTGTGGAACTTCTTGACAGCTCGGCCCACGATGTAGATCTGCATTGGTGGCAGCCCCAGCGAGCTGTAGACAGAGATGTCCTTGGTGGAACCATAGCCAGCAACAATGGTGATCTCCGCCTGTCCACGGGCACAAGCAGGGCATTAGGGCAGGGACCAACCCTTCCTGTGAGGACAGCCACCCACAGGGGACTGGGACACCCTCATTTTTACAAAGGTTGGGTTGGGAGCTACTGTGCTGTGCCCTGGGCATGGTCCTGGCAGAAGGTCCAGCTCCAAGCATCTCCAGGATGAAGATGGATATGGGGCTGCAGATTCCATCCTCATGGTCCAGCTCCAAGCATCTCCAGGATGGAGATGGATACAGGCTGCAGTGCAACCCACGCTTCCCCCTCCCCCTCCACCGCCTTTCTGCTTGCACTCCCGACCCTGCCAGCGTCCCCATGTGCCCACCTCGGTGCGCAGGCTCTGCAGGAAGGCAGCCTTCTGGCGCAGAGGGTCGTGGGTGAGCCCATCACAGAAGGAGACAGCACCATGGGGGAAGTTATGCTGGGAGAGCCAGGCCACCACGCGGTGCTTCTGCATGTCAGGGCGCCCCGTCACGTAGATGATCATGTACCCCGAGTCCTGCCAGTGCCTGGGAGGGGACACAGCTTGGGTAGGGACAGTCCTGCTGGTGGGAAGCCACCCAGCAGCTGGTACATCTGCTCCACCATGTGCTGGAGTGACCCCAAAGAAAGGGAGACAAAGTTGGTGAAGGATCTGGAGAACAGCTGTGGTGAGGAGCAGCTGTGGGTCCTGGGGTTGTTGCACCTGGAGAAAAGGAGGCTGAGGGCTCTCTGCAGCTCCCTGAAAACATCAGGCTCTTCTCCCCAGGAACAAGTGACAGGACAAAATGAAAGGGCCTCAATTTACCCCAGGAGAGGCTTAGGCTGGACATAAGGAACAATTTCTTGCCTTTCAGGGTTGTCAAGGCCTGGCCCAGGCTGTCTGGGGCAATGGTGGAGTCCCCATGCCCAGAGGGGTTTCAAAAACGAAGTGCTGAGGGCCATGGGTTAGTGGTGCCCTGGCAGTGCTGGGCTAAGGGTTGGACTCCACGATCTTAAAAGCTCTCTTCCAAGCAAAACAATTCTGTGATGCTCTCCCAACACATCACACATGGGTGCTGCCTCCAAACCCTTCCTCCTCCCAGGGATTTTGGCAAGGCTGAAGGCACAGCAGAGCTGTGGGTTACCACAGCAGGCTTCAGGACCAAAACCAGGAGCAGGCTGTTTCCCCACCAGCTCAGAGATGCTGTGAAAAGTGGGCGAGGGGGTGGGTGGGAAGATTCCCCAACTCATCCCCAGAGAGGAACCTGCTCCGATGTTCTCACTACTCCAACTGGGTTGTCACCACCCCAGGAATGGAGGAGGAGATTCTCCCTGTGGTTTGAAGGACACCTACCTTACCACATCGACGGCTCCTGCCCGCACCTTGGGGTCACTGCCCATGATGGAGACGCTGGCGGTGAAGGATCCGTCGATGCTGAACACGACGGACTCCGTGCCCCGCGCCACCACCGTCAGGTACGCCTCGGCGTAGCTGTGGTCCCCCCTGGCGTGGGAGAGCAGAGTGGCTTGGCACCAGCTCTGCCACAGAGAGGGAGCAGCTAGCTGGGGACCTCTGCCAAAAGGGGTGGGGGAGGAAGCGAGGTGGCAGCGCGCCCCCCTGCCTCACCTGACCACCATGCGCACAGGGTAGATGCCGATGGCCAGAGCCTTGTCTGGAGGGATGGTGAAGGTCAGGCGCCCGCTGCCGCTTGTCACCTCGGTGCCATAGTACAGCCACTTCCCTGACAGTGGTTGGGTCATGATGTAGATGTCCACCTTGGAGAGGGCAAAGGGCTGAGCACGGACTGCCCCTCCAGATCCTGCCTCATCCCCAGCCCCCAACTCCCGTATGACCTTCCCACCACCCTATATAGGAACTGGTTCACCACATCCATTCCCCTGCCATGGGTGACACCAGCACCACGTCGCCTCCTGGACATCCCCACCCATTTGATAGGGTCTTGGTGGCACCAGTGGGCCCAGCAGTACCTTCTCCCCAGTGAGTGTCACCACGTCCAGGGGTCCGTACATGAAGCGCCCGCTGAGGACCTGGGCTTTGCCCTCGCACACGATCACGTCGCTGGCACGGTGGTTGGCAGTCACGTTCTGCAGGGACACAGTGGGCTCAGCAGCTCATGCCAGGGCTGTGGTTGTGCCAGAGAAGCCCCCCAAAATGGCACATGGACCCCACCAGGCTGTAGGACCATCCTGACAGCCAGAAGTAAAGCCCCTCAGCTGTATCGCCCCATGGCCAAGGTCTGGCCGGGGAGACAATCACAGAATTGGTTGGGCTGGAAAAGCTCTCTGAGATCACTGAGTCCAACCCTCAACCCAACACCACCATGGCCATAAAACCATGTCCCACAGTGTCATGTTCACACACTTCTGGAACACCTCCAGGGATGGGGACTCCACCACCTCCCCAGGAAGCCTGTTGCAATGCCTGACCAATCTTGAAGGAAAGAAATCGTTCCTCACATTCAACCTAAACCTCCCCTGGCACAATTTCAGGCCATTTCCTCTTGTTCTGTCACCTGATACCAGGGTGAAAAGACCAACCCCACCAGGCTCCAGCCTCCTTTCAGGGAGCTGGAGAGAGCCAGAAGGTCTCCCCTCAGCCTCTTTTTCTCCAGGCTCAACTCAGCTGCTCACCAGCCCTGTTCTCTGGGCCCTTCACTCACTCTGTTGCCCTTCACCAGACCTGCTCCAGCCCCTCAAAGTCCAGCTTAGAGTAAGGGGCCCAAAACTGAGACCAGGATTTGAGGTGTGGCCTCAGCAGTGCCCAGTCCAGGGACACTGCCCTGATCCTGCTGGCCACACTCGTGCTGATCCAAGCCAGCATGTTAGTGACCTTCTTGGCCACCTGGGCACACCCTGGCTCATTTTCAGCTGCTGCCAACCAGCACCCCCAGGTCCTTTTCCACCGGGCAGTTTCCAGCCATTGACCACAGTCATTAATCCAGCCTGGCCAGACCCCTCTGCAGAGCCTCCAACCCTGCAGCAGATGAACGCTGCCACCCAACGGAGAGCCATCTGCAAACTGCCTGAGGCTGCCTCAGTTCCCTCATCCAGATCATTGATAGCCACTCAAGAGAACTGGGCCCATGTTCTGGGGAACACGGCTTGTGACCGCCCCCCAGGAGGATTTACCTCCCTTGGGAGCGCCCTGGCAAAGCTTTGTGCGGCCGCGGGGCCGGGGGCACGTACCCGGATCTTCACTTGGGTGCGTTTGCGCTGCCACTTCTCCCGCGGGATCGCCGGGCTGTAGATGGAGCTCTCCTCGCTCTCCGCCGGCTGCGGCCCCTCCTTCTCCATCACCTGCCGAGCAGGCACGGCCCTGGCTCAGCCTCCACCGGTCCCCGGCCAGCCGTGCCACCCGCCGTGCCCGCCATACCTGCCGCAGGATGAAGGCCACCACGTCGGAGGATTCCCAGTAGCTGGCGTGGAAGAGGTGCGGCAGGGTGATGGTGGGGAAGGCGGTGAGGGCGTCGGGGCAGTACAGAGAGTAGTCGATGCGCTTCGGGCCCCACCAGCGCTCCAGGACTATGGGGAAAGAGGGAATGAAGCCAGCCCTGCACCTCATCGACCCGAGCTGCCAGCACGGGATGGGCAAGGGTGGCACTTACTCTTGACAACTTCACTGGTGCTGGCAGGAGTTGGGGGGTCTCCTGGCTCGTTGCTCCTCCAGAAGCCCCCAAAGCTGCTGGTGGGGGTAGGAGGAGCAGCAATGTCCACCTCAGGCAGGAACAGGGCAGAGTGCATCTGCAGAGCCTCCGCTGTGGAGAGGGACAGGTGAGGACAGAGCTCCCTGGGGACAACAACCACCCTCCACCGCAGCCCCAAAGACCTGGGCAGGGCTCACACGTCCCTTTCCCCCCCAGCCAAGGAGAGCTGTGGCTGCTCTGGGTACCACCAGCACAACACCACAGCCCATAATGCAGCTCAGAGTGCCCAGGACCAGCCTGGCACCGGTGCTGCTCACCCAGCAAGGACGAGGTGCCATCACCCAGCGGGTACTTCTGGTAGCGGGGCACGCTGAGGGGCGGGACAGCATGGAAGGCTTTGGCCAGGAGGGGCTCCAGGCGAGAGGCACAGGGGTCGGCAGCATGGAAGAGGTTGTAGATCTGCTCGCAGGCAGGACGCAGCTGGGCAACTGTGGCACAGAAAAGGGCTTGGGGCTGCCCAGCCTGCATGGCCAAGAGCCTGACAGGCACTGTAAGGGGGCATGAGGGCTGCAGGGCACAGGGCAGTGCAGCCAGGAGCTCAAAAGCCAGCGAGGAGAAAGAAAGATTCAAACCCAGGACACCAGGGCCAGGTGGGGGACAGGCTGGGGCTGGCATGGAGCAGGGAAGGGGATGGTCAAGGAAAGGGACAATTGGGCACACACTGAGACCAACACCCACAAAAACAGGGTTGGGCATGGAAAAGGCTCACATCCAGGACACTGGTGACAGACAGGGGACAGGCTGGGGCTGGTGCAGAGCAGGGAAAGAGACATCTGGGGAAGGGGAAACTTGGGCACCCAACAACACACACAAAACCAGGGCTGGGCATGCAAGGGGCTCAAACCTAGGACACTGGTGATAGCCAGAGACAGGCTGGGGCTGGCATGAAGTAGGAGAAAGGAACATTTAGAGAAGAGGATGCTCAGGAAAGGGGACACTCAGGCACGCACCAACACTGATGCCCATGCAGACAGGGCTGGCTGCCAAGCAGGGCTCTTTGGGGAAGTCCTGTGGGGCTCAGGCTGGTAGGGAACAAGGAGAGGACAAGCAGGGATGAGGGCTGGAGGCCCATGGGGAGGGGTGGATGCTGGCAGCACAGCTGGCAGGGCTCCTCACCATCCAGAGCGGGCATGACAGTCTTGCGCAGCGCGAGCACCAGCCCCAGCGGGGAACCAAAGAGGAAGAACCCAGAGACCTTGAAGTCAAGACGAGAGCTGGTGCCCTCTGCCCCATCACTGCTCCGTGCTCCCTCTACCTCCTCAGTGGCCTGCAGGCTGGGAGAGTTGGGGACAGTTGAAATGAAGAGGGATGGCACCATCCTGGGGGAAAAGCTGTGCCTGGCATGGCCCTGTGGGCCCAGAGGAGCTGCTGAAGGTAGGGGAGCTTGAGGAAGACATTGGAGCAGGCTGCCCCTTGCCATGGACTTGATGATCTTAGAGGTCTTTCCCAACCTTAATGATTCTATGATTCTAAGACAACCCTGAGGCAGGCTGCCCCATGCCATGCTCCTTCCCAAGCTGGGGTGATGGGAAATCCCCAGGAAATTCCCAAGCAGATGATAAATTTACTCTTTCCATTGTTTTGGGCTTTTTTTTTCCCCCATGGGAAAATGAGTTTGGAGAAGAGCAGGGCTCTTGTGGTTATGGGCCATGGTGGCAC
This sequence comes from Melanerpes formicivorus, assembly GCF_026170545.1. Classification (NCBI taxonomy): domain Eukaryota; kingdom Metazoa; phylum Chordata; class Aves; order Piciformes; family Picidae; genus Melanerpes; species Melanerpes formicivorus. The sequence continues at coordinate 12,800,832 of NW_027142368.1, read as the reverse complement.
TGCTTGTCCCCCGCTTCACCCTCACCTGGAGGAGGAGCTGTGATGGTGGCTGTCCCCTTGCTCCCGGCACGGTGGCTGTGTCCCCGGCTCCGGGCTGGCCTGGCTGGAGCCCGTGGTGGCTCCGTCTGTCCCATCAGCCAGCGGGTCCCGGCCCCCACACAGCTCTGGGGAGATGGGCTCCGTGCTCTGGCAGACAAGAACCATCATCTCCCAGCTGAACAGCCACCCTGCACCCCAGCACCCACCCACCCACCCACCCTGATGCCGGTTGGGTGCTGGGGTTGTTGGCACTCACCAAGCTGCCGCGGCGGCTGCTGCTGCGGCTGCCCCCGGAGCCCGCCCGGCTCTGGCAGAGGGCATCAAACCCCAGGATGCCACCCACACAGTCACCCAGCAGCACCACCTGCAAACAGCACAGGGGCCCACGCTCAGGGTAATGAAGAATGGAGCCTCCAAATCCTTGACCCAAGGTCAAGACAGCTCCCAGGGGAGCTCCCTCAAAGCCCAAGTCCCCTCTGACCTGGCCACAGAAGCCAGCCCCTTCTGCAGAGTGCAGGAAGGTGCCATAGGCCTGGTTGGCACGGGTGATGACGGCACCCACGGCGTGCTGGTAGCTGCCTGAGGAGGTGGCCAGCAGTGGGAGGGCAGCCAGTGGGATGTGGTCCTGGCTGCTGGACAGGCTGTCCCTGTCGTGGCTGTAGGGGCTGAGCCTGAGAAGGACATGAGGAAGGAGGAGGATGAACAAGGTTGCCCTGATGTCCCAGTTGCATGGCACATGCCCACCCCAGTGCTGCACCCAGTTATCTCCATCCCATCCCCTGTGTCCTAGGCAGAACAATCACAGAATTGTTTGGGTTGGAAGAGAGCTTTAAGATCGTGGAGTCCAACCCTTAACCCAGCACTGCCAGGGCACCACTAAACCATGGCCCTCAGCACCACAGCTCCATGGCTTTGAAACACCTCCAGGGATGGGGACTCCACCACTGCCCTGGGCAGCCTGGGCCAGGCCTTGACAACCTTCAAGGACAAGAAAATGTTCCTCATATCCAACCTAAACTTCCCCTGGGGCAACCTGAGGCTATAGCCTCTTGCCCTGTCACTTGTTCCTTGGCAGAAGAAACCAACCCCCACCTCACTCCAACCTCCTTTCCCCTCAGCCTCCTTTTCTCCAGGCTCAACACCCCCAGGTCCCTCAGCTGCTCCTCACCACCTCTATTCTCCAGACCCTTCCCCAGCTTTGTTGCCCTTCTCTGGACACCTTCCAGCATCTCAACATCTCTCCTAAATTGGGGGCCCAGAACTGGACACAGGACTCAAGGTGTGGCCTGAGCAGTGCTGAGCACAGGGCAGAATGACCTCCCTGCTCCTGCTGGCCACACTGCTCCTGCTGCAGGCCAGGATGCCCTTGGCCTTCTCGGGGTTGTTTCCCATGGGGACAACCCCTGCCCTGCTTGCCCCTCAGCACCAGCACAGGGGCGCTGCCATCCCTACTTGGAGACGAGAGCGTAGGCAGCGGCGCAGATGGGCGGGCAGGGCACCAGCCGCAGGGCCACGTGTCCCAGCGCCTCGGGGAAGTGGACGCGAGTGACGGCGTCGAAGGTGGCAGCCAAGGTCTGCACGTCTGCCTGCTTGGAGCCTGGCTCCCCGGCACCCTGGTCCAGGATGTTCCCGCTGTGGAGGATGAGGAAGAGAGCGTGGATCCGGCACGCCTGCGCCGCGCTCTCCGCCGAGCCGCCCTGCGGGGAGGTGTGGGAGTTTCAATCACAGACTCAGCCAGGCTGGAGAAGACCTCAGAGATCATCAAGTCCAACCTATTACCCAACACCTAACACCTCCTGACAGCTAAACCATGGCTCCAAGGGCCACATCCGAGCCTTTTCTAACACCTCCAGGGATGGTGACTCCACCACCTCCCTGGGCAGCACATTCCAAGGGCCAATAACTCTTCCTGTGAAGAACTTTCTCCTCACCTCCAGTCTAAACCTCCCCTGGCACAGCTTGAGACTGTGTCCTCTTGTTCTGGTGCTGGTTGCCTGGGAGAAGAGATCAACTCCTACCTGGCTACAACCTCCCTTCAGGTAGTTGTAGAGAGCAAGAAGGCCTCCCCTGAGCCTCCTCTTCCCCAGGCTAAGCAACCCCGGCTCCCTCAGCCTCTCCTCACAGGGCTGTGCCCCAGACCCCTCCCCAGCCTCCTTGCCCTTCTCTGGACACGTTCAAGCAGGCTATGCCTTTAGGCTATGCCTTCAAAATGTTTTCACAGATCTTGGACAGAAAAGTAGCAAATACATCACTACTGGGTGTAAAAAGGCAAACAAAGATAATTCTAAACAATCTCAGTGGATTCAGTCTACCAAAACAATTTCCCTTCTCACTTCTTTGCTCTGGGGGGGAGATGCTAACTTGCTTCTACTTGACCTTGGCTGCATTGTTTTGGTATTAACTCCTCTGCTCCTTTCTCTTGTGCCTCCTTTTGTGCATGGGGCTCAGGGGGAGGCAAGGAAGGACAAGCTAGTAGCTTGCCCTGGTCTTTGAGCAGGGAGGTGTTCCTGTGCTGCTTCTCAATTGTAAATCCCTGTAAATATTGTAACTCCTGTCTCTTTTGTGCAGATTCATTGCACTCCACTGCAGATTGCAGTTCTGCTTGTAAGTACAGCTTGCATTTGCTTACAACTGGGCTGGGCTGGCAAAGTTAATGTTGGGGGAGGAAATTTCAACCCACCACAGAGGGAGAGCCCCAGCTGTGGCACCCTGTGCCAGGGTGAGGGGACGGGGCTGGAGGGAAGAGACAAGTGGGACGCTCACCTCGGGGAAGCTGGATGTCCCCAAACCTTCACCATCCACCTTGGTGGTGCTGGATCCATCTCCTGTGAGTACACAGCCATGGTGAGCCCGGATGGGTTGTCCTGCTGAGGGCCACCCCCTTCCCAGGACATCCATGCTGGGGTTTGGGGGCTACTCACTACTCACCCCTTACCCACTCACCAACTCACCCCTCAGCCACTCACTACTCACCACATCACCCCATCACCACTCACCCTGGTGGCCTGCTGAGGGCCACCTGCTTCCCAGGACATCCATGCTGGGGCTTGGGGGCTACTCACCCCTCACCCCCTCACCACTCACCCAGTGCCTCATCCAGCTCTGCTGGTCGCTCCAGCGTGTCCAAGAAGTCATTGGAGCTCCACTTGGTCATCTCCTTCGCAAAGACCTCATCGCTGTCAGACAGGTCCTCTGTGGTGGCAGGGAGAGGACCTTGGGTGAGGGGAGCAGCCCTGTGCCTGCACCCCCACCCCAAGAAGCTGGGGCCTGGACCTGGCCAAGCCGTGGGGCTGCCCCATTGTACCGTGGGCATCAAAAAATTCCTCTTCGGAGCTGTTCTCGGAGTCGCGAGCGATGTTCTGCATCCGCCACTCGGACAGGCTCTGAGGAGACACCCCCCCTGCCACCAGCCTCAGGTCAGCACCCACAGCACCCCCAGAAACCCCCAACAGACCCAGGGCCACCCAAGGAGAACCAGGACCATCTCTAAGCCGCCTAGGGCCTCCCCCAGAGAACAAGGGCCAGCCCTAAGGCACCCAGAGTCCCACAGGGAGACCCAGGGCCATCCCAGGAGACTGAGGACTTCCCATGGAGCACCCAGAGCTTCCCCAAGAGACCCAGAGTCATAGTATCATAGTATCAGTCAGGGTTGGAAGGGACCACAAGGATCAGCTAGTTCCAACCCCCCTGCCATGGGCAGGGACACCCCACACTAGATCAGCCTGGCCAGAGCCTCAGCCAGCCTGGGCTTAAACACCTCCAGGGACAGAGCCTCAGCCACCTCCCTGGACAACCCATTCCAGGGCTTCACCACTCTCATGGGGAAGAACCTCCTCCTCACATCCAGCCTGAATCTCCCCACCTCCAGCTTCATTCCATTCCCCCTAGTTCTATCACTACCTGAGATCCTGAGAAATCCTTCCACAGCCCCCTCCTAGAGACCCAGAGCCACCCCTGGGATACCCAGGACCACCCCAAGGGCATCCCTGGGGCATCATAGGCATCCAAGGAGACCCAAGGCCACTCCAGGAGACCAAAAACCACCCCTGGAGCACCCAGAGCTTTACCAAGAGACCCAAAGCCACCCCAAAAGATCCAGTGCTGCCCTCAGGAGTCTCAGGGGCACCCCTTGGGAACCCGAATTCCCCCAGGAGACCCAGACCACAGAAGCAAGGGTCCCCCAACACATTCCTGATGGAGAACAGCAGCAGCTGGGGGTCAAGGGACCACATCCCACCCCCTCAGAACCTGGTCTCTCACCTCCATGCTGGGAGGAGTAGGAAGACCGAGAAGAGGTGGACCACTGCTTGGCAAATGAATCATCAGGGGAGGCATCGTCCACCCCGGGCACCTCAGTCCCCTCCTGCCCAGCGGCAGCCCCCGGCTCCAGCCGCCCCTCCGGGCTGGGCCCCGCGCTGGAGGGCTCCTCGGCGTCGCCACACTTGGCCATCTTCTGCGCCAGCATCCTGGCCGTCTCCTCCTCCAGCTGCCGGATGTCCTCCATGGTCAGGTCTGTCCACTCGTCCTGCCAGCACCACGCCTGGCGGTGGGCCCTCAGCATCACCTTCCGCAGTCCTGCCGCAGGCGTGGGGAGGGGCAGGGGGCAAAAGGAACCCAGAATAGACCCAGGGCTCCTCCAAACTCTCCCAGTCCACCAAAGCCGAGGTGCTGGGGGTGAGGGCTCAGCACACTCACCCACGTCATGGATGAACTGCTCAATCTTGGACTGCATCCCCCAGTAGCGGAACTCCACCTTGCAGAGCTTGTAGGCACACATCAGGGGCCCGCCGGCAGCTGCCTCCAGCCAGTCGTCCCCCAGAGGGCCTCGGCCTGTCTTGGCTGAATGGTAGAGCTTGGGGTCCTCCTCAGGCTTGTATTCACCAGGGGAGATGGGGTCCCGCACGATGTCGATGGTGTCTGCGAGGGGGGATGGCACTGCTCACCCCGCAGCGCTCAGCAAGGGCACGCTGAGGGGCAGCAGGCTCTGCAAAAGGACCTGGCCAGGCTGCAGCGATGCTCCAAGACCAGTGAGATGAGGTTCACCAAGGTCAAGGGCTGGGTCTGGCACGTGGGTCACAACAACCCCATGAAGGCTCCAGGCTGGGGGCAGAATGGGTGCAAAAGGACCTGGAGGGGTTGGTGACAGCAGCTGGAGACGAGCCAGGGTGTGCCCAGGTGGCCAAGGCCACCAGCAGCCTGGTGGGGCCAGCAGGACCAGGGAAGCAATTTTGGCCCCTGCACTGGGCACTGCTGAGGCCACACCTCAAATTCTGGGTTTAGTTTTGGGCCCCTCACTCCAAAAAGGACATTGAGGGGCTGGAGCAGGTCCAGAGAAAGGCAATGGAGTTGGTGAAGGGTCTGGAGAACAGAGCTGGTGAGGAGCAGCTGAGGGAGCTGGGGGTGTTCAGCCTAGAGAAAAGGAGCTTGAGGGGAGACCACCTGGCTCTCTACAGCTCCCTGCAAGGAGGCTGAAGCCAGGTAGGGGTCAACTTATTCTCCTTAGCAAGAAGTGGTAGAACAAGAGGAAATAGCCTCAGGTCACCCCAGGACAGGTTTAGGTTGGACATGAGGAACAATTTCTTGCCCTTGAGGGTTGTTGAGGCCCAGGCTGCCCAGGGCAGTGGTGGAGTCCTCATCTCTGGAATGTTTCAAAGCCCTGGAGAGGTGGTGCTGAGGGCCATGGTTTAGTGGTGCCCTAGCAGTGCTGGGTTAAGGGTTGGACTCCAGGATCTTGAAGGTCTTTTCCAACCCAAATGGTTCCATGATTCCATGACTTAAGATGCCCCTCAGGCACACAAATCTCAGAGGACACACACCCAATTATTTCCCCAGGCCAGTTTCCACCCAACACAGCCCTTAGGAAACACTCTACCCTGTGGCTCTACAACCAACAGCTCCCTTGGGTACACCTGAACACATCCCACCCCTACATGGGGCCTGATCCAGCACAGCATGGCTGTGAGGGGGCAGGGGAGGCAGTGAAGCATGCAGAGATCTGGAGCTGACACACATCTGAGCACTAACCAGGAGGCCTGGCAGCTGATGAGTGGCCCTGGTGACCACGGGGGATGTGGGGGCTGGCACTGAGCACGAGCTGCATAGAGCAGCTTGGTGAGCCCCACCACCTGCGCCCCCCAAACCCCCAGCCCTAAGGGCTCCCCCAAAACCATGATATAGACACAGCAAAACCACCCCCTGACCCAAGAAGAGCCCCTATCCAGATTAAGAGTGTGAGGGCAATATCCCTCTGTTCCCAAAACAGGGGTGGCTCCCCCAAAATTAGAGGCAGAGCTCTTGGATGGCACTCAGGAGAACAGAATCCAACAGATCTTGGGGGTTTGGGGGGGTCCAATCCTGCACAAAACCACCAGCAGTTTGGCTGCTCCAGCTCCTTCCCCAGGCTAGCTGCCTCCCACCCAGTCTAGTGGGGGGGTCCTGAGAAGGTCCTGAGGGGTCCCATGGCACCCCACTGGTCCTCACAGCCTTCTCACAGAGCTTTCCTCAGCCAGCTGTCCCCAGCCCATACCCAGACTCTTGCTGACCTCACATTTATTTGCCTGTGGTCTCTTTCTCCAGCTTGGGGCAAAAAAATACAATAAAAAAAGGGGCGGAAAAAGAACTTTCAAGATTCAAAAAGTGAGGAACCATCACAGGGCAGGAGCTCTGAAGGGAGGTTTGTCCTGTGGTGGGTGAAAAATTCCAAGCACCACAACCCTTCCAAACATTCCCAGGGTGGGAGAGCAGCACCCACAATGCCTAAACTGTGTGGCAGGAGAGGCTGAGAGGACAGCCCATTTGCTCTCTGCATTAGTGTCCCCCCCACTCTGCCAAGGCTACAGAGATGTCCCAAGGCCACCCAAACGCTGCCCAGCCCACGCTGATGGATTGTGCCCGGGCTGGGCTGCAGCGCTGAGGGAAGCACAAGCCCTCCAATCGATGCCCAACGGGCTGGTGGCATCAAGGAGCTGAGACAGGGGCTGTGGTCCCACAGCAGCTCCCAGGAACATTGCTCACATGATGTCTGCTGAGTCTGTCTGAACATCCAGCAGGGCACAGCCATCCCTTCAGCTCACCCTGACAATGATTCCACCGCCCTTTGAAACAGGAGATCGGCTTTCTACCTGTCACTGCCACAGGACACCCAGGGTGACAGCAGAGAGCTAGCCAAGAAAATCCCAGCAGGATCACTGCTGGGGACAGTCCTTCCCTGTCCCCATCCACACAGGAGTCAGAAGCCACCCAAGACACCACGAGCCTGTGGGATGGGACACTGGTGGTGGTGGGGGGGAAAGAAATCCACCAGTGGGCACAGGGCTCTGCCCTGCCTGCCCTCAGTGGTGGCAGGAAGAGGATTTTCGTGCCCCCGGGGCCCAGGCTGCCAGCATCCCAGCCGGACATCCCCAGTGCCACCAGAGCCAATGAGAGAAATAGGTCAGATGAATCATTTCCTCCCAGTGCCTATTTTAGGCCTCCATTTTAAGAAGCAGCGCGTCACACTCTGCACTCCAGCGCCTCAAACAACCGCCAGCAAAGGCAGACTGCAGCAGCCAGGGCCAGACCCACCACTGAAGGAGAGATCCCAACCCCGGGCTCCCAGCTCTGCAGCTCCAGAGCAACGTGGGCCCCCAGGAACGATCTGGAGCAAAGCCCTGAGGAGCAGAAGAAGCAGGGCAAGGGGTGGGAAAATGGGGACAGGCTTTTGCAGCTCCCTCCCTCCTGAGCCAAAATGTTCTGGGTCGGGGGTCTGTGCACACCCAGTTTGGGACTGGGAAAAGAAAACCAGGAGCTGGGACTTGAAAAGAAGAGGGAGCAGGCTGGGACTGGAAAGGAGAGGACTATAAACACAAATAGAAGCAAGTGAAGGAGATGGAGAATGAAATCCAACCCCCCCCCCCCCCCAGATATCTTTAATGGTTTGGCAGTCCTGCCAAGGGAGTGTGCAGGAAGGACTGGGGCAGAAAGATTTGGGCAGGGAAACTGGGGCACAGGCACCCTCCCCTGCTACATTCACCCCATAAATGTCTTCACACCAAAGCCAAGCCCATCACAAACACCAAGCCCCTTTTACGCACTGTGGCACACCCAGGCACCATGTGGGCACCTCAGCAGGCATTGGGTGTTGCCTGGCACCCCAAGCCAAGCCCATCATGGATGTACCCACCCAAAATCCTCTGCCTCTTCTCTGCTGCACTCAGGTTGAAGACGTTGGTGTGCTGGCCAGCGTCTGGCCGGTAGTAGGTCTCGATCTCAATGGAGAACTTCTCCACAAAGGGACAGGTGTACCTGGCAGGAGGGAAAGAGATGGGCACAGGGGTGAGCCTGGTGGCACAGCCAGCCCCACATCCCACCCCCACAGCCCCTGCGGCATCCTACCTGGTGCGGGTGTAGGGATAAGCATTCCAGGACTCCTCTTCCACCTGCAGAGCAGCTTTGGGGAGCAGGGCCCGAAACCAGCTGGGGATGTGGGAGCCCACGTGGTAGATCTTGTGGGTGTACTGGCCGTTGCCACCCGGGCCGTCGGTGTAGGGGCGGTTGGCCAAGATCTCCACCCCGCTGCCCTCGCCACTCGATTCCTCCCGGCTCTTCTTCTGTGGGGAGAGCTGACAGTTGAGCGTGCCCCCCCCAAAACCCTGCAGCTTGGCACCTCACAGCCCCTTGTCCCCACATCCTTACACATCCCAGCCCCACACCTACTCCCAGAATACCCAAGTGGATTCGGTGACCCCCAAACCCACCCAACCCTCACTGACACCCTGCCAATCCCTTGGGGTCAGCCTCAGCCCCCCTGCATTCTCCATGCTCAGCCCCCTGGTATCCTACAACCCTCAGGCTCCATGCTCTGCCCCACAGCCCCCTGCACCCCCAGTGCTCAGCCCCCTGGCTTCCTGCACCCCACAGCCCCCCGCACGCCCCCCAATACCCACCTCCAGAGCCCCCTGCAGCCCTCAGACTCCACATTCGGTCCCTCGCACCTGCAACGCGCAGCCCCACAGCCCCTTGCACTCCCCAGATCCCAACCCCACAGCCCCCTGCGGCGCCCGTACTCAGCCCCGCCAAGCCCCACCTGGATCATGTAGAGCTGAGCCACCTGGTACTCCTCCAGGCTCATGGGCAGCAGGATGTGGTACTCCTTGATGAGCATGGTGGCGGGGGGCAGCACCTGCTGAGGGGGCCGTTAGCCCGGCTCGGCCCGTAGCGGCCCGCTCTAACCTGGCCAGGCCCTGCTCAGCGAGGCCCGGCTCAGTCCAGCTCGGTTCGGCCTGGCCCAATTCGGCTCGGCCCGGCCCGGCCCGGCTCGGCTCGGCTCAGTCCAGTCCGGCCCGCCTCGGCTCGGCCCAGCCCGGTTGGGCCCAGTTTGCCTCGCCTCGGTTCGGTTCGGCTCAGCCCGGCCCGGCCCGCTCCGCTCGCGTTCCCATGGCAACGCGCCCCCTGCCCGCTCGGCTCCGCCCGCCTCGCTTTCGGCTCCGCTCGGCTCCGCTCGGCTCTTTCCGGCTCCACTCGCCCCCGCCGCTGCCTCCCCGCACTCCCGCCCGCCTGCCCACCCAGCGCAACCCCGGCCCCGCCAACCCTGCGCTGCTCCGAACCGGCCCCCCGCCTCGTGACATCACAGCCCGTTCCCACGGTGACAACCGTGACGTAGGGGAAGGGGGGGAGCGGGCAGGGGAGCGTGACGTCAAAGACGGAGAGTCGAGGAGCGCCGCTCCACGGGCACGACGCGGCCGCAGGCACTAATCACTGCCCCCCGCCCCGGGAACGGGCTCTGCCCGCGCCCCGAGATCTCTAAAGGGGGGACTTATTAAAAAAAGCCCATTTTTAAGCATTAAAAAGAGCCTTTCGCTCATCTCTGCACTTCCTGACCCAGGAACACAGCTCCAAGACCAGCCCCCCCAAAGGCGCTGCTCCAAGCTTTTCCACATCCCGGCTCTTCCCCCCTGTACCCCGGACGCTAGCTCCCTCCCCCTGGCAGCGCTCCTTCGAGACCCCTCCATCACCACCGAGACCCTGCTGACCACCTCAGCGCTCCCCCCGCCCCCCCCACCCCCCCGCAGGGAGCAGGCACAATCCCAACCATGTCCTTTTATTTATAAAAACACGCATTTTATAAAGAGCGGAGAGTGCGGGCAGCACGGTGGCCTCCCCCTCCCCGCCGCCAGCGGGGCAGGGACACCGTGGGGGGTGGTCCCGGGGCGGGGCGGGGGTCCCGGGTGACAGCAGCTGTTACGTGCGGGCGTTTCGCTCTGTCTCCGCCAGGCACTCCCTGACGAGCGCCCGGGCGTGGATGATGCCTGTGGGGAGAAGCAAAGGGACACCCCACATCACCCTTCTGACCATCCCCCTGTCCCGCAGAAAGTGGAGACACCCCCGGGCACATAAGACCGGTGGTCACCCGGTGCGTGTCGTGTATCGTCCGTCGAGCCTCCCCTCCATCCCTACCCCGTTTCAGCCGCTCCATGGCACTCTTGCTGCCGGCGTAGGTGGGCCGGATCTCCTTCCCCATCTCCTCGATGACGGAAAGCAGGTCCGTGTAGGTGCTCTGCGAACCCTGAGCCCCGGGGGGCTTCATCGCCTGCGGGACGGGACGGGGAGGGCACGGAGGGGCTGAGAGCTGTTCCCCGCCGCTCCCAGCCTGCCCCGCCACCGGCCGTCCCCACCCCGCTTCTCACCTGCACGTAGCCCATGGACGGCGGCCCGAAGTCATTGAAGAGAGGCCGGAAAGGGGCTGCGGCGCCGGGGACGGAGCCGGAGGGCGACGGGACGCTCGTGGCTGCAGGAAACGGAGCGTTACCGGCCGTATCCACCCCCATTCCCTCCCTTCCCCGGTATTCCCACGGTTACCGGAGGGTGCGCTCACCGGCGGGCGGTGCCCCGGGCCCCGACGGGGCGGGGCTGGCACTAGCGGCTCCGGGGGTAACGGGAGCGGGAGCGATTGGCTTGTAGGACATCCCCGACGGCCGCCCGCCGCTCCCGGCTCCCTGGAGCGCGGCGGGGGTCGGTGAGCGGCCCCCGCGCTCGCCCCGCCGCTTATACCGACGTTTCCCTCCGCTCCTCAGCTCAGCTCAATCTCGCGGAACCCGACCCAGCTCCGCGGAGGCGGCTCCGGCTCGGTTCCGATGCGTAGGACCCACCGCGGCCTACCCTCACCCTGCCCCCCCCACCCCGGCCACCACCGCCGCCGCCGCTCGCCCTGATGACGCCTGCGCGCGCCGACGTCTTGACGTTATCCTGCCGCCGCACGCCGACCTCCTCCCGCCAGCTACCGTGGAGGCGTGCGGCGACACCCCCGCCCTTTTCGCCCCGCCCCTTATACATAACCCAGTCCTGGTCAGCAGCCCCGCCCCTTTCCCCGCGACCCCGCCTCCTTCTCTCTAGCCACGCCCCTTCTCTCTCCTGCCGCCTTGTGCCGTGAGGGGGGCTTCCGCTGCTGCCACCCATGGTACCGGCTGCCCCGAGCCCTGTGTCATCTCTCCCAACATAGGGCTGGTGCTGAGAAGGTGAATTTGGGACCGCAGTTGTCATGTCCCTGTTAAGGGTCTTACTGCTGCCCCACCCAGTACCAGCCCCACCAGCCCCTGTGATCTCCCCTGCACCATGGCCCCCGGGATGGGGAGGTGAGGGGGTGATCCTAGGGGTTCTGACTCCATGCGGGAAGGGCGAGGTGGTGAGGAGGGGGGAGAAACTCCCTGGGCCTGGGGTGCCATGGGGAGACATGGGGGTGAAGTGGTACAGAGTTGGGGGCCAGACAGTGATTGTAGGGGTACTGAGTTGGGGGGACACATGGTGGTTGTCATACCTGGGGAAGGGGATTCACAGTGGTTGTTGTACCCTATGGGGGGGGGACAGCAGTCATTGTACCCAGTGAATAGTTGGCACATACACAAACTGAAAATGATCAGATTCTCTTTAAACTCAACATAAAACCACCTGAAAAGTTCCTCCAGAAAGTTTTTCATTTCAAAAGGGCAAAGACTGAAAAAGTAAACTGGCCCACACCCTCCCCACACTCCATTTCCCACTCCATGGGGTCCAGTAACACTCCATTCCCAGTTTCTCTCCTGGCCAGAGTGCTGGATCCCCGAGCAGGCTCCCCAGTGCTGGGGAGCATCCAGGAGGGCCCCCGCAGCCAAGGGACAATGCTTCACTGGCACTGGGCAGGACCAAGCAGGATCTGAGGTTGGTCAGAGGTGGTAACAGGGCTGGGTGGTGGGTCACACTGGAGGGTCAGCCCTAAATCCCAGCATAGAGGGAGCAGGGGGCCTGGCCTAGAGTGCAGGGGTGGGATTAAGGGAGGCAGAGATGAGCCAATGTTGCTCAGGAGTAGCTGGAGGGACAGGGAGCAGTCAGTGAGTTTGGGGATGAGGTCAAGGTGGGATGGGAGCAGGAGGAGCAAAGATCAGGGCAAGAGTGGGGAGCAGGAGGAGCAAAGATCAGGGCAAGAGTGGCCAAAGCACAGCCGAATCTGTGCCAGAAAGGGGCCCAGCCTCGTCCCATGCTGCTGTTGGACCTTGGTGCATGGCCAAGGGCGAGTGTGAGCACCCCTGGCACTGACCAAGTGAGGACCTTGACCCCAGGGCTTGGGCACCGTGCTGCACTGGCATGGTCTCAGCTAGAGCTGGGCATCTCCTCCGTGTCCCCCTCCTCTTCGTAAGGCACGGCGGGGGCTCAGGTCCCAGCTTGGTTTGGCCACCCTCAGCGTGACATCATCCTCACAAACTCTGCCAGAAGGAGAACGCATAGGGAACATCCCAAATATTCCTGAGGACGTTCCCAGCCCCTTCCCTGATCCCTACCTTCAAAGTCCACCAGGCCATCACCGTTGAGATCCACGTCCTTGAGGATCTCGTCCACCTCCCGGTAATTGAGCTGCTGCCCCAGCAGCTTGCGCATGGCCTCCCGCAGCTCTGCCATGCTGATCTGCCCGTCCCCGTTGGTGTCAAACTGCAGAGCAAACCCCCCAGTCGTGGATGGCCACCCTCAGCCCATGGGCTGGCCCCCACACCCTGCCCCGCATCCCCAGCGCGGAATCACAACAGAACAGTAGGGGTTGAAAGGACCTCAGGAGCTCATCGAGTCCAAACCCCCTGCCGAGGCAGGGTCACCCAGAGCAGGAGACACGAACGCATCTGAGCAGGTCTGGAATGTCTCCAGAGATGGAGACTCCCCCACCTCTCTGGGCAGTGCCCCTCACCTCACGGAAGGCGTCGCGCAGCTCCTTGATGCCGATCATGTCTGCTGTCTCCGCCAGCATCTTGGGGCCCATCAGCTCCACAAAATCGTCAAAATCCACTTTCCCACCAGCTGTGGGAGAAAGCTGTCACCAGACTGGGTGGGCAGGGGTGGTCAAGGCCAGGTCTGGCTGCAGGAGGAGTGCAGAGGGGACCCCCCCCCCTCCCGGCCCCCCATGCCCTGCCACCTACTGATCTGCTGGGACAGCTCAATGAGCTCCATCTCGGTGGGCATGTAGCCCATGGTCCTCATGCACTCGCCCAGGTCCTTGTAGCTGATGTATCCATCCCGGTCCTTGTCGAACTCCCGGAATGCCTGCTTCAGCTCTGGGGGTGACAAGCACAGTGTCACCAACAGCACCCCATCACTGTCACCCACCCAAGACGCCTCCCAACCAGGGCAAAGACTCCCCCCTGTCCCCATCACCAAAGGTCACAGCACCTCACCTTCGATCTCCTCAGGCCTCAGCTCCCGGTCCTGGGAAAAACGGGAAGAGCTGCAGAAGGGATCCTTCTCCCGTGGATCCCCCCCCAGATCCTGCCCTAAATCCCTGGCAGCGTGGTGCCCACTGCAGTGGGCACTCAGGGAGGGGGTGGGCACGTACCAGCTGGGTGATGGCAATGCTCTGCCGCAGGAAGATGCAGGCTGGCCCCACCAGCCCTTGCAGCACTGAGTAGTTCTGCAGTGGGGGGGACTGTGCTGCCTCTGCCCCCTCCTCGGCATCCCCAGCACCGGATGTTATGGGGCCAGAATGTGGCTTCCCGTCCTGCAGACACAACAAGCATCAGCGCTGAGGCAGGAGGGGGGCTAAGCCAGGGGTCCCCCCTTCCTCACCCTCCTCCTACACCCCTCCCACAGAAGGTCTTACCTTCGTGAGCCTCCGCTCAGGGGTCTTGGTGCAGTTGCCCATGGCTGGGGGCTGCCCCAATGCTGCAGGGCATGCCTGGCCCTGGGGGGCCAGCTGGCACAGAGCCCCCCGCCGGGGCGAACCGGGGCCGTGGCCTGAGGCGGGGGGGGGGTGGGGGTGGGGTGTGAAAGCAGCCGTGGCTGCGTGGGGATTTGAGGTTTTTATGGAATATCTGGGGATATGCAGGGCAGCCGGCGGGGGGGCAGCATGCCCGCCGCACGCCTTAATCCTCCGGATTATTCCCTGCTCGGCCGCTCTGTTCCAGATGTGGGAAGCCACCCAGCTGTTCCCCAGCCCCACGGCCTCCCCATGGAGGGCACTCTGGTACCCACCAGCCCTACCGTACAACCGGCCCTCTGCCCCCCACACCCATTACCTGCCCAAAAGTGGGGGGCAGCTGGAGTCCCGTCTCCTCTGCACCCCATTGATGCTGCATGGGTAACACACCACCATGGTTTGGCCGCCCGCGGCTCCCCGAGGTGCCACGGGTGCTGGAGCCCCCCTGTCTCCGACGTCGCAGAGTCAGGCACCAGCGGCGGCCGCCCCATTTACCCGGGCCACAGGGACGGGAGGTGCCCCGGCACGCCGGGGGCACAGGGCTGCCAGTACCCCCGCCGCTGTGGCCCACGGAAGAGGAAGAACATGGTGCCTGCCGCCCAGTCCCACTGCTCACCGCTGAGCCCAGGGGATGGGGAGATGGAGCGGGGACAGGCGGGGGTGGAAACCAGATCCCCTAGGTCCGGTGCTCCCTCGCCAGGGCGAGGCCACCGCTGGAGGTGGGGTGGTTAACGTAGGCCCGCATCGGGAGAAAAGGCCTGGGGCGGGGCAAGCCGGTGTGGCCCCCCCGGGGCGCTGGGGAAGGGTTGAGAATGAAGCGCCCCAGGGGGCATCGAGGGGGGCATCGAGGGGGGCATCAGGGAAGAGCACCGGAGGCCTCCGATTACAGCTCCCGATATCCGAGCCGGGCCGGGGCGCGGGGCACGAGGCAGCGCGGGCGCGGGGCCAGAGTGGCCACGCCCCATCCAGGAGATCACGCCTCCAGCCACGCCCCCACATCACACGGTCACGACCCTGGCTTCGTGGCCACGCCCCTGCGCCGTGATACGTCCTCGTCATAGGGCCACGCCCCCTATACTGCCCCCTATCGCCCGTGAAGCGCTGTTGTGCCTCGCCGCTGGCGTTCGCTGATGACGTCACCACCGGCGCGCCGTTGTGGGGGCGCCTGAAGGTGACGGTGGTCCCGGTGCCGGTGCCCGCCCCCGCCCCGCTATGGCCTCACGACAGCTGCTGGCGCTAAGGCGCCTGCCCGCTGCTTCCTTCTCGGTGAGTGGGGATGAAGCCGGGAGGGAGCGGCGAGGCGATCCGGGAAGGGTTGTGCGGGTGCCGGTGTTACTGGTGCTGAGGCCGTGTGTCCCTGTAGACAGCACCCAAGAAGACGCAGTTCGGGTCGCTGCGGGATGAAGACCGGATCTTCACCAACCTCTATGGGCGTCATGAGTGGCGGTAAGGGGTGGGAGGCTGGGTGGGGAGTAGGGTACGACGCGGCCCAATGTGGCCCGTCCCGGTGCTACCGGCTGTGCCGTGCCCGCAGCCTGCAGGGCGCCCTTCGTCGCGGCGACTGGTACAAGACGAAGGAGATCCTGCTCAAGGGGGTGGACTGGATCCTTGGTGAGATCAAGGCCTCGGGGCTGCGGGGCCGTGGCGGAGCCGGTTTCCCCACCGGCCTCAAGTGGAGCTTCATGAACAAACCCCCGGACGGCAGGTGAGACCCAGACCGGCACCGTTAGCACCATGTCCCCGATCCCAACGGGGAGCGGGCAGCCTTGATGTCGCCCATCACCCCCTTCCCCAGGCCCAAATACCTGGTGGTGAATGCGGACGAGGGGGAGCCAGGCACCTGCAAGGACCGGGAGATCATGCGGCACGACCCCCACAAGCTGGTGGAGGGCTGCCTGGTGGCCGGACGTGCCATGGGCGCCCGCGCCGCCTACATCTACATCCGCGGCGAGTTCTACAACGAGGCCTCCAACCTCCAGGTGAGCAGCAAGAACGAGGTTTGCGTGGGGTGAGACACACCCCCCCCCACCCGGAGTGGAGAGCTCCTAATACCCAGTTTAGGTTGGACATTGGGGAAAAAAGTCTTTGCTGCAAGAGTGGTCAGGTGTCGGCACAGGCTGCCCAGGGAGGTGGTGGAGTCCCCATCCCTGGAGGCGTTCAAGAAAGCTGTGGGCATGGCACTCGGGGACGTGGTTTAATGGCCTGGGTGGTGTTGGACTGGATGATCTTAGAGGGCTTTTCCAACCCAAACCATTCTATGATGTGGTTGTCCCCCCCCCCGCTGCAGGTGGCCATCCAGGAGGCGTACGAGGCCGGGCTGCTGGGGCGCGATGCCTGCGGCTCAGGGTATGCCTTCGATGTCTTCGTGGTGAGGGGAGCTGGGGCTTACATCTGCGGTGAGGAGACAGCGCTGATCGAGTCCATCGAGGGCAAGCAGGGCAAGCCACGCCTGAAGCCTCCCTTCCCTGCTGACGTGGGTATGGCCACGACCCTCTCCTTGGTGGGGTGAGGGTTAATTTCCAGCTGCTGCTTGAGAGCAGGACAAGGTCTCCCTAGGATCAGGCGACAGAGCAAGAGGCAATGGCCTGAAATTGTGCCAGGGCAGGTTTAGGTTGGACATGAGGAACAGTGTCTTGGCTGCAAGAGTGGTGAAGCATTGGAACAGGCTGCCCAGGGAGGTAGTCACCATCCCTGGAGGGGTTCAGGAAACCTGGGGACATGGCACTTGGGGACATGGTTTGATGGCTGTGATGGTGTTGGGTTGATGGTTGGACTGGATGATCTTAGAGGGCTTTCCCAACCCAAACAACTGCATGATTCTACAATGGCAACTAGCCAAAATCATGCCATGATTGAGTATTTTGGGTGGAAGGAACCTTAAAGGTTATCTAGACCAAGTTCCTGCAGCCAGCAGTGACCTGGAATCGTTGAATTGTTTGGGTTGGAAAAGACCTTTAAAATCACTGAGTCCAACCTTCAAGCTAAGACTACTGGGGACACTGTCCACATGCTTCTTGAACACCTCCAAGGATATCCTCAACTAGAGCAGTTTGGTCAGAGCTCCAAAGAACCTGGCCTGCAGTGGTTCCAGGGATGGGGCATCTCCTACCAACCTGGGCAACCTGAGACAGGCTCTCCCCCCGCTCAGTGCAGAGAACCTCTTCCTTCTCTCCAGTCTGAATCTCTCCCTTTTAGTTCCAAACCATCACCCTTTGTCCTGTCACAACAGGCCCTGCTCCAAAGTCTGTCCCCAGCTTTTTCCTCAGACTCTTCAAGTACTGAAAGGCCACCAGAAGGCCTCCCCAGAATGATGGTGACCAGACCAACCTAGTTGTCTGCAAGCCACCCTCCTGCTGCAGGGCCTAGGGAGCCACAGAGAGCTCCTCCTGTGTGACCTGCTTTGGATTCTATGGTCCTGCTCTGGCAGGGGGTTTGGACTGGGATGCTCTGCAGAGGTCCCTTCCAACCCCTGCCGCCCTGTGGCCCAGGTGTCTTTGGCTGTCCCACCACGGTGGCCAACGTGGAGACAGTGTCGGTGGCCCCCACCATCTGCCGGCGGGGGGGCGCCTGGTTCGCCAGCTTCGGGCGGGAGCGCAACTCGGGGACCAAGCTCTTCAACATCTCCGGGCACGTCAACACCCCCTGCACGGTGGAGGAGGAGATGTCGGTGCCGCTGAAGGAGCTCATCGAGAAGCACGCCGGTGAGCACCGCCGGCGGCCTCCGCCGAGCCGCGCCAGCACGGCGCCGCTGGGGCCTGCCTCCCAGCCCCCTGCTGTCTCCTCTTCCTCTCTGGCAGGAGGTGTCCGTGGGGGTTGGGACAACCTGCTGGCCGTCATCCCCGGGGGTTCCTCCACGCCGCTGCTGCCCAAGTCGGTGTGCGAGACGGTGCTGATGGACTTCGACTCCCTGGTGCAGGCCCAGAGCGGGCTCGGCACGGCTGCCGTCATCGTCATGGACAAATCGGTAAGGGGGCCTTGGAGCCTCTGCACTGGGCCCCCCGGTGCCCTGGGGGGGTTCCTCCTCACCTTCATCACTCTCTTCTCCCTCCCCAGACCGACATCGTTAAAGCCATCGCTCGCCTCATCGAGTTCTACAAGCACGAGAGCTGCGGGCAGTGCACCCCCTGCCGGGAAGGTGAGCAGGGAGTGGGGCTGGGTGTAGGGGGAGGCTGTGAGCTGAGCTTTTGGGGGGTCAAGGAGGCAGATCAAGGATCCTTGATAAACATCAGTGGGCTCCTCTTGCTGCTGGAGATGGCTAGGGGAATGAAATGGTGGGAAGAGACTGCTGGGCACCTCAGGATTCCACTTGCCCCTGGAATGGGGGATGTCCGTGAAGCAGGGATCAGCCCTGAGACTGGGGGGATCTCCCCGAGGTCTGGATACCTCTGATGCTGCCTTTCCATGAGGCTGCACATCCCCTCGCTGGCACTGGTGCTGGTGGTGGTTGTGGGGCAGTGCATCCCATGCTGGGAAGGGGAGCATGGAGCCAGCTGTGGGCAGGGTGCAATGGGGGTGCTGTGGGGCATGGTTTGGGGCTGGAAGGGGGTGGTTGGGGGGAGGGGGGGTGGTCACACCATGGGTCCCCTCACAGCTTGGCCACCCCCACAGGTGTTGACTGGATGAACAAGGTGATGGCACGGTTCGTGCAGGGCAACGCGCAGGTGGCCGAGATCGACGCCCTGTGGGAGATCAGCAAGCAGATTGAGGGCCACACCATCTGTGCCCTGGGTGATGGGGCAGCCTGGCCCGTGCAGGTGAGAGGTGGTGGTGGTGGGATCTGGAGGGGGTTCCAACAACCTTTTTCCCCCTTATCCCATCTCCTTTGCTCTCCCTGCAGGGTCTCATCCGCCACTTCCGGCCTGAGCTGGAGGAGAGGATGCGGCGCTACGGTGAAGCCAAAGCTCGAGCAGCATCGGCGTAAGGTGGTGCCCCTGCCCCTGGTAGGGGCTTTTTGGGGTGTCACTGGGGACTTCTGGCAGCAGTTTGTGGGGTCCTCAATAAACATCGCTGCCCTTATGGGCTCCTCTCTCTGCTGGAGCTGCCTGTGGGCATGAAATGGGGGGAAGGGGCTGCTGGGGGGGGGTAGGGGGGCCTCTGGGTTCTGCTCTCCAGGAACTGGGGGATCTCCAAGAATTGGGGGAAAACCCATGGATTGGGGGATCTCCAGGAATCAGGGAGATCCCTAGGGATCAGGGGGAATCAGCCTCAGGGTCTGGATACCCCACCCCCAAGAGGAGATGCTGGCTTTCCATGAGGCTCCACATCCTCTCTTTGGGACTGGTGGTGGTTGTGAGGCAGCACCAAGCAACCACAGTGCTACACAGCCATGTGTCCCTCCATGGGGGCACCGGTACAGGGGCCTGGACTGGTGCCAGGAGGGGACAGCTGTCACATCCCCAGTGCCCACAGTGCTGGCACCGAGAGCCAGCCATGTGCAGGACTTGGAAGCCATGGCAGAAGTCGTTTCAAACATGGCTTTTTACTAAGTCACAGCCTGTGACATCATCACCACCCATGGGTGCAGCTGGCATTGGCTTCCTGGCGTGTGCAGTGACAGTCACCCAAAAGAAGGGGGGCAGGAGAAGGTGGCAGGAAAAAGGGGGCCAGAAGAAGGTGGCAGGAAAAAGGGGGCCAGAAGAAGGTGGCCACCCCCAGCACGGGAACAGCTCCACCTGCACACTTTCCCCCTGGTCACCCAGGGCTCCCCTGTCCCCTCCGTGTCAGGCTGTGGCGCCCTCTCGTGGCCGCGGCGCTCGCTGCGGGACGAAGGTCTTCCTGCGGTAGCGGTGAGGGGCCAGCAGCTCCAGGGTGAGCTCGGTGATGATGGCTGTCAGCCCCCACACCTTGTGAGGGCCGTTGAGGAAGACGGGCAGGGTGTAGCCGTAGCGGCCGCTGGAGCCGCGGAAGTGAGTGTAGCCCTGGTTCTCCTCACGTAGCAGGTGGGCCAAGGGTAGGGTGAAGATCTCCTCCACCTGCTGGCACAGGTGGTAAGGGGGGGTGACAAAGCCCCCCCCCCCCCCCGGCTGTGGCATTGCTGCTCCCACCAAGGAAAGGGCTGCTGGCCCCAGGCCAATGTGGTGTCACCCACCTCAGCTGGGTTGGGGGCCAGCGTCAAGTCCTCCAGTGGCCCCAGGTTGGCCACGACGGGAGCCACGCTCAGGCCATGCTGGAAGGTGTGTCAGAAAGGGACAGAGGGTGACAACTCCCCAGCCCCAAAGTGCCACCTGCTTGTATTGGCACCCTGTGCCTCACTGGGGTACTGATTTGTCACTCAGCACCACCCCTGTCTGCAGCCAGTGTTTCTTGTCACCTCAAATCCCTGTCATCTGTATCACTGTCACCCCAAACCCCTGTCACCTGTGTCCTTACCACCCCAAACCCCTGTCACCTGTGTCCTTACCACCCCAAACCCCTGTCACCTGTGTCCTTATCACCTCAAATCCCTGTCATCTGTGTCACTGTCACCCCAAACCCCTGTCACCTGTGTCCTTATCACCTCAAACCCCTGTCATCTGTGTCACTGTCACCCCAAACCCCTGTCTCCTGTGTCCTTATCACCTCAAACCCCTGTCATCTGTGTCACTGTCACCCCAAACCCCTGTCTCCTGTGTCCTTACCACCTCAAATCCCTGTCATCTGTGTCACTGTCACCCCAAACCCCTGTCACCTGTGTCCTTACCACCTCAAATCCCTGTGATCTGTGTCACTGTCACCCAAACCCCTGTCACCTGTGTCCTTACCACCTCTAACCCCTGTGATCTGTGTCACTGTCACCCAAACCCGTCACCCAAACCCCTGTCACCTGTGTCCTTACCACCTCTAACCCGTGATCTGTCACTGTCACCCCAAACCCCTGTCACCTGTCTCTTTCACCCCAAACCCCTGTCACCTGTGTCCTTGTTGCCCTAAACTCACCACCCATATCTCTATCACCTCAAACCCAGTGCCTGTCATCTTGAACCCTCATGTCCCCATCATCCCAAACCTTGTGTCCCTGTTGCTCTGAACCTGTCACCCATGTTCCTAGCACCCAGACCCTGTTACCTGTGTCCTTGTCCCCCCAAACCGTTCTGTAACCTTACTGGCCTGAACCCCTCACCCATGTCCATGTCACCTTTATCCCTGTCACACCAAACCCTTGCCACCCCTATCCCTATCACCTTTGTCCCTGTCACACCAAACCCTTGTCACCCCTGTCCCCATTACTCTGAACGCTTGTCACCCATCTCCCTGCCCCCCTCCCCTCGTGTCCTTGTCACCCCACGCTGTCCTTGCCGTCTCCTCCGCCCTCCCTGTCCTTGTCACCCGGTGCGTGCCCCCCCGCAGCTGGTGCCCGGTACCCGGTCTGGCAGTGTCCGCAGCTGTCCCCAGACGCTCCTTGGCCCCAGTTCCAGCCCCAGCTCCTCCCGCGTCTCCCGCAGCGCCGTGGCCAC
The DNA here is from genome assembly GCF_026170545.1 of Melanerpes formicivorus. Lineage (NCBI taxonomy): Eukaryota > Metazoa > Chordata > Aves > Piciformes > Picidae > Melanerpes > Melanerpes formicivorus. The sequence goes on along the minus strand of NW_027142368.1, from coordinate 12,779,172 downwards.
CTCGTCACCGTCCGCCGGGTCCCGCCGGCCCCCGGGGAAGCTGCCAAAGGGAACGGAACCGATCACAGCGGGGAGACCCCCGACCCACCCCTTCCCACCCTGTCCCCGTGCGTGACGTCAGCGACATCTACCTGACGTCACCGCTGTGGGGCCCGCCCAGGCGGCGGGACCGTAGCGTGTAGAGCAAGGCAGGGCGGCCCCGCACCGAGCACAGCGGCACCAGCACCGCCGCCGCCGCCGCCGGGCCTCCCCCGCCCCGCCGGGCCCCCGCCGCCAGCCGCGCCCGGCACCGCTGCTCGCTGCCGCCGCTCAGCAGCTCCCGCTCCCCCCCGGCCCCCTCCGCTCCCTGCTTCGACATGGCAGCAGCACCGGCGGGACGGAACGAGGGACAAGGGGGAGGGACCGGAGGGAGGGGACCGGCCGCCCTCCCCCGGTGCCGCCTCCTCGGGGTCCGCCCCCTTCTCGGTGCTGCGGGGTTTAGGTAGGGAGCGCGGAGCGGTCTCGGTGCTGTGTGGGGAACGGCCGCACCGGGTGTAGAACAACCTCTGCCAGCTATGGAACGTCTGCCAGCAGGCACAGAACCACCTCTTCCGGGCGTGCAGCAACCTCTTCCGGGCGTGGAACGGCCCCACCGGGCGTGGAACGGCCCCACGGGGCGTGGAACGGCCTCATTGTTGGGTGTGCAGCCCCCCCTCTTGCCCAGTGTGCAGCCCTTCACCCAGCTTTGCAACCCCCCTCCTGTGCAAGCGCCCCTGCCAGCCGTGTGATCCTCCCCAGAGGTGTGCAGCACCCCTGCCAGATGTGTGACCCTTTCAGTGGATGTGCAAGCTCTCCACCCAGCTGTGCAGCCCTTCCCCCTGTGCAGTCCCTTTTCCAGCTGTGCAAACATCCCAAGCTGTACAACTCCTCCCCCCCCCCACCACCACCCTCTTTCCACAGCCACCGCCCCTGTCCCCACCACCAGCGATGTGTCCCCCTCAGAGCTGTGACACCACCAATGGTGGGAACCAGCCCAACATCTGCCCTCACAGCTAAAGCCCCAAGAGGGAGGAAAGGAGAGGAAACTGAGGCACAAGATGCAGGCAGTGGTCACTGTGGGGACAGGAGGGATGTGACAGTGTTTTGTGGGGCTGATGCAGCTGGGGACAAAAGGGTTGAGGACAGAGGTGCATTAGGGATAACAGGGACAGTGCTCCAGGGGTTGGATCATGGAGGCAGTGCTGGAGATGGTCAGTCGATGGAGTGGTGTGGGTGACAAGACTGAGGGATGTGATCTAGCCAGAGGGACCTGGACAGGCTGGAGAAGTGGGCTCAGGAGAACCTCATGAGGGTCAATAAGGCAAAGCACAAGGTCCTGCACCTGGGTCAGGGCAATCCTGGATATCAACCCAGGCTGGGGGATGATTGAGAGCAGCCCTGCAGAGGACTTGGGGGTGCAGGTGGGTGAGGAGCTGGGCAGGAGCCAGCAGTGGGCACTTGCAGCCCAGAAGGCCAATGGCAGCCTGGGCTGCATCTAAAGCAGCGTGGCCAGAGGTGGAGAGAGGGGATCCTGCCCCTCTGCTATGTGCTGGAGGATTGTGTCCAGCTCTGTGGGCCCCAGCACAAGGACCTGGACCTGCTGGAGAGGGTCCAGAGGAGGCCATGAGGATGATCAGAGGGCTGGGAGCACCTCCCCTATGGGAACAGGCTGGGAGAGTTGGGGCTCTTCAGCCTGGAGAAAGCTCCAGGGAGACCTTGGAGCAGCCTTGCAATATCTGAAGGGGACCTACAGGAAGGCTGGGGAGGGACTGTTCAGAAGGGCCTGGGGGAAGAGGATGAAGAGCAATGGTTTGAAACCAGAGCAGGGGAGACTGAGGTTGGACATCAGGAGGAAGTCCTTCACGGTGAGGGTGGTGAGGCACTGGAAGAGGTCACCCAGAGATGTGGTGGAGACCCCAACACCAGTGTCATTCAGAGTCAAATTTGGTAGGGCCCTGAACAACCCACTCTGGTTGGAGATGTCCCTGCTGCCTGCAGGGGGGTTGCACAGGACAGCCTCCAACGGCCCCCTCCAAGCCAAACCAGTCTGGGATTCTGTGATTCCACAGGATCAGTCCCACCCCATCCAGTCCAGGAAGGCCCCAGCCCCATGACAGACACTCTCAGACGTCCACCTTCACCTCTCAGCATGAAATGATTTAAAAAACTGTAGTAGAAATCACCACACTCATGATTCTCTGCTTCTGGAGCCCTGCAGTGGCTTCATGATTCCCATCCCAGCTCCACCTTCAGCGGAACCTCCTCTCTTCCCACACGTATCGCTTCCCCGTGGGCACCTTGCGGAAAAACAGGCTGTTCCCTCTGCTCATGTTGCCCTGGCAAGGAGAGGAGGACCAGCACTGGTGAGTCACAGCTGCCCCAAGCCCCAGCATGGCCCCAGCAGGGCTCCCACCCAGCTCTTTTCCAAGGCATTCCAGCGCTTCCCAGCCCCAGCCACTCACCTCCCTGTGCAGCTGGCTCCAGCAGTCCAGCCAGGAGGAGTAGGTGGGTGCATAAGGAAGGAGACCCCCAGCCAGCCTAGGGAAGGGAGAGGAGATCCACAGGGAATTATTGCATAGAATCATGGAAGAGACCTCCAAGGTCATAAGAGTGCAACCCTCAACCCAGCACTGCCAGGGCACCACCAAGCCATGGCCCTCAGCACCACAGCTCCAGGGCTCTGAAACCCCTCTAGGGCTGGGGACTCCACCACTGCCCTGGGCAGCCTGGGCCAGGCCTTGACAACCACCAAGGGCAACAAATTGTTCCTCATGTCCAACCTAAACCTCCCCTGGGGCAACTTGAGGCCATTTCCTCTTGTCCTATCACTTGCTCCCTGGGAGAAGAGACCAACCCCAACCTGGCTCCAGCCTCCTTTCAGGGAACTGGAGAGAACCAGCAGATCTCCCTTCCTTTTCTCCATGCTCAATGACCCCAGCTCCCTCAGCTGCTCCTCCCCAGCCCTGCTCTCCAGGCCCTTCCCCAGCTTTGTTGCCCTTCTCTGTCCCTGCTCCAGCCCCTCAATGTCCTTCTTAGAGTGAGAGGCCCAAACCTGAACCCAGGATTCCAGGTGTGGCCTCAGCAGGGCACAGTCCAGGGGGACAATCCCTGTCCCAGTCCTTTTGGCCACTTCCACCCAGGACTCATCCCCTCTGCAGCTCCACTGAACCCCAATGTGGCCCTTCCAAGGCCATGCTGCCACCACCACCACCCACACACTCTCAACAAAAGACCTAAGCCCAGAGTGGATTTGAAAACCCTGTGCCACACAGGAGCCTGGTGAAGGCAGCTTCAGGAGCTGATGTGGTGTGGAGGGACAGGGCTGCCACCCACACCAGCCCCAGCAAAGCAGGGAGGAAGAGGAGGAGGTCGTGACACTCACCCACAGTTATTGACAGCCATCAGGTTGGAGACCAGCACAAAGGGGTAAGTCAGCATGCTAGCAAAGAACTGTGGAGAAGAGCAGGGTTAGGTGGGCAGTGAACCCCCACAGGGATCCCCAAAAGACCCCCAGGGACATCCCATCTCCTTCAGGCTCCATGGAGGCAAGGTCATGGCTGTGAGCCCACAGGGTGCAGCGCTCCTTCCCCTGTGGGTTGATCCCTCTGGAGCCTTGGGCAGCACCCAGCCCCTCAGAACAGGCAGGATTATGGGGCACACAGAGATTCCCAAAGGAAAAAGGAGTCAATTCCCTTCCCCCTCCCCATGAGGGACAACAGGTCCCACACACAGGTGCACCCACACCCACGGGTGTCCTTACCCCAGTGACTGCCTGTGAGTAGCTCTTCATCTCAGTCATGGTTGAGACCTGCAGGAGGACCAAAACCACCTTCAACCCTGAGGCTTCCAGCTTGGTGCCGTCCCCTGAGCCCTCCCCTGAGCCCTCCCCCTCCCTCACCACAGCCTCTGTGCCACCCCTACACCCCCACCAGGTGCCCCCCCAAGCCCCTACCCCGTTCTCCAGGGCGTATGTGTTGATGAGGTAGGCCAGCATGTTGCAGAGCCAGAGGGAGAGGATGTCCCCCAGGAGCCGCGGGATCAGGCCGCTGCAAGAGAGGAGGCAGAGCGAAGGTGAGCTGGAGGCAGAGCTGCATCTGGAGCCAGCCATGCAGGGAACCAGAGAGCAGCTGGCTGGGAATGGAAGGGGACAGCCAGCTGGGAGAGAGAGGGAGCAGCTGGTTGGGAATGGAAGGGGACAGCCAGCTGGGAGAGAGAGGGAGCAGCTGGTTGGGAATGGAAGGGGACAGCCAGCTGGGAGAGAGACAGAGCAGCTGGTTGGGAATGGAAGGGGACAGCCAGCTGGGAGAGAGACAGAGCAGCTGGTTGGGAATGGAAGGGGACAGCCAGCTGGGAGAGAGACAGAGCAGCTGGTTGGGAATGGAAGGGGACAGCCAGCTGGGAGAGAGACAGAGCAGCTGGTTGGGAATGGAAGGGGACAGCCAGCTGGGAGAGAGACAGAGCAGCTGGTTGGGAATGGAAGGGGACAGCCAGCTGGGAGACAGAGCAGCTGGTTGGGAATGGAAGGGGACAGCCAGCTGGGAGAGAGAGGGAGCAGCTGGTTGGGAATGGAAGGGGACAGCCAGCTGGGAGAGAGAGGGAGCAGCTGGTTGGGAATGGAAGGGGACAGCCAGCTGGGAGAGAGACAGAGCAGCTGGTTGGGAATGGAAGGGGACAGCCAGCTGGGAGAGAGACAGAGCAGCTGGTTGGGAATGGAAGGGGACAGCCAGCTGGGAGACAGAGCAGCTGGTTGGGAATGGAAGGGGACAGCCAGCCGGGAGTGGGAGGGAGCCACCGGTCTCTCCATGGGCAGGGTGTTCCCAGAGGACATGGGTGCTGAGGGGAGCTGCTAAAAGGACCCAAACCACCCCCAACTGGTGCTCCTAGCAAGAGTTCCTCTCCATCTTCACCCTGGTTTAATGTGCTCAGGCACTGGATGTCACCCATCCAAGGCAGGGCTGGTGGCTAGGAGGTGGGGGCTTGCTAGATCCACACTAGGGAGTTCCTTCAGAAGGGCAGAAGAGAGGAACTGTGCACCCCAGGAGGACAGGGCTGAGTGGTTCCTTAGCCAGATGAGCCAGCAGGGCAGAGCTGCAGGCTGTGGCTTTTGGGGAGACTCCACTGTGCCCCCAGCCCCCCCAGAGACCCCCTGAGGCCATCAGCACTCACGCAAAGAATCCCAGGATGCCTTCTTCTCGGTAAATCGTGGTGAAGGCGCTTAGTGTCCCACTGGCCAGGGAGGAAGAGCAGAGTGCTGTGGTCAGAGAGCATCCCACAGGCAGGAAGCACCCCCCTCCCCGGCCCCAGCAGTCCTGGACCCAGCACAGCACCCTGGGAGCCCCAACAGCACCCCCAAAGCCCAGCACCTCCATACCTGTACTTGGTCTCTCGGCCAATGAACTGCACCATGCAGCGCAGGGTGATCACTGCAGGCAGAGACAAAGCAGCGTGGGGGTCAGGGTGGGGGGCACAGGGACACCCCAGGGTGACAGATGCCAGTCACCTGGGTCACCAGGCCTGTGCACCAGTTACAGGAGCAAGAGGGGCACATACCATGAAAGGGGTGGGTGATGAGGGTGGCAGCAGAACGAGCGACCATCTCTCTGGAGGTCTGGGGGAGAAAGGAAGCATCAGGGGGAGCAGGTGACAGGGGCATGGGTTGTGCCAAGCCCCTCTTCACCCCAGCACACCCAGCACCCTCCTCTTCCTCCTCCTCACCTCCTTGAGGACCTGCTCCAGTGAGGACACAGGCTCCTTCTTGCTGGCTCCTGGCTGGAAAGGGAAAGAGGCATCAGGGAGGGAAGAGCACCCCCAGAACGCACCTCTGGCTCCATCCCCACCACCCTGGAAAGGATCTGTTGTCCCCCCCCAGTGTGGGCTCAGCAGTCACCCAGCCCCACCACAGACACCTGAGTCCTGTGGTTCCCCCTGGGGCAGCACTTCATGCTGGGATGCTGCTTCCCACAGCCATGGGGAAGGAGGAAGAGAGGGAAAGAGGGAGACAGAGAAGAAGAGCTGAAAGGGGAGAGGAAGGGAAAGAAATGAGAGAGGTGAAACGGGAGAGGAACAGAGAAAGGAAGCAAAAGAAGGGAGAAGAATGGAAAGTAATGGAGAGATGGAGGAAAACAAGGGAGAGACGGGGGTGAGGGGAGAGAGAAGGGAGAAAGAGTGGCAGGGAGAGAGAAGGGAGAAAGAGTGGCAGGGAGAGAGAAGGGAGAAAGAGTGGCAGGGAGAGAGAAGGGAGAAAGAGTGGCAGGGAGAGAGAAGGGAGAAAGAGTGGCAGGGAGAGAGAAGGGAGAAAGAGTGGCAGGGAGAGAGAAGGGAGAAAGAGTGGCAGGGAGAGAGAAGGGAGAAAGAGTGGCAGGGAGAGAGAAGGGAGAAAGAGTGGCAGGGAGAGAGAAGGGAGAAAGAGTGGCAGGGAGAGAGAAGAGAGAAAGAGTGGCAGGGAGAGAGAAGAGAGAAAGAGTGGCAGGGAGAGAGAAGAGAGAAAGAGTGGCAGGGAGAGAGAAGAGAGAAAGAGTGGCAGGGAGAGAGAAGAGAGAAAGAGTGGCAGGGAGAGAGAAGAGAGAAAGAGTGGCAGGGAGAGAGAAGAGAGAAAGAGTGGCAGGGAGAGAGAAGAGAGAAAGAGTGGCAGGGAGAGAGAAGAGAGAAAGAGTGGCAGGGAGAGAGAAGAGAGAAAGAGTGGCAGGGAGAGAGAAGAGAGAAAGAGTGGCAGGGAGAGAGAAGAGAGAAAGAGTGGCAGGGAGAGAGAAGAGAGAAAGAGTGGCAGGGAGAGAGAAGAGAGAAAGAGTGGCAGGGAGAGAGAAGAGAGAAAGAGTGGCAGGGAGAGAGAAGAGAGAAAGAGTGGCAGGGAGAGAGAAGAGAGAAAGAGTGGCAGGGAGAGAGAAGAGAGAAAGAGTGGCAGGGAGAGAGAAGAGAGAAAGAGTGGCAGGGAGAGAGAAGAGAGAAAGAGTGGCAGGGAGAGAGAAGAGAGAAAGAGTGGCAGGGAGAGAGAAGAGAGAAAGAGTGGCAGGGAGAGAGAAGAGAGAAAGAGTGGCAGGGAGAGAGAAGAGAGAAAGAGTGGCAGGGAGAGAGAAGAGAGAAAGAGTGGCAGGGAGAGAGAAGAGAGAAAGAGTGGCAGGGAGAGAGAAGAGAGAAAGAGTGGCAGGGAGAGAGAAGAGAGAAAGAGTGGCAGGGAGAGAGAAGGGAAAGAGTGGAAGGGAGGACTCCCTGGAGCGTGGTCTCACACTCACCTCAGCCTGCTCAGCATCCTGGTACCTCTGGAGAGGAAAGGGAAGGGTTAGAGCAGCCAGGGGAGACAAGGGAGGCCCTGCCGGTGCCAGAGCAGCCAGACACAGGGTGCCCAGGTCCGCAGCTGCTGGTGGCAAAGCCCTGCCAGGGCCAGCAGCGCCGTGAGCCCTGCCCCGCCCCGGTACCTGCAGCACTTTGCTGTGCACGACGGTGCCGATGGCGCTGGAGCAGAGCCGAGGGGTGAGGCCCTTGAAGAGTCCTGCTCTCCCATCGACCTTCACGATGTGCTTGGCTGGGGACAGCGGGGACCTGTCACGCCCGGCGGGACCCTCGCCCACCCCCCCGGAAGCGGGGACCCCCCGGTAGGGCGGTGGGACCGCGGGGGAAGCAGCTCACCGTAAGCGAAGAGCCCGGGCAGTTGGTAGATCTGGCGCCCGAAGATGTTCCTGCCCAGGGTAGGAGGCAGCGGCTCGTAGCCCACCTACGGCGGGGACAAGCAGCCTGCAGCCGGTACCGGGGCCGGGAACCCGCCCTCGAGCCCGCTGGTAAGGGGCCCGGCAGCCCCCCGTGAGCACCCCGCTTCCACTCCTCCACCTACGGCAGGGACAGGCAACCTGCAGCCCCTTCCGGGCGCAGTAACGTCCCCGGGGCTGCCCCGCAGCGGCGGGCGGCCTACAGCCAGCGCCGGGGCCGGTAACCCTCCCCCAGCTCCCCGTTAACGGGCCCGGTAGCCCCACCCCGGACCCGAAGCTCCGCGTTTCCAGCCCCTCCGCCGACGGCAGGGACACACAGCCTGCCTGCGGTGCCGGTGCCGGTGCGCGCCCCCGGCCTCCTCTGCTTGGCGGCCGGTCCCGGCGCCTCCTTACCTGCACCAGCACCTTCACGTACATGAGGGGCTGCGAGAGCACGGTGAGCCCCGAGCCCAGCAGCACCTGCGAGGCCGCGTCCGCCATGGTGCCGCCCCGGCGTCACGGCCCAGAAGGACACCGCCGCCGCCGCCGCCGCCGCCGCTTCCGCTTCCGCCCGGCCCCCGGCACTTCCGGCAGCGCTCACGGCGCGGGGGGGCTCGCCGCATGGGAACCGAGCGGGAGGTGGCACCCTGGGAACCGGGCCCGAGGAGGGGCTGAAGGGAGAGCAGGGAGCGAGGGGAAGGCAGGGAGCGAGCGGAGAGCAGAGCAGGGGCTGAGGGCAGAGGGGGAGAGCAGGGGCTGAGGGCAGGGGCTGCAAGGGGGAGCAGAGCAGGGGCTGCAAGGGGAGAGCAGGGGCTGCAAGGGGAGAGCAGGGGCTGCAAGGGGGAGCAGAGCAGGGGCTGCAAGGGGAGAGCAGGGGCTGCAAGGGAGAGCAGGGGCTGCAAGGGCAGAGCAGGGGCTGCAAGGGCAGAGCAGGGGCTGCAAGGGCAGAGCAGGGGCTGCAGGGCAGAGCAGGGGCTGCAAAGGAGAGCAGGGGCTGCAAGGGAGAGCAGGGGCTGCAAGGGGAGAGCAGGGGCTGCAAGGGCAGAGCAGGGGCTGCAAGGGCAGAGCAGGGGCTGCAAGGGCAGAGCAGGGGCTGCAAAGGAGAGCAGGGGCTGCAAGGGAGAGCAGGGGCTGCAAGGGAGAGCAGGGGCTGCAAGGGCAGAGCAGGGGCTGCAAGGGCAGAGCAGGGGCTGCAAAGGAGAGCAGGGGCTGCAAAGGAGAGCAGGGGCTGCAAGGGAGAGCAGGGGCTGCAAGGGAGAGCAGGGGCTGCAAGGGCAGAGCAGGGGCTGCAAGGGAGAGCAGGGGCTGCAAGGGGAGAGCAGGGGCTGCAAGGCAGAGCAGGGGCTGCGAGCAGGGGCTGGAAGGGCGAGCAGGGGCTGAGGGCAGGGGGCCAGGGCCTGAGTGACCACACTGGCAGTGGGACCTGAGGTGATACCATGGCAAGGAAGTGAAATCATGGCGAGGAGGCTTTGGTGACATCATGGTGACAGGGCCTGAGGTAGCAGTGGGACACTATGGCAAGGAGGCCTGAGCTGGTGTGATGGTGGCAGGCTCTGGTGCTGGCCAGCGTGGCTGGGCTCCAAGGAGGAGCCTGATGGGGACAGCACAAGGACACCGGTGTCACCACACAAAGCCATGGCACCGCCTTTAATCATGGGCACAGGCGCAGCAGCGTGGGGCCCTGGGTCGCGCTGCTGCCTTGCCCGGGGTGGTGAGGCGGGGACGTGCCCTGTGCCAGCAGGCAGCACCCTGCTGCCCACCCTGCTGCCCTCCCTGCTGCCCTCCCTGCTGCCCACCCTGCCCTGCTTGGGCTGCCGGTGCTGCGTCCCGGGAGCCGTCACCGGGGTGGCAGGCGCTCGGCGGAGGCTGGCGCTGTGACGTGGTGCCGGTGCCACCAGCCGGCTGAGACCTTGCCCTGGCGGTGTGCTGGCCACGTCCTGCTCCAGCTGCGCTGGGAAGGGTGGCCCTGGAGGTGGCTCTGGGCTCCTCTCCCACGGCGCTGCCTCTTCGCAGGGCACTGGGCAGAGCTGGCTGCTGGCAGGGCCTAGAGGTCCTCGGCCTGGCCTGGTGGGTGACAGGAGAAGGGTTAGAGCCTCTTGGCTCCCTGGTGGAGCAGCAGTGGGGACAAGTGTCCCTGCAGGACCGTCCCCTGGGGTGGGCCATGCGCTGGGCCCAGGCTCACGGGGATGCTGGCACGGTGCCGGTAGCTGCTGCTTGCCCGGTGCCGGTAGCTGCTGCTTGCCCGGTGCAGGGCAGTCCTCGCTCTCCGGCTCTGCAGCCGCCTCCTCCTCTGTGGCTCCACCTGTGCCAGGTGACAAAGTGGAGCTGGGACATCTGCACCCCACAACATTTCTCTGGAGCTTTGTCCCTCACCTGCCAAAAGCTGCAGAGCCCAGGAACTCACCAGCTCCTCCAGGCTGTGGGGACGAGCTGGGGGCCCGTCAGACACGGAGCTGTCAGAGCCACTGGTGCTGCGTGGGGGGAACATGATCACCTACAGCCCCCACACTGCCAGGGGGCTTGGTGGGACAGGGTGACCTGGATGTACCTAGACTCAAGCTCTGAAGTGGGGACATCACTCCAGCCACCACCAGATCCTGGCTCTCGGCCCAGCCGCTGCCACAGCAGCGTCTCCACCTCAGACAAGCACTGCTGGAGCTGTGGGATGGAGCCACTGTCACCACAGCCCCTCTGTGGCACTAGCAACGTGGGGGACATGGTGGCTGCAAGCTCACCTTGGCAGGGTCGGGGTCACAGAAGTCAAGCAGAGTGTCACAGAGGTGGTAGCCCAGTGACTTGAGGTCCTGCACGGTGAAGTGTGAGCTCCTTCCACCTGGAGGGGACAAGGGACAACAAAATAAGCAGCTGATTGCCACCCTGGGACCCACCCAGCACTGCTACAGAACCACAGAATGCTCGAGTCCTCATCCAACCTGACGTTCACCACCCCCAGGAAGGGGGCATCCACGACCTCCCTGGGCAACCTGTTCCACTGTCCAGTTCCTATCACCCCCTGTCCGTGCTGGCCTCTCACCCATGGTGGAGCCGCTGAAAGCCACCTCCATGGTGTAGCTGTTGGTGATCCCCAGGTGCCACATCACCACCCTGCCTGTCCCTGCTTTGCTCTTCTGCACCTTGAATTTGCAGCTGGGGAAGCAGAACTGGGGCGGGCCGTGGGGTCAGGACGGGGCGGGGGTTGTGCCCTCTCCCCAGCCCTGTGGAGGCACCGCGGTGGCACGGCGGGAAGCGGCACGGCAGCCGCGTTCCCCTGTGTCACCACCTGGTGTCGCTGTAGCGCTGCGTCCCACCTTGTCGGGGGCGTTCTTGCTCAGCATCAAGGGGAAGAGGCGTTGGCACAGCCGTGCCCCGCTGCCACCCTCACAGCCGTACATGAAGACGTTGTTCTTCCGGCTGTGCCCGTGGAAGTCACAGTACAGCACCACCTCCCGTTCCGCCAGCACCCTGTGCCCAGCAGTATCCATCCACCAGTGCCATGATGGGACTGGCACCGTCTTGCTGGCTCTTTGTGCTCCCCACCTCACCTCTAAACCGTGCCAACCCACGCTAATGGCAATGCTTTCTCCCACGGGGGTTCTGCTTTCCCACCAGCATCCAAAACCTGGTCCCCAGAGGTGTCCCACTCAACCCTTGGGTGCTCTCAGGGTGGGGGAAACAGGTCCTGCTGGCACCCACCTTGGCTTTCCCCCTCCTCGGAAGTCACAGCACAGCACCGCCGCCCGCTCTGCCAGCACCCTGCACCCACCAGGATCCATCCACCGGCACCAGGGTGAGACTGGCACCATCCCACCAGCTCCTTGCGACCCCCACCTCACCTCTCAACCATGGCCCGCAGGTGCCAGACGCCAGGGAAGGAGCCGCGGAGCGCTGTCCCGTAAGCCCTGTTGGGGTCGCCGCCCGCCAAGGAGCAGCGGGAGTTGCCCACCACTACCCCGTCAGGGTTGAGCATTGGCACCACCTTGAAGACGAAGAGGCGGCGCAGGAGCTGGGCATCGGGGTGGGCGCTGAGGAGGAAATCAAGGAAGCCCTGCATGGCCCAGGAGCCGCCGCTCTCGCCAGGGTGGGCGCGGGCGCTCAGCACCACCGCCGGCCTGGTGGGCGCCGCGGCAGGGTGGGTGACGGTCAGCAGGTAGATCGGATTGCCGGCCAGGCTGCGGCACAGCGCCCGCACCGCGCAGTACCGCCGGCGCCCCGGGTCGGCCGCCAGCGCCCGCAGGTAGCGCCGCAGGTCCGAGTAGGTGTAAGGGTAGGAGTGGGCGAAGAAGCAGGTGTCGGCGTCGTGGGGGAAGCGCGACGACCAGGACAGGCAGGAGGGGGCCGGCTCCCGGCCGTCGCCCCCCCGTCGGTAGCAGACGTGGTCTCCGACGCGGCGCCAGCCGATGCCGCGGGTCTGGGCGTCGCGCTGGGAGTAGAGCAGCGGGCGCAGGCCCTGGCCGTAGAGGCTCTTGGGCTTGGCCATGTTGGCGATGGTGAAGCGGTAGAGGGGCCCCCGCCGGGTGTTTTGCACGCGGAAGTAGAACCACTGGGTGTGTTTGGCGGTGTACAGGTCCGGCCGCAGCCGCAGCAGGTACTCGTAGGGTCCCCTGCATAGTGGGGACGGGGCCACGCTCTGGCTCCTGGCCTTGCCCCTGTCACCCTTTGTCCCCCCCGCCCTCCAGCCCCTCGCTTACACCTTGATGGCTTCCTGGAGGTTGCCGCTCTCGAAGCGAGACTCAAAGAGCAGCGTCGTGTCTTGGGGCCCCTCCAAGGGGGCTGCAGGTGAGGAGAGGGGGCCCGGGGCCCCCCCGACACGAGCACGGGTGAAGCAGGAGCCTCGGGGTGCTGTGGGAAGCGTGGGGCTGAGTGATGGGGGTGTGGGGATGCTGAGGGGGCACCCATGGGTGCTGCCTGCTCCATGCTACCTGGGCTGAGGTGGTAGACAACAGTGCCCTGCTCCTCCCTGAGGGCGGCTGGGGCCAGCTCAGGATCCATGGGCTGGCAGAAGGGCTCCGGTTCAGGGGGCACCCACTCTGGGGGGGCAAAGATAGGTGCTTGAGGGGAGGTCTGCCACAAGGGTGAGGAAGGGGCAGGGGGCAGAGTGCTCCCTCACCGATGTGCTCCACAGTCTCTTTGACGACTTCACACTCGACAGGCCAGCGAGGAGCAGGCAGGGGGCCCCACGGTGAGGGGCAGCCAAAGAGAGCCTGCAGCTCTTCACGACACTGTGCTGAGGGGACTGGGGCACCATGCCTGGGGACTGTGAGGGAACCAGGAGGGGCTGGAGTCTCCCAGCAGAAGGGGTTGGGGTGGGAATACCCCTAAGCCCACCCTCCCACCTCAACGTGCCAGCACCAACCCCAGTGCCAGGGTGCTGCAGGGTGTCACTCACAGCTCAGCTCATGCCTGGGATGCCTCGGGCAGCTGGGGTGGGCACTGCGGGTGCTGGATGCCCTGGTAGGGTGCTGCTCGGAGGGGTCCCCCAGGGACATGGCGTTCTTCTGGCCTTGGGGAGAGCATGGCTGCAGCCCCAGCAGTTGGGGGGGACACAAGGGGACAGGTCCCCACGGGCAGGGCTCACCTCGGAAGTAGCCATAGTAGCGCAGGTGGCTGCACATGAAGCTGTCGTAGGGCTCGGGGACAAACCCTGTGCCAGCATCCCTCTGTCTCACCTCCCTGACTTGGTCAGGGGGACACCCTGAGAACTCCATGATCCGGCAAGACGCTCCTCCAGTCCCAGCAACAAACTGGGACCTGGTTGCTGGGTGACCAAGTGTCAACAGGGAGGGACCAGGAAAGGAGCCAGAGGGATTTTGTTCTCCTGGCAGTGCAGCATTCAGCCAGGGCCAGTCCCTGTCCCCCAAACCACCTCCCAGCCTCCTCTCACCATGGCAGGGACCAGGGGCAGTCCTGGGTGAAGCAGACAGCAGGTCCCAAACTGCTACAATTTATTGGACAACGGTCAAGAAGGGGCTGGGGGGGGAAGGGGACTGTACATCTGTAAAAAAAAGCCCCAAGGGCAGGAAGGAGGCTGCTGAGCCTCAGGTGCTGGAGGCTGTTTTCCTCCGCTTCAGCCGCGCTCGCCAGTCCTCCGGCAGCGCCTCGAAGTTGGCATTCCTCTCTGCCATACCACTGTGGGGACAGAAACGGGCTGTCAGCACCCAGCTGCAACAAGGTGATGCTGCCCACCACCCTCCTGTGCCACTCCCCCAGGGGTGGAATGGGACTTCTCACTCCCAGGGACAAGAAGGGTTGGGAAAGAGCTTTAGGATTGTGGAGTCCAACCCTTAACCCAGCGCTGCCAGGTCACCACCAAACCATGGCATTCAGCACCACATCTTCACCAGGAGAGTGGTGAAACCCTGGAATGGGTTGTCCAGGGAGGTGGTTGGGGCAGAGTCCCTGGAGGTGTTTAAGCCCAGGCTGGATGAAGCTCTGGCCAGGCTGATCTAGTGTGGGGTGTCCCTGCCCATGGCAGGGGGGTTGGAACTAGCTGATCCTTGTGGTCCCTTCCAACCTTGACTGATACTATGATACCATGATCTCTATGGCTCTGAGACCCCTCCAGGGAAGGGGACTCCCAACATCCAGCTCTGGAGTCCTCAGCACAGGAGAGATCTGGACTTGCTGGAGCAGGGCCAGAGGAAGCCACAGCAGTGATGGGAGGGCTGGAAGCCCTCTGCCCTGAGACCAGGCTGAAGGAGTTGGAGTTGTTCAGGCTGAAGAAGAAAAGGCTCCAGGGACACTTTCTGGTAGCCTTTGAGTAATTAAAGGAGGCCTCCAAGACAAGGACAGACTTTTGAGCAGGGCCTGTTGTGACAGGACAAGGGGTGATGGTTTGGAACCAAGAGGGAGATTTAGACTGGAGACAAGGGAGAGATGTTTGACACTGAGGGTGTTGAGACCCTGTCCCACATTGCCTGGAGAGGTGGGAGAGGCCCCATCCCCGGCAACCTGCTCTGGCTGCTGATGGCCCTGCTGCCTGCAGGGAGATGGACTAGGAGAGCTTTAAAGGTTTCTTCAACCCAAACCAGTCTGTGACTCTCTGAGATGTTCCCCTGAGGAGGAGCCAGGCAGGACACTGCAGGGAGGCATCCCCATTGCTCCCCCCACTCCCTACCTCATCAGCTGCTGCTGCTTCCACTCCTCGATGCGCCGCTGGGCCGTGGTCTCCCGGTCCTCCTCGCTGGAGCTGGAATTCTCCTCCTCATCCAGCTCCCTCTGGATACTCTGCCACTTCTTCACCAGCGACGGCATCTTCGTCTTCCCCTTCTTACTCTGTGCCAGGGCGGAAAGGCCACAGGGTGAGGGAGGCTGGAAGGGGAGGGGACGGCACCCGGCCCAGGATGCCACAGCCCCCTCCTCACCTTGTCCTTCCGCCCCTTCCTCGGCTTCTCCTTCTCCGGCGGTGGCGGCGGGGCCTTGGGTGTGGGTGGTGGGGGCGTCTGGGGGGGAGGCGGCGGCGGGGGCTGCTCAGTGGTGGGCAGGGCTGCCCGTGCCGGGGCAGGCGGCATGGCAGCGGCAGGGAGGCTGCCGGGCACGGGGCACTCGGAGTAGCCGATGACGGAGGGCGCGGCAGGCGCCGTCACCCCCAGGTAACCGGACTGCAGCCCCAGCGCGGCGGCACCACTGTGGGCCGGGGCGAGGCGGAGGTTGGGGCGGCCTTGGATCTCCGGCTGCAGGCGCTGGCGAGGCCTCAGGGAGCCCATGGGCACGGCTGGGGGCTGGTATTTGCCGGTGGCCATCAGGGGCTGGCTGTAGATGACCGGGCAGCTGCCGATGGTGGCCGCTCGCTGCAGCACCCCCGGGCTCATCTCGGCAGCTTTCCGCTTCTGGGGCTTGGCAGAGAGCAGCGGCGTCGGGGTCGGCTCCATGGCAGCCTGAAAGGAAGGGACCTTAAGGACCTTGTCACATGAGGGAGCGTGGCACTCCGGGGGCTTGGCACACGAGGGACAATGGTGCTTAGGGACTTGTCAGCAGCACCCCCATGAAGGGCAGCTGGGAAGCAGCTCTATGGTGGACAAGTTTCCCATGAGCCAGTAATGTGCCCTTGGAGGCAAGAAGGCCAATGGTCTCCCGCGGGGCACGAAGAAGAGTGTGGCCAGCAGGTCAAAGGAGGTTCTCCTCCATCTCTACTCTGCCCTGGTCAGGCCACAGCTGGAGTTCCAGTTCTAACTCTGGCCTCCCCAGTTCAGCAGAGACAGGGAACTACTGAAGCATGCAGTGGAGGCTCTGAAGATGCTGAGGGGCCTGGAGAAGCTCTGTGAGGAGCAAAGGCTGAGAGCCCTGGGGCTGTGGAGCCTGCAGAACAGCCCCAGAAGGCATCTGAGCAATGCTCAGCAAGAGCTAAAGGAGCTGTGGGGAGCAAGAGGCTGGGGCCAGACTCTTGTCAGTGGACCCCAGGGACAGGATAAGGGGCAGAGGGCACAAACTGGAACTCAGGAGGTTCCAGAGACTTCTCTGGTGTAGGGTACTGGAGGCCTAGAGCAGGCTGCCCAGAAAGGTTGTGGAGTCTCCTCTGGAGAGATTCCAAAGCCTCCTGGGCATTGTGCTCCTGGGCAAGCTGCTGTGGGTGCTCTGGGTTAGCAGGGAGCTTGGACTGGATCATCTCCAGAGGTCCCTTCCAACGCCACCATGCTGGGATTGTGTGGCATCACTGCCAAAGCAGGCAGGACGGGGCCCCAAGTCTGGCCACACTGGGCCAGCTGAACTGGTCAAGCTCTGGCCTCACTCAGCTGCTGCTGCTCACCTGGATGCTGCTGGTGGCTGGGCGCAGGAGAGGCTTCAGGGGAGCATCCTCCTCTGTTCCCGGTGCTGGTGGTTCTTCGCCCCCCTCGTCTTCCATCTCCACTTCCTGGATCTCTCCATCTTCCCCGGGAGGCGGCGGTGGGGGTGGCGGAGGGGGCGGCGGGGGCGAGTCGGGGGGAGGCGGCGGCGGCGGAGGCATTTCCAAAGGCAAAGGAGGTTGGAGAACCGGCACGGAGGACTGGAGCAGAGTCCAAAACGGAGTGACCGGCATGAGAGACGTGGCAGGGACTTGGCCTGAGAAGGATTCTTTACAAAGGGAGCCTGAAGAACACACATTGACACAGGCTTGAAAACCCAGCCTCACTGCCCAGGAGTGGGCAGGCAGAACTGAGGCCGCAGCCTTCACATTAAGCCACAACATCACCACCCCGGGGGTGCCTACAACAAATAGGGACCACCTGAAGGCACCATGTGCTGCTCTACTGGCCTAGTGGGGCCCCATTTTCACACTGGGATCCTCCCCCAAAACCTCAGTAATGCCCCGAAAACCTCAGTAATGCCCCCAAAACCTCGGCAAGGCTGGAACCCACCCATGGCAAGGCCAGAAACCCTGATGCAAGGCCAGAATCCATCCTGGGCAAGGCCAGAACCCCCTCGGCAAAGCCAGAACCCCCTGACGCAAGGCCAGAATCCATCCTCGGCAAGGCCAGAACCCCCTGACACAAGGCCAGAACCCATCCTTGGCAAGGCTAGAGCCCCCTGACACAAGGCCGGAACCCCCTCAGCAAGGCCTCTCCACCTGGGGCGTACCTGCGGAGGAGCGCTCGGCGGGTTCCTCGGCGCGCTCTCCTTTGTCTTTGGGAGGCGGTTTAGGAGGTCCTTCGTTTTTTCTGTCGCTACTTCGCTCTCCTCCCTCCTCCTCTTCGTCCTCCCCGTCGGGGAACTCCCATTGGGACTCTCCTGAGCGCTCGTTAACATAGAAATAGCGTCTATGCTCCCTGAATCACAAACAAGAGAAGGGCAGGGCTTCAGCTTCCCTCCCCAGCCACCGCACACGCTCCAAGGTGGGTCTGCCCACGACAGCGCTGCGCTCTCGCAGGGGAACAAGACCCTTTTGTGTGGCCTGGCTGCCACTTCCTCCCAAAAGCAACCAAAAAATAACCAACGTTTTTGAGGACAAGAGAGGCAAAAGGAGAGGCCCGAGCCGGCTTGTTCAAAGCTAAGTTATTTCCTCTGTCTGTCTTTTTTTTTGGTGCCTTTTCTGTTTTTTTTTATGGTGCATTGCTGGCTGCCTGAAGGTTGGTTGGTTTGGTTTTTTTTTTCCCCTCCCCCCCCTCACCCTCGGTTGTGAAGGGGAGGGCTGAGAAAAGCAAGGCCAGCGTGGAGGGGGACTTTCAGCTGCTGCCCTCGGCTGAAAAGTCGCCCTCGGAGAAGGCGGCAGACGGGGCCCCGGGGCAGGGGGGAACAGCCCAATGGCGAGAAGCGGCTGCTCCCCTACCCCGTGGTGCGAGGAAGAGAGCTCTTGGGTGTCATAAAACCACACACAACAGTGAATGCTAGAGAGAGGGAGTGGATCTGGGAGCTGAAAAACAAAAGAGCAAAAGATTTCAAAACACAGGAAACAACTTCCGTCAAGGAGAAAAAAAACAACACAGCAAATAAGAGAAAAGAAATGTTTGGGTCTGACCTGCTGGCAGGAGACGGAACTCTTGCTCTTCGTTCCGTGGGTGAGTTGAAGTTTGTCCTTTGTCAGAGCTGTTGGGTCAGAAGAGGTGATCCAGAGATCCTGAAAAGTTCACAGAGCTCTCGCATGCGCGACCCCCCAGGCCCGCCCTCCAACAGCGCTTGAGGACTCTCCACAGAGCGGCAGCCAGCTCTGTCCCATCAGGAATTAGCAGGCTCCTCCTCAAAAAAAGGCACTCCGGTTTAGCTCCTCCGGCTTGGTGGGCTGGGCACCCAGCTCTGCCTGTGGTTGTGTGTTTTGCTGTTTGGTTTGGTTTGGTTTTGGTGTTGGTTTTTTTTTTGTGTGTGTCTCCTCTGCCTGCCCAGCTAAGAGAAGCTGCTCTCGGTCGGTGGGAAACGGCGCCAGCGTCGTCGGGGGGGTGTTGTGATGGTCACAAATCATGGTTGAGATGTCAGAGATGAAAGGTGAGAAAGGGAGGAGAGCTCGTACCTGTCCCAGTGGCAGGACCAGCCTTTAGGGGTGGCGTTTATTTCGTATTGTTTTAGCTGTTCGGCTGCGTCTTGGAGTTTGCGTTTGAGGTAGATTCCATTGAGAGCACCTTCCCTCCAGTCTGCAATGCGCGTCTAGAGGGGCAACAAGCGGGGGAGGGAGGGAGGGAGGGAGGGAGGGAGGAGGAAGCCATTTGAAGCTCTCTAGGGAAAAAGGACCTGGCAGTTCTGGCAGGACAACAGAACGACCACGAGTCAGCAATGTGCCCTGGCGGCCACAGAAGGCCAATGGTATCCTGGGGTGCGTTCAAGAGGAGTGTGGCCAGTGGGTTGAGGGAGGGTCTTCTCCCCCTCTACTGTGCCCTGGTGAGGCCACAGGTAGAGTAACCAGTCCAGTTCTGGGCACCCCAGTTGAAGGACAGGACATGCTGGAGAAGGTACAGCAAAGGGCTGCAAAGATGCTGAGGGGACTGAGACATTTCTGTGCCACGGAGAGACTGAGAGACCTGGGGCTGTTTAGTCTGGAGAAGAGCAGCCTGAGGGGGATCTCATCAATGCTGAGCAATACTTCAAGGGTGGGTGTCAGCAGGATGGGACCAGGCTTTGTTCAGTGGTGCCCAGGACAAGGGGTTACAGGCACAAACCTGGACATCAGAACTTCCCTCTAAGCACAAGGATGAACTTAATTTAAGGCTGACAGAGCACTGGGACAGGCTGCCCAGAGAGGTGGTGGAGACATTCCAAACCCACCTGGACGTGTTCCCGTGTGACCTTCTCTAGGTGACCCTGCTCTGGCAGGGGGGTTGGACTCGATCTGCAGAGGTCCCTTCCAGCCCCTACCATTCTGTGATTCTGTGAAGGAGGCTTTTCAAAGCCATCCTCTCCTCCCCACCCCCTCTTTGCCCAAGGATGGGCCCTGCAGGAGGCCAGGCCAGGGGGTTCAGGCAGCACAGAGCAGGTAACAGCGCGGACAGGAGGTGATCCGTGCGGGACAGAGGCCGGAGCGCAGGATGAAGGCTTGGTTACCTCTGTCTGCAACAGCAACATGTGGAAGTTGGAGATAGATTGTCTGTTGATGCCCAGGAACTCCAGTTTACTAGTCAGAGTGTTTGCCAGCTCTCCAATCTGAAACTGCCAGGGAGAAAGGGGGACAGTCAAGAGCCACTCACTGGCAGCATCACCAGGGAGCCTACAGCCCCACGGCCAACCACTCAGGACCATCCGTGGCCCCTCAAGCTGGTGGGGCTGGGATGCGTCAGCCTCAACATCTGTGCCTGCCACCCTCACTACCTCCTGTGCCCTAGGGCTGGGGGACAGGATGAGAATCACTCAGCAGTGGCAGGAGGCGCAGCTGGTGAACCCCAATTCCTTCTCTGAACCCCCATTTCTCCACGTGGACCTTGCTCTACACCAGCACAGAGGGGTACAGGCTCAATTTGTTTTGCCACCCCTGCTCTGCAGTTACAGGAGAGATACCTCCAGGGCAGGAAGCATTAAAATCTTAAGTATTTCCAACTGCCTTCCCAAAGGAAAAGGGCCAGGATGGAATCTCCAGGCTTTGCATATGGTTGCTTTCAGCAAGGAAAAGCCCAGGAGAGGGTCAGCAGCTCAGGATTTACTCCTGAGGAGAAAGAAAATCCATGTTGTGATTAGGGCCAGCCCACAGTGAGCACCCAAACTCATCCCAGGGGAATGTAAGGACCCCCCTTGTTTATCCCCCTGGCCAAGGGGATGCAGCTCCAAGCCCAAAACAACCAAGAGCAGAAATAGGGTGGTCACCCATAAGCAACTGCTTTGAGTCTTTTTTTAGCCTCCATCATTCTTCAGATGAGGCTTTGAAGGTCCCCAGAGCCAACTGTCTCCAGAGAGGGATGGACCAGACAGTCAAACAGCACAGGGAAATTCATTCCTGGCATTAAGGTGGCTCTAGAGAAACCAAGCAAGATTCTGCAGCAGAAGCCTCATCAGATCTCCTGCAAAGCAGAGAGCCAGCAGAAGAGAGATTACCCTGAAGTGATGAAGCCCACGGTGCTGATGACCCCCAGGAGCCAGCAACTCCTCCAACCAGCTCTAAAGGGACGGATCCTGCATGGAAAGCATCAGGCCACAGCCAGCATCGGGGAGAACACACAAGGAGGAGCAACACAAGGACATGGATCTGTTGGAGAGGGTCCAGAGGCCACAAAGATGATCAGAGGGCTGGAGCACCTCTGCTCTGGGGAAAGCCTAAGGCAGTTGGGTCTGTCCAGCCTGGAGAAGACCTTTCAGTACCTGAAGGAGGCTACAGTAGAGCTGGGGAGGGACTATGGTAACAGGACCTGTGGTAACAGGACAAGGGATAGTGGTTTGGAACTAGGGCAGGGAAATTTAGATGGGACATCAGGAAGAGGTTCTTCACAGTGAGGGATTGAGGCACTGGAACAGGTTACCCAGAGAAATCATGGACACCTCATCCCTGGAAGTGTTTGACACCAGGCTGGATGGGGCTTCATGCAACATGGTCTACTGGAAGGTGTCCCTGCCCATGGCAGAAGGTTGGAACTAGATGGTATTTAAGGTCCCTTCCAACCCAAACCATTCTGTGAAAGGGGGACAGCAAAGGGCTCACTCAGTGCTCCTGCCACAGGGGCTTTGTCTGATTATTTGGAGTCAATTCAGTTAAAAAGTCAGAAAAGCCTCATGTAGAGGCTGCACTGAAGGAGGTTGGGGGGTCTGGGGCCATGTCACATCTCCAAACTCTGCCTGAGTTCTTCTGCAGAGGTATTAACCCTGCTTCCACACTGGGAAGATGATGAAGTGGCAGGAAATCAAGGCCATGGTTCAGTGGCTCACCACAAGTTTCCTCCAAGGTTCTACCATGAGCTGGTGATCCCCCATCCTTGAGCCATCAGGCACAGGGAGGCCTCAACATTCCCTAAAGGAATGCAATCACTCCAGAGCCAAATTTAAGGCTGTAGGAGATCTCAGGACAATGAGTAACCAAGGATTCCAGAGGATAAAGGAGAAAGCTCTTCCCCACCACCATCACCCAGAGTGTGGTGGTCCAAGTGTGGCAGCTGCCACTCTGGGTCAGCCACAGCCAGAAAGAGCAAATCAAGGCTCAAAAGACGGAAAAAAAATACAATACCATAGAATAATAGTAATAAAAAATCAGAAACAGCAGGATGCTGCAGAAATCCCCAATGTTCATCTCACAACATCAAAAAGGTTACAGAGTGATGGGCTCCAGCAGCCTCCAGGAAGAGACAAGGAGGCTTCAGCCTGGAAACAGAGCAAGTGACTGGACATGAGCCTGAGGATTGTGACATCAGTGGCAAGCCAAGGCAAAAATGTTTGGTGTTTCTCTCATTCCCAGCCCTAAGCTCAGCTTTTACCCCCATTTTCATGTCAATGTTCATTTTTCAAGCCCTTGCAGCCCAGTCCTGCATAGGCCAGGAGGATCCACTGGGAGCTCAGCTTCAGAGCTTCTCCAGGGGCATGGTGCCACCCATGAAGAGGACAAGGTCCCTGCATCTGGGCCAGACGTTAAGGTGGCATCTCCCAGGAGCCAGCAGGTCCCTCAGCACAGCTGGTGGCACACTGAGTCCTGTTCCCCAGCCAGCCACAGATAGCTCTCACCAACACGACTCAGCATCTCCATACCTTTAGGTCCTGCTCCTCCTCTTCTATTTTTGGTGCCCCTTGAGGTTTTGTTTTCTCCTGGGGCTCCTCAGGCTCTGCCTCTTTGTCTGAACTTGCATCAGCAGCTTCTGTGCTTGGTGCTGGAGAAGAAACAACAGGTCAGCACTTGACCCACCCCCACCATGCTGACTGGAGTCTCCATGCCAGGGAGCCACAGTGGAATAGGGCAGGGAAGGAGCTGGAGCCTCATCCCAGCAGGAGCCTGGAACTGAGAGGTGACTGCTTCTGCAGTTAGATGGTGAGGAACCTTCTGGATGTGGGAAGTTGAGTTACAGCTGCTGGAGCACCAGAGGAGGAAGGAAGGACAGGCTGAGGCACATGGGTTGAGGAAGCAGCAGGAGCTGGCAGTGGTTAAACCCTGGTGATTCAATGATTTGGCAGCAAGAAGCAGCTGGGATGAAATGTGAGACAACTGGCAAAGACTGAGGAGCTCCCAAAAAGGTGTGGAGACTCCAAGGTTTCACCCCAGCCAGAGCACAGCAGTGACTCAGCCAGGCCAAATTCCAGAGAGGAAGGTTTTGTGAGGAGCAAACTGGGGTAAGAACCTCCCCTTCCTGGTGTGTCCTGATGTTCACAGGCAGGACAATTCCTCAGTCACCCTCCAGCAGCAGGATACCCAACTTTGAAGACCTTGTTTTAGAGTAACAGCTCCCCTTGGAAGCAGGAAAACACTGCTGGAAGAGCTGGCTCCAGAGATGTTCTACTCACAAAACTGCTAGGAGCAAGGGAAAACCCTCCTGGATTTCTGACACCATTTACACCACCCAGATCATGCCTCTGCCTGGGGCTGACATATTGGGGTCACATCAGCCC
Source organism: Melanerpes formicivorus (assembly GCF_026170545.1). Classification (NCBI taxonomy): domain Eukaryota; kingdom Metazoa; phylum Chordata; class Aves; order Piciformes; family Picidae; genus Melanerpes; species Melanerpes formicivorus. Next base: position 12,756,067 of record NW_027142368.1, on the reverse strand, counting down.
CACTCTGAGGAGGGGACCATCTCCTGCCATCAGCAGGACACAGCCTGCTCCAGTCTCTGGGCACTTTGGTGCAGTTTTTTCCCTGGGAAAAGTGTTTTATTTTCTCCTGGGAGAAGTTGGGGTTTTTTTCCCCCCTCCCTGTTAAGCCAACCTCCAGCATTGCCATGAGACAGGGACAGATCCTAGTGCTGACAACCAGGTTGTCTTCACAGTGAGGTCCTGCCTCAGGTTTCCTGTGGAAATCAGAATGGTTTGGCTTGGAAAAGAGCTCTAACTTCAGCAAGTCCAACCATCAACCCAACACCACCATGGCCATTAACCCATGTCCCTAGGTGCCATGGCCACACAGTTCTTGACCACCTCCAGGGATGGTGACTCCACCACTGCCCTGGGCAGCCTGTGCCAGTGCCTCATCACTCTTTCAACAACAGCTTTTCCTCACATCCAACCTAAACCTCCCCTGAGGCAACTTGAGGCCATTCCCTCTCGTCCTGTCACTTGTTCCTTGGCAGAAGAGCCCAACCTCCACTTGGCTCCAGCTTCCCTTCAGTTTGCTGCAAAGAGCCAGAAGGTCTCCCCTCAGCCTCCTTTTCTCCAGTCTCAACAACCCCAGGTCCCTCAGCTGCTCTTCACCAGACCTCTTCTCCAGACCCTTCAGCAGCTTCATTGCTCTTCCCTGGACACACTCCAGTGAATTTGGTGGCTGCCACCAGGCAGCTCAGAAAAGACTTAAGAAAGGAAGGTGACAGCTCCCCAGGTGCTGCAGTCAGGATGTGAAACATCCACAGGGACACAGAGGTGGTGCAGTTGTCACAGCTGTGTGCTGCTGATAAAGCATCAGCTCTGACTCCTCTCCTATTCAAGTGTGGAATTTCAGCCCTCTCCTGTTTATTCCCCTGTGATAGGACAAGGAGCAATGGGTGTAAGCTGCAGCACAGGAGGTTCCACCTCAACACAAGGGGAAACTTCTTTACTGTAAAGGGCACAGAGCACTGGAACAGGCTCCTCAAGAGAGGCTGTGGAGTCTCCTTCTCTAGACACATTCATGCCTCATCTGGATGTGTTCCTCTGTGACCTAAGCTAGATTGTGTGGTCCTGCTCTGGCAGGGGGGTTGGACTCAATGATCTCTTTGGGTCTCTTCCAACCCCTGACATACTGTGATCCTCTTTGATTCTAGGACAGAAGAGGGAATTTAGCCAAGCATCATCTTCCCAAAGCTGTCTGACAGCTCAGCTGCAGGTGGCAGTCACCCTTCCGTGCAACACACACCCACCCCCCCCACCCCGCGGGGGACACACCTCTCCCACCTCCCGGTGCTGCCACCCAGTGGAGGCAGGGCTCGCAGTTACCTGCTTCTGCCGCTTCCGGGCTCTCCCGGCCCGTTTTGCTGGAGCCTCTGCTGGCGGATTCGGGGCTGGCAGCTCCCACAAACAGCTTCCACTTGCCCCGTTTGGATGCCAGCCGGCGGCTGGAGTCCTGCGCGGCCGACTGGCTGCCGTCGGAGAGCGGGCTGGAGCCCGACACGCTGCCGTCACCTTCCTCCAGGGCACGCAGCTCGGCCTGAGGAGACACCAGGGGCACTGCCACTTAGGGACCTGGCACCTGGGGCACGGTGGTGCTTGAGGACTTGTCAGCTGTGTCCCCATCAAGGGTCAGGGACAGACCAGCTCCACAGAGAAGGACCCGGGAGCGTTGCTGGACAAGCTGCCCATGAGCCGGCAATGTGCCCTGGTGGCCAACGCCAACGGTGTCCTGGGGGCATGAAGAGTGTAAGCAGCAGGGCAAAGGAGGTTCTCCTCCACCTCTACTCTGCTTTATGGCAGATGCAGGTGGAGTCCTGGGTCTGGTTCTGAGCTCCCAAGTTTGAAAGAGACTGGGAACTGCTGGAGAGAGTCCAGGGGAGGCTCTGAAGATGCTGAGGGGCCTGCAGCAGCTCTGTGAGGAGCAAAGGCTGAGAGCCCTGGGGCTGAGAGCCTGCAGAAGAGCAGCCCCAGAGGGCAGCTGAGCAATGCTCAGCAAGAGCTAAAGGAGCTGTGGGGGGCAAGAGGCTGGGGCCAGACTCTGCTGAGTGGTGCCCAGGGCCAGGCCAAGGGGCAGAGGGCACCAAGTGGCAGGCAGGAGGTTGCCCCTGAAGCTGAGGAGAAAGTTGTTTGGGGTGAGGGTGCTGGAGGCCTGGAGCAGGCTGCCCAGAGAGGTTGTGGAGTGTCCTTGTGTGGAGAGCTTGCAACCCCCCCTGGGCACTGTGCTGCTGGGCAGGGTGCTGTGGGTGCCCTGCTGGGGCAGGGGTCTGGGTGAACTCCACTGGTCTGTGAAGCTGATCAGCACCCAGACCTACAGGTAGCCAGCCCATCACAGCTCTCCTTCTTGAAGGAGGTAGCACAGAGATGAAAACCACTGCTCCCAGTTTAATTCCTTCATTGCAGCCACAGCCTCATTTTGACAAGAACTTTGCCCTTACCTTCTTCCTCTCAAGCACCATCTCCAGCTCAAGGGTGTCCTGCTCCTCCTCTTCCTCAGCACTCTCCCCTGACTGCACCACACTGCACAGCTCTTCCTGCACTGTGTCTTCCAGGGGATCCCTGCTGGGCTCTGGCTCTTCAGGAGCAGCTGCTGTTGCCTCTTCCCCTTTCACCTCCTCTTCTGGGGGTGGCTCAACCTCCTCTTTGCAGATCACCTTTCTCCTCCAGCGCTCCTCTTCCTCCTTTACCTGCTCAGGCAGGAGAGGTGCCAGGAGGGCTGCAGCCACCCCTTTCTTCTCCTCCTCGCTGTTGGACAGGGCTTGGACACCTTCATTCACCTCCTGCAGACCAAGATGCATGTCAGCATCCCAGCAGCAGCTCTCCACTCCTCACCCCAGCCCCCCTCCATCACCAGAGATGCTGTGAAGGGAGCAGAACTGCCCACCCAGTACCCAGATATCTACAAGCCCCATGGCAAGCAGAACCCTGGTGCTTAGCCTGTCCAACTGACCTTCTTCACCTCCCGCTTGGCCAGGCTGGCCCCACGGCCAACACCACCTGGGGCAATCCCCTTCTCCTGAGGGTACAACTCAGTGGCAGCTGTGACAAAGCTGCCATTGGCACTGGTGCTGCTGAGAAAGAGAGGAATAAAGTTGAGGTGAGGGCTGGACTGGGGGAGGAAGGCCCAATGCATCCCCTCATGGAGACTGGAGGTCTCACCTACCTGTGCTGGTAGTGCTGCAGGCCCTGGATCTGTGTGGCCAGGTACTGGGGCAGCTCCCAGGTCACCTCATTGCTCTGGGTGTTCCAGTAATAGTAGCAGCCGGTGTTCTCGTCCCACACCTCCTGCCAGTCACCCATCTCCAGCTCCCCCACTGCCCAGGGGACAAGAACAAGCTGTCAACCACGGGACACGCAGAGCTGGCATCCCACCGCCAGCCAAGCCGGCCCCAACCCCCTTTCCCTTTCCCTGGTCTCACCCTCCTCTCCCTAGCGCAAAGCATCGTCCAGTGTCACCTCCCTTTCCTGCTGTCACCCTCCTCAGCCCCTTTAGTGACCCAAGCAGGTGGCAGCAGCCCTCTGAGGGGGCTGGGCAGGTCCCTCACCTCCAGCCAGGGAGCACTGCGTGTCATACTGCCACTCCTGTGCCGGTGCCGAGCTCGCACCGTTGGCACTGCCGCCGGAGGCCTGACTAGCGCCCGACTCCTTCGGCTCTGGGCGAGGAGGCGTGGGAGGGGGCACAGAGGAGGAAGAGGAAGCAGTGGAAGGCTCAGTGGGCTGTGGAGGAGCTGTGATGGCATCGATCTCCTGCGAAAAACAACTTGACGTCAGATTTGCACCCCAGGGGAAGGAAAAGTCAGAAGCAAACCACAGAATCGTTGAACTGTTTGGGGTGGAAGAGACCTCCAAGATCACTGAATCCAACCTTCAGCCCAGCTCCACCATGGCCACTGAAACAGGCCCCATGTCCCTTGAACACCTGCAGGAACAGTGACTCTACCACTGCCCTGGGCAGCCTGTTCCAGTACCTGACCACTCTTTCAACAAAGAAACTGTTCCTCATATCCAGCTTCAATCTCAAGCCATTTCCTCTTACTCCATCATCTGATACCAAGGAGAAGAAACCAACCCCCAACCTCACTCCAATCACCTTTTAGAGAGTTATAAAGTGCTAGAAGGTCTCTTCCCAAGCTTCCCTCAGCTGCTCCTCACCAGATCTGTTCTCCAGACCCTTGACCAGGCTCACTGCTCTTCTCTGGATCAACTCCAGCCCCTCACTAGATCTGCTCTCCAGACCCTTCACCAGGCTCACTGCTCTTCTCTGCATCAACTCCAGCCCCTCACTAGATCTGTTCTCCAGACCCTTGACCAGGCTCACTGCTCTTCTCTGCATCAACTCCAGCCCCTCACTAGGTCTGCTCTCCAGACCCTTGACCAGGCTCACTGCTCTTCTCTGCATCAACTCCAGCCCCTCACTAGATCTGCTCTCCAGACCCTTCACCAGGCTCACTGCTCTTCTCTGCATCAACTCCAGCCCCTCACTAGATCTGCTCTCCAGACCCTTCACCAGGCTCACTGCTCTTCTCTGCATCAACTCCAGCCCCTCACTAGATCTGTTCTCCAGACCCTTGACCAGGCTCACTGCTCTTCTCTGCATCAACTCCAGCCCCTCACTAGGTCTGCTCTCCAGACCCTTCACCAGGCTCACTGCTCTTCTCTGCACCCACTCCTACCCCTCAATATCCTTCTTAGAGCATGGAGCCCAAAACTGAACCCAGGGTTTAAGGTGTGGCCTCACCATGGCAGAGGACACAGAACTCCCCTCTCCTGGCTGCCCCCCACCCTCCCAAGGGGCACCCCCCCTGCCCGCAGCTGCTCGCACCGCCAGGAAGTTTGCCAGGGTGCTGTCAATGTCCGAGGAGTTGCTGCCATTGGCATCTGCTGGCCGTGCCAACTTCTCTGGGGTCTCTCCCTCCTCTTCATCACTGTCTGCATAGGCACCAAGCAGGCACAGACCTCCTAGGAAGTAAGAGTAGAGCACCCTCAACAAGTGGGGAGCACCCACTGGGTGGTCCTGCTGTCAACCCCACTCACACACCCCACACCCCCCCGCACCAGGATCCCCCTCCCATGACAAACATTGCCCTTCCTCTTCCAAACATCCACATGGATATCCTGAGCCCCAAAGCTCAGGGAAGGGGGCAGCCCAGCTGGAAAGCATTTAAATGGGAGTCATCATGTGAGCCCAGCAATCAGTAAGAAAACAGGCTTAAGTGGGGTAATTATCTTACTCTAATAATAATTAATGAGAAGGAATCTCACACATTTCCTCTAAAGATGATCACTCAAATCATTAAAATCACACCCAGCTAAAAGCCACGAATGAAACACCACCCCCCACCCCCAACTGTAATTCTACCCTACAAAGAAATCTCTTCAGAGTTAAGCACCCTCCCTTTAGAAAATAAAGCACTTAAGTGGGGGACAATCAGCACTCCCCTTAGGAAAGAAAAAAACCAACAGGAGTTAGGCAGACAGGAACAACCCAAGCACCCTCCAAAGCCCCTCATTTACGCTAAAGTCTCCCTCTTTTAATGTCCATCAACTAGTGGAGATCACTTTCCTCCTAGGCATCAGGAGAAACAACCCGTAATTTATTTTGGGGGGGGGTGGAGGGAGTTTCTCGAGCGCTTCTCGTACCTGTCGGCTTAACAGCGGCGGGAGTGGGGGGCGGTGGGTTGGGAGCAGTGCGGGGGGGCTCGGCCACCGCTTCGGGTTCGTCTGCGAGGGAAAAGCCGTTAGATAGGGGGCGGGGGCAGTGGGGCGGGGAAAGGCGAGGCGGGGGGTGCGGGGCACAGCCTCGCACGGCACCCCCGCTTCCACCTTCCCCGGCGCCAGCAACCGCTATTAGGCCGCAACACCGCGGCTAGGCCGCAACACCGCGGCCAGGCCTCACAGCTAGGACTAGGCCGCGCCGCGCCCCACCAACAAAGCGCGGCCCTTCCTCAAATCCCACATCCCGCCGTTACCGGCTTCGGAACCCGAATCGGCTCCTTCTGTTTGACTTGTCGCCGTTTCATCTCGCCGGGGCCCGGGAGGGGAAAGCTGAAGGATGGGCCGGCGGCCCGGCGCGGAGCGGGATTTTTTGCCCATGTCGGCGGCGGGAGCGGCGCCTCCAGCGCAGAGGCCACGCCTGGGCGCTGGGAGAAAGGGGGCGCGGCTATGCGCGCTGACGTCATGGCGTAAAGGCACAGCGGGTTCCGCCCATCGACGGGCTTAGCCCCGCCCCTGGTGCCCCTAGCCTGCGTTCAGCCTATAGCATCCCATCCTGCCCTATAGTACTGTCCTGCCTGTAGCCCCACCGCGCCCTCCAACCCCGTCCTGCCCTGTAGCTCCACTTTACCCTATAGCCTTGTCTTGGCCTGCAGCAGGTTGCTGCCTCTTGAGCCTAATGTCCCATATTACCCTGCAGACCACCGTTCTGCCTTATAGCATGTTGCTGCCTCTCAAGCCTACAGCTCCCCTGACCTTCCCTATAGGGCTGTGGGTGCTGTGCCTCAAGCCCATAGCTTCAAGTTGCCCTATAGCCTTCCACCCTTCCCCTCAAGCCCATAGCTTTGTCTTGCCCTGCAACCCCCCATCCTGCCCTATAGCCCCATTATACCCTAGTACTGCCCCATACAGCCCCCTATATAGCCCATCTTGCCCTGACCTACTCCTTGCAGCCTATAGCCCCCTTTTACCCTAGAGCCCATCATATCCTATGGCCTTTCATGCTCCTCAAAGCCTATAGCTCCATCCCATACAATAGCACAGCCCTGTCCCCCAGCTCTACAGGAAGGTGCCACCCCTCAGCCACCATATAGCACAGCAGTTGTGCCCCTGGGCCCCAGAGCTCCTTCCTGCCCTATAGCAGGGCCCTATAGCAGTGGTTGTTCATGCAGGATCCCAGGGAAGCCCCAGGAGCCCCTGCCTGCCCCGGGGAGGCGCAGCCAACCCGACACAGCCCTGTAACAACGCTTCCATTTTATTAAACTTCATCCAAAAACCACAATAAATAAAAGGCCCCAAAGCCTGCCCCACCTGGGTCAGGCTAAAAGCATGTGGGGGGCTGCCCCAACCAGGCTGCACGCCGAGGCTCTGCTGCTGCCCTTCCCCAGCCCCCGAGGGGACAGGGACAGCAAGAGGACGCAGTGGAGGTGGGATCCACCCGCCCCAGAGTGGATCCTTGTGGAAAATAAACCAGTAAAAACCAGCCCCAGTGGCTGAGCTGGTGGCAGGAGGGGATGGTGTGAGCTCCCAGGGCTGTCACCTGGAGCAGGAGCGGTGGCCAAGGCTGGGGGTGCCGCTAGTTGCGGCGGTACAGGTTATCACGGGTGACCACGTTGACCTTCTGCTGGTAGGCCTCCATCTTATCATTCAGCTTCTGGTAGAGCTGGAGGAAGAGCAAAGCAGGTGTCAGAGACCACAGTTCACATCCCACACTCCCATCACATATCCCATTCCCAGTACCCTCCACCTCAGACATCTAGTGGCCACACTGAGCTTTGGCTGCTAGGCCTCCATCTTGTCAAGTCTGACTCTTCATCCAGCTAGATCTTGAAAGTCTTGAGGTCCCATCCCTGGAGACATTCAAGGGCAAGCCTGATGGGGCCCTGAGCAACCTGATCCAGCTGGAGATGTCCCTGCTGACTGCAGGGGGTGTTGCACAAGATGACCTTCAAGGGTCCCTTCCAACCCAGGGCATTCTTTGATTCTGTGACTGTCACACAGCACCTTAAACTGCTCCCTGCAACCCTGGTCTCCTCCCCAGGGTGCCTCCCATCCCAGCTGTACTTACCACAACGCTGTAGTGGTTGGTGGTGCTCCCCTGCAGAGCCTGGAGAAGCTGGTCGATGGCAGTGTAGGGCAGCCACACCATGGGGGCCGTAGCAGAGAGGGGAAGCTGGAGGGGAGAGGAACACTTGTGGCCTCCTGCTGGCGGCAGAAGTGCTCCCACCCACAAGGAACAGCTCCCAGCCACTGTGTCCCAACACCTCTTGCCCCCTGAAGGGTTTTCTCCCCTCATTATGGTCAAACAGAGCAACTGAAGGGTCCTGCCCATGAGGAGGAACAACCTCCTGCACCAGTACAGCTGAGAGGTGACCTGCTGGGAAGCAGATCCACAGAGAAGGAGCTCACAGTGCTGGTGGACAAGTTTCCCATGAGCCAGCAATGGGCCCTGGTGGGCAAGAAGACCAATGGTCTCCTGGGGAGACATGAAGAAGAGTGTGGCCAGCAGGTCAAAGGAGGTTCTCCTCCACCTCTACTCTGCCCTAATCAGGTCACAGCTGGAGTCCTGGGTCTGGTTCTGGCCTCCTCAGTTCAAGAGAGACTGGGAACTGATGGAGAGAGTCCAGGGCAGGCTCTGAAGGTGCTAAGGGGCCTGGAGCAGCTCTGTGAGGAGCAAAGGCTGAGAGCCCTGGGGCTGTGGAGCCTGCAGAAGAGCAGCCCCAGAGGGCAGCTGAGAAATTCTCAGCAAGAGCTAAAGGAGCTGTGGGGGGCAAGAGGCTGGGGCCAGACTCTGCTGAGTGGTGCCCAGGCACAGGCCAAGGGGCAGAGGGCACAAAGTGGCAGGCAGGAGGTTGCCTCTGAAGCTGAGGAGAAAGTTGTTTGGGGTGAGGGTGCTGGAGGCCTGGAGCAGGCTGCCCAGAGAGGTTGTGGAGTGTCCTTGTGTGGAGAGCTTCCAACCCCCCCTGGGCATTGTGCTGCTGGGGGGGTGCCCTGCTTTAGAGCTGGGGGCTTGGGCTGGATGATCTCCAGAGGTTCTTTCCAACCCTCACCCTACTGGGATTCTGTGATCTGACCCAGAGATGGTCTCTACTTCTTCCCAGGCTGCAGGTGAGCTCACCTCCATTCCAAAATAGCGATGTCCCTTGCCCAGCACAGCATCCACATACTCCAGGACCAAGTCCACTGCTTCCTCCAGCAGATTATAATTCAGGTAGAGACGCAGCAGCTCAGCAGCATCCACCTTCTGCAGGCAAGGAGGGAAAACAGCAGCTTGGGAACATGGCCATGATGCCAACAACAACCTGCTCTGAGCACAGTTAATAAGCAGCAACCATCTGGACCAGCTCCTGAGAGCTGAGAAGAGGGAGGAGGTGAAGCTCCCAAGGAGGTGCACGTGGGAGCAAGGATGATCCAGCAGCTCTGGGTTGGGTTTTTTTTGGGGGCAGCAGGAGCCAAGTGGTGACCCTCTCCTTGCTCTCACCTTGTAGCTGTTGATGAGCCAGTTGGGCAGGGGGATGCCATGTGCCAAGAGCTTGTTGATGACGCAGCAGTGGTACAGACTGTTCTGGGATGGGTAACGCTCCAGGTAGGACGACAGCAGCCGCCAAGCTTCGTCCGTGGCACTGCAAGGCAAGGTGGCCCCTCAGAACCCCTGCCAGCAGAACCTGGCCCTGCCTGGGAGGCTACAGGATGCTCCAGGGGACCTGGCATGGGTTCAAGATGTGGGCTCCAGGCCCAGTGTTTCCCTTGTGTCAGCAAGAGTGTGGCCAGCAGAACCAGAGAGGAGATTGTCCTCCGAGAGCTGGCACTGGTGAGGCCACACCTCAAATCCTGGGGTCAGTTTTGGGCCCCTCACTCCAGGAGGATACTAAGGGGCTGGAGTAGCTCCAGAGAAGCTAGTGAAGGGTCTGCAGAACAGGTCTGGTGAGGAGCAGCTGAGGGAACTGGGGGTGTTGAGCCTGGAGAAAAGGAGGCTGAGGGGAGAGCTTCTGGCTCTCTGCAGCTCCCTGAAAAGAGGCTGGAGCTAGGCAGAGATTGGTCTCTTTTCCCAAGGGACAAGTGATAGGACAAGAGGAAATGGCCTCAAGTTGCCCCAGGAGAGGTTTAGGTTGGACACAAGGAACAATTTCTTCCCCTTGAGGGCTGTCAAGGCCTGGCTGAGGCCCAGGGCAGTGGTGGAGTCCCCATCCCTGGAGAGGTTTCAAAGCCCTGGAGCTGTGGTGCTGAGGGATATGGTTTAGTGACGACCTGCCAGTGCTGGGTTAGCAGCTGGACTCAGTCTTAAAGGTCTTCTCCACCCTCAACAACTGATTTCACATTTCAAAGCATTCTGTGCAGGCTGGGGAGAGCATGGTGGCAGCACAGTGACAGTGTGGGGACAACTCTCCTGCTGTCCCAATCCCACAGGCCTGCTCTAAGGGGGTCTTATGAACCTGTGACCTTCTGGATTCCTGCAGGGAACCATCCACCCTCATGAAGAGCATCTCCACTCTTCTCCCCACCTCAGAGGAGGACCCACCTGCACTCCTTGGTGGTAACCAGTGATGAGAGCTGGTTTGCTGCAAGCCATTCCCAGGCCTCTGCCTGTGCTGCTTCCCCTCCCAGCTGCAGCTGGATGCACCTGCAAGAGACCATGCAAAGGTGGGTGACCCTTTCTAGCCACCCTGCCACAGCTCCCAGCATCAATCCCACTCACCCCAGCACCATTCCCTAAACCCCAGATAGGAATCCAGCTGGCTTGACAGGGAAATGAGGCTGTTGGAGTGCTTTCTGGGTGCCAGAGAGGAATTAATGACCTTCACAAGCTTCAGAAATGGAGTTTGGCTAAGAGAGGGACTCTGTGTGACAGGAAGAGGTCACAGCAGAGCTCCTGGAGAATCCTGCATCTTCTGCAAGTGCAGGGAGGCAAAGGAGAAGAATCCTGGGGCTGGAGATGGGGCACAAGAGCACATGGCTGGCACAAAGCTCAGACAAGAGAGCTGTGCTGTTTGGGAGCTGCTCAGCAGGCTTGGACAAATCTTCTGTAAGCAGCTCAGTGGGAATCAGCAGGAGCATTTCAGGAGCCAGCTCACCAGAAAGAGCTCCTGATCATGCCTGTGCCCAGGTCAGGGTCACCAGGATGCCCATGCGGCCCAAAAGGCCACAAGCATCCTGGCTTGGATCAGCAGGAGTGTGGCCAGCAGGAGCAGGGCAGGGATTGTTCCCTTGGACTGGGCACTGCTGAGGCTAAACCTCAAATCCTGGGTTCAGTTTTGGGCCCCTCTCTCCAAGGACATTGAGGAGCTGGAGCAGGTCCAGAAGAGGGCAGAGAAGCTGGAGAAGAGCCTGGAGGCTGAAGGGAGACCTTCTAGCCCCATACAATTTCCTCAAAAGAGGTTGGAGCCCAGTGGGGGTTGGACTCTTCTCCCAAGGAACAAATTACAGGACAAGAAGAAACAGCCTCAAGCTGCCCTGGGGAGGTTTAGGTTGGACAGGAGGAACAATTTCTTGCCCTTGAGGGTTGTCAAAGCCTGGTCCAGACTGCCCAGGGCAGTGGTGGAGTCCCCATGCCTGGTGAAGTTTCAAAGCCATGGAGATGTGGTGCTGAGGGCCAAGGTTTGGTGGTGCCCTGGCAGTGCTGGGTGAAGGGTTGGACTCCCTGATCTTGGATGTTTCTTCCAACCAAACAAAACAATTTTCTCTCAATCTCAGACTGTCAGAGCAGGCATGAACCTCTCTTCCATCCCTGCCTGCTCAGCAGCTCTCCCTTATTTTAGCTTTTCAGGTGTGAGGAGCAAGCTCTCCCCCAGAGCCCCCTGAAGCAGCAGTACAGAGGCTGTGCACTGCATGGGCAGAAAGGCTGGGACAGGGCTGGCTCCTGACCACCTGGGCTCTGCTGAGGAACATCACACAAGCAAATGTCCCTCCAGCCTTGTGTCACCCGGGGCCAGGAGCAGATGCTTGCCACCTACTTGAAGGTGAGTCCCTCAAAGACTGGTGTCAAGGACAGCTTGAAGGTCTGGCACAGGGTGATGGCGGTGTCGAAGAGGCCGGCCCGGATCAGGAGGGCAAGTGTTTCTTCAGGGGTAGAGTTTCCTGCAGAGAATCACCACCAGGTAACCACCTCTCCCACTCACATCCCAGTGCCTACTGGTGCCCAACCCCACACAATTCAGCAGCAGACTTCATGCAAAACACCCCACTTCTCAAGTGGTGTGAAGCCTTCCTTCCCAGAAGCCATCCTTGGAGGAACTGCACAGAGCAAAGAAGTGACCCCCAGACTGTCCCCAGCCAGGCACCAGCTGGAGAGGGACATGGGCACCAAGAGATGGCTCATACTGCTGCTGTTTGGGTGAGGAGAGGGGACAGCCATGGCAATGGCCACATGAACAGGGCCTCTGCTCTGCCAGCACAGGCAGGAGGGGAGATCAGACTGCAGCATGCAGCTCCAGGCTGCCCTCAAACCAGTTGTTCAACCCTCTGTTTACTGGGAAGTCATCTTCTGCTCAGAGTTGGAAGTGGAGAACACACACTCAAGTTGCAGAACTCATATCAGAGAGGAGCAGAATATCCTTTAAGGGTCAGAGTTGGGGACTTGCAGCTTTCTGCACCCCAAGGAACAACTTGGACAAGCTCACAGCATGTCACGAAGCAGGATTGTCCAGGACACCTGGGGGCAATTTCCAGATGCCTTTTTTCAGTCTCATCTCCTGAGCTCTACCCTCAGCCCCACCCAGACCATTGCTACAGCTCAGCAAAGCCAAAAAAAGCCAACCCAAAACCCTGTGGAAAACCTCAGATGGATTCTCCTGATTTGGCTCTTCAAAGCTGCTGGACTTAGTGGCAATATTTCATGACAGGAAGGGGAACTAACAGTCCCTGTCAGCTCCTGGGTCTGTTTCTGGGGCAGAACCACAACTCCTCATCTGAGCTATGAGTGGAAGTGATCTGATGAATAAAAGCCTTGGGGAGAGCAAGAAGTGGCTGCTGTGTCACACCCACCCCTCTCTTACCTGCCACCGCCGCTGTGGACAGGTCATGCTGCACCAGGGTCAGCCGGATCCGCGCCAGCACACATTCCCTCTCCAGATCCTCCAGCTCCAGGATCTCAATTTGGTGAGAAGCTGTGACAGATGGACAAGGAGGGCCCTCAGCCTTTCCAAAAGGGCTCACTGGGCTCTGGGCAACATGCTGACACTCCTCTGCTGTCCTACAAGAAGTCGCCTCTGTGAGGAGCAAAGGCTGAGAGCCCTGGGGCTGTGGAGCCTGCAGCAGAGCAGCCCCAGAGGGCAGCTGAGCAATGCTCAGCAAGAGCTAAAGGAGCTGGGGGGGGGCAAGAGGCTGGGGCCAGACTCTTGGCAGTCATGCCCAGGGCCAGGCCAAGGGGCAGAGGGCACAAAGTGGCAGGCAGGAGGTTGCCTCTGAAACTGAGGAGAAAGTTGTTTGGGGTGAGGGTGCTGGAGGCCTGGAGCAGGCTGCCCAGAGAGGTTGTGGAGTGTCCTTGTGTGGGGAGCTTGCAACCCCCCCTGGGCACTGTGCTGCTGGGCAAGCTGCTGGGGGTGCCCTGCTGGGGCAGGGAGCTTGGGCTGGCTGAGCTCCAGAGGTCACTTCCAACCCCAACCATGCTGAGATTGGGGCATTCTATACCACAGAGAGCACCAAAGGAGAGGTCAGGCTTTGCTGCCCGCTCCTTGCCTGTCCCTCCCCTGTAGGAGTTGCAACCTCACATCTCACTGCCAGGCAGATGCTACAGAAAAGGTTATCCAGAAATAATTCAGTTTAAAAAGTCCCAACCACCACCACCCCTTTTTTTATCTCCTTTTTTCCTGCAGTAACACTGAAGATGATGAGAGTCTAACCAGACCCCACCCCCCTGGGCAGACACACAGGCAGAGCTCCTGGTTACGTGGCAGGACATTGAAACCAGGAGACACCAACACGGGGAGAAACAAACACCTTCAATCCCCCAAATTATTGATCTGACAGAGGTCAGAGCTGCCCCAGGCTCTCTCCCAGCTCACAGGGGAGCAGCAGAACTCTGAGACCAGGGCAAAGGCTGCTGTGACACGAGAAGGACCAGGCCTGGGGACTCACTTGGAACAGCTGCACACTCCCCGTCGTGGCTTCTCTTTGGTGACGCTCCAGGACGTTCATACTTGAAGGAAAAAGGAGAAAGAGGGTTTAAGCCCTCCTGGAAACACTGCCTCTAGCCCACACAGCCCCAGCTCCTCTGTTCCAAGCCTTGACTTCAATCAGAGAAGCTACACAACCACTCAGCAGGTCCAGGTTACTCTTATCTCTGGCACTCTTATCTCAGGTTACTCTTCTCCCCACAGCACAGCTCAGGCTACAGTCACCACTTGCCCCCAAATCCACTTGAAACACACACCCGGGCCCAGTAATTCTCTTTAACTCTTCAGGAGCCTCCAGATTTGCACACAAGGTGATACATTCTCACATCTTTCCACCAGCACCCTCCCCAAAGTTGTGCTGCTCCAATAAAAGGGGACACTGACATCACAGTGATGGACAGCACTACAGAAGTTGGCCAAGAAGATGACTGCAGCAGGTTGAGGAGGTCAGAGCCTCCCTTCATCACCTCAGGAAGGATTTTTGGAAGCTCCTTCCCAGAAGTAAAGCTCTGAGGGTGCCCACAGTCACAGAATCATAGAATTGTCAGGGTTGGAAGGGACCTTAAGGCTCAGCCAGCTCCAACCCCCCTGCCATGGCCAGGGACACCTCACACCACAGCAGGTTGCTCACAGCCACCTCCAGCCTGGCTGCAAACACCTCCAGGCAGGAGGCTTCCACCACCTCCCTGGGCAGCCTGTGCCAGGCTCTCACCACCCTCCTGGGGAACAACTTCTTCCTCACAGCCAATCTCAATCTCCCCATTTCTAGTTTTGCTCCATCCCCGCCAGTCCTGTCCCTCCCTGACACCCTCAAAAGTCCCTGCCCAGCTTTCTTGTAGCCCTCTTCAGATCCTGGAAGGCCACAAGAAGGTCTCCTGGGAGCCTTCTCCTCTTCAGACTGAACAGCCCCAACTCCCTCAGTCTGTCTCCATAGGAGAGGTGCTCCAGCCCTCTGCTCATCCTCATGGCCCTTCTCTGGACATGCTCCAGCACATCCTGTAACAGGGGCTCCAGAACTGGACTGGTTTGGGTCGGAAGGGACCTTAAAGACCATCTAAATCCCGACAACCCTACCACGGGCAGGGACACCTCCTACTAGAGCAAGCTTCTCAAGGCGAGATCCAAGCCAGAGGCTTGCCAGGAAGCTGAGGGGTTCCTACCACGGCTCCAGGGGCTGGCTGCACGATCCAGGCGTACTCGGGGCGGATCAGGCGGAGGCAGTTGAGAGCAGCGAGGAAGCAGTTCCCCTGCTTCTGGAGGCCTCGGAGCGTCCGCACCTCCCGGCCCAGGCGCGTGCCGTACTCAAACATCACCGTCCCAGCTGCGGAGAGAGGGCACACCTCAGCCCAGCACAGCCAGGACAGGCCACAGTATCACAGTATCACTAAGGTTGGAAGAGACCTCGAGGATCATCGAGTCCAACCTATCAACACAGACCCCGTGACTAGACCATGGCACCAAGTGCCACGTCCAATCCCCTCTTGAACACCTCCAGGGACGGTGACTCCACCACCTCCCTGGGCAGCACATCCCAATGAAGAATGACTCGCTCAGTGAAGAACTTTCTCCTCACCTCGAGTCTAAACCTCCCCTGGCACAGCTTGAGACTGTGTCCTCTTGTTCTGGTGCTGCTTGCCTGGGAGAAGAGACCAACCCCCTCCTGGCTACAACCACCTTTCAGGTAGGTGTAGAGGGCAATAAGGTCTCCCCTGAGCCTCCTCTTCTCCAGGCTAAACAATCCCAGCTCCCTCAGCCCCTCCTCATAGGGCTGTGCTCAAGGCCTCTCCCCAGCCTTGTTGCCCTTCTCTGGACACCTTCAAGTGTTTCGATGTCCTTCTTAAACTGAGGGGCCCAGAACTGGACACAGGACTCAAGGAGTGGCCTAACCAATGCAGAGTACAGGGCACACTGACCTCCCTGCTCCTGCTGGCCACACTTTTCCTAATGCAGGCCAGGATGCCATTGGCCCTCTTGGCCACCTGGGCACACTGCTGGCTCATATTCAGGTGGCTGTTGATCAGCACCCCCAGGTCCCTCCCTCTTTGGGAGCTCTCAGCCACTCCGACCCCAGCCTGTAGCTCTGCCTGGGGTTGCCATAGCCAAAGTGCAGCACTCAGCACTTGGACTTGTTGAATGCCATCCCATTGGACTCTGCCCATCTGTCCAGTCTGTCAAGGTCCCTCTGCAGAGCCTTTCTACCCTCTAACTGCAGGGCACATGCTGTCAGGAAGTCCCAGGCTGGTTTGGGTTGAAGTGACCTTTAAAACTCTTCTAGTCCAACTCCCCTGCAGAGGAGTCCAAGCACACCAGGAACACAGCAGCTCCCCCCTGCTGCTGCCTGAGCTGAACATCCTCACCTTTCCCAGACTAGTGCTTGCAGAAGGTGGGTGAAGGATCACACAATCCCAGATTGGTTTGAGTGGAATGGGGCCTTTAAAGGTCATCTAGGCCAATCCCTCTGCAGTTAGCAGGGACAGCCCCAACTCAAGCAGGTTGCTCAGAGTCACACACAACCTGACCTGCAGTGGTGCCAGGGCTGGGGCATCTCCCACCTCTCTGGGCAACCTGGGATAAGGCTCTCACCACCCACAGGGGCAGAAATCTCTCCCTTCTCTTCAGTCTAAATCTCCCTCTTTTAGTTCCAAACCATCGCTCCTTCTGTCACAACAGGCCCTACTCAAAAGTCTATTCCCATCTTACAGATCTCCTTTCATTACTTAAAGGCCACCAGAAGGTGTCCCTGGAGCCTTTTTCTTCTCCATACTGAACAAGCCCAACTCTCTCAGCCTGGCCTCACAGCAGAGGGCTTCCAGCCCTCCCATCACTGCCGTGGCCTCCTCTGGCCTTGCTCCAACAGCTCCATGTCTGTGCTGTGGAGTCCAGAGCTGACCCCAGCACTGCAGATGGGGTCTCAGCACAGCAGAGAGGCAGAAATCCCTCCCTCCCCCTGCTGCCCACGCTGCTGGGGATCAGCCCAGGAGATGGCTGACCCCCAGTGTCCCAGGTGCCACCTTGTGCCAGCCCAGGCCTCACCCTTGCGGTAGTTGTGGCGGTAGATGTGGAAGGCGTAGAGCAGCTCATAGTAGTTGTGGTTCATCAGGTCCACTGCCCGGGCGTGGGACTCGATGATCCCCACCACCTGGGGGACACAGAAGCTCTCCTGGGTCACCAATCCCCTTTCCAGGGCAGTGGTTGTGTCTCCCTCCCCAGGTTGCTCCCACCACAGGCTGCTTTACCTCATTGTGGAGGTTGACGTAGGGGAACTGCACCAGGTCCTGGAGCTGGGAGCGCTCGCAGAGAACCACCACTAGCTGGCGTAGACAGTCCAGCTGCCTGCAGAGAGAAGCACAGCCCTTCTGGAGGGGAAGGAGGGAACAAACCCATCTCCAGCACACAGCTTTTAAGCTGCTTTGTGACAAGCTTCATCGGTTTGCTTTTGGTTTTTTTTGCCCTCCAGCTTAGAATCAAGAAGCCACTTCAGACATCCCCTGGGCTGGAACTGGAGCTCCTGGACAGCAGAGAGCCTCTGAAAAGGTCTCTGAGGAGGGCAGGCTCCCTCCCTCAGCTCTGTTTGGTTTAAGATGTTCCTCAGCCTGAATGAAAATGTCTTCCTAATCCTCCTCCAAACACCTATTCCAGCCATTCCCCCTCTGCTGGGGGGGAAGTTTTTCCCTTCCTAGATCATTTCCCAGCCAAAAATGTCACCCCAAATAATTTATTTTCTCCTAAACTCCCAAAGCTTTTCAATATCTAACACAAGTCAGCCTTCAGCCATTTCTTTTTGGGCTCTTCCTTAAGTCAGCTGCTTTGTTTTCACCTCTCACCCAGCAGCAGTGCCAGCTGTCCTCACCAAAATTAAGTCATTTGACTTTTGAAACCCAACTTTCACAGGAGCTAGACCAAAACACAGCAGCCCTCAGCCATCACCCCCCCAACACAGCAGCCCCCAGCCATCACCCCCCAACACAGCAGCCCCCAGCCATCACCCCCCCAACACAGCAGCCCCCAGCCATCACCCCCCCCAACACAGCAGCCCCCAGCCATCACCCCCCCCCACACAGCAGCCCCCAGCCATCACCCCCCCAACACAGCAGCCCTCAGCCATCACCCCCCCAACACAGCAGCCCTCAGCCATCATCTTCCTCATGGCTTGATGGAGAAATTATAGGTGGACCTCCAAGACAAGCGAGGATAAAGGCATAAAAGTGTCTCCTACCTGCTTGGGTCTGGGTTTTGTGTTAAGGCAACGTATGCTTCATTGTTGTGTCCTAAATCCAAGTGATGTTTGAAGATACAAGTCCTCAAAGTTGCCTGAAAACAGCAAAAAAAGCACAAAGCAGCAGGTTGGGAGTCATGCAACCAAAGAGGAGTTGCCTGGAAGAAACATCTTGATGGAAAACCTGGGCGAGTGCAAGGTATCCCCAGCCACAGCAGGGGGGTTGGAACCAGATGATCTTTAAGGTTCCCCTTCCAACTCAGATCTATGGAAGGTGTCCTGTACCTGGCTTCTCCAGTCATCTGATTCCATGATGGCCAAGGTGGCCAGCTGGATGACCAGCTCTGGCAAACCCACCATGTCCAACAGGCGCAGAACCTGGAAGAAGACAAGAAGTTGGGTCGGTCAGGAGAGGGGCTTCTTGGGTTGTTTTCAAGAGCTGCTCCTACCCTAAGAGCAGTCAAAAGGCTGTGATGATGTTATTAAGCAGTTGGAGTGAAAAAGGGGAAGGTTTTGACACATTGCAAAGGTCTGAACTCAATTCCTGCATGTGAGGCCCAGGCTGAGGCTTTCATGGAGGCTTCATCTCCACACATCTGAGTTTCCTGAAACGTTTTAGCCTTGACAGTCCTCCTGTGGCAGAGGTAAAATGATTCTGTCCCCAGGCACACATGAGCTGGAGAGTAGAGCCTCTGAGAAGGCCTTCTCAGGAGGGCAGGCTCCTTCCCTCAGCTCTATTTGGCAAGATGTTCCTCAGCTTCACAATAAATGTGTTCCTATTTTTCCTGCAAACATCTGAGAGGAGAGGGAGAGGGGAGAGGAAGAGAGAGACAGAGGGAAAAGAGAGAGAGGGGAGAGGAAGAGAGAGACAGGGAAAAGAGAGAGAGGGGAGAGGAAGAGAGACAGAGGGAAAGAGAGAGAGGGGGGAGAGGAAGAGAGAGAGGAAAGAGAGAGAGGGGGGAGAGGAAGAGAGAGAGAGGAAGAAAAGTTCCTGTTTTCTGGAGTTGAAAAGTCAGTGAACCCCTGACAATCAGCCCAGGTCTGAGCCTCCAGCCTGTCTGAACTGTGCTGTTATGCAGAAAGATCCTATCTGACTTTAAAGACATTAAAATTCATTTGCCTCAAAGCTTCACTAACCTTCCCCTCAAGCAGCACCTCACATCCAGCCTGGACATGTCTGGCTGCTGCCTCCAGCAGCTGGATCTCACCCTGCTTTTGTCTGCTGGGTAACAAAATCCTCTGCTATTAAGAACTAAGAGGTGGAAAGTACCTGGCTTTCACATTCACCTCTTCATCACCCCCCTAAGGAAAGCTACCAGAGGTTTCACCACCCAAAAAAGTGGTGTTTGAGTCTCAGTCACTTCCCCAAGAAGCCAGGGATGGAGTAGGAATTCCTCTGTGTGGAGTGGCCTGGCGCCTGCTGGCTCGCTTGG
Source organism: Melanerpes formicivorus (assembly GCF_026170545.1). Taxonomy (NCBI): domain Eukaryota; kingdom Metazoa; phylum Chordata; class Aves; order Piciformes; family Picidae; genus Melanerpes; species Melanerpes formicivorus. Next base: position 12,736,574 of record NW_027142368.1, on the reverse strand, counting down.
GCCCGGCCCGGCCGTACCTTGTTGTAGTACTGCAGGCGTGGGGTGGAGACCACCTCACCCTCCTCAGGTTGGATCAGCCTGTCCAAGAACTCCTCTCTCCCCACCTCTGAGGCAGCCTGGCGGAAACAGTCCAAAGCCTGGAAGCAAAGCAAGCAGTTTGTGTGTGTCCTGAAGGGCCTGGCCCAGCCTGTTGGACTGGTGAGAGGAGAGCTCTGCTCTCCCAGCTCCAGCGTGCGGCACACGGCTGTGTTCTGACCTAACAACTTCCCCAAGAGCAGCTCCCACCAGCCTGCTCCAGCCCCACTCTCTGCCCAAAGGATGAGGTGGATGTTTGCTGAAATGAGAAGGTTCCAGTGACACCTTCTTGCTGTCTTTCAGTGATTAAAGGAGTCCTACGAGATGGGGACAGACTGCTGAGCAGGGCCTGTGGGAGCTCACAATGGCTGCCTTGGCCCTGCGGCAGGATGGTGGCCTGGGGACAACTGGGATTGGTCACTGCCATTTTGGGGAGAACTTCCTAGAACCACAGAATTGTCAGGGTTGGAAGGGACCTCAAGGCTCAGCCAGCTCCAACCCCCTGCCATGGGCAGGGACACCTCACACTTCAGCAGGTTGCTCACAGCCACCTCCAGCCTGGCTGCAAACACCTCCAGGGTTGAGGCTTCCACCACCTCCCTGGGCAACCTGTGCCACTCTCTCACCACCCTCATGGGGAACAACTTCTTCCTAACATCCAGTCTGAATCTCCCCATTTCTTGGGGCCTTTCAGTAATTAAAGGAGCCCTACAAGAGTAGGAGAGACATTTGAGTAGGGCCTGCTGTGAAAGGACAAGGGGTGATGGTTTGAAACTAACAGAGGGAGATTCACACTGAAGAGAAGGGAGAGAGTTCTGACCCTGAGGGTGGTGAGAGCCTGTTCTAGGATGCCCAGAGAGGTGGGAGTTGCCCCATCCCTGGCACCACTGTAGGTCAGGTTGTCTGGGGCTCTGAGCAACCTGCTCTAGCTGGGGATGTCCCTGCTGACTGCAGGTGCCTTGGACTGCTTCACAGGTCCCTTCAACCCAAACTGGGCTGGGCTTCTCTGAAAAAGGGCTGATCCTATCTGTCAGCCCTCCCCTCCCAGACTCCTGAGGGAGGCAGTGCCAGAAGGAGACAAGGACCTTACCTTGTGGCCCTCACCCATGACCAGGTAGCACCGGCCCATCATGAAGCAGCAGGAGCCCATGTTCACGTGGCACCAGGGCTGCAGCAGGCGAATGTATTCCTGCAGGAGAGGAGGAAGAGGAGCAGCAGTTCAAGTCAGCCCTCACTCATGACCTGCCTCAGGTCTCTAACCCCAAAGCACCATTTCAGTGGCCTCTTTAGCTGCTGTGCTCACACAAATCCTGCTCCTGGCAGCTCAAGGGCTGCTGTCCCCAGTCCCAGAGTCCTTTTGTGCACAGATGGGGAGCCATGCCCAATGTGCTCCTGGGAAATGACCTGCTCTGAATGTAGTGGGTAAGAAGTGGGCATGGAGATGTTAGGTAGAAGGCTGGACTTGATGATCATAGTATCATAGTATCAGTCAGGGTTGGAAGGGACCACAAGGATCATCTAGTTCCAACCCCCCTGCCTTGGGCAGGGACACCCCACACTAGATCAGGCTGGCCAGAGCCTTAGAGGTCTCTTCCAACCTTAATGATTCTCTATGCCTCAGAAAGCAGCACCCAACACCCTTAAAAAACAGACATGAGGCTTCTCTGCAACCTTTGAACTGCAAAGGGAAGGTGACCTTGGTGTGCACAGAGCTCAGGGATGCATGAAGACCGTGGGAGAACAAGGAAGACAGGTGTTAGAAGAGCAAGGGGAGGGAGAGCAGCCATGGAAAGAAGCACCAAACGGATGGGCGTGGGGTGGAGCCCTGACAGCACCAAGGATACCCTGTAAATAAAGCCATAACATGGATGCTGGCCAAAACTCCAGGTTGATAACAGCCCATCCTGGCCTTGTGCCTGCTGTCAGGATAACAGAAGGGCTGCAAAGTGTCAGCAGCCCTCAAAAAGCATGATGAAAACCTCGAGAAACTGCCAGCTCTTGTGCTTAAGAGAGCGGCGTTTGCTCCTCATACTCGGAGAAGCAGAGATGTTCCACCAGCAGAGCTCTGGGGCCCAGCAGGAAAGGAGAAGCAGCCAGCACCTGGTGGTAAAGCCAAGCTCTCACCAGCTGACCAGCATCTTTGCATAGACCTCAGCCACCAACACACAGACCTTGCCTAACCCAGCTTTGGGCCACTCTAAACCACGTGGTCACTCCAAGCCACGTGGCAACAACATCCTGAGGCCGGATTCAGCACTGGGATTAGGCAGGGAGAGGAGATAAATCCCACCTCAGGTTTGCTGAATAGCTCGTCATACAGAATAAGCAACTAGGAGAGGTTTGGCCCTGCTCCCAGGCCAGTGCTTTGGGCACTAGAGCTTCTTCACACTCTTCACTCCCAGGGTGCTTCCTGCATCTCTCCCCCTCTATTTGGGTCACCCTCCTCACACTGAGTGGCAAATCTGGTGTGAGCTCCTGGAGGTTAATCCAAGTTTACGTGACCAACTGGGATCAGTGAGCGTAGCAGAAGGTGGATGGGAGGAGGAAAAGCCTTCTCCTGCTGAGACAGAAGTCCCTCCCATCTCCTGGAGGCAGGAGGCAAGCGAGGCGAGAGCAATGCCAGCGAACGCACAGAGCGCCGGGGAGGAGACAGATGCCAGGAGGTGGAAAGATGCTGCCCAAACCATTTCCTGCCTCTAGAGCCCAGCAGAGCTGACATTCTTCTCAGCAGCAAGAGGAACACAAAGGGAAGAAATTCAGCCTCGAGGTGGAAGGGGCTGTGAGGAGAAAAGGTTCTGCTAAGCAGAAGGAAAACAGCTCACTACCAACAGCCTGTGCCCCAAAGGGCTGCTGCGGGCTGTGGGGGATGAAAGCTATCACGTGGAGCTGCAGAGGAGAAATGGTGTGCTTCAGAAGCAGAGCACAGCAGCTACCAAGCCCCTGAAGAGCACAGGAAGAGGTGGTGGAGGAAGAGTGGTCTGAAAGTGTGGCCAGCAGGACAAGGGCAGGGATTGTCCTCTTGTGCTCGGCACTGGCACGGCTGCACCTCGAATACTGGGGTGAGATTTGGGACATTCACTCCAAGAAGGACACTGAGAGGCTAGAGCAGGTGCAACAAAGATGGTGAAGGGTTTAGAGCACAAGGATAAGGGTCTGGAGAGCTTCTGAGGGAGCTGGGGTTGTTCAGACTGGAGAAAAGGAGGCTGAGGGGAGACCTTCTGGCTCTCTCCAACTCCCTGAAAAGAGGCTGGAGCCAGCTGGGAGTCAGGTCCTCTCCAAAGGAATGAGTGACAGGGCAAGAGGAAATGGCCTCAAATTGCCCCAGAGGAGGTTTAATTGGCCATGAGGAACAATTTCTTGCCCTTGAGGGTTGTCAAAGCCTGGCCCAGGCTGCCCAGGGCAGTGGTGCAGCCCCCATCCCTGGAGGGGTTTCAATGCTGTGGGGATGTGGTACTGAGGGCCATGGTTTGGTGGTGACCTGGTGGCAGTGCTGGGTTAAGGGTTGCACTGGATCATCTTGGAGGCCTTTTGTAACCAAACCAATCCTCTGAGTCTCTGGTCTTACAGACCATTTCCAACCAAACCAACTCCATGATGGCAGGAAGGACTCACCTGTAGCTGGGTGTACTGACAGCTTCCCATCAGGCACTCAGGGAAGAGGAATCCAGGATTGCTGGGCCACCTGAGCAGGAAAGTTAAGGAACAATCCAAGAACAGAGAGCTCCCAGAACTGGTCTGAAAAAACCTCAGCATTCAGTGTGCCTCTGGAGCTGGCTTTGTGGGAGGCAAGCAGAGAAGATTAAGCTGCTCTTTCTCCAAGTCATTACCCTGTAATGAGATTTATCCACATTAGAACAAACCCATCAGCACACCTAATCCAGAACTTGCCCAAAATCTCTCTCACCCTTCCAAATCTCCTGGAGTCCCACGGCAAAGTTGGTGGAGCTCAGGGGCTTAGAAGTCAAACCCTCAAATCCTTCATTGTGCACCTAAAACCTGGGGGAGACTCTGGGAAATCTTCAAATCCCCCCAAATCCCATCAAGACCAACCACAGTCACTGGGGCAGGAGGTTTGCCTTTAAAAATCTGGGTGTGAGAAACATTGATTTCGGAGGCTCAGTGCTGGAGATGCCAAAATCAAGTCCTCTGCTTGCCCCAAGTCTCCTCACACCAGCACCATCTAATCAACTAAACCATGGCACCAAGTGCCTCCTCCAGGCTCTTTTTAAACACTTCCAGTGATGGTGACTCCACCACCTGCCCAGAGATGTGCAGCCATTGCAGGTCAGGTTGTTTGGGGCTCTGAGCAGCCTGCTCTACTTGCAGATGCCCCTGCTAGCTGCAGTGGGGTTGGACTAGCTGAGCTTTAAAGGCCCTTTCCCACCCAAAGGTGTTCAGGAGGGGATGGAACGTGGCACTTGGTGCCATGGCCTAGTCATGAGGTCTGTGGTGACAGGTTGGACTCGATGATCTTTGAGGTCTCTTCCAACCTTGGGGATACTGTGAAAAGCAGTCTGTGGTTCTAAGTGATACTGTGAAACACAGCCCCACCAGCACTCCCAGCCTCAGCACTGGGATGGGCAATGTCATGCAGAAGCTCCTCCTGAAATGCCATGAAACCCCCTGGTCACAGCCTGACAGGAGACTTGCCTTGGAAATTTGGGTGTAGAAAACATCAGGTTTGGAGGCTGAGTGGTGGAGATGCCAACATTGAACACTCTGCAGTCCATCCCCCCGCCTCCCTCAACTCCTCTGCTTGCCCCAAGCCTCCTCACACAGCCCCACCAGTGCTCCCAGCCTCAGCACTGGGATCTGTTACATCATGTAGACTCTCCTGAAACACCATGAAGTCCTCTGGTCACAGCCTGGTGTGCAGGTTTCCAGCCAAGGATACAGGAGAGGCAGAAAGTCAGCCACGATGGCAGTAACCAGATGGGGCCAGTTCAAACTTGTTTCAGCCAAAGAGGTGTTTGGTTGCAGGAAGAGTCTGGAGATGATGTGTTTTCTGGCCACTTCCTGGAAAAACAGCTCCACAATTGTTTGAGGGCTGGATACTGAAAGGACAAGTTAAAAGGACAACTGAAGGAGAGGGTCTGCAAGCAGCTGGTCCAAGGTTTCACACCACGCTGCATCAGCAGCCCCAACAAGAAGGATTAAAGCAGAGCAAAAGACATTGAGGACTCAGACTTGTTGGGTTTGGGCTTCTCTTGCTGTCTGGTGAAGTCAGAAGGAGCAGCAGGAGATCAAAGAGCCACAGGCTGCAATGTTTATTAATCACCACTCCATTATAACAGCAAAAAGAAACCCAACAAAGGGCTGTGCTCACTCTCTGGCTGTGCTCACTCTCTGGCTGTGCCTTTCTCAACCCAGCCACAGGGCTTCCAGTGGCAGGAAAAAGGACAATGGGCACAAACTGGAAGCCTGCTGAAGCTGAGGAGAAAAGTTGTTTGGGGTGAGGGTGCTGGAGGCCTGGAGCAGGCTGCCCAGAGAGGTTGTGGAGTGTCCTGGTGTGGAGAGCTCCCAAGCCCCCCTGGGCATTGTGCTGCTGGGCAGGGTGCTGTGGGTGCCCTGCTTGAGCAGGGGGCTTGGGCTGGGTGATCTCCAGAGGTCCCTCCCAGCACCACCATGCTGGGATGCTGAGAGTGCTGATGTGGCTCTCTGGCTCAGGTCCAACACCTCCCTTCTCATTCCAACACGCTGCTGTCCCCCCTGCTCACTGTTCTCAGCTGCCACCTCCTCACTATCTTCCCCACACACTTGACATATTTCTCCTGAAGCAGAGCAGCCAAACAGGACTTTCCTCACCAGCTGGCCAAGAAATAACCCACGGCAGCAGCACACACAAAGGCTGTTTTCAGCTTTGCTTTCAGGCACTGACATTTACATGGGAGGCCCTCCTGAACCAAGACTCTGATTTGGGGAGAGTTCAGGCTTTGGAGGTCACAGCCCTGCTCACAAAGAGCAGAGATGTCCCAAAGCCATCAGGGAGCAGAAAGAAATCCCACTCCCCCCTCCCAGCTCCTAGCCCTGCACTGCTACCTATCTGTCACTGATTTTCTCAGCTCCTTCTGAAGTGTCTCAGCCTTGCAACACAAACTAGTCACAGCAGGCTCTTACCTGTGTGTTTTCCTCCTTTCCCTCCTCACCACCTCCCTTCTCTAACCACTTCAAGGTACTGATCCTCCTAATTAAGTTGCTTTATACCTTGCTCCATCAGGATTTCTGCTCCTAGACCAAAGTGTCCGACTTTGCAACAAGGATTTTGAATCATCAGCTGCAATTTCTCCCCATTCAGGTCTCAACTGCAAAGTGCTGGCAGCACAAGGAGCTTTTGGGAGAAGAATGGCTACATTCTCCCACTTCCCCAAGCTGCTGCTGCTCCTGATTGTGGTGAGATAAAGGTGAAGCAGCAGGACACACCAGGTCTCTTCCACTACAGCCATGGTCATGTACAGCAAAGAGAGGTGGGTACTGCCAAGTTGGCTGAGTGAGGCCTTTCCTACACTTCAAGAAGGATGTTGAGGAGACAGAGAAAGTCCAGAGAAGGGTAAGGAAGGTGGTAAAAAGTCTGGAGCACAAGGAGAAAGAGTCTGAACAACTTCTGAGAGGCTCAGACTGGAGAAAAGGCCGAGGGGAGACCTCCTGGCTCTCTTAGAACTCCTTCAAAGGAGGATGAGAGCTAGGTGGGGGTCAGGCTCTTCTCCCAGGTCAGAAGTGATAGGATGAGAAGAAACAGCCTCAAGTTGCCCTAGGGGAGGTTTAGGTTGGACATGAGAAACAATTCATTGCCCTTGAGGGCTGTCAAGGCCTGTCCCAGGCTGCCCAGGGCAGTGGAGGAGTCCCCATCCCTGGAGGGGTTTTGAAGGGGTGGAGATGTGGCTCCGAGAAACACGCTTTGGTGGTGCCCTGGCAGTGCTGGGCTAAGGGTTGGACCCCATGACCTTTTCCAACCAAAATGATGCTGTGATTCCATGACCTTAATGGTCTCTTCCCATCAAACCCATTCTGTGATTCTATGCTTCCCATCCTCCTCAGGATGAGGATCAGAACCACGTCTCTGCTCGGAGTGCAGTGCTACAGGGCCCTTGGTGGTGGTGGTGGTGAGTTTTTGGTGGACAACCTGACAACCATCTCCACATGGGGGTCATTCACCCACATTCACCCTGGGGTGGCAGAGGGAGAGCCAGGGGGACAAATCACAAAGCTGTGCAGCTGTGCAACATCTTACCTAGCCTATGGGGTGTAACAGCAGTGGTGTCTGCTAACTCCAGCACAGAGAGATGCTGCAGATTAGATTCCCTGGAGAAGAAAAAGCCATCAGTGAAGAGACAACAAAACGCCCCCTGCTTTAATTGTGCTCATTGTTCAACTCCTACAGCTGGAGAAGGCAGCAGCAGGGAACAGCCAGGCCTGGCAGGGTGGAATTAGCACAAGGCAGAGTCAGCTCGACACGTGGAAGGGGGAAAAAATAACCCAAATGAACCTTTCCCAGCACAACCTGACTCCTGGAGTGATATTCCCACAGCAACCAGCAGCTTTTCGTGCCAGGGAAGGATATTGCAGGTGGGCTCAGGAGGAAGCCACATTTAGAAGCAGAAGAGGCGTGGTGGTGACTTACAGCGTGTCGACGGGGACGTCCGAGGCCAGGCGCTGGCTCGCCCACCTGATCAGGTAGTAGGAGAGCAGGAGGGGAGAGGTGCGGTGCAGCAGGTCCTGCTGAGACTGGAAGAGTTGGCCCCCTCCCAAAACCATCTGCAAGCAAACCACAGAGGTTGGAACAGTGAGAGGCCAAGCCTGGGAGCAGCAGGGGTTGGCACAGTAACCCCCGGAGCGACGGCAGGACAAGGACAAGCAGAGAGGTTTGCACTGGGCTCAGCTTGTCCCTGCTGTCCACACCAAGGTGGTCAACAGGCTGCTAGCTCACCCAGGTCACCCAGCAGACCAGCAGGACTCTTGCACACACCAGTGTAACCCAGTCACAAATTACAGTGTCACCTTAGGTCATCAAGAACAGTGTGGCCAGCAGGAGCAGGGAGGTCATTGTGCCCTGTACTCAGCACTGCTCAGGCCACACCTTGAGCCCTGTGTCCAGTTCTGGGCTCCTCAGTTTAAGAAGGACATTGAGAGACTTGGAGGTGTCCAGAGAAGGGCAATGGGGCTGGGGAGAAGCCTCAAGCACAGCCCTGTGAGGAGAGGCTGAGGGAGCTGGGGTTGCTTAGCCTGGAGAAGAGGAGGCTCAGGGGAGACCTTCTTGCTCTCTCCAACTCCCTGAAGGGAGGTTGTAGCCAGGTGGGGGTTGGTCTCTTCTCCCAGGCACCCAGCACCAGAACAAGAGGACATAGCCTCAAGCTGTGCCAGGGGAAGTTTAAGCTGGAGGTGAGGAGAAAGTTCTTCACAGAGAGAGCTGTTAGCCATTGGAATGTGCTGCCCAGGGAGGTGGTGGAGTCACCATTCCTGGAGGTGTTCAAAAAAGGCTTGGATGTGGCCCTTGGAGCCATGGTTTAGTTGTCAGGAGGTGTTGGGTGACAGGTTGGACTTGATGATCTTTGAGGTCTCTTCCAAGCTTATTGATGCTGTGATTCTATGATTCAGCCAGTTAACTATTCTGTGGGGAAAGTTGTCATTGAATCACAGAGTGGTTTGGGTGGGAAAGGACCTTTAAAGGTCATGTAGTCCTGTCAGCAGGGACATCTTCAACCAGAGCAGAGTGCTCAGAGCCCCAGACAACTTGACCTGGAATGGTTTGATGGATGGGGCATCTCCCAGAGATAATTATTTCTGCTCCATTAATATCAGGGGGAGGGAAAAAAAAACCAACCCAAACTTTAGATGTGGAAGGTGTGGCTTGAATTCTTCTGTGTGCTCACATGGGGTGATAAACTGGGACACCACTCAGCAGACATCTTGATGCAAGGTGGGCAAAATGATGTCAGATGTGGAGGGTTGGAATCAGGCCTGGAGAGCAAAGTGCTGGGAATTGCTCTTCAGGTTAGGTTGACCTGGTGAAAGAGCTCAACTTCACCAGTTGTGGAGTATGAGAAGTGAGTCAATTCTTGCTAGAAAAGGACTTGTGTAGGCAACTGATGTCCAGCCCCAGGCATGCAGTGTGCTGGTGGTGGCCTATTCTTGGCTTCTGGTCTAGTTGGGGAAGTCCCTGCTTACTGTAGTGGGGTTGCACTAGATGACCTTCAGAGCTCCCTTCCAATCCAGGGCATTCTAGGGTTGTATAATTCCCTCTCCATAAATTTCTCAGCCACTCCTTACTGTGGACAATCTCTCTACAATCCCAAAGGATGCTGAGGTGAAACCTTCTGGCTTCTCTTTCAACTCCCTCAAAGGAGGCTGGAGCTAGGTGGGGGTCATACTCTTCTTCCAGGTCACAAGTTACAGGATGAGAAGAAACAGCCTCAAGTTGCCCCAGGGGAGGCTTAGGTTGGCCATGAGAAACAATTTTGTGCCCTCGAGGGTTGCCAAGGCCTGGCCCAGGCTGCCCAGGGCAGTAGTGTAGTCTCTGTCCCTGAAGGAGTTCCAAAGCAGTGGAGATGTGGTGCTGAGGGTCAGGGTTTGGTGGTGCCCTGGCAGTGCTGGGTTAAGGGTTGGACCTGATGATCTTTGAGATCTCTTCCAACCAGCTCTACCCTGGCACATGTGCTGTGCAGGAGGAGGGATGGGGAGCAGATGGAAGAGCTGTACGTGCCCAGGCAGGGGTGTACCCAGGCAGCAGGCTGCAGAAGATCCTCTCCTCCCAGGACAAAAAGAGCTTCCTGGGTGCTCAGCATGGATAGAGGGAGCTGGGGTGTGAGCACATCGCTGTGGGATGACAGAAGACAACAGAGCCTCACCCAAGCCTGGGGCTAGCGTTTGTGGGAAAGAGAACAAAGCCCAGCCTTGCACCAGCAGAACCCCAGATGCCAAAGTTCAAAGCACTTGGAGGGCTGTTACTCACAGGATCTCCCAGCCTCAGCAAGAGCTGCTGGAGGATCAGCAGGTCCCGGCAGATGAGGAAGCGGATGGTGGCAATCTTACAGACCCCCCAGCACAGCACGCCGCCGGCCGTGCCGCTGCCGTACAGCTGGCTGAGGTTCAGCTGCAGGTTCAGGTGAGGAGCTGAAAGGGCATTAACAAACAAACAAACCAACAAATCCATCACCCAGACGAAGAGAGGAACCAGAAGGACCAGGAACACTCATTGAGCAGCTACCTGCCCAGCCCAAAAAGCCCTGCTGGGGAACATCGGCGGAATCGCCGAGGGTTAGGGGTTGGAAGGGAGTCCTAACCCCTCTGCCAAGGTCACACAGGAACACATCCAGGTGGATTTGGAATGTCTCCAGAGATGGAGACTCCACCACCTCTCTGGGCAGCCTATCCCAGGGCTCTGTCACCCTTAAATTAAAGCAGTTCATGATGGAGCTTCTTATGTCCCAGTCTATGCCCATTAGCCCTTGTCCATTGAACAAAGCCTGGTCCCATCCTCCTGACACCCACCCTTGAAGTATTGATCAGCAGTGATGAGATCTTTCCTCAGGCTGCTCTCCTCCAAACTAAAAAGTCCCAGTTCCCTCAGTCTTTCCTCCTCAGAGTGGTGTTCCTGGCCCCTCAGCCCCTTGGCAGCCCTTTTCACCTCTCTCCATGTCGGTGTCCATCTCATAGTCCATCTCTCGGATGAGCACCCCAATGGCATGGATGGGGTTCCTGATCTCCTGCAGTTTGCTGTGGATCTCCTCCAGCACATTTTCCCTGCAAGGTGGGAAGGGAAAGGGGAAAAAAAACCCAAAAAGAAGGAAATCAAATCAATAAAAATCAGCAATATGAAGAGTTTAACTCAAGAGGGCTCCCTCTCCTCCCTCACAAACCCTTCCTGGAAGGCAGTGCAGCTTGATAAAGCTTGGACATTCCTGATGGGAATCCTCTTCTGGCTTGGAGTCTGATGACAGTGCCTGCAGGCAGCAGGCTATTTATTCCACACCCTCAGGCTACCAGGAAATAGCAGTTGGATGGTTGGCATTCCACAGGGGAATGATTTCAGGAGGCAGGCACAGCAACCACATGCCTTGACCAAAGCTCTGACCTCTACCCAGCTTCTGCAGACTCATTTTCCATGCCCCAGTGATCATCTCACAGGAATGTGCTGCTCTTCTGCTCTCTATTCCTGTTGCAACCATCACCTAACAGGAATGTGTTGCTCTGCTCCTCTCTGTCTCACCTGAGAAGCCCCAAACATGTCTTTTCTGGAAGGCCCCACACAACAGCCAAAGGAGCTGGGGAGGGAAAGCCCTGCTCACATCACCAACAGGCAGGCTCCCCACCTCTGGAAAACTCTTCCTGCAGCAGAGGGAGAGCCCACGCACCCCAGCTCAGCTTTGATGTCAATCCAGGACGGCTCCAAGGCAATCCCTGCTCAGCCATCCCTACAAAAACCATCTCCTTACGTGTCATTAGCTATCAAGTCCTCCAGGATCTGCTCTGCAGCCTTTTCTGGAGGCTGGAGGCGGGAGCAGGCCATTTCCATGCTGAAGGCCATGTCCATGGAGATTGATTCCCCGATCAGGCGAAGGCACTGGACAAGACAGACAACATCACGAGACATCTCCAAATCTGGAATGAAAGAATCTAACTGTGGATTCACATGAAGATTTCAAAGCAGACCTGGCAGGGCCATTCCAAAAACCACTTTAGTTCAGCTTTCTGGCTCAGCAGATGGGTCTCAGACTGACCCTTCCCTAACTACGAGGCCCAGTTAAAACTCAGCAGCTGAGAGGGACTTGGGGTCTGGAAAGCACCAAGTCATAGGGTAGCTCAAGTTAAAAGGGACCTTGGAGATCATCTCTTCCAACCTCCCCACCATGGGCAGGGACACCTCTCAACTACACTGGGTTGCTCAAGGCCTCATCCAGTCTGGCCTTGAACACCCCCAGGAAGGAGGCATCCACAACCTCCCTGGGCAGCCTATTTGAGTCCCATCAGCCTTGCACTGCAGAACTACTTCTTCAGATCCAGTCTAACCCTGCTCTCCCTCAGCTTCAAACCATTCCCCCTTGTCCTGTCTCTAGACACCCTGTGATGGGTGAGAAGTCTCTCTGCAGCCTTCCTGTAGGATCCCTTCAGGTATTGGAAGGCATCCACAAGGTGCCCCCCCCAGAGTCTTCTCCAGGCTGAACAACCCCCAGCTCCCTCAGCCTATCCTCACAGCAGAGGTGCTCCAGCCCTTGGACCATCTTTGTTGCCCTCCTCTGGACTTGCTCCAACAGCTCTGTGCCCTTCTTATGCTGGGGACCCCAGATGGAACAATAAATCCATGGTTTGGATGGGGGGATGCTTCACTGGGTTAAAAACCAGGGGAATGAAATTAACTCCAGCTGGTAACCAGGCACAAGTGGTGTTGCCCCCAGGGCTCACCGCTGGGACAAGTTCTTTTTGATGCCTTTATCAATGATCTGCACAAAGGGATCAAGGCACTCTCACTCAATCTGCAGATGACACCAAGCTGTGAGGAAGCATTGGCATGCTGGAGGGTTGGAGGCTCTACAGAGGCCAGGCTGGATCAATGGGTGGTCAATGGGATGAGGTTAAACAATGCCAAGTGCTGGATCGGGTGCTTGGGTCACAACAACCCCATGAGGCTCCAGGCTTGGGGCACAGTAGCCAGGAACTGTCTGGTGGAAAAGAAGCTGGCAGGGGGTTGGTGACAGCAGCTGGAGATGAGCCAGGGTGTGCTCAGGTGGTCAAGAAGGCCACCAGCAGCCTGGCCTGGATCAGCAAGAGTGAGGCCAGCAGGAGCAGGGCAGGGATTGTCCCTCTGGACCCCAGTCCTGGGGTCAGTTTTGGGCCCCTCACTCCAAGAACATTGAGAGGCTGGAGCAGGTCTGAAGAAGGGCAACCAAGCTGGGGAAGGGTCTGGAGAACAGGGCTGGGGAGGAGCAGCTGAGGGAGCTGGGGGTGTTGAGCCTGGAGCAAAGGAGACTGAGGGGAGAGCTTCTGGCTCTCTGCAATTCCCTGCAAGGAGGCTGGAGCCAGGTGGGGCTTGGGCTCTTGTGCCAAGGAACAAGTGCCAGGACAAGAGGGAATGGCCTCACATTGCCCCAGGGGAGGTTTAGGTTTGACATGAGGAGAAACTTCTGCTTGGAAAGGTTCTCCAACACTGGAACAGACACTCCAAGGAGGTGGTTGAATCCCCATCCCTGGAGGGGTTTCAAAGGTGCAGAGGGCCATGATTTAGCACCAGACTGGGCAGAGCTAGAGAATGGTTGGACTGGATGATCTCAAAGGTCTTTTGCAGCCAAAAGGATTTTTTGAAACCCATGAAATTCCCTCCAAGGGATCTTCTCCAGCCACAGGTTGGAAAGGAAATCATTAATGCAGAGCAAGAGCACAAACACCCCCACAGCAAAGAGCTCAGTTGGCTCAGCCCTGCCAGGCAGAAAATACTCTCCAGCAGCAGCACCACCTCTAGCAGCCCAGAGAGGATTTTCACCTTCTCAGAAGTGATCTGAGAAGGCAGCTCGGAGGGTTTAAGTCACTGCTTTGCAATGCAAGCCTTGAGAGGGCTGGGGTTGGTGGGGTTTGCTTTTGTTTGGGTTTTAATTAAATCACATTTTTTGGAGAGGCTTGAAAACAGCCAGAGCAGGAACTTCTGGCCTCCCAAACCCAGCCCAGGCCTCCAGCTTCCCTTTCCCTGGCAGCCAGAAATAACTTGGCCAAAATGATGATGATTTTACTTTAGAAAAAAACATCAGAATCATCCTCAGTGGAGCTGAGGTAACATTTTCCATTGCTTTTCTGCTGCTGAAACGTCATCCCAGGGCCAGCAAAGCCTAGAGGGCACTGTGGTGACAGCCACCAACGACAGCTTAGTGGGAGATTGGCTGCCCCGAGACCAGAGCCAAAACCCAGTCCCTCTCCACAGCTCACACCACAGCCTCCACACAGACATAGCCCAGCTTGAAGAGCTCAGGGTGCAAGGAGGGGCACAAGTTCCCTGCTTGTCTGGAATCTTGGAGTTGCCTCCATCAGCAAGACAGAGACTGGGGAAGGGAAGAACTTGTGCCGAGGTCTCGTGGCAAAGCTCAGCAAGCAGCCAGCAGAGAGAAGCCTGAGCAAGGCTCATTTCAGAGACATTCCACAGAATCCCAGCCTGATGGGAGCTGGAAAGGACCTCTGGAGATCAGCCAGCAAGGCACCCACAGCACCCTGCCCAGCAGCACAGTGCCCAGGGCTGGGGGGTTGCAAGCTCTCCACACAAGGACACTCCACAACCTCTCTGGGCAGCCTGCTCCAGGCCTCCAGCACCCTCACCCCAAACAACTTTCTCCTCAGCTACAGAGGCAACCTCCTGCCTGACACTTTGTGCCCTCTGCCCCTTGACCAGTCCCTGGGCACCACTCAGCAGAATCTGGCCCCAGCCTCTTGTCCCCCACAGCTCCTTTAGCTCTTGCTGAGCATTGAGCAAATCCCCTCTGGGGCTGCTCTTCTGCAGGCTCAGCAGCCCCAGGGCTCTCAGCCTTTGCTCCTCAGAGATTTCATTCATTAACATTCTGCTCTCCCCACCAGCCCTGGCAACTGGTCAGACCACTATGGAGCTCCAACCTGGCAGATCTCAGAGAACAGGCATGAAGAGGGCACCAGTTTACTGCAGCCTGCACAGGTGGTTTGTAAAGCCACAAGGGCAAAAGATTCAGCACAGGTCTTTTGTCACTGAGCAAGCAGAGATTTAGGCTGGACATGAGGAACTATTTCTTCTCCTTGAGGGTTGCCAAGGCCTGGCCCAGGCTGCCCAGGGCAGTAGTGGAGTTCCTGACCCTGGAGAGGTTTCAAAGCCATGGAGATGTGGTGCTGAGGGCCCTGGTTTAGTGGTGACTTGGCAGTTAAAGGTTGGACTCAGAGGTCTTTAAGGTCTTTTCCAACCAAAATGACTCCCATGATTCTAGTTATGGAGTGAGGAGCACCTTGAGACACCTGGATGGGAACTGCCATATCCCCCTGCCCAGAGCTTCCCTGATGTGCAGCATTTCAGCTTCCAACAGCAGAAGAGCTCCACACCCCCTCACTTACCATCAAAGATAGCAGCATCATCCTCAGTCAGGAGGTGCTCATTGGAGAGGAGATAGAGATGGTCCACCCAGGGACAGGGCATGAGGAAAGACACAGAGCCCTGGGAAAGTGAAGAGCAAGCTCAGCTTTCAGCTCCCCAAACCCACAGCTCAGCCAGAAGAGCTCTCCTCCCCATCCCTCAGCTGACCAAAGGGCCACCCCTGCTGTGCCTCACCTTCTTCAGCAGGCAGGCCATGCTGGTGTAAGGGTTCAAGAGCAGGGCCAGAGGCCGTGAGATTGCTTCCTGGTACTGAAGGCAGCAGGCGTAGAACTTGGACCAGAACTCCACCTGCAGCTGCCAGAACTCCTCTGGTGAGCACTCATACTCTGTCACACTGCCCTGGAACTACAGCAAGCAAAGCAAGGTGTCAGAGGAATACAGCAAGCCAGGGAGGACACGGTTGGGGAGCTGAGGGACCTGGGGGTGTTGAGCTTGGAGAAAAGGAGGCTGAGAGGAGACCTTCTGGCTCTCTGCAACTCCCTGAAAGGAGGCAGGAGACAGGTGGGGGTCAGGCTCTTCTCCCAAGGAACAAGCAAGAGGACAAGAGGAAATGGCCTCAGATTGCTCCAGGAGAGGTTTAGGCTGGACACGAGGAACAATTTCTTGCAGGGCTGCCCAGGGCAGTGGTGGAGCCCTCATCCCTGGAGGGGTTTCAAAGCTATGGAGCTGTGGTGCTGAGGGCCATGGTTTAGTGGTGTCCTGGCAGTGCTGGGTGAATGGTTGGACTCCATAGTCTTAAAGCTCTTTCCCAGTCTTAATGATTCTGTGATTCTCTGATCAGTTGCAGCATTTATCCTATTGGCTGGTGCCTCACCACCAGGGTCTCACCTTCTCATGGCTGGGGTTTACAAACACCACCTTTCAGGCCTCTTCCCCACCACCTTCCTCTCACAACACAGAAGGAGGACAGAAAATCCTCTCTCTACACCACCTCAAAGAAGCACCACCAGTGTCAAGGAAAAAGGGCAGCACTGCTCTCCTCCTCAAGGAGATCAAGCATGGTGACTGCTGGAGAGGACACAACTGTCCTCTCTAGTGAGGTTTCTAGGCCAGGCTCAAGGATAAGCCACAGGTGGAAAGTCTGCTGGCTTGGAGAACCAGGAAAATCTGGAAGAGGAGGATAAAATGGGAGGAATTCAGAAAGCCAGCAGCTGAGCTCTGAGGTAGGTCCTCCTAAGTAGATGATCTTCTGGTGTCCAAAATCGTGAGGAACAGCTGTGTGCTGGTGGTGGTAGCCAGCACTGCTGTGCAGGGAGCTGAGCAGGGGCAGCATGTGATGGTCCAGCAGCAAAACTCTGAGACAGCAGAGCATGAAAGGACTCCAAAGAGAAAAAGAAGAAGAGGGAATGGAAAACTCAGGCAAGGAAGAGGAAAATTTGTTACTTCAAATTGGAAGTGGAAGTTCAAGGAAGTTATGTGGGGTACAAAGGGACCCCCAGGCCTTGTTTGGGGAGAACAAGGACAGAACAAGGCCTGGAGCCACTTTGTGCCTCACACAGCTGTGCTGAGCCATCATGACACATACAATGAGCATTAAGAACACAAGATGGTGTGGGAAAACAGCTCACCTCGTTTTCCACAGCCAAGGTAACCTCCTTTTTTAGCTCATCCCACGTCAGATCCATGTGCCTCTCCGTTCCTTGAGAAAAGATCTGGAAAGAAGAAGAGGGAAACCTGACTGGAAAGCAAGAGTTGTGTCCCTCCTCCTCCTGGGGGGATGGAGGAAGGCTCCTGGCAGGCAGAGCATGGAATTATGGAATCATTTTAGTTGGAAGAGACCTTTGAAATCTTGTTGCCCCAGGGAGGTGGTGGAGTCCCCATCCCTGGAGGTGTTCAAGCAATGTGTGGCCATGGCACCTGGGGACATGGGTTAGTGGCCATGGTGGTGCTGGGTTCACAGTTGGACTCAGTGATCTTGGAGGTCTTTTCCAACCCAAACAATTCTATGATTATGTGAGTCCAACCCTCCACCCAGCACTGCCAGGACACCACTAAACCATGCCCCTCAGCAACACATCTCCAGGGCTTTGAAACCCCTCCAGGGATGGGGACTCCACCACTGCCCTGGGCAGCCTGGGCCAGGCCTCAAGGGCAAGAAATCGTTCCTTATGTCCAACCTCAACCTTCCCTGGGGCAACTTGAGGCCATTTCCTCTCATCCCATCTCTTGTTCCTTGGGAGAAGAGCCTTACCCCCACCTGGCTCCAACATCCTTTTAGGTTAGAGAGCCTCAGCCTCCTTTTCTCCAGGCTGAACAACCCCAGGTCCCTCAGCTGTTCCTCACTTGTGCTCTAGCTCTAGGCTGCAAGGACAGCAGCACTGCACACCTCCACAGCAGCTCTCTCTTGATCCTGGCCTCCACAAGGTCACAGCACATGGAAGCAAAATTATCAGAGCAGCAGAAGCTTGTGTTGCCTTGCTCTCCCCTCAACAGCCCTGGAGAAGCCAGACCCAAGTGGGTAGATCCCAAGACACCAAACCACAGTGAGCTGAGAAGTCTGTTGGCCCAGCTAAAGCAGCAAGCAGTGAAAAACAAGCTCAGCAACCTCCTGTCCTAAGGGGAAACATCATCTGGAAGCTACATCCTGCCTCCCACCATCAGCACAGGAGAAACATCACCAACTTGCTCCAGTGACCACTGACAGGTCTACAACCATCCAGTGCAAACTGAGGCCTGCCACAAGCTCCAGGGAGTCCTGCTGCCTCACATCTGAAGGGCCAGGAAGGAGAAGATGAGCTGAGTGTGCAGCAATCAGCCTCTCACTAACCTGCAGAGCCTTCTGGATAGCAGCGTTGCTGAAGCGCCCGGGCATGAAGAGATACTCCAGGTAGGTCTCCTGCAGACAGGTCTCAGTTAGAGGGCACAGGTCAAGAGGAGAACATTCCAGACACTGCTTCAGGTCCTCCCTCCCATTCCCAAACTCATCCCCTGCCTCTGTGTTTCTTTACACCTTCAGTTCACACCCACACCATGCTCCAACCTCTCCTCTTCACCCCTGCAGCAGCTTCCATCACAGAACATTGCTCCCCACACCACTCCAGGTCCTCTTTAGTCATGCCTGCTCTCAAGGTTCTCTGTGGACTGACTGGAATTTCCCCTCATCCCTCCACTTCTGGTTTCATAACCCTGCTGAGGGCTTTAATGGTGTGGTAAAGCTGGTCCTCCTAGGGCTGAGGCTTGTCCTCCTTAATTTGGAGTCATTTGAAGAGCCTGTCAATGTCACAGAAGCACTGTGGTTGGGAAAGGCCTTCAAGATCATCAGCTCCAACTCTACCAGAGCCACTACTACACCATCTCCTTGAGCAAAAGTACTCTTGAACTGGCTCCTAATGTTCTCCTGGGTAGAGAAGCTTCATTGCTGCTTGGTGTTACTTTGCAGTAGGCTCACCCTGGGGTCCTGGTCGTGTCGAACTGTCACCTCCTCCTCAGGCAGGGGCTGCACAAAGACCTGGTTCCACTGGCCTGCCACGTTTCTGGGAGGAAAAAAAGATCAAGCCCAACAGGAGTTTTGCATTGCAGAGGTTCCACACAGCACACCCAGCAGCATCCACCTGAATCAAACCTGCCACCTCCACCAGTAGTCATGGAGTCCAGCCCTTAGCCCAGCACTGCCAGGGCACCACCAAACCATGGCCCTCAGCACCACATCTCCACAGCTCCCAAACCCTTACAGGAATGGGGACTCCACCACTGCCCTGGGCAGCCTGAGCCAGGCCCTGACAGCTCTTTTGGATTAAGACATTTCTCCTCATGCCCAACATAAACCTCCCCAGCACAATTTCAGGCCACTTCCTCTTGTCCTCTCACTTGTTCCTTGGTAGAAGAGAGCAGCCCTCATCTGGCTCCAGCCTCCTTGCAGGGAGTAGCAGAGAGCCAGCAGGTCTCCCCTCAGTGTCCCTTTCTCCAGGCTCAACACCCTCAGCTGCTCCTCACCAGCCCTGTTCTCCAGACCCTTCCCCAGCTTCATTGCCCTTCTCTGGACCTGCTCCAGCCCCTCAATGTCCCTCTTGGAGTAAGGGGCTCAAAACTGACCCCAGGTGGGGCCTCAGCAGCGCCCAATCCAGGAGCACTGCAGGAAGACTCAGTTGGGCACAGGACCACAAGAAGGAGGCACTTCTCCAGCAAGCAAGACAGAAGAAGAGCTGAGAGGCTCACCCAGGAGTTTTACCAAGCAACCCATGGAGCTGCTCTAGCCCTTACCCACCCAAGGCTGTCAAAGACAGGAACTCACTGCTCAAAGTTGATGTATTTCACAACTGTTTGGTTCTCCTCATTGTGCCACAGCGCCCAGATCTCGGCCGAGGTTAAGGCAAAGTCAACAAGAGTCTCCTAGGAGAGGAAGGGCACAAATGTCCTCTCTTATCAGCACCTCAAGGACACCAGTGTGGTGTGCACTCAACAGCAAAACATCCCCCCACATCAGCAGCCAGGCTCTGGGAAGAGTTCTTTATCCCACTCAAATCACAGAATGGGTTTGGGTTGGAAGGGACCTTGCAGGTCATCCAGTTCCAGCCCCCCTGCCATGGGCAGGGACACCTCCCACCAGCCCAGGCTGCTCAAGGCCTCATCCAGTCTGGCCTTGAATACCTCCAGGGAGGGAGCATCCACAACCTCCCTGAGCAACCTGTTCCTGTGTCTTCCCACCCTCACTGTAAGGAATTTCTCCCTAATCTCCAGTCTCAATCTGCCCTCATCCCTCCTTTTATTACCACAAGCCCTTGTAAAAAGCCCCTCCCCAGCTTTCATCCTGGCTCTTTTAAGCACTGAAAAGCCACCAGAAGGTCTCCCATGAGCCTTCTCTTCTCCAGGCTGAACAGCCACAACTCTCTGAGCCTGTCCCCATACAGGAGGTGCTCCAGCCCTCTGATCAGCTTTGTGGCCTCCTCTGGACCCACTCCAGCAGGTTTGTGTCCTTCTTGTGTTGCAGGCCCCACAACTGGATGCAGTGCTCCAGGTGGGGTCTCCCCAGCCTGGGCTTCTGATCCCTCAGAGGAACCTCCCACACTCTTCTCTTGGTGGCTCTGGTGGAGCTGGGCCCTGTGCTCACCTGGGAGGAGAAGAGGGAGGAAATGTGGTCCAGGCTGTAGCGGCTGCTCTCGGTGCTCACCAGCTGGAAGACACAAAACTACAAAGGCATTTCATAAGGCATTTGCTAAGCAATACTCCAGTGAAGGCTCCAAAAGGTAACAACTGTGAGGAGGACAGCACTCTGAGGCACTTCTGCCTCAACCTGAAGGATTTGCAGCTGTCTTTGAAAGACTAAACCAGGAAAACCTTAAGCCCAGCACTGCAGGGACAGCACGGCAAGGGGCAAGTGAGGAGGTTATGGTGGAAACCCCTCAAGCCATTTGTAAATCAAGCCCTGGGTGTTCTCAGCAGGGCAAGCAGAGTACCAGTGGGACAGCAGAGCAACAGAATGGTTTTGGTTGGAGAAGACCTTGAAGGTCATGCAGCCCAACTGTTAACCCAGCACTGCCAGGGCACCACTAAACCATGGCCCTCAGCACCACAGCTCCAGGGCTTTGAAATCCCTCTCCAGGGATGAAAACTCCACCTGGGCCAGACATGGACAACCCTCAAAGGGAAGAAATTGTTCCTGATGTCCAACCTACAACTCCCCTGGGGCAACTTGAGGCCATTTCCTCTTGCCCTGTCACTTGTTCCTTGGGAAGAGAGACTGCCCCCCACCTGGCTCCAGCCTCCTTGCAGGGAGTTGCAGAGAGCCAGAAGGTCTCCCCTCAGCCTCCTTCTCCCCAGGCCGAACAACCCCAGGTCCCTCAGCTGCTCCTCACAGCACTTGTTCTCCAAACCCTTCCCCAAAAGCCTGTATTCCACATGTGAATCCCCAGGAGAAAAGCAGGGATAAGCTCTCCAGCAGATGACACTGCCCTGGGCTTTCAATTCCTCTCCTGCTAAATTTATGATTCCACCCAAGAAGCAGAAGTCAACATTTGGCAACCCACAGCACCGTGTCCACATGCTCCCAGGAGCCCAGCACACACACACACACACACTCTCTCTCTCCATGTGTTCAGCTCCTTCTGGACCTTTCCTTTTCCCACGGCTCACATGTGCTTTCAAGATCCTCCCAGAACAGGAGGGGACCACGTGAATTAGGACTCAGAGATCAGCTCAGTCACCCAGGGAATTCTCCTCTCAGGGCAAGGGCTTCTGTGTCCTGCAGTGTTTTGAGAGCAAAAATGGTTATTCAGAGAGTTCTGCTCTCTCCAAATGCTCTGATGTGAACCTTCTCCCTGGGTCAAAGAATCACTATGGTTGGAAGGGACCTTTAAGATCATTGAGTCCAACTGCTCTCTAATTCCACCAAGGCTGGTGCTAAACCATGCCCCTCAGCACATCTCTGCACCTTCTGAACTCCTCCAAGGTTGGGGATTCTACCATTTCCCTGTGAATCTGTCCAGTCTTTGAGAACCCTTTCAGTGCAAGATTTTCTTCTGCTGTCCAACCTAAACCTCCCTTGGGGCAACTTGAGGCCATTTTCTCTTGTGCTGTAACTTGAGAGAAGAGACAAACCCTCACCTGGCTGTAACCTCATTTCAGGGAGTCATGGAGAGCCAGGAGGTCTCCCCCTCTCAGCCTTCTTTTCTGTAGGCTCAACAACCCCAGGTCCCACAGCTGCTCCTCACCAGCCCTGTCCTTCAGACCCTTCACCAGCTTCACTGCCCTTCTCTGGGGCTGCTTCAGCAGGGATGGCTTGCAGGTCACACAGCAGATGTGGGAATGGTCTCTTCTGCCACACTCTTGCTTTTGCAGGGAGCATTCATCTGTCTCCCACTGACTCAACACAACTGGGTTTAGCTTCATTGTTCCTGGTCTGTAACACCAGGCATCTCTCCTCCATCCTTTTCCACCTATCAAGGAAGTCCACACAGGTCTTCATACAATGACTTAGGTTGAAAGGGAACTCAGCAATTATCTGTTCCAATCTCCCCACCAGGGGCAGAGATACCTCTCAACTAGACTTGGTTTCTCAAGGCCTCATCTAGCCTGGCTGTGAACACCTCCAGGGAGGGGCATCCACAAAGTCACCTTCAAGGTAACTTTACAACTTCCAGCCCCGACGCGAGTTCACAACTTTCTCGCCTTCCAGACCCAAATCCACGGAGAAACAACCCATTCTCCCTGCAGCACTGGCAGTGAGGAAGCCCCAGCAGCACTCCATACCTGTCCTCTCTTGGGTGCATGCATGTAGACACCCAGGTAAAGCCCCAGGGACTGGGAGAAGGCCAGTCGCAGGCGGTGGCCGGTCCCAGCTGCGAGCCGCAGGTCCCTGCTGACAGGCACGAACTCCAGCAGGTCTGCAACCATCAGGCACATCTGATCCTGCACAAAAGAAAGGCACCAGGAAAGTCTCAGGGCTGAGAACCTGCCCTTTTCCTCCATCCTTCCCCTTCTGGGCCCAGATCTTGCCCTAAAAAATAAATCATAGAATCCTAGACTGCTTTAGGCAGGGACCTTAACGACCATCTGGTTCCACCCCTGTCTGCCATGGGCAGGAACATCTCCTACTCGACCAGGTGTTGCTCAAGGCCTCATCCAGCTTGGCTTTGAACACTTACAGGCTTGGAGCCTCCACAACTTCCCTGAGCAACCTGTTCCAGTGTCTCACTAGCCTCACAGGGAGGCCTCCCCCTCACACCTCATCTCGATCCAGCTTCTTCCAGTTTGAAGCCATCACCCCTCATACTACCACTACAGAAAGTTCCTCTCCACCCCCTTCCAGATACTGGAAGGCTTCTCTAAGCTGCTCACCAGAGCAAGCAGACCACCAGTGGGAGAGAATAATATGATGGTTTTGGTTGGAAGAGACCTTTGAGATCAAGTCCAACCCCCAAGCTGCTCTAAACCTAAGCTTGCCCCAAGACGAGAGCATCCACACCTGCTCCCCAGACCACTGTTCAGCACCTTCCCCACCTCACCTCACCCTCTCTCACCAGCACAGCAGCACTGGGAGCCTAGGCAGGGAGGATCACAGTATGATTAAGGTTGGAAAGATCATCTTAATCCTTCCCCTCCCTCCCTCCTGCATTCCAGCACCGCTGAGCCGTGAAGGCAGCAGCGCTGCTCCATCAGCTTTGCCACGGGTGGTTGGAGCGAGTGGCACGCAGCAAGCAGAGGCTTTTGTTAACTTCTTGATGACAAGGAGCCACTCTTGTTAGCACTGAAGCACCAGAAAATCCATTTGGAGCGCTCCTCAGCCCTCCAAGTGGCTCCTGCTGCCTGCCCCTGTGTCTGCAAATAACCTACTGCTGCTCCGTGGCTCCACGCAGGCAGCTTTGGTGCATCAAAGCCATTCTGTGCTTCCAACTGTGGCTGCAAACACACCACAAAAACTCTTGACACTGAAGGTGGTGAGACCCTGGCTCAGGTTGACCAGAGAGGTGGTAGAAGCCCCATCCCTGGGAAATATTCCAGGTTAGGAGGCTTTATAGAGTCACACAACGGTTTGGGATGGAAGGAACCTTAAAGATTGTCCAGTTCCAGCCCTCTTGCCATGTGCAAGGACACCTCCCACTAGACCAAGCTGCTCAAGGCCCCATTCAGCCTGGTCTTAAACACTGTCAGGGATGAGGTGTCCACAACTTCTCTGGGCAACCTGTTCCAGAGACTCACCACCCTCCCTGGAAAGATCTTCCTTATGTCCACCCTAACTCTCCTGCTCCAGTTTCAACCCACTGCCCTTTGTCCCTTATAAATACTCCCTCTCCAGCTTTCCTGCAGGCCTCCTACAGCAACGGAGGTGGAAGGGACCTTAAAGATCTAATTCCAACCCCCTCCGCTACCATAGGCAGCGACACCTCCAACCTCCACAAACGACCTTGGATCCCAGCCTCTGCCACACAGGACTCAAACTGTCAGCCAGGCAGCGATGGAAGAGGCTCCTCCTGCCAAAATCCAGGCTTCAACTCACCTTGTAGGACCACATCCGAAGTTTATGGTCCTGGCAGAGGGCAAAGAGGAAGGCGTCGTGCTCCAGGCAGTGCACGGAGAGGCTGACAGGCAGGTCGGAGGGGCCACAGTCACCCCTGGGGACACAGAGTTTAACTCATCAGCTTCACAACACAACCCCAAGGGTAAGGGGGACAGCTGAGGACCAGGGGTTCTGTCACACTGCCTTCAAAAATAAAGGGGCAAGAGGAGAGGCCTGCAAGGTCTGGGGGTTGTGTGGGCCGGCACCCAGCACGCAGGGGAGTCCAAGCACACCAGGAACACAGCAGCTCCCCACTGCTGCTGCCTGAGCTGAAGAACATCCTCACCTTCCCCAGACAAAGGTGGGTGAAGGATCATGCAATCCCAGACTGGTTTGGGTGGGATGGAGCCTTTAAAGGCCATCTAGGCCAACCCCCCTGCAGTCAGCAGGGACAGCCCCAACTCAAGCAGGTTGCTCAGAGCCCCAAACCACCTGACCTGCAATGGTGCCAGGGCTGGGGCAGCTCCCACCCCTCTGGGCAACCTGGGACAGGCTCTCACCACCCTCAGGGGCAGCAATCTGTCCATTCTCTTCAGACTAAATCTTCCTCTTTTAGTTCCAAACCATTACCCCTTCTCCTGTCACAACAGGCCCTGCTCAAACACCTGTTCCCAGCTTTCTCCTCAGCCTCTCGAAGCATCAAAAGGCCACCAGAAGGTCTCCCTGGAGCCTTCTCTTCTCCAGGCTGAACAACCCCAACTCTCTCAGCCTGGCCTCACAGCAGAGGGCTTCCAGCCCTCCCATAACTGCTGTGGCCTCCTCTGGCCCTGCTCCAACAACTCCATGACTGTGCTGAGAACTCCAGAGCTGGCCCCAGCACTGTAGGTGGGGTCTCAGCACAGCAGAGAGGCAGAATTCCCTCCCTGCCCCTGCTGCTGGGGATCAGCTCAGGATATAGCTGGCTTCTGAGCCAGCTCATCTTCAGCTTCTCAGCCCCCAGCACCTCTAAGACCTTCTCCACAAGGCTACTCTCCAACCCTTCATCCCCCAGTCTGTGTTGATAGCAGGATTGCCCCAACCCATCTGCAGGCTGTTGCACTTGGGTTCACACAGATCCATTGCTTCAGCTTGTCCAGGATCCACAGAGCAGGAAGGATCTGACCAGCCCTACAACTGATGGACAAAACCACCCTGGGCATCAGGGAACACCCCTAATGACCTCACATGAGGCTGTGAGCACCATGATACCACAAAAGTAACAACCCAACACCGAGCCTTGTGTGCACACAGAGCATCCACACCACCCACAGCGGTCAGGAACAGGCCTGACCTTCCTGAACAAGGCCAAGAACATCCCCAACTGTTGTAATCCTTAATCTGTGCTGGCCACCAGCCATATCCTGGGCAAATCCTGGGAGGCCAATTACCAGCTAGAAGCTATCCAGAGGCACAGACACACACACACACACACACAGCAGGCCCTGGTTAAGATGAGCTAATCCACCCTTCCACGTCCCCACTCCTGCACCCTGGCAGGCCCCACGGCCCACTTCACCTTTTCTTTGGGCAGGGTATGTGCAGAGCCTTGAACTTAGCCCTCTCAACCTAGAGACCAGGTGAGGGAAGGGGGAAAAGCTGCAAACAGTGCCCCAGCAGACACTGACCTGATGGCAGTGGGCATCCAGCCGGTCAGGAGACGCTGCATCACCGAGCTCTGCTTCAGCTCCACCACCGAAACCGTGCCTTCCAAAACCAAAAGCAGATGGAAAAGGAGTTCTTGGTAAAAGAAGGTTTCACTGCCACCACCAAGGGCTTCAGGAAGGAGAGATGAGAGCTTTCCATGCAGCCATGGGATTGTTTTGGTTGGAAGAGAGCTTGAGGGTCGTTGAGTCCAACCATTCCCTAACGCCACCAAGGCTGCTGCTAATTCTTGCTCTCTCCAACTCCCTGAGGGGAGGTTGTAGCCAGGTGGGGGTTGGTCTCTTCTCCCAGGCAAGCAGCACCAGAACAAGAGGACACAGTCTCAAGCTGTGCCAGGGGAGGTTTGGGCTGGAGGTGAGGAGAATGTTCTTCCCAGCAAGAGATTGGCCATTGGGATGTGCTGCCCAGGGAGGTGGTGGAGTCCCCATCCCAGGAGGTGTTCAAAAAGGGACTGGATGTGGCCCTTGGAGCCAGGGTTTAGTTGTCAGGAGGTGGTGGGTGATAGGTTGGACTTGGTGATCTCTGAGGTCTTTTCCAACCTTATTGATTCTATGACTCTAATCCAAGTCCCTCAGCACCACAGCTCTGTGCTGCTTAAACAGCTCCAGGGATGGGGATTCAGTCATCAGGATTGTTCCAGTGTCTGAGAACCATTCAGGGAAGAAGTTTCTTCTGATGGCAAACCTAAACCTCCCCTGGGGCAGCTTGAGGCTGCTGCTTCTTGTCCTGTCACTTCTCCCTTGGGAGAATAGTCCAAGCCCCACCTGGCTCCAAACTCCTTTCAAGGAGTTGGAGAAGACCAGAAGGTTTCCCCTCAGCCTCCTTTTCTCCAGGCTCAACATCCCCAGGTCCCTCAGATGCTCCTCACAAGATTTGTGCCCTAGAATCACAGAATCATTCAGGTTGGAGAAGCCCTTTGAGCTCATCAAGTCCAACCCTTAACCCAGCACTGCCAGGTCACTGCTAAGCCATGGCCCTCAGCACCACAGCTCCAGGGCTTGGAAACCCCTCCAGGGCTGGGGACTCCACCACTGCCCCACACAGCCTGGGCCAGGCCTTGACAACCCTCAGAGACAAGGCATTGTTCCTCATGTGCAACCTAAAACCTCCCCTGAGGCAACTTGAGGCCATTTGCTCTTGTCCTATTGCTTATTCCCTGCATGTGAAGCAAATATGAGGGAGACACACCCCAAAAACCCCCAAATCAAACTGAAGCAGAGTTCAGAGCTTGGAGGGGGATGATGTCACACTGTGTGGTGACAGGAGGCCATGTTTTTGCTCCTTCTCCTTACCAGGTGCATCATGAGGAGGCAGCTTAAGGACAAAGATCCCTCCAGATGCTGAGGGCAGAGCAAAGAGAGCTTCCCCCTCACTGCTGAGCCACGCAGCCGAGGCGACCGAGCTGGGGGCCAGCCCTGGCACGTTGGGGATGGTGCAGTAGCTGCAAGGATCTCTGAAGTCAATCTTGCCAAAATCTGTGAACACAGACTGCATTGGGCTCTCTGTGATCAGCTCCTGGGGGGGAGGGAAACAGCAGAGAGGAGAAATCAGGAGGAAACAGAAGAACCCACGTGACAATTGAGGAACAGCAACTGCAGCACTGTCAGAACTACAGCACGGTGAGGAGCTCCCCCAGCCCCCTGCCCCAGCAGGGCACCCACAGCACCCTGCCCAGGGAGGGTTGCAAGCTCCCCACACCAGGACACTTCACAACCTCTCTGGGCAGCCTGCTCCAGGCCTCCAGCACCCTCACCCCAAACAACTTTCTCCTCATCCTCACAGGGAACCTTCTGGCCCAGAGGACAAATCTCCACCCAAGAGCTACGCCGCAGGTCAGCTGCTGGGGAGGAAGCCAGCTGGAAGGTAACTGCCCCACCCTGTCAGCAGCTCCAGGAAGAGTAAGAGCAGGAAAAACTCGTGGGTGAAGATAAAAATGGTTTAATAAGTGAAGGAAAGAGGAAGGAGAGGAAAATAAAACTCAACTGCAGGGTATCTGGAAGAAAAAAACAGCTCCATCCCAGCCAAAACTGGCTGCTTGGTCACTCCCAACCCAAAATGGGATGGGTGAAAAGGGAAGAGAGGATAATGGAGAGCCAGGATGGAAAAACCCAAACATGAATTGAAGAGTAAGTGAAGCACAAGCAAATAAAAGGGAGAAGAAAACAAAAGAAGGGACACAAAGGTTGGGCAAATTGATACTCAGCCAGCTCCTGAGCCAAAGGAACTTCCCCCCCAAACCTCTCTTTTCCCCTCTCACTGCTAAGCAGGGTGGCAAGAACCATCCCTGTGGTTAGCTGGAGTCACCTGCTTGGTTATGTCCCCTCCTAAACCACTGCACACCTGCACCCCCCCCAATTCTATTCACAAGAAGTGAGAAAGAGAAGTGACCTTGAGGCTGTGCAAGCACTGGTGAGCAAAAAGGAGCTGATTAGTGAGCTATTAACAGTGTTTTGGTCACAAATCCTAAACATGGCATCCCACAGGAGTTACTGGCATGAAAATTAACTCTCTCCTGGCCAGGACTAGCTCTGCTCTCACCAAAAATCAAACATTCTCCTAGATAAAAGGAACTGTGCAGGACAAAACCCATCCTACAGCAGAGAAAGTTCACTCTGTCTTGTGAAAAAAAACCCTCTCTTGGTCAAAACTAACTCTGTCTCAGCTAAAATTAACTCTACTCTCATCAAAATCCACCCCATTTTCATCAAAATCCACCCTAGCCTGCTCAAAATTAACTTTGCTCTCACCAAAGTTAGTGCTGTGCTGGCTGAAATTAACACCACCCACTACGAAATTCCCCTCTGTCCCCACCAAAAGGAACTGCCCTGGTGAAAATCAACTCCCTCCTGGTGAAATCTAGCCCTGAGCCCACCCAAACCCACTCTGTCCCAACCAAAACTAACTCTCCTGCCCAAAAGGATGGCTGTCTCAGCCGAAATGATCCCAGTCCACAGCAGCACGGGTGAGAAGCAGCACTTCATGCCCTTGCTAAGAGGCACACCAAGGGCCTTTGCTGGTCCACAACGCACTCAGCAGCTTCGCTGAGGGCTCCTGATGGGCAAGAGCAAGACTGGTGGCCGGCGCGGGCGGGGTAGCGGCGGCTGCAGTACTCACGCTGCGGTACATTCGGGCGGGATGCGGCAGGAACAGGCGATGAACGGTCTGCCCGGTGATCAGGAGGATGACCAAGTGGCTCTGCAGCTCGCAGAAGTGCACACCCCCCGGCAGAAACGGGCAGCCTCGGATACAGAGGCGGACGGCGTTGTTGAGGAGGTTGACATCCAAAGATTCTTCCACCAGCTCCACGGTGTCTCCCGACGTGGTCCTGAGGGAGAAAAGCGGGAGGGGTGTGTGAGGATGAAGGGCACAGCGGGGGCAACGAGCGGGCCGAGGAGGTGAGGGTGAAGCTAACGCGAGCATGAGGGGCCCGGGGGCAGGCCGAGGGATCGACGGAGGCTCCCCCGGGGACACCCCCCACACCTAGGCCTGTCCCCGGGCCCACGCTCACCATCGCACGAAGCGATTCCGGGTAACGGCAGCGAGCTGCGCGCTCTCCTGGTAGCAAAACCCCCCGGCGCTGTCTCCGTAACGACCAGCGGGAAGCGGAGCCGTTCCGGGTGGGTTGAAAACCACCTCCTGAAGGCGTCTGGGTGGGGAACGAGCAACCGCATTGAGCTCCAGGCAGCTCCGCTCAGTCAAGGCCGCCGCCATCTTGGCTCCCGCCTTCCCGCCGCGCCCGCGCGGTGCATCACGGGAAGGGAGAGGAGAGGAGAGGGGAAGAGAGGAGAGCGGAGGGGGACCGCGGAGGATAGCGGGAAGGGAGGGGAGCTACGGGGCGGGGGCAGCACGCTGAGGCGCCCCCTGGTGGGCGGGCGGGGGAGTGGCAAGAGGTGAGAAGAAGAGAGTCTGGGAAGGATGATAGAGGGGAGGATTTGCGGAGAGGTTTTGGGGAGAGGGGTGTCTGGCGAGAGGGTCTAGGGAAAGGGTCTTGGGGAGTGGGATTTGGGGAGAAGGGAAAAAGAGTTTATGGGGAAAGGAGGCTCTGGGGAAAGGGGTTTGGGTAGGAGGATGTGAGGAGGGGATATGAGAAGGGGTTGTGGGGAGAGGGTCTGGGAACAGGGAATCTGGGAAGAGGAACAAGGGAGAGAATCCTGGGAGAAGGGTCTAGGGAGGAGATTGGCTAGGGGGATACAGAGAGGAGGATAGGGGGATACAGAGAGGAGGGTAGGGGGAAGGGGGTTTCAGGAGCAAGATATGGGGAAGGATGTTTGGGGAGAGTGGGGTGTGAGGAGTGGAATACAGGGGCAAGGTTTTGGGAGGGGTATAGAGGAAGAGGGATATAGGATAAAGGAGGTTTTGGGAAAGGGATATGGGGAGGGGATGTCTGGGGAGAGGGAAAGAGGAGGGGCTGTGGGGAGAGGGTGTAGGAAAGGGAGGACTGGAAGGGGGATGTGGGGAGGGGGTTTAGGGAGAGGATCTGGGAACAGGGAAGTCCTAGGTGGGGGTCTAGAAAGCAAATCTGAGGAGGGAGTTTGGGGTGAGGGGCAGAACACAGGCTATGTCTTAGGGAGCTGGAGCAGCCCCATGTGCCCCCCAGCAGCAGCTCCCACCCTGGGGCACACTGGGTGCTGCCATCCACACTGCCAGTACCCACGGGCACACCACCTTCCCACACCCACCCAGCTGGGCACCGTCATGCCAGCACCCACAATGCCAGCCACCAGCACCCACCTGTTCCCCATACCTCAGCCTACTGAAGGTGTCAGCACCCACCTGCCTGGCACATGTTGGCATGCCAGTGAGGGTGACGGGGATCCCTGAGCCCCACCAGCCCAGTGATGCCACACAGTCCCGCCGTGATGCCATGAGGAGTGGGTGCCAGGGGCAGCCAGCCTGGAACAATCCTGCCTTTGAGTGGGAGCCTGGTGCCAGCGGCACAAGGCACCCAGCCACCCGCCGGCAGAATGGCCCTATTCTGGGGGTGGCAGGTGCCATGGGGCACCAGGATGTCACACGTGGGCTGGGGCGCTCTAGTTCCACCCCCCGATTATCTGGGGGGAGATCGAAGCACCCCGGGTTGCTCTGGGGGCTGGTGCCAGCTGTTTTTGTGGACAGAGGTGGTGATGAAGGGAACACTGGGGACATCCCTTTGCTCCAAGGGGAGGGTGTCACCTGCCGTGCCCTACATCTGCCCTGTGGCAGTGATACCCGGGTCGAGGGGTGCCCCCCGTTTGGTGGGAACCCACACACTGCCCATGTCCCCTCAGGGTGGGACCCTAAATGCCGCCTGTGGTTGGGGCAGGGACCTACCAGCGTGCCCACGGTCCCTTGGCCAGAGACCTAGAGGTGCCCGTGGCTGGAGCGGAGTCCCCGCAGGGTGCCCCGGTGAGCGCAGGCTCCCCCATTCCGTGCCTCAGGGCACCCCGGGTCAGTGCCAGCGCCATGCTGGGACCGTACTGAGACAACATCCCTGCCCGGGCTCGTTGTGGGACCGTTCCGACACCGTGGCCGGGACAGCTCCGGGACAGTGGCCAGGACTGCATTGGGTCTGTGCTCGGTACCGTGTTCGGGAGACTCGGGACTGTGCCCGGGACTGCACGGGGGCCGAGAGCGGCCCCGCGTCCGGGACTGCAGCGGTACCGCGTCCGGGAGCGGGCGGGGGACAGGGGCGATGCCGGAGAAGCCCGGGCGGGGCGGTGGCTGTCTCCGCCCCCGGGGCTCTCCCGCCGCTTCCTGCGGGCACGGTCGGGACGGGCCGGGGCGGCGGCGGCGCTCGGTGAGTCCGGTCCCGAGGTGCGCCGGTGGGAATGCGACACGGCGGGAACGGAACCCAGGATTCCCCCGTGGGGATGGAACGGTGGGGCCCGGTGGGGAGGGGGATGTCGATCCTAGTGGATCAGAATCTGGGGGTCCCAGTGAGTCAGGAGTCGGGGGACCCCGGAGGTGCCCGGTCCCGTGAGTGGTGGTGGTGTGGGAACCGTGGGTTCCGGTGGAACGGGCGCTTTCGGTCTTGGGTGTGCCGGTGAAGCAGGATCCGTGGGGCCCGGTGGGGCGGGAGCCGTTGCATCGCCGTGGGGCGGGAGCTATGGGTCCCAGGGAGCTCGGTGCTGGCGGTGCCGTCGGTGCCGGTGGGGCTGGCACCGTGTGTCTCGGTGGGACAGGAGCAGTGGGTCCCCTGAGGCAGAAGCTGCGAGTCCTGTGGGGCAGGAGCTGTGGGTCCCATGGGGCAGGGGCTGTGGGTCCCATGGGGCAGGGGCTGTGGGTCCGGGGGTACCCAGGGCTGTGGGTCCCATTCGGCAGGAGCTGTGGCTCGGGGCGGGGTGGGAGCTATGGGTCCCAGTAGGGCAGAAGCTGTGGGTCCCATGAGGTGGGAGTTGTGGGTCCCAGTGGGGCAGGAGCCGTGGGTCTGGGAACTGGGGGTGCTGGGGGACACCCTGGGCTGGCAGCCACAGGGCTAGGGGCAGCCCAAGGAAGGGGGCGGGGGGTGCGGGGCAGAGGCTGTGGCACACGGGGTGACCCCGGGGTGCGCGCCGGGGGGCTGGGATTGGGGGCGGTCCTGCACTGGCATGAGGGTGCCCTGTGCCCCTCCGGTGGCATTTGGTGACTCCCAACGCCGCGGGTACTCAGAGGCTTTGGCAGCCCCGCGGGGTCGATGCCACCACGTCCTGTGGACTCTGCTCCAGTGTGGTGGCCAGTGCGGTGGTGTGGGGTCACCCTGCTGTGACATGGGGGGGGACCCTCATCGTGCCAAGCCCATGAGCAGGAGCAGCAACAACCAGCTTGTGCCCGTCGCTGGGCACCGTCGGTGCCAGCCGCTGCCGGGAGCGGCGGCCTTGTGCCCGAGCGAGCCATGGCAGCTGCGGGCTGGAGGCGGCTGCCACCTTCCCAGTTCCCAGGGCCTCTGGGAGCTGTGGAAAACTGCTGGAAATGGTGAACCTCCTTCCCATATATGGCTCTGCCGTGCTGGCTGTGCTCCGGCCGGCTGCCCGCTGCAGTGCCATGCCGTGCCGTGCCATGCTGTGCCGCGTCGGGACCCTGGGAACGCGCCGCGGGTTATGTCCTGTACCCCCATTTCCCGCTCTGGCATGTGGCACGGGCTTGGTGATCCCACGGTGGGGAGAAAATTCAACCTCTCTCTTGTTGGTGGGCACAATCGCAGCCCCTGCCTCAGATTTCCAGCGGGCACCGTGCCGGAGCCCACCGGGGTATCCTGGGGGGGGGGGGGGGGAAGGGGGGGGGGGGAAGGGGGAGGGGGAGTAGCCCGCTGAGGTGACTGGGAGCACAGGGGTGAAGGGCACCCAGAGGTGGGATTTTGGAGGGGTCTGGCCGGCAGCGTGCCCACCGCGGCGGTGCTGGGGAGTGGGTAAGAGGATAACCCCACCCCCCAGCTCCTGCCACCCCGTGCCCCGGGGGCTGGGCTGGGGGTGGCGGGCGAGTGGCCACGGTGACGGTGACGTGGGGCCAGCGCCGTAATCCCGGCTCGTTGAGCGGATTAGGGTGGCCGGGGGCGGCCAGCGGGGACGAGCCACGGTGCCCGCAAATCTCCGGCTGGGCATCACATGGGGGAGCCCCTGGGGTGCCAACCTCCCAGTGATGGGTATTGTGCCACCTGGGTGTCCACGCTTGCTCCCTTGGTTATGAGTAGGGGACCCTGCTGGGGGAGATGCTTGGGGTCTGCTGGTTGGGATGGGGTTGGATGCCCACCCCGCCTCCCAGTGCCAGGGTGTCGCTGGGGTTGGATCCTCCCCCCAGTGCCAAGGGGGGGCTTGGTCCTCTCAGCCAGGGTTCCTGAGTACTAGAGTGACCAAAGAGCTGGGTGCCCCTTATGGTGCCAAGTGCCCATGGGGCTCAGTCTCCTTCGACAGAGTCACTGTGGGACTGGGTGCCCCCCACAGTGCCAAGGTGCCCACGGTGCTTGGTCCCTTCAACCAGGGTACCTACATGTCTGGGTGCTCCTGCCGGTGCCAAGGTGCCCATGGGGTTCAGTCCCCTTGGTGAGGATCACTGTGAGTCTTGGTTGCCCCAGTGGCAGTGTGGCCAGGGGGCTGGGCGCCCCCATGGTGCCAAGATGCTTGTGAGGCTGGGTGCCCTTGGCCAGGGTGCCTGTGGGGCTGAGTGCTCTTCTAGTGCCAACCTGCCCAGGAGACCTGCATGGCTGCGGGGCAAGGCTGAAGAATTAGGGGGTTGGGGGGTGTGCTGCTCCCCAAATCACCCACAACTGGGGTGCCAAAGGGGCGCCCCAGCTGTGGCAGCACCTAGGTGCCCAGGCTTGTGGCACAGGCTGGTGGGGGGGGGTGTCACCAGAGTGGGATTTCAGGGGTGCCCTTGGCTTGCGCGGGAAAGCGGCGGGGAGGGCGGTGGCAGCGGCGGCAGCGAGCACGGCACAGCGGGCACGGGGAGGAGCCGGCAGGAACCGGCCGGACCGGTTGGGTGCTGGCACCCCCAGTGCCGGGGGGCTTGGGTGGCAATGTGCCACCGGCACGTGGCCTGGCTCAAGGTCACCGTCCCCGTGGTCACCACCCCCTGGGACGAGCCGGCTCGGTGGCCTGCCGGCGGTGGGATGCCCGTGCCGCTTGGGCACTAGTGGGTGGGTTTTGGGGTGCCCCAGCCGATTGGGTGGCACCGATAGGTTTCAGGGTGGCCCGGGAGGATTCTGGCGCCAGGGGGGAGTGGTCGGTGCCCGGAAGGGTGAGTCGCGGCTGAGCTCACCGGGAAGGTGTCCTGAGGGCGTGACAATGACGCACGGCCCCGCTGTGGGGTGCCAGCCGGTGGAGGGGTTTGGCACTGGTGCCGCTAGTGGCACTGGGGCACCTCCTCTAGTAGCCTGGTTCCTAGCTCCTGGGGTGCCATCAGCTGGCGCTGGGGTAAGGTGAAGGGGGTGAACCTCCAAATCCCCGGGTCCTGATGGATGGGGGACTTTGGGGGTGGGTTGTGCCAGTATCCAGCTGTGCCCACCCACAGCTGGGCATTTTGGAGGTCGAGGAGTGTTGGCATCCCCTGACCGCAAGGGTTTGGCCATCGTGTCGACCCCCTTGGCACTGTGAACCCCCAAACACTGCCCAGCCTGGGGGGGGGAGGGGTTCTTGACACCCCTTAATCATGCCACTCTCTCCCCTGCAGACCCACCCCGTGCCCCACCGGTGCCAGGGGATGCCGGCATGCCGGTGCCCGCCTGCCTGCAGCTCCCTGCCCTGATCCCGCTGTCAGAACCTGGCTGTGCCATGGAGGACCCGGCCGACGCCAGGGCTGAGCCGTGGGGCGAGGGGCTGCACAACAGCAACAACAACGCCTCCCCGGGGGGGTGGCCAGGTGCCCGCAGTGGGCACGCCCTGGCACCTTTCGGTGGCCCCACGGCTGAGCCCAGTTACCTGGGCAGGGTGGTCCTGGAGATCGTGGAGTCGGAGCGCACCTATGCCCGGGACCTGCGCAGCATCGTGGAGGTGAGTGCCAGGGGGGCACACGCCCTTGGGTTGGGGTCAGGGGGGGCCCAGTTTGTCGTATTGGTGCCACCCATGCCAACTGTGGTGCCTGGCAGGGTTACCTGGGCAAGATCATCGATGCGGAGGAGCCGCTGCTGCGGCCGGAGCAGGTCAGCGCCCTCTTTGGCAACATCGAGGACATCTACGAGCTCAGCAGGTGGGTGCCCCTCTGCCACCCACCAGGGTGGGCACAGCTGGTGCCTGTGGGGCTGCCATCACCCCATCCCCTTTATCTCCCCTCCCAGCGCCCTGCTGCAGAACCTGGAGAGCTGTGCCAGTGACCCTGTGGCTGTGGCTGTCTGCTTTGTCACCCGGGTAAGAGCGGGCACAATAGTGGGCAGAAAGGGGGGCACGGGGCTGTGCCAGGTTCTCACCACACTCCCCATGCCTACAGAGTCAGGAGTTTGCCATCTACACCCAGTACTGCAACAACTACCCCAGGTGAGTTGGGGGATGCGGTGGGCACAGGGTTGGGCACAGGGGTGGGCATGGGGGATGAGCCCTCTCTGTGCCCACAGCTCGGTGGCAGCGCTGGCAGAGTGCATGAGGAGCAAAGTGCAGGCACGGTTCCTGCGGGAGTGCCAGGAGAGGCTGCGCCATGCGTTGCCCCTCGGTGCCTACCTGCTGAAGCCTGTCCAGAGGATCCTCAAGTACCATCTGCTGCTCCAGGTGAGCTGGTGCCCAGCGTGGTGTGGGTACCTGGTGGGGTACTGGCACCCAGCACAGTACCACGTCGTGGGGATGGGGCAGAGCATGAGTTCTTGGCACAGTTGAAGCTGCTGGTGTGGTGCAGGGAGCTGGCAGAGCCAGGGCACCTGGCATGGCATATTTCCTGGGGCAGTCCAGGTACTTGGCCTAGTGTGGGCACCCAGTATGGCACAGTATGGGCACGTGGTATGATGTGAGCTCATGGCATGGTACAGGTGCTTGGCTCAGCCTAGCGCACAGCATGGCAAAGGCACCCAGCATGGCACTTCTCCCTGGCACAACCTGCTTCCCCAGCATGGCATAAGTACCATTCCATGGCACAACCTGGTTCTCTGGCATGGCAAAGGCATCCTTCCATGGCATAACGTAGTTCCATGCCATGGTAAGAGCACCCTTCCCTGTCTAGCATGGCACATGCACCCTTCTGTGGTACATGCAGCCTTCCCTGGCACAATTACCCTTCCCTGCCACATCCCAGTCCCCTTCCCTGGCACAAGCACCCTTCCCTAGCACAATCACCCTTCTCTGGCACATCCCAATCCCCTAGCCTGGCACAAGCACCCTTTCCTGGCACAAGCACCCTTCCCTGGCACAAGCACCCTTCCCTGGCACATCCCAGTCCCCTTCCCTGGCACAAGCACCCTTCCCTGGCACAAGCACCCTTCCCTAGCACAATCACCCTTCTCTGGCACATCCCAATCCCCTAGCCTGGCACAAGCAGCCTTCCCTGGCACAAGCACCCTTCCCTGGCACATCCCAGTCCCCTAGCCAGGCACCATCACCCTTCCTTGCCATGAGCACCCCTCCCTCGCACCTCCCTCTCCCCCCCCGGGCATAGCACAAGGCCACGGCCGGGCACCGCCGGCCCGGTTGGCAGCGCCATGGCACCGTGCCCTTGGCTGGCAGGAGATCGCCAAGCACTTCGAGCACAAGTCAGGGGAGGACTACGAGGTGGTGCTGGAGGCCATCGACACCATGACCTGCGTGGCCTGGTACATCAACGACATGAAGCGCAAGCACGAGCATGCCATCCGCCAGCAGGTGGGCACCGGCCGGGCACCGCCCTGGCACATGCAGGGAGGCCCTCCTTCCCCCTCTGCTCTGCCCTGGTGAGGCCACACCCGGGATATTGCCTCCAGTTTTGGGCTCCTCAGTTCAGGAGGGACAGGGATCTGCTGGAGGGAGTTCAGTGGAGGGCTGTGAGGATGCTGAAGGGACTGCAGCACTGCCCTGTGAGGAGAGGCTGAGCCCTGGGGCTGTTCAGTCTGGAGAGGAGAAGACTGAGAGGGAATCTGATCAATGCCTATCAATAGCTGAGGGCTGGGGGTCAGGAGGGAAGGGACAGGCTCTGCTCAGCTGCACCCTGGGATAGGGCAAGGGGTAATGGATATAAACTCCAGCACAGGAGGTTCCACCTCAACAGGAGGAGGAACTTCTTCACTGTGAGGGTCCCAGAGCCCTGGAGCAGGCTGCCCAGAGAGGTTGTGGAGTCTCCTGCTCTGGAGCCTTCCAAGCCCCATCTGGATGTGTTCCTCTGTGCCCTATGCTCCTGCTCTGGCAGGGGAGTTGGACTCGATGACCTTCAGAGGTCCCTTCCAACCCCCAACCCCTAACCTCCTGTCATCCTGCGATGCCTTGCCTTGATGTTACCCATGCCCCGTGCAGGAGATCCAGTCCCTGCTGCTGGGTTGGAAAGGTCCAGATCTGACCAGTTACGGGGAGCTGGTGCTGGAGGGCACCTTCCGGGTGCAGCGGGTCCGGCACGAGCGCTCCGTCTTCCTCTTCGACAAGACCCTCCTCATCACCAAGCGCCGCGGGGACCACTACGTCTACAAGAGTCACATCCCAGTGGGTGCCAGCCACTGGGGACACTGGGAGGGTGTGGGGAAAAGGGGCCCAGGGTGGGCCCCAGGGATGATAGGGACTGGGAGGGCACGGGAGGACCAGTGGGTGCTGGGGAAAAGGATCCCAGGGTGGGTGCCAGGGATGAGGACAGGAAGGGTGTGGGGGGACTGGTGGGTGCTGGGGGCAGGGGTCAACAGAGAGAGGAAGATTGGGAGCTGCCAGGGGTTGGCAATACTGGGAGGGGATGGGAGACTGGTGGGTGCTGGGGAGAAGGGTCCAGAGTGGGTACCAGGGATGAGAAGGACAGGAAGGGTGTGGGGGGACTGGTGGGTGCTGGGGAGAAGGGTCCAGAGTGGTACCAGGGATGAGGGAGATGGAGGTACCAGGGATGGGGGACCAGGGTGGTCTGGTGGGTGCTGGGATTGTGGTGGGTGCTAGAGAAGGGAGGGCTGGTGGGTGCTGAGGACTTAGGGAGGCCAGTGGGTGCCAAGGATGGGGCTCTCATGGGTGCTGGGGGTTTTGTGGGTGCTGGGGATGTGGGGAGTGGGTGCTGGGGGGGGAAGTCTCTGACAGCCTCTCCCCCCAGTGCTCCTCACTGATGCTGATTGAGAGCACGCGGGACTCGCTCTGCTTCAGCCTGGCACACTACAAGCATGGCAAGCAGCAGCACAACCTGCAGGTGAGGGGTGGAGGGCACAAGATGGGGCAGGGTGGTACCTTAGGGACCCCCCAACCGGCCTGATGCCCCCCTTCCTATCCCCTCCCCAGGCCAAGAGCGTGGAGGAGAAGCGCATCTGGACCCACCACATCAAGAGGCTCATCCTGGAGAACCACCATGCCATCATCCCCCAGAAGGTGAGGCCACAGGGGACACGGCCACCACACTGGCACCAGTGTGCCATCCCGATCCTGGCATGGTGAGGAGGGGTTGTAGCACCCCAGTTTCACCCCCACCCCATCTCTCCGTCCTCTCTCCACCCCAGGCTAAAGAAGCCATCCTGGAGATGGACCTGTTCTGTGAGTGCCTCCACCACCACCCCACCGCCCCATCCCTGCCCTCACCTGTCCCCAGCATGCCCCTCAGTGTCACCACCCCCACCCCTGTGCCCACAGACCCCCCACGCCTGCCCCGCTGCAGCCCTGAGCGCCTGAAGAAGAGTTGGTCCTGCCAGCCCCTGGGGGACACCGCGCCCGAGCTGCGCCAGGGCCGCCGCCAGTCTGGTGAGAGCCACCTGTCCCCAGTGCCCCCACTGCTGCCATCCCTCCCCCAGGACTGCATGGCACCCATGCCCACGGGGTGGTGGCATGGATGGGTGTCCCTGTCTCCAGTGTCCCCACCGCTGCCACCACCATCCCTCCCCCAGGACTGCATGGCACCCATGCCCACGGGGTGGTGGCATGGATGGGTGTCCCTGTCTCCAGTGTCCCCACCACTGCCACCACCATCCCTCCCCCAGGACTGCATGGCACCCATGCCCACAGGGTGGTGGCATGGATGGGTGTCCTTGTCTCCAGTGTCCCCACCACTGCCACCACGGACTGCATGGCACCCATGCCCACGGGGTGGTGGCATGGATGGGTGTCCCTGTCTCCAGTGTCCCCACCGCTGCCACCACCATCCCTCCCCCAGGACTGCATGGCACCCATGCCCACAGCGTGGTGGCATGGATGGGTGTCCCTGTCTCCAGTGTCTTGGCATCCCTATCAGCACCACCCACCACCACCCCTTCCCCAGGGCTGGGTGGCACTGGTGCCTGTGGGTGTGGTGGGCACTGGGTGGTGGCCCTGACAGGTGCCTCTGTCCCCACAGAGCCCTTCCAGTGCCACGTGGAGACAGTGCCAGGCTGGCTGCATGGGCACCTGGGGTGCAGGCAGTCGGGTGGGGAGCTGGGACCCCACCTGGGGCAGGGACCTGGGGATCTTGGTGGGTTTGGGAGCCGTGGGATGGCATCACCATCACCCCATTGGGATGCCCAACTTCTCCCCACAGAGCCCACCAAGCAGATCCTGCAGCACCTGGGTGAGCAAGGTGAGCTGGCATTGCCACTGGCACTGCTGGGGTGGGCACAGGGTGACCAAGGAGTGCAGGGGGGAGCATTTTGGGGTGTTGCCTTCCCCCCTCCCTGACCTCCATTTTTCTCTCTTCTGGTTGGCAGGGCTCAAGGTAAGGCCATGGGCTCAGGGTGGGTTGGGGGTGCCCAGTGCCTCCCAGCTCTGGCATACTGCTTGCTGGGGGCGGGGGCACTGGGCACTGAGCCTGGCACTGCCCCCCCATCCCCTGAGCAGCATGCAGACAGTGATGGGGCTCTACTGGAGGTGGGGGACAACCCCAAGCACCCCCCAACCTGGGCAGTAGCTGAAGGTGTGATGGAGGAGGAAGAGGAGGAAGAGGAAGAAGCTTTGGGCAAGAACTGCCAGGAGGAGCTGCCTGGGCTCAGGGACCTGCTGGTGGAACCCCAGGAGGTGCAGGTACCCACTCACCCGCCCTGCCACCCCAAACCCCAGGGAAGGCACCCAGTGCTACCCAGAGCGCCCCAAATCACCCTGGGGCACCCACTATGGCTCCCATGGCACCCAGCATCACTCCCAGGGCAACATATATCACCCTAGGGCACCCAGTGTCACTTCTAGGGCACCCAGTTTCACTCCCAGGGCACCCCACATCACTCTTGGGGCACCCACATCCCTCTTGTGGCTCCCGAGACTGCTGCAGAGTCCTCAGCCTTTGCTTGGCCAGGACTCACGTCCAGATTGGGAGAGGTCCTCTCCCAGCCCATGACACCCCTTTGACACCCCCTGTGACACCCCACTTTTGGTCTTACCCAGGCTGGGGGGCACCTGCTGGCACCAGAGGGACCCAAGCGGCCGAGCAGCTGGGGGCCGGGGAGCTGTGAGAAGGTCAGTGCAGCCCCACAGCCCCCACCCGGGGGTCTCCAGGGACCTGGCGCCCACCCCCCCACCCCTCAACCGGCTGGCAGCACGGGGGAGCACCCTGAGGGGTCAAGGGCATCCGAAACCCCATCTTCAGCGGGCACCCCGGTGCTGCCCGCGGAGCCAGAGCGTGCCGCGGAAGGGTTGAGCAGCGAGGAAGAGGAGGAGGAGGAAGAAGAGGAGGAGGAGGAAGAAGAAGAAGAAGGAGCTGCTGGCAGCATCTTGCCACCATCGGTGCTGGACCAAGCCAGCGTCATCGCCGAGCGGTTCGGCGGCGGGGGCAGCTTGTCCCGCCGCAGCAGCCTGGCTCTGGCCAGCCGCAGCGGCAGCGCCCTCAGCTTGGACGGGCTGTGCCCCGCGGAGAGCGGGGAGCCCGGGGGGTCCCGCAGCACCGTCCCTTCCCCCGAACCCCTCGCTGGAGCTCGCCGGGAGTCGACGCTCTCCAGCCGGGACCGCTTGCTGCTGGAGAAGATCCGGAGCTACTACGGGCACGCCGAGAACCACGACGCCAGCTTCAGCGTGCGCCGCCGAGAAAGCCTCTCCTTCATCCCCAAGGGGCTGGTGCGCAGCTCCGTCACTCGCCTCAACGCCCTCCCGCGCCCCTCGGCCACCCCCTCTCACCCCCGCAGCCAGCCGGCCCCGCTGGCATCCCCGGAGGCGTCACCGGATGAGCCGTGCCAGGAGAACGGGCTGCAGCCCGCCGAGCCGCTGCTCATCGTGGAAGAGGATGATGATGTGGCCACCAAGCCACCAACCGGGACACCCCCACGGCTCCTCCTGACGCCCCCCTCACCACCCTGGCACCAAGGTGTACCAGCTGGCACGGCAGTACAGCCTCCGCATCAAGAGCCGCCGCGCCGGTGGGCACCGGCGCCCCCCGCTGCAGCTTGAAGACGGGGACCCACACCTTGGCACCCCCTCGGTGGCCGTGCCACACGACGAGGGGCTGGCGGTGACCCCCTCCCCGCTTGCCCCCCGCAGCCCTTCCAGCCCCGTCGAGGCCGAACCCTTCGCCTGGCCGGACGTGCGGGAGCTGCGCGCCCGCTTCGGCGCTCCCCGGCCGCCACCGGTGAGCCGCAGCCGGTCGGCACCCGAAGGGCCCTGCCGCGGCGGGCGTCCGGCCGAGAAGGAGCGAGGCGGCGGCCGGAGCCGGAGCGCCGAAGCCGGTGGAGGTCCTAGCGCCGCTCCTGAGCCGGCACCGGCGCGGCACGGCAGCGACGGGGCGCTGTGGGTGGCAGCAGAGGCTCCGCTGGGTCCGGGCCAGCGAGTGGTGGTGTTGGAGAGGGTGCCGGCGCCCGGCGACACCCCTGCCTACGTGCAGATCCGTTCGCCCACCACCCGGGAGAAGATCTGCTTGAAGGCTGTGGTGGAACGGTGCAAGGCTTACCAGGCTTCCGAGGAGTACCGGCGGCGGTGCCCCGAGCCCCACGAGGCCCCCGAGCCCCCCGAGCCCCCTCGGCACGGGCTGGTCAGGGACCTGCGGCAGAAATTTCAGACCCTCGATGCTCACAGCTAGGTGGGACTGTGGGGAGGGGGGGACTGTGGGGTGCCCAGGAGCAGGGGCACCACATGGACCTCCAGCTCAACCAGAAGGAGTACCTCATGGACCCCCCCAACCTGCCCAGGAGAAGGGGCACCACGTGGACCTCCAGTTTATCCAGGAGGAGCAGCCTGTGGGCCTCAAGTCTACTTGGAAGAAGAGGCAGCCCATGGACCCCCAGCTTGCCCAGGAGAAGGGGAACCTTGTGGACCTCAAGTATACTCCAAAGAAGGAGCACCCTGTGGACCTCCAACTTGCCCAGAAGAAAGGGCACCACGTGGACCTCCACACTACCTGGAAGAAGGGTCAAGCCCTGGCCCTTCAACATGCCCAGGAAAAGGGGTACCCCTTGGACCCCCAGCTCACCTAAGAGAAGGAGCACCCTGTGGATCTCCAACTTCCACAGAAGAAGGGGCACCCACAGACCCTCAGCTTGCCCAGAAGGGGTACCACACAGACCCCCATGCTACCTGGAAGGAGGGACAACCTCTGGCCCTTGCCCAGGAGAAGGGGCACCACGTAAACCCCCAGGTCACTTAGGAGAAAGAGCACCCTGGAGACCCCCAACCCACCCAGGAGGAGCATGCGCTGGGTCTCCAGCTTAGATGGAAGAAGGGGCCCCCCATGGACACCCAGGTTGCTTGGGAGAAGGTGCACTTTGGGGACCTCCACCTGCTCAGAAGGGGCAAGCCATGGACCTTCAGGTTACTTGGGAGAAGCAGCACCCTGGGGACCTCCAACCTGCCCACACACAAAGGCTCCCTGTGGACCACCTCCCCCTCCCCCAGCCCACAGGAGAATGGACATCTGGGAGACTCCCAAGCTGCCCAGGAGATGGGGATACCCATGGAGCTCCAGGAGGAGGACCCTGCAGAACCTCCACCTGCCCAGGGGAGTGCCCACCCATGGACCTCCACCTCACCCAGGAGAAGGAGCTCCTCCAGGACCTCCAACCTACCTGAAAGAAGGAAACACCTCATGGACCCTACAGCCCCTCGACATACCAAGAAGAAGGGGCACCCCATGGGCACGCCCCGTGCCCCCCCCCCCCCGGTGGTGCCCATCACGGTGCCCAACTTCACTTTCACATCTTTATTAGAAAAAAAAAGCCAAAACAAACCCAAACTGAACCCAAAATTCCTCTCTGGTCACCCCTGTCCGTGTCCCCCCCTCCCTGGGGTGTGTCCCACCCCAGTGGTGCTGACATGGGATATGGGGGGGGGACGGGCACAGGGTGGTAGGTGCTGGTGAGGAAGGTGGTGGCATCTGGCCCACCCCCCCCACCCCATACCCACATTCTTTGGTTGGAGCCCACGGGGGCTGTGGGGGTGCCCCCCTCTGCACCCACAGGTTGAGGTGGGGAGGGAGGGGGTGAGGGAGGGGTGTCTGAAGGGTGGGGTTTTTTTTT
Source organism: Melanerpes formicivorus (assembly GCF_026170545.1). Taxonomy (NCBI): domain Eukaryota; kingdom Metazoa; phylum Chordata; class Aves; order Piciformes; family Picidae; genus Melanerpes; species Melanerpes formicivorus. The sequence goes on along the minus strand of NW_027142368.1, from coordinate 12,692,867 downwards.
TGGGGGGGGGTAAGGGGGCACCCACAGCAGCCCCAGAGCGTGGGTGGGGGTGGGGTGTGGGGGGGGTTCACCCATGCACACGTGTGGCCAAGGAGGGGCGGGGGGAGTGCACGCATGCGGGGGGACACGCGCGGGCACACGTGCGCATGCAGCGGGCCGGGGGCTGTGCCATGGGGACCACCCCCTTACCCCACCCCCACCCCCCCCTCCCCCCGAGTCCCTCACCTTTATTTCCTGGGGTGGGGACACACAGACACACAGGTGGAGGAGATGATGTTGGAGGTGTGCTCCCCTCCGCGTATGCACAGCCCCCTCCTCCCCACTCCCCCCCCAGCGTGTCCATACGTGTGTGCCCACGCGCGGGGTGAGGGGGTGCCCACGTGTGTGCCATGGGGGGGAGGGGCTGGACACACACAAGGCGTGGCCAGGTTCCTCCTCCTACCCCTGGAGACCCAGCTGGAGGCGGAGGTCACAGGGGTGGCACGGTACACGCGGGACGGGTCGGTGCCCACGCGGGCCAGGGTGGTGCCCACGCGGGGCGGGGCGGGGCGGTGCCCACACGAGACGGGTCGGTGCCCACGTGGGTCAGGTCCCCTCATGGGGGTTATTTCTTTTTTGGGAAGAAGCTGAACCGTTTCTCTTTGTCCTTCCGGGGCAGGGGGTGTTCCGGAGGCGCCAAGGCCAAGGGTAAGCTCTGGGCCTTGCCCCAGTTGCCCTGGCACTCGCTGATGGCAGCGCTCAGTCCCTGCAGCCAAGCGTGGAGCTCCTCCTGTGCGGGCACGGCCGTGGGCGTCGGGTTCAACATCCAGCTTCCTCTGGAGCCCTCCCCTGTCACCCTCCCAGCCACCCCCCTGCCCCACACCTTCCCCGGTCACTCGTGTCCCTCTGAGCAATGCCAGCTTGCCACCATGAACTCGTGGCACAGCATGTCACCCTGGGCATCACCCACCCCTCAACCATGTCCTGATGGCACCTCTGGCCACACCGTGCTCCCCTGGGCACTGTGTCCTGGTAGCATTTCTGGTCATCCAGTGTACCCCTGAGACACCACCAGCTTCCCCCACCATGTCCCCATGGCACCCCTGGCCACCCCATGGGCTCTTGGGCATTGCCAACCCTCCCACTGTGTGTTCATGACCCACCTGGCTACACCACATGCCCCTGGGCACCATGTCCTGGTGGCACCTCTGGTCATCCCATGTACCCCTGGGACACCACCAGCTCCTCCCTTCATGTTCTGATGTCACCCCTGGGCACTGCTGGCCACTACCATGTCCCCCAGGCACCACCAGGGACCTTATGCCACCTCACCATGGCACCCCTGGCCCCTTGGGCATTGCCAACGCCCTCAACCATGGCATTCCTGGCCACCCCATGTTCCCCTGGGCATTCACTCTATCCCCTGGGCATCTTCAGCCACTCCTGTGTCCTCTTGGGTACCACCAGCCACACTCGGTCCCCCTGGCCACTGCCATGTCCCTTGGGCACCACCAACGACCCTGTGGTCCCCTCTGTCCCCCAGTCATCTCCAGCCCATCTTGTGTCCTCCTGGGCACCACTGGCCACCCCATATTCCCCTGGCTACTACCAGCCACCCTCTGCCCCCCTGGGCACTGCTGTCCACCGCCACATCCCTCGGGCACCACCAACCACCCTGTGGTCCCCCTCTCCCCCTTGGCTATCCCCAGCCTCCCCCTATCCCCTCCCTGTCCTCACCTCATCCTTGCCGTGGAAGAGCCACTCGCTGCCATTGCTGAGCCTGGGGGCAGAACACAGGCGGCAGTGAGGGCTGTGCCACCCCACGCCGTGCCACCTCGTGCCAACGCCAGCCCCCTTACCTGAGTTTGAAGACATGCTTCTTCTTCTTGTAGCCGGCTGCCACCTCGCAGAGGGCATCCCGCAGCCCCAGGGGCTCCTCGCCGTGGCACGGCAAGCCCAGTGCCCGGCTCTTGGCATCCTTGAAGAAGGCCAACTGGCCCCCCCTCAGCACGCAGTACCTGGTGCTCCACGACCTGCCGCCACAATGCCACCGTCAGCTCGGCACCTTCCTCCTGTGCCCAGGGTATCCCTGCCGGGTGCCGCCGGCACCGTGCCTACCGGTTGGATGCCCGCTTGGTGGCCGCTTCCAGGTCGTGCTTGCGGCCGAGGTAGCCTTCGAGCTGGACGTTGCAGGTGCGGGCTGGCAGCGTGGCCGGTTCCTCCAGCTCGTCCCGGGGGGGCCTCGGGCTCGGTGACACCAGCTTCTCGTTGCCCACCGTCCGTGCCAGCTGCCGCAAACCAACAGCGCCGTTACGCCGCGGCGGCGCCGCCCACCGCCCAAAGCCGCGCCTGGAAGGGCTGTGCCCTCCCATGCTGGCATCTGCTTGTGTGGTCCGAGGTCCCCAGCGGGTCCCCCGAGCTGGTGGCTTAGCCAACTGGCGCAGGTCAGCCTCAGCTGTCATGGTCAGTGGCTCCACCAGCTCCGAGTGGTGGCTACTGGGACGTGGTCCTGCCCTGACACCCACACCTTGGGCTCAGGGTGGTGCCAGGGTTGTCCCCCTCCTAGGTATGGGGTGGTGGGGTTGAGCCAGGCAGGAAGCCCTTGGAGCTGCCTTGCTGATGTCCCCTCCCCAGTAGCATCTCCCTGTGGTTCCATGTCCTCAGTGGGTCTCCAAATTGGTGGCTGAGCCAACTAGGGGCATGCCAACCCCAGCTTGCACTGGCAGTGACTCCACCAGCTCCAAGTGCTGGTACTGGGAGGATCCCTGTGAGCAACTGGGCCATAGCCCTGCCCTGGTACCCACCTCGTGGGCTCAGGGTGGTGCCAGGGTTCCCTATGCCAGATGTGCAGCAATGGGGTTGAGCCATGCAAGAAGCCCTGGTGGTGATGTCCTCCCCACTGGGGTTTGGGGACAGTGGGGGACACAGGCTGGGGACCATGGTGCCCATCCTGGGATGCCCTCCCACACTTCCTGCACCTGGGAGCAGTGGCTGTTGGCACCACGAGGAAGTCCTGCCATGTGTCCTGCCAAGAGGGACACTGTCCCTGGCAGCCAGGAGATGCCCATGTCCCCAAGCAGGCTGGCAGTGCTCTCATCCCCACATAGAAGGGGACAGCAGGCTCCAGCAGACAGCAGCAGCCATGTCCTCAAGCAGGCACAGAGGGGTCTTGTCCCCAAGAAGCCAGAAGATACCCATGTCCCCAAGCAGGCAAAGTCACCCATGTCCCCAAGCAGGCAGAGGGGGACTCTGTCCCTAAGGAGCCAGAAGATGCTCATGCACCCAAGCAGGCAGAGGGGGACTCTGTCCCCAAGCAGGCAGAAGATGCCCATGCCCCCAGGCAGGTGAAATTGGCCAGGTTCCCAAGCAGGCAGAGGGGGACTCTGTCCCCAAGGAGCCAGAAGATGCCCATGTCCCCAAGCAGGTGAAAGTGGCCAGGTCCCCAGGCAAGCAGAGGGGGATCTTGTCCCCAAGGAGCCAGAAGATGCCCATGTCCCCAAGCAGGTGAAAGTGGCCAGGTCCCCAAGCAGGCAGAGGGGAATCTTGTCCCCAAGGAGCCAGAAGATGTTCATGCACCCAAGCAGGCAGAGGGGGATCTTGTCCCCAAGGAGCCAGAAGATGTTCATGCACCCAAGCAGGCAGAGGGGGATCTTGTCCCCAAGGAGCCAGAAGATGTTCATGCACCCAAGCAGGCAGAGGGGGATCTTGTCCCCAAGGAGCCAGAAGATGTTCATGCACCCAAGCAGGCAGAGGGGGATCTTGTCCTCAAGGAGCCAGAAGATGCCCATGTCCCCAAGGTGGTAGAAATGGTCTTGTCCCTAAGTAGGTATTCAGGGATCCTGTCCCCAGGAAGGCAAAATTGATCTTGTCCCCAAAGATCCAGGAGATGCCCATGTCCCCAAGCAGACAGAGGGATACCCTGTCCCCAAAGAGCCAGGAGATGCCCATGTCCCCAAGCAGACAGAGGGATACCCTGTCCCCAAAGAGCCAGGAGATGCCCATGTCCCCAAGCAGACAGAGGGATACCCTGTCCCCAAAGAGCCAGGAGATGCCCATGACCCCAAGCAGACAGAGGGATACCCTGTCCCCAAAGAGCCAGGAGATGCCCATGACCCCAAGCAGGCAGAAGAGACAGAAATAGTCCTTGTCCCCAAGCAAGCAGAATGACCAGAGGGCAACCCTGTCCCCAAGCAGGCAGGAGGAGCAGAGAGGCTGGCAGCAAGCATAAGGTGGCTGACAGAAAAAGTGACAGTGCCCTGGGAGTGACAATAGCCCAGAGGGTGGCAATGCCGTGCTGGGTAATGATGTCCCACAGAATGCTGACAGCTGGTGTGGTGACAGTGCCACCCAGGGTGACGATGCCATGTAGAGTAACGATGCCTCAGGGGGTGACAATGCCATGCTGGGTAATGATGTCACACAGGATGCTGATGGTTTGTAGGGTGACAGTGCCCTGCAGGGTGGTGAAGCCACAGAGAGTAATGATGCCCTCACAGGGTGGCAATGCCCCATGGGATGATGAAGCCACATGGAGTAACGATGTCCCCACAGGGTGGCAGTGCCCCATGGGGTGATGATGTCTTGCAGGGTGATAGTGCCCCACAGGGTGATGGTGCCCCATACAGTGATGACATCTCTTGAGGTGATGCCCCAAAGGGTGCTGATTCCCAGTGGGGGGACAATTGCCCACGGGGTGATGATGTCTTGCAAGCTGGCAATGCCTCATGGGGTGACAATACCCCACGGGGGACGATGATGCCCTGCAAGGTGGCAGTGCCCCATGGAGTGATGATGCCTCCTGGGGTGACAATGCCTCATGGAGTGCTGATGCCTTACGGGGTGACAATGCCCCACAGAGTGCTGATGCCTTGCGGGGTGACGATGCCCCATGGAGTGCTGATGCCTTGCAGGGTGACAGCCCCATGGGATGGAGATGCCCAGGAGATAGCAATGCCACAATGGCCACATGCTGAGTGTGACCAGCCAGCAGCTCCATCCCCACGTGCCCCTGGGCACCTCTGCCTGATGTCTCCTCTGTGCTGGGGCAGAGCCAACCCCGTGCCCAGGGCTGGGTGCTTGTCAAGTTGGGTACTGTGGGTCTGGTTGGTGTCCCCATGGGTTCCTCCTGTGACACGTTGCCTTGGTGACAGCAGAGAGTGGTGGCCAAGATCAGCCACGCTGGGATGGATGCTCTGGCTCTGGAGCACCTATGGGTGCTTGCCTCCACCAGTTTGCTCCAGCCTGGTCCTGGGATGCTCCAAGCCACTACAGGGACCTCCTGGCCGTGCCAAGAGCTGGGGTGAAGGGGACAGTGCAGCACCCAGGTGCCCACCCAGCCACTTTGGGGTCATTAAGCATTTATTCAACACAAGGCAAGGAAGGAGGCAGGGGCTGGGGGTGCTGGGAGCTGTCCACATGCCAGGGTCAAGGTGAAGGTGAAGGTGAAGGCCACAATCACAGGGTCTGCCAGGAGCTGTGGGACATGCAGGGACACATTTCCAGGGACAGACAAAGCTAAACTCAAGAACTGACCGGCTCTAGTCCATCGGTGGTGGGCGGAGAGGTATCTTGCGTGCTTGTGTCCTTCCTCTTCTCCTCCTCCTCCTCGTCAGACCTGCAGCAGGGAGGCAACCAGCTCAGGGACCCCAGAAGAGCGTGAGGCCCTCAACCCAGCTGGGGAATCGCAGCTGTGGTCCTTCTGGGACCTCCTAAGGGGTGAAAACCCCAGCGCGGCAGGGCTCGACCTTCAGCCCCTCTTCATCTTCACGGAGTCGCTGCTCTGAAGGCTTCTCTTACCTGGCCTCCAGCTCCCCATCCAGCTCCAGGCGGTAGTCAGGGCCCTGGGTGCGCGTCACCCCCTCCTGTGCCGCCCCCTCGCGCGGCGTCCGTCCGTCCAGGAGCTCCAACTGCCCGGGGAAGGAGGTGAAGGCGTTAGGGCTTGCTGGGGATGCTGGGGGTGGGGACACTGAGGAAGGGGACCAGGCACGCCCCACCCAGAGCCTTCCTCACCGTGGTCAGCTTCCTCAGGGCGGCGATGCGCTCCTCCCAGGTGGCTGAGGACTTCTCGAAGGCCTCGTGCCGCTTGAGGAGCTTCTCCACCGCGTCCACCGTCTGCCCGTAGTCGCTGCTGGCCAGGTAGGGCTCCTGAGCCATCAGCCACGACTCGGCTACCGAAGCGTCCCGGGAGAACTGGCACACCTCCAGTACTGTGGGCAGGGATGGGCAGTGTCAGACCCCAGCCACCACCAGCAGCACCAGCACCACCATCATCAGCCTCACCACCGTCATCATCACCACCATCACCATCAACATCACCACCATTAGCACAGCCACCATCATCACCAGCAGCACCACCATCACTATCACCTCTATCTCCATCACCACTATCTCCATCACTTACCACTACTGCCACCATTATCATCACCATCATCACCACCAGCAGCACCACCGGCAGCACCATCGTCACTATCACCACTATCTCCATCTCCATCACCACTGCCACCATTTTCATCACCATCATCACCATCAATACCATCATCACCACTACCATCAACATCACCACCATCAACACCATCAACATCACCACCATCAACATCACTACCAGCACCCCACCCCACCGCCCCCTGCCAAGCTCCACCAGCACACTCACGGAGCCGCAGCCTCTCCCATCGCTGCTCCCACGTTTCCATCATGGCTTTCCTCTTCTCCACCACCTCCACCAGCTTCTCCTTGATCTGTGACAAAGCATCATCACGAGGTGTCCTTGGTGGCACCGTGTCCCCCCCCAGCCCCACACCCAGTCTCAGCTGCTGCCCTCACCTCAGGCGAGTCCTGGTGCTTGCGCTGCAGCAGCTTCTTGCCCAGCTCGATGCAGGTGGTGAAGTTCTTGCCCCGGGCATCCACCTCCGCTCTGATGCCTTGGTGATACTTCATGAGCAGCTCCACTGAGGAGACATCCCTGGAGAGAGAGAGAGAGGTTCTGCTGTCAGCGCTGCCCCTGGCACTGGGTTCCCCCAAACGGTGCCACATCGCACCCAACGGCGCCAGCTGCCCTCAAACGGTGCCAGGTGCCGAGCAGCAGCCGCACCTGGGCTTCTCCTGCGTCTCGATCTGCCGCACGGTGCTCTCCATCCAGGAGAGCAGGTCCCGCGCCATGCTGAAGAAGCGATGCCGGTCAGCGGTGTCCACCAGCCGCGCCCGGCGCCCGCTGCACGCCTCCAGCAGCTCCCGCAGGGCTCGGGCCACCTCCTGCTCCTGCTCCTGGATGCCAGCTGCCTTCTCCCCGGCGTAGGCAGTCTGCAGCCGTGAGGCCGTGTCCCGAAACTGCTGGACCTGCCCCGTGGAGAGGGAGAACGTGGGGATGGAGTCATGGAATCACAGAATGGGTTGGGTGGGAAGAGACCTTCGGGATTGTGGAGTCTCCAACCTTTCACCCAGCACTGCCAGGGCACCACTAAACCATGGCTCTCAGCACCACATGTCTGCAGCTCTGAAAGCCCTCCAGGGATGAGGGCTCTACCACTGCCCTGGGCAGCCTGGACCAGGCCTTGACAGCCCTCATGGAAAAGAAATTGTTCCTCATGTGAAACTTAAACCTCCCCTGGGGCAACGTGAGGCCATTTCCTTTTGTTTTATCGCTTGTTCCTTGGCAGAAGAGCTCAACCCACACCTGGCTCCAACCTCCTTACAGGGAGCTGCAGAGAGCCAGAAGCTCTCCCCTCAGCCTCCTTTGCTCCAGGCTGAACACCCCCAGCTCCCTCAGCTGCTCCTCCCCAGCCTTGTTCTCCAGACCTTTCCCCAGCTTCGTTGCCCTTCTCTGGACCTGTTCCAGCACCTCAGGATGCTGAGTGCTGGTGCTGCTGCCAGGACATCTCCACCAGCCCCATGGTGCATCCTCACCTGTGTCTCCAGCAGCTGCAGGTCCCTCTCAAAGGCGCTGTGCATGCGGTGGAATGCCTCCACCGTGCCAACGTCCTCGCCCAGGTCCTGGGGCAGCTCCTGCCGCCGGGCAGCGATGAGGGCCAGGAGCTCGGTGCCATCGTAGAAGTACTTGTGGAGGTCATGGGAGGCAGCGAGGAGCTGCATGCGGGTGTCTATGAGCTCCAGGAGGTCAGCCCAGCTCTCGTTCAGGCCGTCCTTCCACTCAGCCATGGTGGCTGCCTCCGAATGCCCTGCGTCGATCAGGTCCTCGATGGTGAGGTTGACACGGTCCACGCGCTCCTGCCCCACGCTGCCTGTCTCCCGGGCAAACTCCCGGAACTTCTCCCTCAACAGCTTCATGGAGAGGAAAGAAAAAACCAGCCAGAGAATCACAGAGTTGTTTTGGTCGCAAAAGACATCCCTGGAGGTGTTTGAGACCCTTCCCCAGCTTCACTGCCCTTTTCTGAACCCACCTCAGGACCAGCTGAGCTTGCCCTCCCCCCAGACAAACGAACCACTTTTGCATCACGCCTCCTACCCCAAATTCTCCTCACTCACCGTGACGTGATCCAGATCCTGCCCCATCTCCTGGGAGGAGGCGACCACATCGCGCTCGGCAATCCACTGCTCCAGGTCTTCCACCTCCCGCTTCAGCTGGAAGAGGCGGGACATGTGCTCCAGGCGCCGGCGGCGCTCCTCGGCCGCCTCCTTCAGCCCCGCGTAGTGCTTGTCCACCTGGCCCTGCAGCCGGATGATCTGCTCCCTGCGCGGCCCCGGCACACAGACACCCCAGTTCTCACCCGGCAAGAGACGGCCCTCACCCACCCATCTCACTAGCGTGGGGGTGGTGGCTCCTCATGGTTAAGGACTAGTTTTGTGTTCCCACCTCCCCCCCGCCGACCGTGGCCCCTCTCTGCCACCACCTCCCCGCCGTAGCCTTGGTGGTGCCACCCAACACCAGGGCAGCAGCCAATGCTGTTGGAGCTCCCACCAACCACCCACCGCCATGGGGTCGCCCCAAAGGACAAGGGAGAGGCGGTGGTGGTGGCACCTACCCCTCAGGGTGGCCGGCAGAGAGCAGCTGCTGAGCCCTCCCTGCCAGCTCCTTGATGGTCTGGCCATAGTCCTCGATGGACCTCTGCTGCCGGATGTGTCTCTTCAGCATCACCGAGCCGCTCTCCTCGTCCTGTGCCACGGGGGACACCAGTACCCATCAGCACTGGCACGGCCGTGGCACAGGGACCACGGTCCAGCCCCAGTGCCCACCCTATGGGTATGTCTGATGCAGTGGGGAGCTCAGCACAGGGAGCATGGCACGGGGTGGGGTGGCACAGCTTGGCACGGGGTGGGGAGACATGGGATGGTGTGGTGTGGGATGGGCTGCAATGGTCACACGTGGGACGGGGTGGGAGGAGCTGTAATGGTGTGGCATGGGGTGGCAGGGATGGCATGGTGTGGTGGGTTGAAATTTCCCTCCCAATATTAACGTTTTAAAGGCATAGCCTAAAACTACTATGGGATGGTAGCATGGGATGACCTGTAGTGGCACAGCACACTGTGGCATAGATGGCATAGCATGGCATGGGATGACTTATAGTGGCATGGCATAGAGTGGTATAGGTTGCATGGTGTGGCATTGGGCTGCATGGATGGCATGGCATTGCATGGATAGCATAGGATTGTAGAACATGGCATGGGATAGCTGGGATGAGATGGCATGGGATAGATGGCATGGATGGCATAGGCGGGTAGAACATGGCATGGGATAGATGGGATGAGATGGCATGGGATAGATGGCATGGATGGCATAGGCGGGTAGAACATGGCATGGGATAGATGGGATGAGATGGGATAGATGGTAGAGCATGGCATGGCATGGCATGGCACACCATGTTACCAGACAACATTTAGCATCACCCACACCATAAACTAAGTTGACTTAGGATGCCCCAGCATGGCACAGCCCTGAGCCCTGCCCAAACCCCAGGGGCACCACGAGGAGCCACCCCTCACCTTCGGCTTCTCCTCAGCTCCCATGAAGAGCTCCTGCTCGCTGACCCAGGCCTCGGCCTCGCTGGCATCCTGGTAGTACTGCTGAGCCTCGCCAGCCTCCCTCAGCCGCCGCTGCCGGGCAGCCGCCTCTGCCCGCAGGGCCTCCCACAGCTCCTGCAGCTCCTGCACCTTCTTCACCAGCTCTGGCCTCGCCTGGTCACCACCAACCACCTCCTCTCCCCGGCTCAGCACCTCAGTCAGGCGTGGGGCATGACCTGCCAGCTCCTTCTGCAGCGTCTGCCAGTAGGGTGGGTGGTCATCAGAGGGGTCACCCATGGTTTGGGTGGCCCCAGGGGACCAGCAGGGGTGGTGTTTGGGTGTTGATGTTGCACCAGGGCTCACCTCGTTCCTCTTGGTCAAGCGTTGCACACTTGGGAGGTCGGTGCCATGCTCTGTTGACCTCGCTAGGGGCAGCCTTTCCTGTACCCAGAGCTGTGGGCAAGGGCACCCACTGAGCACCACATGGCACCCACGGATGCCCCCCAGCACACCAGATCCCACCACACCAAGGATCAAGGAATCATGGAATTGTTTGGGTTGGAAGAGACCTTGGAAGATCATGGAGTCCAACCATTCACCCAGCACTGCCAGGGCACCACTAAACCATGGCCCTCAGCACCACAGCTCCACGGCTTTGAAACCCTCCCAGGGATGAGGACTCCATCACAGCCCTGAGCAGCCTGGACCAGTCCTTGACAGCTCTTAAGGGCAAGAAATTGTTCCTCATGCCCGACCTAAGCCTCCCCAAGTGCTCCCCTGGATGCTCACCGCCTCATCCTCCAGATCCCTCTCAAGCTGGTACACAGCTTTGGCGTTCTCCAGCTCCTTCCTCCTCCTCTCCAGTGGCTCCAGCAGCTCAAGGAATCGCTGCCGGAGCCTCTGCTCCTGTCCTTCAGCGTCTGGCACATCCCCAGCAGCTGGGGGTGCCTGACTTTCCAGCTCCTCCAACTCCTTCATCCACGTTCTCACTTGCTCTTCCAGTCTCTAAGTGGAGGAGAACCACAGGAGGTGAGGAGCAGAGCCAGCTTCGTGACCCCCAAGCCACCAGTCCACCCTGTTTGGTGACGCGACCGTGGGGCAGCACAACCCTACTCAAACCTCAGGCTGAAGCATCACCACCACCCTGCCACCCCTGCAGCGCCGTCCTGGCACCGCACCACCAACCCACCGTCAACCTCTTCAGCAGCAGGTTGGTGGCGCTGAGGTCCTTGGCTTGCTCGGTGGCACGCAGCTCCTCCTCCGCCCGTCCCAGCAAGCTCTCCAGCTCTCCACAGCTCCGGGCGTACAGCTCGGCGCGGCTGGCCTCGAACAGCCTCTGTCCCTTCTCCTCGGCCGCCCGGCGCAGCCCATCCCAGCGCCCGCGGAGCTCCGACAGCCGCTGCCTCACCGCCTGGCCGTGCTGCGGCTTCCGGCTCGCCAGCTCCTGCCCCTCCTGCCGGCGACACCAAAGAGGTTGGTGGCCATCACCCGTCGGCTCCACGCCACCCTCCCCCCAACCCCTCCAGCGCCACCACCCACCGTCTCGATCTTCTCCAGCCAGCCCTGGGTGGGTGCCAGCTCGGCCATGAAGGCTTGGTGCTTCTGCCACTTGCCGTGGAGGCCACGGGCACCGCCGTAGGAGACGTCCTGCAGGGTCAGCATCTTGTCCTCCACCCAGGCGTCGAGCTGAGGGCAAGAGGTGTCAGAGCTTGCCTGGTGGGAACCCCCTGGTGCCACCAGCCATGCCACGTTCCTACCTCCCGGCAGCTCTGCAGGAAGGTCTGCAGCTCGTGGTTGTCCTGCAGCAAACCTGCTGCTTCCTCCGCCTTGGCCACGACAGCTCCATGCCTGGTAGGGCGACCAAAGACGGTCAGCAGCAGCCCTGCTACCCACATGCTGCCCACCCCACCTGCCCCTCCCCGGACTCACCGCTCCTGGAGAGCCTGGCACTTCTCAGTGATCTTCTCGGCAAAGATGTTCCCCTCAGCCACCAGCTTGGTGCCCCCAGCCACCACCTCGGGGACCTTCTCGGCGCTGCTCTCCATGCCGGCACGGAAGTCCTGGAAGCGGCGCAGGGCGGCAGCCGAGCCCTCTGGCGTGGTGGGCAGCTCCAGGTGGGCCAAGGTGTACTCCTGGGGGACACAACGAGGGGTCAGCACCAATCTGGGGGCACCCGCAAGCCAGGGACGCCCCTCCGGCACCCACCTTGAGCACCCACCTGGTTGGTGAGGAGGATCTCCACCTGCTTGGCATCCCGGAGGAACTCCTGGAAGTCCCGGCACTGGACCAGGAAGCGGTGACGGACATCTGCCATCTTGGCCAGGGCAGCCCACCCGGCTTCCACGCCGCCCAGGCGCTGCCGCAGCACCTCATACTCGGGGTCCTCCTGCTCTCCCAGGACCCTCTCCCCAGCTGCCACCAAGGCAGTGAAGGCATCCGCGTGCTCCTCCACGTCCCGCCGGGCAGCCTCGTGCCGCTGCAGCATCTCCTCCGCCTCGGCCAAAGAAGCTGGCACCTCGTCGGTGGCTGCCACGGCTTTCTGAGCTCCGAAGAGCCAAGCTTGGAAGTTGTCCAGGTCCTGCAAGAAGCTCCGGAGCTGCCCAACTTCCCCCAGGGAAGCCGCTCGTTCCCCCAGGGCCCCCTGGAGCTCCTCCCAGGCGGCCACCGCCGCCTCCAGCCTCTCTGTTGCCTCTCCAGCCACCTCTGGCCGTTCCTCCGCCACCTGCTTGGCTTGGGAGCGTAGGGTGGCCAGACGGTCTTTGGTGGCCTCCAGCTCCCGCTCAATGCCATAGAGCTTGCGTTGGGTGGCCAAGATGCCGGCCAGGTCCCGGCCCAGCTCGGCAGTGGCCTCCACCACCTGGACTTTGCTCTTCAGCCACTGCCGGGTCTCCTCGCTCTCCAGACGGTAGTTGAGGAGCCTCAAGGCTGAGCCCACCGCCTGGCGACGCTCTGAAACCAGCTCCTTGAACTGGTCCCACCTGCAAGACAGAGATGGGAGATAGCAGGGACCAATGGCCCCGGCATCACCCACTCACCTCGCTGTCCCCTGCCACCCTACCTCTTGTTGAGCTCCTCCCGGCACTGCTGGACCTGGGGACTGCGGGGATGTCTGCTTGCCACCAGCCCGTCGGCTGCCTGGTTGATGGTGGCGACCTGGGAAGCCATGGTGGCCATCTCCTGTTCCAACCCATCCAACCTGTGGGGATGACCAGGTTGAGAATGGGCCTATACCTCGAGACACGGCATGGTAGCACCACCACCACCACCACGGAAACCCTACCTGTGCTGTGCTACATCCAGATCCTCCAGCGCCTGGGGGACCTCCAGCTGTCGCAGCCAGGTCTCCTTGGAGCCCATCCAGAGGTGACAAGCGTCGCTCTCCCCAAACACAGTGTAGAGGTCAAGGGCGTCCTGCAGCTGCCGGCCACGCCGCTCGGCCATGGCGGCCACCTCGGCGTACAGCTGCCGGAGGGCCAGCAGCCGGTTCTGCGCCTCGGGGCCGGCACGCAGCTCCGGTGGGAAGCCCTCAGCTTGTTGGGCCAGCTTCTCCAGCTGCTCCTGAGCTGCCCCCAGCTCCTCCAGCAGCTCCCGGTGCTGCCTCAGCAGGACACGGGTATGGGATTCGTCCTGCCCCAGCTCCTCACTGCCCGCTCTCCGGCGGGCATCCTGCAGCCCCTCTGCCAGCTCCTCCGCTTCCACCTGGAACTGGAAGAAGCCCTCGGCTTCCTTCAAGCCACGTCGGCGGAACGCAGCCAGTTCCTCCAGTTGTCCCCACAACGCCCTCACTGCCGCCCCCCGCTCCCGCAGCTGCCCGGTTGCCAGCCCCACCGCCGCCAGCCCCTCGCCCGTGGCCAGCGCCCGCTCCAACCGGGCACCCCGGCTCTGCAGCTCGGCTTCGAAGGCAGCGTGGCGGCGTTGGAGCAGCAAGACGCTTGGTAGGTCCTTCCCAAAGTCCAAGGAGGAGTAGAGCTGCTCCTGCTCCTTGATCCAGCTCTCAGCTTCGTCCAGCTCCCACAGGCAGGTCCAGAGGGATCGGGATTGCTCCAGCAAAGCTCTCCTCCGGGCTGCCAGCGCCTGCAGCTCCCGGCGGCACAGCTCAAGGTGGCTCACACGGTCTCGGATGACTTTGGGGTCACAAGGACGGTAGCCTGGATAAGGGGTGAGGTGGGCACCCATCAGCATGATGGCTTCCCTCAGCTGTGCCATGGTCTTGGCTCCTCTTGGCCACCCCATGGTGCTGGCTTCCCTTGGCCATGCCAGAGTGCTGGCTTCCTTTGGCCATACCATGGTCCTGGCTTTCCTTGGCCATGCTGTGGTGCTGGCTCCCCTTGGCCATGCCATGGTGCTGGCTTTCCTTGGCCATACCATGATCCTGGCTCCCCTTGGCCACCCCATGGCCCTGGCTTCCCTTGGCAATGCCATGGTGCTGGCTCCCCTTGGCTGTGCCATGGTGCTGGGCTATGCTGGGAGGCTTACCCTCGGCGTCGGCGAAGCGCAGGGCGGCGGCACTGATGGCTCGCGTCCTCTCGGCGTGAAGGGCCATGTCACGCTCCAGCAGCCGGTGGGTCTGCAGCAGCTCCTCCGCTTCCAGAAGGTGCTTCCCGGATTCAGGTGATGCCAATTGCACCTGCGAGAGAGACCCGGCTGTCATCTACTGCCAGCTCTGCCTGCTGGCACCCATTGCTACCAAAAGCCGCCATCAGCACCCAAGTATCTCATCAACACCCTGCCAGTGGCCCCCAATGTCTGTGGCTCACCTTGACCTTGTGCATCCGGTCCCAGCTGGTGGATGCTGGTAGATGGCACCCACTGCTGCTCAAGACCCACCACCAGCACCCCAACATCTCATCTACAAGTTCTCACCATCATCCTGCCTGGGGAGAACAGTGCACCCCACCCATGGGGGCACCCAGTGCTTGCAGTTCACCTTGGTGTTAGGGTGAGGTGCTTGGGGATATGACTTAGGGGTGAACTTTGTAGAGTAAGGTTCTGGGTTGGACTTGGTGATCCTGAAGGTCTTTTCCAACATGAATGTTTCTGTGATTCTGGGACTTCATCCACCCAGTTCCAGATGGAGGATGCTGGCAGACAGCACCCACTGCTACCCAAAAGCACCCCAGCATCTCACCTACCTCCCCAGTGGGGTCCCACCAACACCTTGCCTGGTGGGAGGACCAAGGCATCCCACCCGTGGTGGCAGCTCACCTTGACCTCATCCATCTAGTCCCAGCTGGAGGGTACCCAAAAGCCACCACCAGCACCCCAGCATCTCATCTACCTTAGTGATAGCATCCTGGTGAGACCAACTCACCCAGCACCCATGGTTCATCTTGACCTCATCCATCCAATCCCAGCTGGTGGGTATCCAAAAGCCACCACCAGCACCCTACATCTCATCTACCTTAGTGATAGTGTCCTGGTGAGACCAATGCACCCCACCTGTGGTGGCATCCAATGCAGCTCACCCTGATCTCATTCATTCAGTCCCAGCTGGTGGGTGCCCAAAAGCCACCACCAGCACCCCAGCATCTCATCTACCTTAGTGATAGCATCCTGGTGAGACCAACTCACCCAGCACCCATGGCTCACCTTGACCTCATCCATCCAATCCCAGCTGCTGGGTGCCCAAAAGCCACCACCAGCACCCCAGCATCTCATCACCTCACCTTGACCTCATCCATCCAGTCGATGCTGTGCAGCATCTCCTGGAAGAGGTGCTGCAGGGCCAGGTTCATCTCCAGGCGCTGGCGGCGAGCGGCCAGCAGCTCCAGGAGCTGCTCCCAGAGCCGCAGGATGTTGTCCTTGCGCCCGTTGATGCGCTGGACGTCGTGGTAGCCCTCCAGCTCCAGCTCCCTGGCCACGGCCACAATGGCCTGCACCCGCTCCTTGTAGGCCGCCGTGTCCGTCTCGATGGCCTCGTGCTTCTTCTTGGCCGCCTCCACCGCCGACAGGTCCTGCCCGAAGTTGTCCTGCGCCAGCACAAAACCCACGGTGAGGCCCTGCTGGGGGCGTCCCGGTCCCCGAGGGCGGTCGGCCCTGGCCTCACCTGGGCCACCAGCCGCTGGTTCTCGCTCAGCCAGGCTTCCCTCATGGCCGCCTTGCGGTCAAAGCGCCGCGCCAGCTGCTCCAGCTTCTCCTGCCGGATCAGCTCGTTGCGCAGCGCCAGCTCCCGCTCGTGCTCTGCTTTCTCCAGCTGCTCCCAGGCCTGCGGGAAGGTGGCCACTGGGTGAGGGTGGGACCCACCTCCCATGTCCCACCACCCACCTGTGTCTGGTTCTGCTAGCGAGCCTCAGCATCATCCATGGATGGAGGACCTCAACCTCACCCAGGATGGAGACAACCTGACTCAGGATGGACCTGAACTGCCTTGAGAGATGGACCTCAAGTGCCTTGGGAGATGAACCCAACCTACCTTGGCATGGACTAGAGCCTGAATTGCTTCAGCAGTTGAACCCAGGCTGCCTTGGGATGGAACTCAACCTGCCTCAGGATGGAACTCAACCTGCCTCAGGATGGACCCAACCTGCCTCAGGATGGACCCAATAAGCCCCAGGACCTGATGTGCTAGACCTGGACTGCCCTAAAATGGACAGAACTCGCCCTAAAATGTGACCCGTCCAAGGAAATGGATCCAGCTTGCCTCAGGAGATGGACCTGGGCTGCTGTTGGATCTGAACTGCCCTTCAGATGGACCCAACCTGACCAAGGATGGACCCAAACTGCCCTAAGGCTTGAACTGCCCTATGTGATGAACTCAACTTGACCCAGGAGATGGACCCAGACTGCTCCAATAAGGATCTAAACTGCCCTGGAATTAACCCAAGCTGCCCTAAGATCTGACCTCTCACAGGAGATGGATTCAGCCTGCCCAGGACATAGACCTGAACTACTACAGGAACTGAACTACTACAGCCCGACCTGAACTGCCCTGAAATGGACTCAACCTGCCCCGGGAGCTGGACCCAACCTCTCCTAAGACCTGCCCTGCAGCAGGAGATGAACCTGAACTGCCTTTCAAATGGACTCAACCCAACCCAAGACAGACCTGTGTTACACTGGGGCAGACCCAACCTGCCCTGGGAGACTGACCCTCCCAAACAGCCTGGGAACAAAGGCCAGAAGAAGAGGCAGCTGCCCACAGGTCACCACAGGAGGAGTCACCTGTCCCCATGGCATGGCCCACGGCCAGGCTGCCAGGCCAAGCTCCGTACCCGGTTGATGTCGGAGACCAGCCGGCCCTCGTGCGGGGTGTAGACGCGCTGGTTGTTGGCTCTCATCCGGGACTGGATGGTGAAGAGCAGCACCTCCAGGTTGCCCTTCTCCTGAAACCTGCCCCAGAGAAAGACCTCAGCCCAGGGACACCCACGGGTGCCCAAACCCCACCAGGATCACAGAATTGTTTTGGCTGGAAAAGCTCTTGAAGACCATGGGAGTCCAACCCTTCCCCCAGCACTGCCAAGGCACCACCAAACCATGGCCCTCAGCACCACCTCTCCAGGGCCTGGAAACCCCTCCAGGCATGGGAGCTCCACCACCGCCCTGGGCAGCCTGGGCCAGGTGTTGACAACCCTCAAGGGCAAGAAATTGCTCATCATGTCCAACTTAAACCTCTACACCACTACATGGCCAGAGGGCATGGGGGTTCAGGGGTCCTTACTTGGGGGGCTTCTCCACCGTGCGGTAGGTGCTGAAGGCTTGGAGCTGGTGCTGCACCCCGGCCAGCGAGTTGGCGAAGCTGCGGCTGTTGAGGGAGGCGATGGTCTGCTCGATCCAGGTCAGCAGCTCAGAGGCCAACCCCCCATAGCCCTCAATCATCCTCTCTGTCTCCTTGGCATGCTCGATGACCTGCAGTGGGGTGAGCGGTGGGTGTCAGCACCACAGCAGAGCCCAACCCTGGCCACCTCATTCATCGCATCCCAGCATGGTGGGGCTTGGAAGGGACCTCTGGAGATCACCCAGCCCCAGCCCCCTGCCCCAGCAGGGCACCCACAGCACCCTGCCCAGCAGCACAGTGCCCAGGGGGGGTTGCAAGCTCTCCACACAAGGACACTCCACAACCTCTCTGGGCAGCCTGCTCCAGGCCTCCAGCACCCTCACCCCAAACAACTTTCTCCTCAGCTTCAGAGGCAACCTCCTGCCTGACACTTTGTGCCTCCTGCCCCTTGGCCTGGCCCTGGGCACCACTCAGCAGAGTCTGGCCCCAGCCTCTTGCCCCCCACAGCTCCTTGAGCTCTTGCTGAGCATTGCTCAGCTGCCCTCTGGGGCTGCTCTTCTGCAGGCTGCACAGCCCCAGGGCTCTCAGCCTTTGCTCCTCACAGAGCTGCTCCAGACCCCTCAGCACCTTCTGAGCCTCCCCTGGACTCTCTCCATCAGTTCCCAATCTCTCTTGAACTGGGCAACCCAGAACTGGACCCAGGACTCCAGCTGTGGCCACAGCAGGGCAGAGCAAAGGGGAAGGAGAATCTTCCTTGCCCTGCTGGCCACACTCTTCTTCATGGCCCCCAGAAGACCATTGGCTTTCTTGGCCACAAAGGCACAGGGCTGGCTCATGGGCAACTTGACCAGTGCCATCCGTTACCTTGCCCAGGCGCCTGCCTTCCACCTCCAGTGCCTTCATCTTGGAGAAGTAGTGGTAGAAGGCCACCACGTAGGTGATGATGGACTTCTCATCAGGGTTCTCCGTGAACACATCTGCTCGGTGGAGGAAGAGGCATCAGTCCTGACGCCCCCTCTGCCTCACCTGAGCACCAGTGACCCACCACAGCCTCATCAGCTCCCTTCTTTGCTCCCACCCAGACCATATGTCTTTCCATGGGGTGGAAACCACGTTCCCTCAGAGGTTCTGAGCATGTCCCAGTGTGCAGTGGGGCAGGAGGGTTGGCAGGAGCAGCCTCACCTTCGGGGTCAAGGAGTGGGGTGATGCCCAAGTGCCGCTCCGCCACGCTGAATGCATGCTCCAGGTTGTGCCGGGCGTTGGATTTGGTCAGGTTGTGGAAGTCAACCAGCTCAGGCCTGGGGACAGAGGGTGTGGCACAGTGGTGGCATGTCCATGGGACACTCCCTGGTGCCAGCACCACCACCACCACCTCAGCACATCCTGATGCCCACCATCCTGCCACCTACCTGTGCCTGTGGATGAGGGCATTGAAGGCCAGCCCGTCCTTCCAGCTTGAGGTGAAGTTGGTGACGTTCACGTGGGGGTACCTGTGAGGGGGACAGGGTGGCACTGTCACCCTCCAGGCACTCCTGGTGCCCAGCAGGGTGGGGGGAGGGTCCCAGCACCTACCCTGCTGTCTTCATCTGGCACCAGAGCAGCAGCGCGTCGCGGGCGGAGCGCGTCTCCCGGCCCTCCTGCGTCTGCACGATGATGTCCTGGATCTTGGGGGGGGAAAAGGACATCCCAGGGTTGGAAGAGGACATCCATGGAGGCAAGCTCCTGCTGGGGAAGGAGCAAGAGCTGCCCCTCATCCGCCCAGCCCCACCTGGAAGCGGAGGATGATGGTCCAAATGAGGCCAAGGACGAGGCGGTGGTTGCCATCCACGATGTCGTGGGAGCCCATGTTCTCCAGGTGCACCCTCTGCTCCTTCAGGAACTGCAGCGCCTTGTCCACGTTCTCCAGGCAGTGGATCCGCATCCGGCCCTTGGTGGGCTTGGGCTGGGGCATGGCAACGCTCAGCACCTTCCCTTCCCCCTTTCCAACCCTCCTCCTGCCCAGGCACGACTCCACCATGCCCCTGCTGCCACCTCAACCCTGGCTGGGGGAGTCTTGGCCAACACCAAGGCCCCTGCTGCCACCTCAGCAACGTTAGAGCCTTGGTTAACACCAAAGCTGGCCAAGCTGTGGTGGAGCACCAGAGTTGGGGGGGCAAGGGGTAGCATGGGAAGACAAGGATTGGGAAGGCAAGGCTTGGGAAGAGAGGGAATGGGAAGATGAGGAATGGGAAGATAAGGATTGGGAAGACAAGGAATAGGCAGGCAAGGATTGGGAAGGCAAGGAATAGGCAGGCAAGGATTGGGAAGGCAAGGATTGGGAAGGCAAGGATTGGGAAGGCAAGGATTGGGAAGGGTCCTAGGCTCTCCAGGATAAAAGTCCTACCAGAAGTTCTCCTGACAACACCTCCAGCAGCTTGATGAGCACCCTCCCATCCCGAAGGTCCAGGTAGAGGTCCGAGATGCGGCAGGTGACACGAGCCAGGTGCGAGTTCACCCACTTGGTGAAGGTTTTCTTCTGCACCGCCTCCCGCTCATCTGCAAGGGAGGCAGCAGGGCACAGGGTCAGCCCCCACCGAGAGCAAGGACACAGAGTCACAGAGTCAGCCAGGTTGGAAGAGACCTCCAAGATCATCAAGTCCAACCAATCACCCAATCCTAACTGACCAACCAGACCATGGCACTAAGTGCCTCATCCAGGCTCTTCTGAAACACCTCCAGGGACCTCAACCCCACCACCACCCTGGGCAGCCCAGCCCAAAGGCCAATCTCTCTGTCTGTGAAGAACTTCTTTCTAAGTTCAAGCCTAAATTTCCCCCTGGCACAGCTTGAGACTGTGTCCTCTTGTTCTGGTGCTGGGTGCCTGGGAGAAGAGACCAACCCCCTCCTGGCTACAACCTCCCTTCAGGGAGGTGGAGAGAGCAAGAAGGTCTCCCCTGAGCCTCCTCTTCTCCAGGCTAAACACCCCCAGCTCACTCAGCCTCTCCTCACAGGGCTGTGCTCCAGACCCCTCCCCAGCCCTGTGCTGCAGACCCCTCCCCAGCTTTGTTGCCCTTTTCAGGACACCTTCCAGCATCTCAACATCTTTCTTGAATTGAGGAGCCCAGAGCTGGACACAGGACTCAAGGTGTGGCCTGAGCAGTGCTGAGCACAGGGCACAATGACTTCCCTGCTCCTGCTGGCCACACTGTTCCTGCTGCAGGCCAGGATGCCATTGGCCTTCTTGGCTGCCTGGGCACACTGCTGGCTCATGTTCAGCTCCTGTCAACCACTCCCCCCAGGTCCCTCTCTGCCTGGCTGCTCTCCAACCACTCTGTCTCCAGCCTGGAGGGCTGCCTGGGGTCGTTGTGGCCAAGGTGTAGAACCCCAGGAGAAGAGCCAGCCAAGGTCCAGCTCTGACCTGCCAGGGCTTTGATGCGGGAGCGCTCGAAGAGCCGCGCGGAGCTGTTGTCGTTGTCCAGCTCATCGTCGGAGGCGTCCCAGCGCACGTTGATGCGGCTGTAGGGCTGCTGCAGCTCCAGCTGCTCGTAGTCGTTGGCCGAGGTCATGGTCCCCACGGTGTGCCCCGGCCGGCTGGCCCTTGGCTAGCGGGAAGGAGCCCCTGAAGGGAGGGGAGGGAGGCTGCAGGCATCGCCGCGGTGCCGGCGGCTCGTCGGCCGTGCCGCACGCAGGGGGATTTGCGGCTCAGCGCGGCGGCTTAAGCTGCTCAGGAGGATTTAGCCTTGACCCCACCCAGGTGTTGGGGGGCACCTGGGTGCTGCAGGCTCAGGGATGCGTCTCGCTGGTGTGAAAGCCTGGGCCAGGCCGTGCCAAGCCGCGCCAAGCCATTCCAAGCCATGCCCACGACGATGCTTCCCCCCTGCTTGCCCGCCAGTATCTAAAAACAGGTTCCCAAGAGTATTCCCCCAACCCTTGGGTGTTCCCAGGAGGGAAAGGAAGGTGCTGCTGGCGCCCACCTCAGCTGCCAATGCGTGCCAAGCCGTGCTGAGCCGTGCCAAACCATGCCAACAGCAATACTTCCCCCCACAGGGGTCCTTCTTGCCAACAAAGATCCAGTTCCAGGTCCCTAAAGGTGTCCCCCCCCAGGCTTTTGGTGCTCTCAGGATGAGGGAGAATCGTTCTGCTGCCACACACCTCAGCTGCTAACCTGTGCTAAGCCATGCCAAGCCATGCCAACCCTTGCCAATGGTGATGCTTCTCCCCATGGGGGTCCTGCTTCCCCCAGCATGCAAAAACAGGTCCCCAAGGGTGTCCCTTTAACTTTTGGGTGTTCCCAGGGTAGGGAAAATGGGTGCTGCTGGAACCCACTTCAGCTGTCAATGTATGCCAACCCATGTCAACCCATGCCATGCCATGCCAACAGCGATACTTCCCCGCACAGGGCTCCTGCTTGCTCACCAGCATCCAAAACCAGCTCCCCAAGGGTGTCCCCCCAACCCTTGGAGCGCTCCCAGGATGGGGTGAAAGGGTGCTGCTGACACCCACCTCGGCTGCCAAGCCATGCCAATCGATGCCAAGCCATGCCAACAGCGATGCTTCCCCCCACAAGGGTCCTGCTTGCCCGCCAGCATCGAAAACCAGATCCCCAGGGGTGTCCTCTCACCCTTGGGTGCTCCCAGGAGGGTGAAGCGGGTGCTGCTGGCACCCACCTCACCGCCTTCGTCAGCACCCGGGGCCCAAAGCAGGTGACAGCTGCCAGCGAGGGGAGGGCCACCCACCCCCGGGGACATTTGAGACACAGATAGGACGTGGCCGGTATCTAAAAATGCCACCGAGCAGCTGTCGGAGGCTGCTGGGGCCCCTGAGGGGTGTGGGGAGCTGAGTTAGAGGCACCCCCGACCATAACTCCCCCTTGGCACCCCGGCGCCTTGGCACCCCTCAGCCATGGTTGCTTGGCACAGCCCAGGAAATCCCGGCTGTCCCCAAATCCCTGGTGTCCCCAGGAGCTGTGGCCGCCCCACGGGGATCCCAGGGACCCCCCCGGGGAACCCCCTGCGGGCAGCGGGGGTGTTATCAGGGCTGGCAGCGCTGGGCTGGGCTGGGCTGGGCTCTGCGCCCTAATCGCGGGCACCCAGGCAGGGCTTTGGCTCCCGGCTCCTGCAGCCTGCGGGGACACAGCCCGTGTGTGAGCAAGGACAGGGAGAAGTGTGTCAGAGCCTGCAGGAGCACACGTGGAACCGTGGACACGGAATGGTTCGGGTGGGAAGGGACCTCGAGAGCTCATCTCGTCCAAGCCCCCTGCAGTCAGCGGGGACAGCCCCAACACGATGTTGAATGTCTCCAGGGATGGAGCCTCAAGCACCACCTCCCAGGGGAAACCTATTCCAGTGTCCCACTGCCTTCATGGGGCAGAACTCCTCCTAATGTCTAAACTATTTCCTAAAGTCCCAAACTTCTCTCAGAGGCCCAAAACTTCTCCCTAATGCCCCAAAGCCTTCTTCCTAACATCCAAAGCTCTCCTTAAGGTCCAAACCTTCTCCCTAATGCCCCAAACCCTTCTTCCTAACATCCAAAGCTCTCCTTAAGGTCCAAACCTTCTCCTTAATGCCCCAAACCCTTCTTCCTAACATCCAAAGCTCTCCTTAAGGTCCAAACCTTCTCCTTAATGCCCCAAACCCTTCTTCCTAACATCCAAAGCTCTTCTCAGGGTCCAAAACTTCTCCCTACTGCCCCAAAACCTTCTTCCTAACATCCAAAGCTCTCCCCAGGGTCCAAAACTTCTCCCTACTGCCCCCAAACCTTCTTCCTAGCATCCAAAGCTCTTCTCAGGGTCCAAACCTTCTCCCTACTGCCCCAAAACCTTCTTCCTAACATCCAAAGCTCTTCTTAAGGTCCAAACCTTCTCCATAACACCCCAAAACCTTCTTCCTAGCATCCAAAGCTCTTCTCAGGGTCCAAAACTTCTCCCTACTGCCCCAAAACTTCATCCTAAGATCCAAACTTCTTCCTAATGTCCCAGGAGCTGATGGCAGACTGCCATCAAGCTGAGTGGTGCAGCTGACACTCCTGAAGGAGAGAAACCCATCCAGAGGGACTTGGCCTCGCCTGAGAATTGGGCCCAGGTGAACCTCCTGAGGCTCTATGTGTGTGAGCTAGGACACGGAGGAGCAGGGCAGAGCCTGCAGGAGCACATGTGTGCGAGTAAGGACACAGCAAGGGCTTGTCAGAGCACACATGTGTGAGCAGGCTGCACAATAGCGTGTCAGAGCACACACATGTGAGCAGGGATATGCAGGAGCATGCCAGAGCGCACACATGTGTGAGCAAGGACATATAGGAGCATGTCAGAGTACACACACGTGAGCAGGGACGTGCAGGAGCATGCCAAAGAGCACGTATGTGAGCAAGGACATGCAGGACATGTAGAAGCATGCAGAAGCATGCCAGAGCACACACATGTGAGCAGGGACATACAGGAGCATGTCAGACCAAGCAAGAGCACACACATGTGAGCAAGGACATACAGGAGCATGTCAGACCAAGCAAGAGCACACACATGTGAGCAAGGACATACAGGAGCATGTCAGACCAAGCAAGAGCACACACATGTGAGCAAGGACATACAGGAGCATGTCAGACCAAGCAAGAGCACACACATGTGAGCAAGGACATACAGGAGCATGTCAGACCAAGCAAGAGCACACACATGTGAGCAGGGACATGCAGGAGCATGCCAGGGCACACACATGTGAGCAGGGACATGCAGGAGCATGCCAGGGCACACACATGTGAGCAGGGACATGCAGGAGCATGCCAGGGCACACAGATGGAGCCAGGCCCTGCAGGAGCCTGCAGGACACGGAATCTCTGCCAGCACACTCCAGCAGGCACCTAGAGCGTGTGCCCTGCAGCAAAAGGAGACTGGGGACCCCAAATCTGGGGACACCCCAACAGCAGCAGGGGCTGCCCCAGGCACTGTGACCCGGATGGGTGTGTTGAGTTGTGTTGGGTCTCTGCAACCTGCCACAGCCAGCTGAGCTTCCCCACCACCACCATCATCATCATCACCACCACCACCACAGTGGGGCCAGCACACTACCCAGGGAGGAGGGAGAGGAGAGAGAGGAGAGAGAGGAGGGAGGGGAGGGAGGGGAGGGAAAGGAGGGAGGGGAGAGAGAAGAGGGAAGGGAGAGAGAGGAGGGAAAACAGGGAAGGGAGAGAGAGGAGGGGGAAGAGGGAGAAGAGGGAGAAAAGGGAGAGGAGGGAGAAGAGGAAGAGGAGGGAGGGGAGGGAAAGGAGTGAGAGGACATGACGCTGAAGCAGGGCCCAAGGGAGCTGCCAATGTGCATTTGGCACGCGGGCACTCGCTGACCCTTTAAATCTCCCTCCGCCGTCACCGGCGCCTTCCGAGCAGCCCCGGCTGGCACAGCCATGCCTGGCACCTGCCACCCGGGCACGGTCCCTCCGTCCAGAGGGCCAGGACAGGCAATACTAGGCATACTGGGAATACCAGCCTTGCCACCGTCGTCCTGCAGCCAGCCCAGCGTCGGGCTGGCAGCTCGACGCCGTGAATCAGCACTTCCCAGGGAGGGCCTGGCATGATGCCATTGCCAAGGTCCCCCTCATGGGCACGGTGATGTCCCCTCAGCACCCTAACAGCATCCAGGGCAGCGGTTTGCCACCCATGCCACCCTCCCCAGTTCAGGCCTCGCTGCCACGGCACGCTGCCCAAACGCCAGAGCTCACCAGCGTCCCCCCAAAACGCCCCAGAACAGTCACTGTGCCACCTCTGCCTGCAGCCTGGCAGCTCCTTTGCCCACTGCTCCCAGGGTAGCCAGCTGGGAAGGGACAGGAGCCTGGGGACATCCCCACAGCCCCACTGCCAGCCTACCCGGCACATGGCCAGGGCTGGAAGCAGATGGTGCTGCTGGGGCATGGCTGTTGGGCACAGCACGAGGTGGTTGGGGATGGCGTGGCACAGTATGGGCATGGCACGATGGGACATAGCACAGTGTGGAACGGTGTGGTATGGCTCAGCATGGTATGGCATGGCATAGTATGGTATGGCATGGCATGGCACAGCATGCCCCAGTTCCAACCACGCTGGCATTTTGGGTTCCCCCATGGCTGGACTCAGATGCCAGCCGTGCCAGGCCTGTCCCATGTCACCTCACCCGCCAGGCGGTGACATGCACACACGTGCTGGCCCTCCCCCCCCCCCTTTAACATTTTTGGCTATAAATAGACACCTCCCCTTGTGCCTGGCATGGGCACAGCTCCCCCCTGCCTTCTCAGAAGCTGCCCACCCAGTCCCTGAACCTCCTCGCTCACCCCCAAATCACCAGGTAGGACCCCAAAAATCACCAGTTAGGGCCTTAAACCCACCACTTAGAGCCCTAAGATCGCAAGTTAGGGGTCCCAGAGCACCCAAAAGCTTCCATACAGTCCTCTCTGTGTGTGGGAGAGGTGCCAGCACCCACTGGGGTCCCCTTGGGTTGTCACCCCTGCAAAGGCTCCCCTGGGGGCTTCGCTCCCTGACTCCAGGAGCTGGGAAATGGGCCCTGGGTGGCCCTCAGTTTATTGTGGTGGTGGGCAATAGGGGGGGGGTGGGGGTGTCCCCCACCACCTCCAGCCCATGAGCATCCTCCCACCATTGCCATACCGGGATGAGGATGTGGGGGAGGGGGGTAAAGGGGGGGACACACAACACGGGCACAGCAGCCAGAAAACTTCCCAGTAACTCCCAGTTCTCCCAGTTGCTCGACAGCCACGGACAAAGCAAGCTGTGGGTGATACCCTCCCCAGCCAGCCCCACCACGTCACACCCACCCGTGTGGCAGGACTGGGAGCACACAGGATCCCCCCTACTTGCAGTCGCCCCCCCACCCCCAAGCGAAATGTCCCCAGGGTGTCCCCAGCACGTCACCGCCGCTTGCCCGCCCCGTCCTTCCCGGTAACCATGGGGAGAGTAACACGGGGGACACGCAGGGACGCGAGCAAAAAGGGGGCTCTGAGCACCCCCCCCGGAGGGGCTCCCATCCCTGAACCAAACTTTGCTCCGTCCTTGCAGCACCCCCGTCCCCCCCAGACCGTGCCCGGTGTCCCCAGGGTGGGCAGCGTGTCCTGGTGTGTCCTCTCCCCCAACTCACTGTCCCCAGGACACGCAGCGTCCTGGTGCCCCTCCCCACCTCCACCCCCAGACCCGGTGTCCCCAGGGTGGGCAACGTGTCCCAGTGTCCCCCCAAAGCCGGTGTCCCCAGGTCAAGCAGTGTCCCGGTGCCACCCCAGTCCCGGTGTCCCTGGCACAGGCAGTGTCCTGGTGCCCCCACAAACCCGGTGTCCCCCCAACTTCTCCCCAGGGAGCAGCACCTCTAGGTGCCCCCTGCCCCCCCCCCCCCCCCCCAAAATCTCGGTGTCCCCGGGGCGGGCAGCAAGTCCTGGTGCCTGCTTTGTGCCCTCACCCCCAGCCTGATCTCCCCTGGGACGGACAATACGACCTAGTATCCCCCCAAAACTCGGTGTCCCGGAGATGGCCAATGTCCCGGTTCCTCGTCCCCCCCGTTCCCCCTGCCCTAGACTCAGCATCCCCGGGGCTGGCAGCTTGTCCCCGGGGACCAGCTCCTTCCGTTACCCTCCCCAAATCCGGTGTCCCGACGGCGAGCACTATCCCAGTGTCTCCCCACTTCTGCCGGTACCCTCCGGTGCGTCCTCCCCTCCCAGGGCGGCACATCCCTGGTACCCGCCGGTTTGTCCCCGCCAGGGCAGCATATCCCCGGTACTCTCCGGTGTCCTCCCTCCCAGGACGGCACATTCCCGGTACCCTCCGGTGTGTCCCAGCTGCTACCCTCCGGTTGGTCCCCCGCCAGAGCAGCACATCCCCGGTACCCTCGGATTTGTCCCCCGCCAGAGTGACACATCCCCGGTACCCTCCGGTGCCCCCCCACCCGCCCGACCAGGGCGACACATTCCCGGTACCCGCCGGTATGTCCCCCCTCGGTACGTCCCCCACAGGGCAGCACATCCCCGTTGCCCTCCGGTAACACCGGGGGGCTGTCGCGTTTCTCACCTGCACGGGGCTGCGGGTGGAATAACGGTAACGGCAACGGGCCCGGGACCGGAGCCGGGACCGGAGCGGGGCGGGGGGAGCGCAACCGCCCTGTCCCGGGATATAAATAACATTATCTGGGCGCGCAGGGACATTCCTGCCCGGGGCCAACGGAGCTGCCCGGCCCAGATAGCCCCGTTCCCCCCCCCCGACACCCCCGGGAGGGACGGGCCCAGGCGGGCGGGGACGAGCTGCCCGCCCCGCAATGCAGCACAGCGGCCCCCCCCGGCCACCGCCGCCGGTACCGGGGAACGCGGAGAGGCGCAGCCACCACCCGCTGCTACGGTGGATGGAGGGGTAGGGCGGTGTTGGGAGAAATCAACCGGGAAGCAGTCGGTAATCTGGGTTGGACATGCCGGGCAGCCCCCGCGGTGAGCCCCCGCTAATTCGGGATGGCCCTGATGGCCTCTCCGGTGAGCCCCTGGTAACTTGGATTGGCCCCATTGCAGCTCCCGCTAATTCGGGTTGGACCCACTGGCTCCCTGGAGACCCCCCCGGTAAATCGGCATGGACCCGCTGCTCCTCCCGGTGAGCCCCGGTAATTTGAGCTGCGCCCCTCGCCCCCTCTGGTGAGCCTTCGGTAATTCGAGCTGGCTCCGTTGCCCCTCCCGGTGAGTCCTTGGTGACTCAGACTGGACTCCTGCCCACCGGAGGGGCTCCGGTAGCTCGGGCTGGCCTCGTTGCTCCTCCTGGTGAGCTGCCGGTAACTCGGGTTGGCCTCGTTTCGCCCCCCTCCCCCCGCTGGCCTCGGTAGCCCTCCCAGTCTGGCCCCTTTGCTCCCCCACGCGGTGAGCCCCCCGGTAACCCGGGCTGGCACTTGCTAGCCCAGGGCACGCCTCATCTGGCACTGATGGCTGCCAGTTAGCCCCCGTTATGCCCATCTGGACCCAGTCACCCCCAGTTAGCCCGGGCATTCCGTAATTAGTCCTGCCTCTCCCCACCTAATGCCAACACGCCTCCCTCCGGCTAGCCCTGGATGCCCGCAGCTAGCCCAGACACACACACACCTCCCCTACCCTCCCCCCTACAGCTAGCCCTGGATGCCCCTAGCTAGCCCAGACTCCCCTCAACTAGCCCTTGATGCCCCTGGCTAGCCCAGACTCCCCTCAACTAGCCCTTGATGCCCCTGGCTAGCCCAGACTCCCATCAACTAGCCCTTGATGCCCCTGGCTAGCCCAGACTCCCCTCAACTAACTCTTGATGCCCCTGGCTAGCCCAGACTCCCCTCAACTAGCCCTTGATGCCCCTAGCCAGCTCAGACTCCCCCCAGCTAGCTCTTGATGCTCCTAGGTAGCCCAGACTTCTCCCAGCTAGCCCTGGATGCCCCCGCAGGAGGCTGCAGGGACTCAGAGCCACTATCCTGGGCCACCCCGCCATTCCCAAGGTGGTCGCATAGGGGCAGATCCAGAGGCAGGGGGGTCGCAGAAGCCAGCCTACACCCACCTCACCTTAACTCTGCCCTGGGGGGGGGGGGGAGGAATGGGGGAAGACGAGGACTGGCCCCTCCCTCACAGAGCGAGCCCCACCCCATCTTAAGCCCCGCCCTGTCCGCAGAAGCCTGGCCCCTCCATTACAAGCCCCACCCTTCCATGCAAACCCCGCCCTTCCATACAAACCCCGCACGCTCCCTCATGCCCCACCCCTCTCCACCAAGCCCCGCCTCTGTCCCGAATACTCCCTCTCCAAACAAGCCCCGCCCCTTCACCAATCCCCGCCCATATACTGTAACACCGCCCCTCCATACAAGCTCCGCCTCCTTACACTAAGTCCTGCCCTCTGTGCCTAAGTCCCGCCCCTCTTCCAAACTCCGCCCATCCCTACCAACCATTGGACACTCCATGCAAAGTCCCGCCCATGCTCTCAAACCACGCTCCCCAAACACGCCACCGAAAAGCCTCGCCCATGCACAAGCACCGCCCCCCTGCTCTAAACCACACCTCCATACCACAAACCACGCCCTCCTCAAGCGACAAGTCCCACTCCTGTTCACAAGCCCTACCCATATATGTAAATTATAGCACTCAAGCCCCGCCCCACAAACTGGGGCTGACGTCATGCCCACGGCGCTAATCCCAGCCACGCCTCATCGCCGGAGCTCTCTCGAGATCTGCGCTGGGGGAACCTGCCGTGCAGCAGACATCTCGCGAGATCTGCGCTGGGGGAACCTGCCGTGCAGCAGACATCTCGCGAGATCTGCGCTGGGGGAACCTGCCGTGCAGCCGAAATCCCGCGAGATGCACGGTGCGGGCGCCACCTTGTGGCTGAAGCCTCGCGAGAAGTGCAGGCGGTAGCGGCGGGATGTGCGGGGGCTGTGTGGGCACCGAGTACCCGGAGCGGGTAAGGCCGCGGTGGGGGTGGCCGGGCCTGGTCCCGGGCCTGGGTCTCTCCCCGCCCAGTGCCAGCCGTGTGCCGCTGCCCTAGGGAACCACCTGCTTGGAGGGCGGATCTTTCCTCCTCAACTTCGTGGGGTGCGCCGAGTGCGGCCGGCGGGACTTCGTGCTGCTCAGCAACCGGGAGGAGGGCCTGCACGGCGGGGAGGAGATCGTCACCTATGACCGTGCGGTGGCACCGGGGAACGGGGGGGGGCTTTGGGGCCTGAGGGGGACTGTTGGAGGCTGGAGTTTTAAGGAGGCCTGAGGGCTGAGGGGCGCTTCGCGGCCCGCGGGGACCTTTGGGGCCTGCGGAGGGCCTTTGGCCTCTAGGGTTGGGGAGGAGGGTCGGGGCTTCGGGGGACTTGGGGGGTTTGGGGGGCGGTCTCGTGGCTGGAGGAGGCTTTCAGATCTGAGGTTTGGGGGCGGCTCACGGTTGGGAGGGGACTTTGGGAAGCCTTTTGGGGCCTGGGGTTTGCCTGGGGCTCAGAGGGGGCTTTGAGCACCTTGGGGTTCTGGGGTTCAGGGTGTTTGGGGTTTGAAAGGGGCCCCGAGAGATGGAGGGGACCTTTGAGGTCTGGCGTTTGGGGACATCTTGAGAGCTGGTGGGGTGTTTTCAGGGCCTGGGTCTTGGAGGCATGAGGTCTGGGGGGGACCTTTAGGGTCTGAGGCTTGGCAGGGAGTGGGGGGAGGCATGAGCAAGTGTTAATTTGGGAAGGGCATGTTTGGCTGTCTGCTGCTCAGGGGGAGATGCTGAATGATGCTTTGATGGGAGCAGGGGCTGGGGAAGTGATACTCTAAACGGGGATCTCAATCCTTTGGGGTGGGACCGTTAAGGTTTAGCTGTTGGGGGCTGGGGGAGAGGTGGTCTGATGCTCTGGGACCCACCCTGGGGACTTCTGGGGGGGTCAGTACCACATGGGGTGAGTGGGCACACCCAAGGGTGGGGGCTTGTCCCCGAGGGACTGAGGGGGTTGTTTGGGGCAGGTGGGGTGGAAGACTCCCAGGACCAGGCATGTCCTCTCAGCTGCCACATCTCCTCTCCTCCACAGACCTCTGCAAGAACTGTCACCACCTCATTGCACGCCACGAGTACACCTTCAGCGTGGTGGATGACTACCAGGTACACCATGGGGGGTGGCTTGACTCCCCCACAGCCCCTTCTGCCCCCACCCCTGTAACCCCTTGCCCCTCCCCAGAACCTGTCTTTGGCTCTAGAGACATCCTAAGCTGAGTCCTAGTCTTCTCCTCTCCCTCCATGGCACCAGCCTGGAAGGTTTAAGATCTTCATCCTAATGCTTGGGGCGACCTGGAGTCCCCCCAGCACCACTGCCTGCCTCCACACATGGCACTGACAGTGACATGGGTGACACAGAGCAGCCAAAGGTGTCTGTGGGGTGGAGGGGACTCTCCCCACCCTCCCTCTCTGGCACTCAGTGCTGGAAAATGAGCTGAGGGAGGGGGGGCAGGGAAAATGGGGCTGGAAATGAGATCCCTCCCTGCCCAGATCTGATTGCCATCGCAGATCAGGTGCCAGCTGCAGCTCGGGTTTCCCTGGCTGTGCTCTGTGTGGGGCAGTGTCCCCTGCTGGGGCAGTGTCCCCTGCTGGGGCAGTGTCCCCCAGCCCCCTCTGCTGTCCCAGGAGTACACCATGCTGTGCCTGCTCTGCGGCCGTGCCGAGGACTCCATCAGCGTCCTGCCCGATGACCCCCGCCAGATGACCCCCCTCTTCTGAGCCTGCTTTGTACCCCTGGCAGGAGTCCTGGGGTACTCCAAGATCCCCCTTCTCAAGCCCCTGCCACAAGGCCCTGAGTGCCCCAAGATCTCTCTTCACAGTATCACAGTATCACTTAGGTTGGAAAGGACCTCGAGGATCATCGAGTCCAACCTATCAACACAGACTCTTCTCTGTCTCTGGACCCCCTGTCAGGGGGGTCCTGGGGTACCCCAAGATCTCCTTCACTGATTGCTTGCACCAGGCCCTGGGTACCCCAAAACTTCCCCCCTGGAATCCCTCCCCAATCCCTGCATCCCTGGAATGAGTCCTGGGTGCCCCAAAACCTTCCTTCTCAATCACTGGATCCCTGGAGTCAGGCCCTGGGTCCCCCAAGACCTCCTACCACCCAACCCCACCACACCAGCAGATCTCGGGGTCCCTGGGAACAGTGCAGTGCTTGAGAGGATCCCCTTCTCCAAACCTCCATCCTGGATGCTGCAGATCCCAACTCTGGATGCTCCCATGCTTCACCTGCTGCCCTGTGGCCCCAGCCCCACCGTGGTGGAGCACCACAACCTGCCCCCCCCACTCGTGCTGAAGATGTGGTGGGACCCTGGCACATTGCCACCCCAGAAAGGGGTCACAAAGGACACCCCCCCTGTCCTCCTACCTGTGTGTGGGACAATAAATGTGATGTGTCACAGCTCATGGTGCTGGTGGGGACATTGTGGGGTGGGTTTCACCCCACCCCAGACTCCTTGTAGGTGGTGCCAGGTGATGGGAGCCAGCTCAGCTCAGAGAGAGCTCTTTCCCTCTTGGAATCCTGGGGCATTGTGCCTCCTTGGAGCAGATCATGTCCACCCCTGCTCCCCCTGTGCTTCAGAAACCCTTCCTCAGAAGTGATGTCACTCATCTTGCTTCCTCCAGGACCTTGGTTGGGAGGGGGCTTGGGGGATGGACCTTCTTGGGTGGGTTTGGGATTTGCCCCCTCAAATTCCACTTCCCAGTCGGGTGTGACCCAGCCCTGGAGCAGGAAGGGGCCCAAACCTCTCCTCAGGGTGGGGTTGGGTGTTGCTTTTGGCACCCAACCCTGCCAACACCCTTGGGGAGCTGGGTGCTGCAGCCCTGGCACTGCTCCCATGCCTACAGCTTGTCCCTGTGTCCCACAGCTTGTCCCCTTGTCCCACAGCTTGTCCCCATGTCCAACCCTGCCAACATCCTCATGGATCTGGGTGCTGCAACCCTGGCACTGCTCCCATGCCTCCAGCATCTCCCAAGTCCCACAGCTTGTCCCCATCCCCATGTCCAACCCTGCCAACACCCTCATGGATCTGGGTGCTGCCACCCTGGCACTGCTTCTAACCCTCCAGCATCTCCCAGGTCCCACAGCTTGTCCCTGGGTGCTGGGTGTCTGGGGGCTGCAGCCCTGGCACTGCTCCCATCCCTTCAGCATCTCCCAGGTCCCACAGCTTGTCCCTGGGTGCTGGGTGTGGGGGTGCTGCAGCCCTGGCACTGCTCCCATCCCTCCAGGTCCCACAGCTTGTCCCTGGGTGCTGGGTGTCTGGGGGCTGCAGCCCTGGCACTGCTCCCATCCCTCCAGGTCCCACAGCTTGTCCCTGGGTGCTGGGTGTGGGGGTGCTGCAGCCCTGGCACTGCTCCCATCCCTCCAGGTCCCACAGCTTGTCCCTGGGTGCTGGGTGTGGGGGTGCTGCAGCCCTGGCACTGCTCCCATCCCTCCAGGTCCCACAGCTTGTCCCTGGGTGCTGGGTGTCTGGGGGCTGCAGCCCTGGCACTGCTCCCATCCCTCCAGGTCCCACAGCTTGTCCCTGGGTGCTGGGTGTGGGGGTGCTGCAGCCCTGGCACTGCTCCCATCCCTCCCAGGCCCCACAGCTTGTCCCCCTGTCCAACAAACCACACGGACAGCGGGCACGCTCCCTCCGGCTGCTTTATTGCCGCCCCCCTGTGCCATCCCCCGGCTCTCTGCCCCACCATCAAGCCCCCCCCGCCCCCTCGTGGCAGTTTTGGAGGGGGCCATCACCCGGCGGAGAGCTGGGGCGGCAGCCAGGAGCGGCGGCCGCGGGGGCCCTACTTGGCCAGCTTGAGGAGGCGCTGGATGTCGGGCTCCAGCTGCAGCGTGGCGGTGCGGGGGCTGTAGCGCCGGAAGGGCTCCCCCTCGGGGCCCACCAAGAACTTCTCGAAGTTCCAGGAGACGTCGGAGCGCCTGACGGGGCTCCAGGTGACGAAGCGCGGCTCCCCCATCAGGTGGGCGCCGTCGTCGGCGGGCGCGGGCAGGTGAGCCTTCAGGTAGGCAAAGACCGGGTGGGTGTCCTGCCCGTTCACCTGGCACTTCTGGAAGAGGGTGAAGTTGGGCTCGAAGCCGCCCCCGGGCCGCACGTACTTCAGGCTGTTGAGGATCTCCTCGTTGTTGCCGTTCTCCTGCCGGGGGCAGGGCACAGCGCGTCAGGGGCTGGGAGGGGACCCCCGAGGGAGCAGCCAGTCCAGCCCCGCTGCCACAGCAGGGTGGCCCAGGGCAGGTCACACAGCAGCTCACCCAGGCAGGTCATAGAATCAACCAGGTTGGAAAGCACCTCAGAGATCATCAAGTCCAACCTAACCCCTGACAGCTAAACCATGGCTCCAAGGGTCACATCAAAGCATTTCCTGAACACCTCCAGGGATGGGGACTCCACCACTCCCTGGGCAGCACATCCCAAGGGCCAATTACTCTCTCTGTGAAGAACTTCCTCCTCACCTCCAGCCTAAACCTCCCCTGGCACAGCTTGAGACTGTGTCCTCTTGTTCTGGTGCTGCTTGCCTGGGAGAAGAGACCAACCCCCACCTGGCTACAACCTCCCTTCAGGGAGTTGGAGAGAGCAAGAAGGTCTCCCCTGAGCCTCCTCTTCTCCAGGCTAAGCAACCCCAGCTCCCTCAGCCTCTCCTCCAGGGCTGTGCTGCAGACCTCTCCCCAGCCTTGTTGCCCTTCTCTGGGCACATTCAAGTATCTCAAGGTCTTGAATATGTCCAGAGAAGGAGACTCCACACCGCACCTGGGCAGCCTCTTGCAGTGCTCTGTCACCCTCCCAGGGAAATAGATCCAAACTGGGTCAGGGCTTTGCCCCCTCCCTGGGCACCTGGTGGCCAAATTGGTTCAGCATCTTCCCCTTTTCAGGCACTGTGGTGGCCCTCAGGGGCTTAGCAGCCAAATTTTGCCAGTGTTTTCCCTACTCTAGGCACTAAGGTGGCCCTCAAGGACCTGGTGGCCAATTTGGGTCTGTGTTTCCCTCCTGGGGACTTCCTGGTGGCCAAACTGGTTCAGCATTTTCCTCTTCCAAACACTGGCAGCCTTCAAGGACTTGGTGGTCAAATTGGTCCAGCATCTTCCCCTCCCCAGGCACTGTGGTGGCTCCTGAGCATTTGGGGGCCAAATTGAGTTAGTTTTTACCTTCCCCAGGCACTGTGGTGGCCCCTGAGGGTTTGGTGGCCAAATCAGTTCAGTGTTTTCCCTGTCTGAGCACGTGGTGGCCCTCAGGGACTCGGTTGCCAAACTGCTTCAGTAGGTTACTTTTTAGCCCCTGAGGACTTCCTGGTAGCCAAATTAGTTCAGCATTTTCCTCCTCCAGGCACGTGGTGGCCCTTGGGGACTTGGTGGCCAAATTGCTTCATTGTTTTTCCCTCTCTGGGCACCCTGATGGCCCTCAGGGACTTCATAGCCAAATTGCTTCTGCATTTTTCCCCCCACCTTTCAGTACTGTGATGGCCCTCAGGGACTTGGTAGCCAAAGAGGTTGAATTGGTGCCTCCAGGCACCATGGTGGCCCCCAAGGACTTGGTAGTCCACCTGGTTCATTTGGTGCCTCCAGGCACCATGGTGGCTCTGGAGGACTTGGCAGCCAAAGTGGTGGAATTGGTACCTCCAGGATTTGGGGTAGCCAAATTGGGTGAGTTGGTGCCCTCCAGGCACTATGGTGAACCTGGGGGGGGGGGCTTGGTAGCCAACATTGGTGCCTCCAGGCACCGTGGTAGCCCTGGGGGGGGAGCTTTGGTAGTCAAATTGTTGAAATTGATGCCTCCAGGACTTGGTAGCCAGATGGGTTGAATTGGTGCCCTCCAGGCACCATGGTGGCCCTGGAGGACTTGGTAGCTAAATTGGTGGGATTGATGCCTCCAGAATTTGGTAGCCAAAGGGGCTGAAAAGGGCTTGGTAGCCAAACTGGTGGGATTGATGCCTCCAGGACTTGGTAGCCAAAGGGGTTGAAGAGGGCTTGGTAGCCAAACTGGTGGGATTAATGCCCTCTAGAACTTGGTAGCCAAAGGGGTTGAAGAGGGATAGGTAGCTAAACTGGTGGGATTGATGCCCTCTAGAACTTGGTAGCCAAGGGGGCTGAAGAGGGCTTGGTAGCCAAACTGGTGGGATTGATGCCCTCCAGGACTTGGTAGCCAAGTGGGTTGCACTGGTGCCCTCCAGGCACCACGCTGGCCCTGGAGGACTCAGTAGGCAACCCAAGCGAGGGTCAGGGTGCCCCCCCCCATCTTACCTGGTAGCCAAACTGGTTGCAGGGGAAGCCCAGGACGACGAGGCGGCGGGGGTAGCGGGCCTGCAGCATGTTGAGCTGGGTGTAGTCGCGGGTGGTGGTCCCTCAGAGCGAGGCCACGTTCTCGATGAGGACCACCCGGCCCCGGAAGACGTTGAAGTCCACCTTCTCCCCCTGCAGGGTGGTGGCACTCAGGTCGTAGAAGGACTTGGCGATGGGGAGCGCCATGGCTGCGCGGGCACGCGGCGGTCTCGCCCGCCGCCTCCGGGAGCGGCCTTAAGAGGTGCCCCTCTGCCCACGTGACCTGATCCACCTGCTCCAAAGGTCTCCCGGCCCAGCACAGGCAACCCGAGCCGGGTCCCACCCGCTGGCACCCACCCGCGGGACGAGGGGGAGGGAGAGGAAGAGAAGGGTGCGGGTGGCACTGTGCCAGGAGCTCAATAATACATGGCGTGGGTGGCACAGAGCTGCTGGGTGCTGGGTGTGGGGGGGACGTGAGGCTGGGTGGGGGAAGAGGTGAGGAGGGAGATGTGAGGCTGGGTGGGGGAAGAGGTGAGGAGGGAGATGTGAGGCTGGGTGGGGGAAGAGGTGAGGAGGGAGATGTGAGGCTGGGTGGGGGAAGAGGTGAGGAGGGAGATGTGAGGCTGGGGGGGGGGAAGAGGTGAGGAGGGAGATGTGAGGCTGGGTGGGGGGAAGAGGTGAGGAGGGAGACGTGAGGCTGGGTGGGGGAAGAGGTGAGGAGGGATACGTGAGGCTGGGTGGGGGGAAGATGTCTTCCCAGCAAGAGAGATTGGCCATTGGGATGTGCTGCCCAGGGAGGTGGTGGAGTCCCCATCCCTGGAGGTGTTTAAAACCAGCCTGGATGAGGCACTTGGTGCCATGGTTGAGTTGATCAGATGGTGCTGGGTGGTAGGTTGGACCTGATGGTCTCTGAGGTCTTTTCCAGCCTGGTTAATTCTGTATTCTGGATGCCATGGGGCTTGGTGTGTCCAGCCTGGCACTGAGGGGAGATACTGGGAGGGCATTGTGCAATAATGGGAGTCCAAGAGCCGAGGAGGGGGTGCTGTGGGCACAGGTGGGTGATGAAGGCATCTCTGCCCCATCTCTGTCACCAGGGCTGCCTTGGTATTGCCACTGGCACCTCCTGGGGTTCTGGTGCCTTTTGTCTTCCTCATCCCCCTGCCCCCCCCCCCCCCCCCCCCCCCAATGCCCATCAGTCCTGGTCTGTTAAGTGCCACACTGGTAGCCATCTGCTATGGTACAGGTGCCAGGACACTGGTGGATACACCCCGGTGCCCACCAGCATCCCAGAGACTGCCATCATCCTGGCACCCACCACGATCCTAGAGCCCATGCATTGTGGTGCCCACCAGCATCCCAGTGCCCACCTCTCCTGGTACCCACTCACCCAGTACTCACAACCACCCTGGTGCTTGCCCAGCCCAACACCCATCACCATCCCGGCACTGCCCTACCCCAGTGCCCACCACCATTCTGCTGCCCACCTGTCTCAGTGCCCACCACCATCCTGACACCCAGCACCATCCCATTGCCTGCCACCACCTGGGTGCCCAGTGCCCCCTCCTGAGAAAGGGGACACCGTCCTGGAGCACCTTCAATTATTGATACCTGCTCGGGTTGCCACGGCCTGGCACTGCCCGTGGCACATTGTCCCCTCCTCACCCCATGCTGGGTGGGGGTGTGCCAAGGTGGGTGGCACTGCCATGGTGGCACTGTGTGTGTGTGTCCCCACCACAAGAGCCACCTCCAGCATCACCTTTATTCTGCAAACCATGTGTGTAAAACAAGGGGGAGGGGGGGTAGGGAGGGGTTCCATGGGCACGGGGTAGCGGGGGCACAGGGTGGGCACAGAGCACCCATGACACCTCCCCCACCCCTCACACCAGTGGAGGGTGGGGCACCCCAGTGACTCCTGTTTGGTTCCCACCACCCCCAAGGGTGTGTGTGTGTGTGTGGGGTCACCCCCAGACACTCCCTGCCACCCTCCCCTCCAATGCGGGGGGAGCTGCCCCAATCCTGCACCCACCGTGCCCACCCCAAAGCAGTGTGGGTCTGGGGGCGTGGGTTAGTGTGGTGTGTGTGGGGGTCCAGCCTTCAACACCAGCAGGTTTTGGGGTTCTCCTCACTGCTCGGGGGGGGCTGCTGCTGCTCGCTTTCTTCCAGCCGGGCCAGGGTAGGGGTCCGGGGGGGGGCGCGCAGCCCTTCCAGCTCTTTGCGATGCGCCTGCAGCACCAGCTCCGTCAGCCGCGTGAAGGACTGGGGGCGGGAAAAGGGGGGAGGGACGAGTTAGGAGACCACCCCCCAAACCCCACCCCGAAACTCTAAACCCTCCTTCACGCCTCCGAGCCCCCCCCCCCCCCCCTTGGCCCCTCCGGACCCTTTTTCACTCCCCCACCTCTTTGATGTTGAGGTTGCTGCAGGCGCTGGTCTCGTAGAAGTCCATCCCGTACTCCCTGGCCAGCTGCGGGTCGCAGGGGCACACACAACAGGGACCACCAGCGGCATCGACAGGATTTGGGGGGGGAGGCAAAGAGGGTCAGCACCCCAAGTGCCCCTCTCCACCAGTATAGGGAGAGGTGGATGAGCTGTACCCGGGGGGCATCCCTGAATTCGCTTGCGGGGGGGCAGGAGCTAGTGGGGAGGTCTCTGGAGTCACTGGAGAGGGCAGGAGGCTGGTGGGAGGGGGGTCCCCGGATTTACTGAGGGGTGCAGGAGTTTGGGGGGGAGGGGGCCCCTGGACTCGCTGTATGGTGCAGGACTTACTAGGAGGGTGTAGGAATTCGGGGGGGGGAGGCGGGGGGAGCTGTCTCTGGACACATCTGGGGCTGGGAAGGCTCCATGAGGGAGTCCCTGGGGATGCTTGGTGGGGGTCCCTGGACCCAGGTAGGGCTGCGCTGCAGAAGAGTTGTTGAGGTCCCCATGGAGAGTGGTGGAGGAACTTTGGGGGGGTCCCTCACCATGCTAAGGGGAAGGGGGGGATGGGGATGCTTAGGATGCAAGCTGGGGGGGGCTCCCAGACCCAGACAGAGCTGCAGGAAGTTTATTGAGGTCTCTGTGGAGTGCAGGAGGGAGCTTTGGGGGGGGGGGGGGAGAGGGGGGTCCCTGGTTATACTGAGGGGCAGTGGGGGGGTCTTTGGCCATAGTGGGGTGCAGGGTGGGGGTGTCCTCCAGCCGGGGAGGAGGGGGGCACACGCCAGCCCCCGCTCACCTGCAGCCCTTGCTCTTTGGCCACTTGCCTCTTGTGCTCCTCGTCTGCTTTGTTCCCAATGAGGATTTTCTGGACGCCATCAGGTGCATACTGGGAAGGAGGGGGATTTTGGGGGAGGGGGGGGTTGTGTGTGACATGAAGACCCTCTCCCCTTCCCCCCAGACTCCTTTTTACCTCCCCCCATCCCACCTCATCCACGTCGCTGGCCCACTTGACAATGTGCTGGTAGGAACGCTCGCTGCTGATGTCATACACCAAGAAGATGCCCTGAAAAATTGTTGGGGGGACACAACAAGGATTTACCTCCTGCCCCAGCTGCCCCCTCCCTGCCATCTGCTTCCCCTCCCCTTCCATTCCCCCCCTGCCATCTCCCCAGTACCTGTGCCCGCCGGTAATACTGCTTGGTGATGGTTTGGTACCGCTCCTGCCCTGCCGTGTCCCTGCAGCCAGGGAGAGCAGGGTCACCACTGGCACTTGTGACACGAGTTGGGGTCAGGGCTCAGTCTGGGGGTGGGGGGCAATGAGGTTCAGGTGCCCAACCACCTCACCCATCCCCCTTCCCCCCCCCCAAATGCCCACCTGGGAACTTACCAGATCTGGATCCGCACCTTGATGCCATCTACTTCGATGGTTTTCATCTTGAAGTCGACGCCTGCCATGGGGGGAGGTTTTTGGGGTGTCACCATCGTCATGGGGGCCCACCAGACTCCCCACCCTCTCCCAGCACATCCAAACGGGCCCCACCTTGCACCCGTGCCCACCCAAAGTCCCCCTTAGCAGTCTGGTACCCACACCAGGCGCCAGGCCTGGTGCTGGCCCTGGTGCTGGGAGGGTGCTCCCAGTGCCCCAGGAACCAGGGATTCATGGTGCCCACCATTCCCCAGTGCCATGGCTGCCCAGGACCCCTGGTTTCCCAGTTCCCCAGTGCTATGGCTGCCCAGTGCCCCCAATTCCTCAGTAATGAGGCTCCCCAGTGCCCACCATTCCCCAGTGCCATGGCTGCCCAGGACCCCTGGTTTCCCAGTTCCCCAGTGCTATGGCTGCCCAGTGCCCCCAATTCCTCAGTAATGAGGCTCCCCAGTGCCCACCATTCCCCAGTGCCATGGCTTCCCAGTGCCCCTGGTTTCCCAGTTCCCCAGTGCCCACCGTTCCCTAGAGCCACAGCTTCCCAGTACCCTCGGTTCCCCGGTTCCCCAGCTCCCCGGTACCGAGGCTTCCCGGTGCCCAGTTTCCCAGTGCCCCGGCTATCCGGCGTTCCCTGTTCCCAGTGCTCCCAGTTCCCCAGCACAGCAGCTCCCCAGTGCCCACGGGTTCCCGGTGCCGCGGCTGCCTGGTCCTCCGTGTTTCCCGGGTCCCCAGTGCTCCCAGTGCCCCGCTGCTGCCCGGTGCCGCGGCTGCCCCGTTCTCTCGGCTCTCCGCTGCCCACGGCTCTCTGCTTCCCCGGTGCGCCGAATTTCCCGGTTCCCCAGTGTTGCAGCTCCCCGGTGCTCCCGGTTCACCGGCGCCGCCGCCTCCCTGGTGACCCCAGTTTCCCAGTTCCCCGGTGCTGCGCCTGCCCCACCGCTCCTGGTTCCCCGGTGCCGAGGCTCCCCGGATTCCCTGTGCCTCCGGTTTCCCGATGCTGCGGCTACACGGTGCTCCCAGTTCCCCGCTCTCACGGCTGCCCGGTGCTCCCGGTGCCCACGGCTCCCCGCTTCCCCAAGTACCCCTGGTTCCCTGGTGCCCACGGCTCCAAAGTGCTCCCGTTTCCCCGGTTCCCGGGTGATGCAACTGCCTAGTGCTCCCGGCTCGCCGGTGCCCACGTTTTCCCAGTGCTCTGCCCCCCCGGTGTTTCCACTTCCCCGGTGCCCACGGTTTCGCGGTTCTCCGCTAATGCAGCTGCCCGGTGCCACGGCGCCTCAGTTCCCCAGTGCCCACGGTTTCCCGTTTCCCCCATGCCGCGGCTCCCCAGCTCCCTGGTGCTCCCGGGTTCTTGGTGTCCATAGCTTCCCGGTGCCCACGGCTTCCCGGTTCCTCGGTTCTCAGGTATCCGGTGCTCCCGGTTTTCCGGTGTCCGCAGTTTGCCACTTCCCTGGTACCCGTAGCTTCCCCTTTCCCCACAGTACTCTGACTCTCCGGTGCCCCTGGTTCCCAGGTGCCCACAGCTTCCCGTTTCTCCCGTTTCCCCGGTGCCACTGCTCCCCGATGCTCCCGCTCCCTCCTCTCCTTGATGCTCCGGTTTCCCCAGTGCTCCCCTTCCCTCCTTTCCCCGGTCCTCCCGGTCCCTCCCGGTGCTGCCGGTGCTCCCCCGGCGGCTGCCGGTGCCCGGTACCGATGGTAGAGATGTGGGTGGGGTGGAACTGGTTGTCGGTGAAGCGGCAGAGCAGGCAGGTCTTGCCCACGCCCGAATCGCCCAACAGCAGCAACCGGAACAAGACGTCGTATTGCTTGGCCATGGCGGGGCCGCACCGGGCCGCGCCGGGGGCTACCGGGGCTGCCGCCGGGGCTACCGGGGCCGGGGAGAGGCTGCGACGGGGCTGGCACCGGGGCGGGGCGGGGGCGGGCGGCGGAGGGGAGAAGCGCGGCGGGGGTTGGACACTGAGGATGCACCGGGAGAGGCACCGGAGAACGGGGAGGGGAAAATGACACACCGGGGATGGACCGGAGGATGGAGCTAGGAAAGGAGGGATGCACCGCGCTGGGGGACGGACACTGGGGATGCACCGGGAGAGGCACCGGGATACAGGGAGGGGGACACGTACCGGGGATACACCGGAGGATGGAGCCGGGAACGGGAAGGGATGCACCGGGAAACGGAGAGGGGGGACACGTACCGGGGATGCACCGGGGGATGCACCAGGGAACGGGGAGGGGTGAATGACACGCCGGGGACGGACCGGAGGATGGAGCAGGGAATGGGAGGGAGGCACCGGGGGTGCACCGGAGAATGCACCGGGAAACGGAGAGACACACACACACACACTGGGAAGGCACCGGACGATGGAGCGGGGAACTAGAGGGAGACAGCGGGGATGCACAGAGCAACGCACCGAGGAACTGAGACCGGAGAGGCTCTGGGAATGGTGGCAGAATGAACCGGGAAATGGGGGGGGGGGGGGGGGGAGACACTCCGGGGATGCACCGAGAGGTGGGGAGGGGACACACCGGGGATGCTCTGGGGAAGGTTGGGGGTGGGGGCACTGGGAGTGCACCGGGACACACACCGGGAGATGGTTTGGGGAACCAGGGAATACGTGGAGGGGGACTCCAGGAGAAGCTTTGGGACACTGGGAGGGGAACATGCAGGCAAAGGGGACGCCAGGAGATGCTTTGGGACACTTTACTGGGGGACACACAGGAGGGATGCACCAGCTAGGGGACACGCACATGGAGGGAGAGGAGGGGGGACCCAAGGGTGTATCAGGGGACACAGGGAGGTCACCGGGGCTGAGGGACCCCCGGTAAGGTTGGAGGGGGCAGGAGGCTTCCCAGAGCAGGGCTGCAGTTGGTGCTGGGTGCTGTGTTGGGTGCAGAGTGGGTTGCTGAAGAGGAGCAGAGTTGGGTGCTGGGGTACAGAATTGGGTGTTGGGGTACAGAATTGGGTGTTGGGATGCAGAGTTGGATGCTGAAGAGGAGCAGGGTTGGGTGCTGGGGTGCAGAGTTGGATGCTGAAGAGGAGCAGAGTTGGGTGCTGGGGTGCAGAGTTGGATGCTGAAGAGGAGCAGGGTTGGGTGCTGGGGTGCAGAGTTGGATGCTGAAGAGGACCAGAGCTGGGTGCTGGGGTACAGAATTGGGTGTTGGGGTGCAGAGTGGGTTGCTGAAGAGGAGCAGAGTTGGGTGCAGGGGTACAGAATTGGGTGTTGGGGTGCAGAGTTGGATGCTGAAGAGGAGCAGGGTTGGGTGCTGGGGTACAGAATTGGGTGCTGGGGTGCAGAGTTGGATGCTGAAGAGGAGCAGGGTTGGGTGCTGGGGTACAGAATTGGGTGTTGGGGTACAGAATTGGGTGCTGGGGTGCAGAGTTGGCTGCTGAAGAGGAGCAGAGTTGGGTGCTGGGGTACAGAATTGGGTGTTGGGGTGCAGAGTTGGATACTGAAGAGGAGCAGAGTTGGGTGCTGGGGTACAGAGGTGGGTGCTGCTGTGCAGTGATGCAGCACCATGATGTGACAGGGCCCAAATGGTGTCCCCAGGGCTTAGTGTCGGGGCCAGTTCTCTTTAATGTCTCCATCAGCGGTGTGGATGAGGGGATCAAGGCAGCCTCTGTGTTTGCAGATGATTCTACAAAGGGATCTGTCCAGGCTGGTTCCATGGTGAGGCCAATGGGATGAGATTCAACAAGGCCAAGTGCTGGGACCTACACTTGGATCACAACAACCCCATGAAGGCTCCAGGCTGAGGGCAGGGTGGCTGGAAACTGCCTGGTGGAAAAGGACCTG
Source organism: Melanerpes formicivorus (assembly GCF_026170545.1). NCBI lineage: Eukaryota > Metazoa > Chordata > Aves > Piciformes > Picidae > Melanerpes > Melanerpes formicivorus. The sequence continues at coordinate 12,648,923 of NW_027142368.1, read as the reverse complement.
AGGAGGTTGGTGACAGCAGCTGGAGATGAGCCAGGGGGTGCCCAGGTGGCCAAGGAGGCCACTAGCAGCCTGGCCTGGAGCAGCAAGAGTGTGGCCAGCAGGAGCAGGGCAGGGATTGTCCCCTGGGCTGGGCACTGCTGAAGCCACACCTGGAATCCTGGGGCCAGTGTTTGGCCTCTCACTCCCAGAAGGACATTGAGGAGCTGGAGCAGGGCCAGAGAAGAGCAACCAAGCTGGGGAAGGGTCTGGAGAAGAGGGCTGGGGAGGAGCAGCTGAGGGAGCTGGGGGTGTTGAGCCTGAAGCAGAGGAGGCTGAGGGGAGAGCTTCTGGCTCTCTGCAGCTCCCTGCAAGGAGGTTTAGGTTGGACATAAGGAGAAATGTTGTCACCAGAAGGGTTGCCAAGCCCTGTCCCAGGCTGCCCAGGGCAGTGCTGAGTCCCCATCACCCCTGGAGGGGTTTCCAAGCCCTGGCGCTGTGGTGCTCACACCCTGGCTTGGTGCTGCCCTGGCAGCGCTGGGTTAAGGCTTGGACTCCATGACCGGAAAGCTGCTTTCCACAGAAATCCATTGGCTCTCTCTATGACGTCACGCAGCACTGCGATGACGCAATCAGTCAGAGCCTCCCCCGCCTCCACCTCCCCCGCCCCCCCGCCCCCTCGCAGGGGGGCAGGCGCCGCCATGACGTCAGAGCGTGGTGACGCCGGGACGCAGCTCTCCCCCTCCCTCTACGCCGGCACAGGGCGGAGCAGGGGGTGAGGGGCGTGGCCTAGGCCCAAGCGGGGCGTGGTTTGGCGCAGCACGGGGCGTAGCCTCTTGTCCCCGCCCGGCCACCGTCGCCCCGCTGCCCCCCGGCGTGAGCCGCCCCGCAGCATGGCGGGAGCCGGTGTCCCCCCCGCCCCCGCGGCCGCACAGCCCCGGCAAGGCCCCGGAGGGCGGCGGCGGCTGCGGGATGATGGCGTGAGGAGCGCGACCTCCGTGGAGCAGGTGTGGGGCGGGGCACGGGGTGCCGCGGGGCTGGGGCACGGGGTGCCGGGAGGGCCTGGGGCTGGGAGCGGGGGTCCCGCGGGGCTGGCTCTGCGTGTGCTGTGCGGCCCTGGAGTTGGGGTATGGGGTCCCGTGGGGCTGGCGCCCCGTGGGGCTGGCGCTGAGGGTGCCAGGCTGCCGTGGGGCTGGGGTATGGGATGACACGGGGCTGGCTGTGAGGGTGCTGTGGCGCCACGGGGGTGTGGTATGGGGTGCTGTAGGGCTGGTGCTGAGAGTGCCGTAGGGTTGGGGTATGGGGTCCCACGGGGCTGGCTGTGGGGCTGTTGGGCTGGGGTAGTGGGTGCCAGGCTGCTGTGGGGCTGGCATACGGTGGGGGGCCGTGGGGCTGGCTGTGAGGCTGCTGTGGGGCTGGGGTATGGAGTGCCATAGCACTGGGTGACCCCTGCCCTCGTTCCTCCCTCGCCAGGCAGCTGCTGGCCCCAGCCAGCCTGTGCCAGCAGCTTGGACACCGGGGTTTCAGTGGGGTGGGTGGCTGCCACCCACCAGTGCTGGCAGCTCCAGCACCAGCCTGGGGAGGGTGCCTGGCTCTTGGGGGCACCCAGCCCCTCCCTGCCCTATTCCCTCCACCCCGCCCTGTTCCAGTCCCCAGTGGTGGTTCACTGGGTGCCAATGGGGTGAAAGGTGCCCCACGGGTTTCTCAATCTGGGGGTGTCCTGGGATGAGCCAAACCCTGGCATGAAAATGGCTGTGTTCAGATGGCCTCCTTGGGCAGTGCTGGAGGTCCCCCATGCTCCCCAAGACCCCAGTGCCGAGCTGCTACCACAGGCCAGCGTGGGGCCAGCAGCTGCCTGTGGGGAGGAACTGGTGTGGGGATCACCAAGCCCCATGGTAACTCTATCCCATCCCCATAGCAGCCTGGCACCCTCAGAGATTGCCCCGTGGCACTCCACATCTATGCTAGCCCCATGGCGTTCCACATCGCAGCCCCACGGCGTTGCGCGTCCCAGCCCCATGGCACTCTGCATCCCAGCCCTATGCCACAGACATGCTCAGACCCAGCCCCCTGGCAGCCTGGCACCCTCAGGGACAGCCCCATGGCTCCTCAGCCTAATCCCAGCACAAAGCTCCTCGGCAGCTCAGGCTAAGCCTCTCCACAGGCAGGACCAAGCAGCTTTGGGTCGCTCGGTTTGGCCAGAGGTGGTGCCACTGGGAGCTGGGGGGCTTGGTAAGGCCGAGATGGGGGACGGCAGAGGCACTTCCCTGAGCTCACTGTGGTCTTTGTCCCCTCATGGCACTGTGGCTGGTGGCAGACCAAGGTGGAGGACATTGTGCAGGAGGTGTTTGATGCCTTCAAGAACAACCACCACGACGTGCAGTAAGTCCCTGCGGCACAAACTCTCCATAGCGACAAACAGCTCAACCCTGTCCCCAAACCAGTGACTCCAGCAGCTGCCCAGATACAACATGGTGACCTCAGCTCTTGTCCCAGTTGCCCAGCCCAGCCCTGCCTTGTCTTCCAGATTACTCCTGCACCGGGAGAAGCACTTCCATTACCTGAAGAGAGGCCTGCGGCAGCTCACCGAAGCCTATGAGGTACTGCTGATGGAGCCACTGCCACCAGCTTGCTTGCCCGAGGCCAGCACTTAGCCCTGGGGCTGTCACTGGGTGTTGGTTGTCCCCTGGAGGTAGAGGCAGCAGCTCCTTGTGTCCCCTTAGGTCATATAGTCATGCTCAGACCCACGGTGATGCTCTTGGAGGCTCTCCTCCTTGTCCCCTCCCTTACCTGCTGCTCGTGGCACACCCAGACCTGCTCTCACTCCCTGCTGTCCCCTCTGTCCCCACAGTGTCTGGATGCCAGCCGTCCCTGGCTCTGCTACTGGATCCTGCACAGCTTGGAGCTGCTGGATGAGCCAATTCCCCAGTCAGTTGCCTCAGAGTAAGTGGTGAACGCTGTTTGGGGCACCCTCAGCACCAGATCCCACTCTGGTAGGGCTTGGAAGGGAGCTCTGGAGATCATCCACTCTAAGCCCCCTGCCCCAGCAGGGCACCCACAGCATCCTGCCCAGCAGCACAGTGCCCAGGGGGGGTTGCAAGCTCTCCACACAAGGACACTCCACAACCTCTCTGGGCAGCCTGCTCCAGGCCTCCAGCACCCTCACCCCAAACAACTTTCTCCTCAGCTTCAGAGGCAACCTCCTGCCTGACACTTTGTGCCCTCTGCCCCTTGGCCTGGCCGTGGGCACCACTCAGCAGAGTCTGGCCCCAGCCTCTTGCTCCCCACAGCTCCTTTAGCTCTTGCTGAGCATTGCTCAGCTGCCCTCTGGGGCTGCTCTTCTGCAGGCTCCACAGCCCCAGGGCTCTCAGCCTTTGCTCCTCACAGAGCTGCTCCAGACCCCTCAGCACCTTCAGAGCCTGCCCTGGACTCTCTCCAGCAGTTTCCAGGCTCTCTGGAACTGGACCCAGGACTCCAGATGCGGCCTCAGCAGGGCAGAGTGTAGGAGCAGAGGAACCTCCCTTGACCTGCTGGCCCCTAGGACACCATTTGCCTTCTTGGCCACCAGGGCACATTGCTGGCTTGTGGGCAACTTCTTGTCCCCCAGCACTGCCAGGTCCTCCTTGGAGCTGCTTCCCAGCAGGCCACCCCTGCCCTGTACTGCTGCAGGAGGTTGTTCCTCCCCTGGTGCAGGACCCTGTACTTGCCCTGGTTGGACTCCATGAGGTTCCTCTGCCCCAGCTCTCCAGCCTGGCCAGGGCTGCGGGGGCCACCCACGTGATGCTGGAGGTGCCACCTCCCGCTGTCCCCACACGCTGGTGGCACCAAAGGAGTGCTTTGTCTTGCCCCTGGCAGTCAATGCCACCCATTCTTGTGGCTGGTGCCTCGTGACAGACAGAGATGGGGGACAAAAAAAGAGAGATAACCTCTGGCTTTGACCCTGGGGAGGGGGATGCTAAAGGGGTTTAACAGGGCCCCGTGTTCCCCCCCCCTCCCTTAGCCGTGGTGATGCTGACTGAGGGGGTCTCCTGAGCCCCTTCCTCACCCTCCCTGTGTGTTCCCCTACCAGTGTCTGTGAGTTCCTGAGACGCTGCCAGAGCCCCCAGGGTGGTTTTGGAGGGGGTCCTGGCCAGCACCCCCACCTCGCCCCCACCTATGCCGCAGTCAACGCGCTCTGCATCATCGGCACGGAGCAGGCCTTTGAGGTCATCGACAGGTATGGTGGCAGGCTGGTGGCAGTGGGCTGGGGGGCCAGGGCAGCTGGCAGGATGCACGTCCTTCCCCTGGCATCCTTGGCTCTTGCAGGAAGAAGCTCCTGGAGTACCTGCAGTCCCTGAAGCAGCCCGATGGCTCCTTCATCATGCACATCGGTGGCGAGGTGGACGTCAGGTTGGTGAACGCCATGGTTTGGGGTGGGGACGTGGCTGTGGCACGCTTCCAGCCAGCTGGGTGACGTGGTTGGGAGGGGATGCCACGGTCCTGAGCACCCATGGGCCCCCAGGAGTGCCTACTGTGCTGCCTCGGTGGCCTCGCTGACCAACATCCTCACGCCCACGCTCTTCGCCGGGACGGCCGAGTGGATCGTGAGGTGAGAGCCAGCACCGGGGTGGGGGGCACCCAGGACCTCGCCTGTGGGTGCTGTCCTCACCCCTCCTGCCCACCTAGGTGCCAGAACTGGGAAGGTGGCATCGGTGGGGTGCCAGGCATGGAGGCCCATGGTGGTTACACCTTCTGTGGCATGGCAGCCTTGGTCATCCTCAAGAAGGAGCATCTGCTGAACCTCCAGAGCTTGTTGGTGAGTGGGCACCGTGGGTGGCGGCCCCGTGGCTCTCAGCTGGGGAGCTTGGCTGGTTGGTTGTGCTGGGAGAGGGTCCCTGTCCTCACACCCTGTCCTCACTCTGTCCCCTGTCCCTCTCTGTGCCACGCAGCGCTGGGTAACCGGCCGCCAAATGCGCTTCGAGGGTGGCTTCCAAGGTCGCTGCAACAAGCTGGTGGATGGTTGCTACTCCTTCTGGCAAGCTGGGCTGCTGCCCCTCATCCACCGTGCCCTCCATGCCCAGGGTGAGTCACTGCAGGGGCCTCCCCAGCTACTCTGTCCCCAAAACAGTGCTTTCAAGGAGGGGTGAAGGTTTTAGAGTCAGGGAATGATAGAGGCATGGAATCATTGAGGCTGGAAGAGAGCTTTGAGATTGTGGAGTCCAAGCTTCAACCCAGCACTGCCAGGGCACCACCAAACCATGGCCCTCAGCACCACAGCTGCCAGGGCTTTGAAAGACCTCCAGGCATGGGGACTTCACCACTGCCCTGGGCAGCCTGGGCCAGGCCTTGACAGCCTGGAAGGGGAAGAAATTGTTCCTCATGGCCAACCTAAACCTCCCCTGGGGCAACTTGAGGCCATCTCCTCTTGTCTTGTCACTTGTTCCTTGGCAGAAGAGCCCAACCCTCACCTGGCTGCAGCCTCCTTGCAGGGAGCTGCAGAGAGCCAGAAGCTCTCCCCTCAGCCTCCTTTGCTCCAGGCTCAACACCCCCAGCTCCCTCAGCTGCTCCTCCCCAGCCCCTTCCAGCTGAGTCTGGGGAATTACTTAGGTGTGCCCACGTCCTGTGCTCAGGGAATCTCAGCAGGACACCCTGGAGGTGTTTAAGCCCAGGCTGGATGAGGCTCTGGCCAGGCTGATCTAGTGTGGGGTGTCCCTGCCCATGGCAGGGGGGTTGGAACTAGCTGATCCTTGTGGTCCCTTCCAACCCTGACTGATACTATGATACTTTGTGCTACCCCACTTGATTTTTTTTGCAACAAGGTTTTCTCATCTGCTGACCCAATACCTTGTGGGTAGAATAGAATAGAATAGAATAGACCAGACCAGACCAGGCTGGAAAAGACCTTTGAGATCATGGAGTCCAACCTATCACCCAGCACCATCTAATCAACTAAACCATAGCACCAAGCACCCCATCCAGTCTCCTCTTAAACACCTCCAGTGATGGTGGTGATTGTTTTCCACCTCTCTGGGGTCCCCTCAAGCATTGCTCTGCCTCCTCTGCCCAGGTGACACAGCACTGAGCATGTCCAGCTGGATGTTTGACCGCTCCGCACTGCAGGAATACATCCTCCTGTGCTGCCAGTGCCCGGCCGGGGGGCTGCTGGACAAGCCGGGCAAGTGAGTGCCAGCTTGGGCTGGTGGGGGGGTGGCTTCTTGGTGGCCATGGACCCCTTGCTTAGCACTTATATGTCACCCTCAGGTCCCGGGATTTCTACCACACCTGCTACTGCCTGAGCGGATTGTCCATTGCCCAGCACTTTGGCAGCGGGGACCTGCACCACGAGCTGGTCCTGGGCGGCCCTGAGAACCGCCTGGTAGGTGCTGGCAGAGGGAGGGAAAGGGCCAAACCTAGGGCCAAAGCCTGCCAGGGAAAAGCCCAAAAGATAAGGGCCAAAGAAAGCCAGAAACAGGCCAGGAAAAAAGGGCTAAAGTAAACCAGAAGGGCCAAAGAGGCCAGGAACAGGCCCCCAAAGAAGGGCCAAAGGAAGCCAGGAACAAGTGGCCAGAGGAGGCCAGGAACAGGCCCCCAAAGAAGGGTCAAAGGAAGCCAGGAACAGGCCCCCAAAGAAGGGCCAAAGGAAGCCAGGAACAGGTGGCCAGAGGAGGCCAGGAACAGGCCTCCAAAGAAGGGGCAGAGGCAGCTAGGAACAGGTCCCCAAAGAGGGGCCAGGGGAGGCCAGGAATAGGTCCCCAAAGAAGGGCCAGAGGAGGCCAGGATCAGGCCCCCAAAGAAGGGGCAGAGGAGGCCAGGAACAGGCCCCCAAAGAAGGGGCAGAGGTGGCCAGGAACAGGTCCCCAAAGAAGGGCCAGGGGAGGCCAGGAACAGGTGGCCAGAGGAGGCCAGGATCAGGCCCCCAAAGAAGGGGCAGAGGAGGCCAGGAACAGGCCCCCAAAGAAGGCCAAAACCTAAAAAGCCAAAAAGAGCTTAGAAGAAGGCAGAAGGCGGCCGAAAACAAAAGGCTAGAAAAGGCCAGAAACCAAAAGGAGAGGTTGGATTCAGGCAGAAAAAGGCCAAAGCCCAAAGGAAGAGTTCAGAAAGCAGCAGAGGAAGGCCAGGCCCAGGCACTGACTGCCTTTCCCCCCGCAGCAGCCCACGCACCCCGTGTACAACATCTGCCCGGAGAAGGTGGTTCGAGCTGTGCTGCACTTCCTGCAGCAGCCCCTGCCCGCCCCGGAGCCCTCGGACGCTGCTGCAGAATAAGGGGAAGGGTCCTGCTGCTGCCCACCCCTCCCCCCCAGGACCCCAGACTGTGCCAAGCAGGGCTGGGGGGGGGGGGGGAGTGGGGGTGTGTGTTGGTGAGAAGCTGCCACTGTGGCCACGTTTGGGTGCGGCGAGGTCCTCAGGGTGCTAGCAATACCAAAAACCGGCTGGGCCCCGCGGCCGCCGGCTCCTGGCGACACCACCACGGCTGTCCCCACCCGCCTGGGTGTCCCTGTTGTGCCCAGGGTGTCCCCCCCCAGGTCGTCCCTGCTGCTCTCCTGACAAGGAGCCAAGTGGGACGTGGGCTGTGGCATCAATAAAACCAACCCAAGAGCTGCCCATCTGCTGTCAGCTGGGAGGGCAGGTGGCCACCAACACCTTGGTGGCCCTGGGGATGGGGTACGTGACACCAAGCTTGGGCTGCTTCCAGGATCCTTCTTTCCAGGCTCTTTCTGGACCCTTTCCAGGCTCTTTCTAAACCCTTTCCAGACTCTATACCCTTTCCAGGCTCCTTCAAACCCTTTCCCAGTTCCACCTGAGGCTCTTTCTAAACCCTTTCTGGGCTCCTTCAAACTCCTCCTAGATCCTTTCCAGTTTCTTTCCACACCCTTTCCAGACTCTTTCTGGACCCTTTCCAGGCTCCTTCCAAGTTCTTTCTGGAACCTTTCCTATTTCATTCTAAAGTTGTCCTAGACCCTTTCCAGTTTCTTTCCAGGCTCCTTCCAAACTCTTCCTGTACCTTCTCCCAGGCTCCTAAACCCTTTCCAGACTTTATCTTCACCCTTTCCATGTTCCTCCCAAACTCTTCCTGTACCCTCTCCCAGGCTCCTTCTAGACCCTTTTCCAGACTCCATCTAGACCCTTTCCAGGCTCCTTCCAAACTCTTCCTACACCTTCTCCCAGGCTCCTTCTAAACCCTTTTCCAGACTCCATCTACACCCTTTCCAGGCTCCTTCTAGACCCTTTCCAGGCTCCTTCCAGACTCTTCCCAGCCCCACCTGGTGTCACCCCCTGCCTCTCCCCAGCCCAAAAACATGCAGCCACCACGGGGGAAAAGGATAAAATAAGTTGGTTTTTGTCTTTATTCTTTATAGTCTTATAGTAAAGGGAAGCCTTAACTTGCAAGACAACTCTGGGCAGTATGTACAACATACCTTAGATCCATGGAATGAATCTGAATTGGGGAGGGGGGGAGGGGGGCATAAGAGTGTGTGTGTGTGGGGGTCACCTATGGGACAAAGGAAGGGACACTAGAGGTCAGAGAATGCCATGGGAGGTTGGGGAGAAAGAAGGTGGTGGTGGTGGGGGGACAAACCAGCCTGACCCCCACTTTTTGAAGAGAGAGGCCGGGGGGGGTGGGGGGGGGTGTGCAGGTGCTGCCTCCCCCCTCCCAGTTTTTTGGGGGGGACAGGTGGAATTGCAGATGCAGAAAATAAATAGCCAGACACCCCCCCCCCCCTCCCCTTCCCCTTTCCCCTCCCAGAAAAAAAAAGGTTCCCCACCCTGGGTTTTGGGGAGGGGGCTGCCGGGCTCCTGCGCAGCCCTCGTCCTTCAGCTCCAGTCTGCTGTGGTCCTCAGGTATAAATAGAAACGCTCATAGAAAATCAGAGGGGAGGAGGAGGAGTGGGGGGCTCGCTAATTTCAGGGAGAGGGGGCAGGGGGCCGATGATGTTTCCTTGTGGCCCCCACCCCCCCACCTCTTCCCCTCCTCCCAAGTCGCTGGGGTGGGTGCTGCGAGCCCCCTGGCTGGCTGAGAGCAGGGGCTGGGGGGAGGGGGGGGAGCAAAAGGGGCCGGGGAAGGGTCGGGAAGCTGCAGTCCAAGAGCTTCTAGGAGAGGAGGGAGAGAAAAGTCTTTAGGCAGCCAGGCTGTGGTGGGGGGGTTCTGTGGAGTGAGGAGGGGGGGCCCCTAACTGGCCTCCATGCGCAGCTTCTTCCGGCTCTGCGGCTCGTCGGGCTCCGAGTCGGAGCTGGAGTCGGAGCCGCCGTCGAAGGCGGAGATGGTGCTGCCCTTGGCGTTGGTGTAGAGGCTGCCGCCGTCCGTCGCGGGGTAGTTGGCCTGCAGCTGGGCGCTCGACCTGGCCTTCTCCAGGGCCCGCACTGCGGGGAGCACGGCGGGCTCAGCCCCTGGGCAGGCTCAGCCCCTGGGCAGGCTCAGCCCCGGGGCGCGGCCCTGCGCTCCCAGCTCCTCCCCCCGGCTCCCTGCTGCCTGCCTGCCTGGCTCTCGAGGGATCTGCCCCCGGGGGACCTCTTCTGATACCTGGGGGACTCCTCCCCACCGGCTCCCGTGTCACCTCATCCCCTGCTGCCTGTGGGATCTGCTCCTGGGGAACCCCTTCTGAATCTTGTAGGGCTTCCCCCAGCTCCTCTGTCACCTTCCCTGGCTCCTGTGGAACACACTCAGCTCCTGTGGGATCTCCTTTGCTTTCTGTGGGACACTCTTGGCTCCTGTGGGATCTCCCTGGCTCCCGTGGGACCCCATCAACTCCTCTGGCACCATTCCTGGCGCCTGTGAAATCCACTCAGCTCCTGTGGGACTGTTCCCAGCTCCCGTGGGACCCCCTCAGCTTCCCTGGGGCCATTCCTGGCTCCTGTGGGAGCTTCCTAGCCTCTGTGGGACCCCCCTAGCCTCTGTGGGACCCCCTCAGCTTCCCTGGGGCCATTCCTGGCTCTCACTGGACCCCTCCCAGCTCCTTTGGGACCCCCTCAGATTCCCTGGGGCCATTCCTGGCTCTCACTGGACCCTTCCCAGCTCCTGTGGGATCCCTTCTTGGGTTCCTGACTCCTGTGGGACTGTTCCCAACCTCTGTGGGACCCCCTTGGCTTCTCTGGGACCATTCCTGGCTCTCACTGGACCCTTCCCAGCTCCTGTGGGATCCCTTCTTGGGTTCCTGACTCCTGTGGGACTGTTCCCAGCCTCTGTGGGACCCCCTTGGCTTCCCTGGGGCCATTCCTGGCTCCTGTGGGACCTTCCTAGCCTCTGTGGGACCCCCTCAGCTTCCCTGGGACCATTCCTGGCTCTCACTGGACCCTTCCCAGCTCCTTTGGGACCCCCTTGGCTTCCCTGGGGCCATTCCTGGCTCTCACTGGACCCCTCCCAGCTCCTTTGGGACCCCCTCAGATTCCCTGGGGCCATTCCTGGCTCTCACTGGACCCTTCCCAGCTCCTGTGGGATCCCTTCTTGGGTTCCTGGCTCCCGTGGGACTGTTCCCAGCCTCTGTGGGACCCCCTTGGCTTCCCTGGGACCATTCCTGGCTCTCACTGGCCCCCTCCCAGCTCCTGTGGGATCCCTTCTTGGGTTCCTGGCTCCCGTGGGACCTTCCTGGCCTCTGTGGGATCCCGCCGGCTGGCCTGGGCCCGCTTCTACCTCTCATGGGACCCCTCCCGGCTCCTGCAGGACCCCCCCGGTCCTCTGGGAGCGCTGCAGGCGCTGACCTTGCTGCTCCAGGAGCGCGTTCTGCCTCTTGAGGTCGTCGATGTCCTGCTGGTGCGTGTGGTTTTTCCGGCGCATGTACTGGATGTACTCTGTGGCTTTGTCCAGGATTTGGGCCCGGGATGCCTGTTGCAATAGTGGGAAAAGACACGAGGCAAGATAAAGACCTTGCCCAAAGAGGTGGTGGGGGTGGGCTGGGTGGTCATCAGGGGGTTGTTTTGGTGGGGTCTTCTTTTCCCCCTGGGCCAATGTCGCCAGGGGAAGCCAAACCCAGTTCGTGTCCCCAGCCCGGGGGGCAGAGCGCTGGGGAAAGGCCATTTTTGGACACTGAGAAGCAAAGTATCTGCCCCCCCTGCCCCCCCCCCCCCCCCCCCCCCCCCCCCCCAGGGAGAAGCCACCAACTGGCTGGAGAGGTGGGCACAAGCCAACCTCAGGAGGTTCAATAAGAGCAAGGGCAGGGTCCTGCAGCTGGGTGGAGGCAATCCCAGGCACAAATCCAGGCTGGGCAGGGACTGGCTGGAAAGCAGCCCTGAGGAGAGAGACTTGGGGGTGCTGGGGGAGGAGAAGCTCAACAGGAGCTCTCAGTGTGCACTTGCAGCCCACAAAGCCAATCAGATCCTGGGCTGCATCAGGAGAAGTGTGGCCAGCAGGATGAGGGAGGTGATTCTCCCCCTCTGCTCAGCCCTGGTGAGACCCCACCTGGAGTACTGCCTCCAGTTCTGGAGCCCCTATTGCAAGAGGGATGTGGAGGTGCTGGAAGGTGTCCAGAGCAGGGCCAGGAGGATAAGCTAGAGGGCTGGAGCTGCTCTGCTGTGAGGACAGACTGAAGGAGTTGGGGCTGTTCAGTCTGCAGAAGAGAAGGCTCCCAGGTGACCTCATTGTGGCCTTCCAGGATCTGAAGGGGGCTACAGGAAGGCTGGGGAAGGACTTCTCAGTATCTCAGGGAGTGATAGGACTAGGGGGGATGGAATGAAGCTGGAGGTGGGGAGATTCAGGCTGGAGGTGAGGAGGAAGTTCTTCACCATGAGAGTGGTGAAGCCCTGGAATGGGTTGTCCAGGGAGGTGGTTGGGGCCCTGTCCCTGGAGGTGTTTAAGCCCAGGCTGGATGAGGCTCTGGCCAGCCTGATCTAGTGTGGGCTGTCCCTGCCCATGGCAGGGGGGTTGGAACTAGATGATCCTTGTGGTCCCTTCCAACCCTGACTGATACTATGATACTAACTGAAGCACCACTATTCCCCCCTGGGTGGGTAGAAGGCGCCTGGAAGGATGCAGCTGGCTGAGGTGGAATCCCCTTTCTCCACCTTGCCCAAGACAGAGCCAGGGCCGGCAGCGCGCGGGCGGGGAGGGCTGGAGAGCACATCCTGCTCCCAGGAATGCTGCTCAGCAAGCCCTGTGGGCAGGGAACCACGGCTGAGCCCCAGGGCTGGAGGGCTCCCCCCCCCCCAGCCTTGCAGCAGGAGGGGTGGGTGGGCTCCCCAGCAGGCTGCCAGCACGCTCCACAAACTCACCTTCTCTCCCTGGAGGGAGGGGACGGAGTCCCGCAGGCTGTGGAAGCTGTCCTTGATGTGGTCCCTGCGCTTGCGCTCCAGAGCGTTGTGATGAGCACGTTTATCTGCCTGCCGTGCAGAAGGGGCAGTGTGAGGGGGCAGGTGGAACCGCAGAGGGGGAGCCCCACCACCCACCAGGCAGCCCTGACCCCCTCCCCTCTCGACCCCCTCAGCGCCCAGGAGCCAACTTGACAGCTGCTCGGTGGTGTCTCAGGCAGCTGCCTCGCGGAGAAGGCCAGGGCAGGAGGAACTGAAGTGGTGGTTCCTTTTTCCCCCCTCCAAACCCCAGGGTGGTAGCTTTGGAGCTGCTGGACCTCAAGGCCTCCTCCAGCCAGCTGTCAGCTGCGGGCAGGCTGCCTCCAGCTCCAGCAGGCTGCCTCCCTGCCGGCAGCACCGGGGCGAGGCCGTGGGCAGCAGCCTGCTCCTGGCGCTTTCGGTTTCCCTCTAGCCCAACCCCGGGGGTGGCTTCCTGCTGCTGGGGCTGTCCCACTCTAGGGCTAAAAATGGGGAGCAGGGGGGGCCCCAGCACAGGCCCAAGGGTGCCCTGCACGCCCTCCCCTCCCCTCCATTCCCAGGGCATGCCCCCCTCCCAACCCTCCTGCCCACCCTCTGCCACAATACATGGCCCCCTGTGTGTGTTTGTCCCTGCCCCCCCATGCATCCCCTTCCCAACCTCTTCCCTCAAAAGAAACACAGCCCCACACCTAACCCACCCCCAAAGCCCCTCCCCCGCATTTTCCTCCCCAAAACTCCCCAGCCCCACCTTTCCCCTCCTCTAAAGAGCCCCAGACCCACATATTCCACCCCCAAAACACACACCCCTCCAATGACCCAAATCCCCCTCCCTCCCCACAGCCCCCCACCAAAACAGGTCCCCCAGGAGTCACAAACCCCACAGGTGTCCCCAAGACCCCCAACCCCACAGGACCACCCCCCCCCCCCCAAGAGATGCAAGCCCCACAAGTATGTCACCCCCCCCAGAAAAAGCCCCAGTCCCACTCGTGTCCCCCCTAGTCCCACATCCCCCTCCAAACGCCCCCAGCCCCCCAGGACACCCCCTCTAAAGCACCCAAGCCTTACAGGTGTATCATGTGTGGCCCCCAGCAACCCCCCCCCCCAGCCCTACATGTCTGCCCTCTCCCAAGGGTCCCAACCCCACGGGTCCCCCTCCCCACCAGCCCCCCCCCAGGACACCCCCCAACAGCCATCCCCCTCTCCAAGAGACACAAACCGCACAGGTGTCCCAGCCCCATGGATGTCCCCCCTCCCCCAGCAAGTGACACAACCCCCGCCCCCAGCGTCCCCCCGCAAAGATCCCAGCCGCAAGGGACACCCCAACGCCCTCCCCCTCCTGAAAAGTCCCAGCCCCGCAGCCGTCCCCCCCCCCAACTAGGGGACACAAACCCCACCGCACAGCCCCAGCCCCCCACGCCCCCGAGCTTGCCCTCCCCCTCTCCCCCCCCCACGCAAGAGCCCCAACCCCACAGCACGCCCCGCGCCACCCTTTCCCCCTCCACACACCCATCCCGCAGGTCCCCCTCTCCCTCTGTCACGACCCTCCCCGTGTCACGACAGGACCCTCCCCCGACCCCCCCTCTTTCCCCCCACGTGCTCCCGGTACCGGCAAGGGGGGGGGGGTGGGGGTGTGAGTCTGTAAGGGGGGCCGGGGGCGGGCGGCAGCAACGTACCGCGGACTGAAACCTCGGCTGCTCCTCCTGAAAGGGGGGGACCGGGGCCGTCGGGGAGGAGGAAGAAGAGGAAGAGGAAGGTTTGTTTGTGTGGGGTTTTTTTTTTGGGGGGGGGGCACCGGGAGGCAGGCCCACGGTGAAGGAAGGGAAGGAAAGAAAGAAACCGAACGTCACCCCCCCGCCGCCCCAGCACCGTGGGGAAGCCGCGGGGGGGGAAAGGACTCTCCCGGGGATCCGATCCCTAACTCACGTCGCTCTCCACCTCGATGTCATCGTTATCGCTCATCGCTACCGGGGGCTGCCGGGGGTGAACCGCGGGCCGCGCCGCCACAACAACAGGCCGCAGCGCGCCTCCGCGGCGCGCCCCCGTGACGCCCTGCGGCGCGGGGCATCCTGGGGAATGTGGTCCGCGGGCGGAGGCGCCGCGGGGAGGGCGCTGGCGGCCGGGAACTGCGATTCCCGGCGTGCAACGCGCGCCGGCGCCGCTCGGCCCGGCAGCTGGGGTTGCCGTTTGTGCGCGGCGCGAGCCCCGCGCCTGCGTCTGCAGCCCGGCGTGGGGGGAGGTGAGAGGCGGAGGGAGGTGAGGCGGAGGGAGGCGAGGCGGAGGGTGGCGCAGGGAGAGGGTTTATTCGTTTGTGGGGGGAGTAAAAGGAGGGAGGGAGGTAGGTTGGTCGGTGTTGTGGGCCTGGTTTGGGGGTGCCGAGTGTCAGTCATTGGAGTGCTGGGGGTCTGTAGGTACGGCCTGGAGTGGGTTGTGGACCTACCTGAGGAGGCGGTGGGCCTGGTGGAGGGTCTGTGTACCCGCCGGAGGGGGCTGTGGGTCTCTCTGGGGGGCTGTGAGCCCTGTTTGGGGGTGCTTCGTATCAGTGTTGGCGGGCTGGGGGTCTGTCTGGGCTCTGAAGATGTGGTCTGAGGAGCCGTGGGCCTTCCTGAGGGGTCTGTGGGTCACTCTGGGAGGCTGGGGGTCTGGTTCTCTGGGTCTGTGGACCTGCCTGGAGGGCTTCCTGAGAGGCTGTGGGCCTGGTCTGGGGATGTTAGGGGTCTACCTGGCAGGCTTCCTGAGAACATGTGGGCCTGGTTTAGAGCCTGTGGGCCTGACCCAAGGGCTGCAAGCCTGGGCTGGGGGCTGAGAGTCTGCCCTGGGCATCAGAGGGGGGCTGTCGGTCTGGTCTGGGGGGATCTACTGCTCTGGCCAGTCTGGGAGGAGTTTGTGGTCCTGGTTTGAGGTCTGTGGACCTGCCTGAGGAAGCTTGTGCCCACTCCATTGAGAAACCACAGACCACCCCCACGCCCCCCCCCAGGTTCAGAGAGCGAGCAGAGCCCACCGCAGCCATGGGGCCGGACAGAAAGCTCTCTAATCCAGATGTTCCTCATCAGCGTTTGGCAGCTTGTCCCTGCCGGCGGCTTCTGCTGGGCGTTCATCACCATCATCATCATCATCACCATCACCATCCTTGGCGCCGTCCTCGGGCTCGGAGCCGGGCTCGTCGGAGTTGTCCTCCTCCAGGTAGCGGTAGCCGCGCACGGTGTGGCGCGGGCGCGGGATGCGGGGCAGGCGGTAGGCCACGTGCCGCCCCAGCTTGTGCTCCATCCCCAGGTAGGACCCCAGCGCCGCCCACAGCGTCAGCAGCATGATGGAGAGCTTGGCCTGGGTGAAGGGAAGGGAAGGGCGGCAGCAGGGGGGCTGTGACGCCGCAGCTCGGCGGTGGGACCACCCGCAGGGGAGGGGAGGGGACGGCGGCGCTCACCTTCATGGGCAGCCCCGACCACAGGTAGACGGTGAAGATGGCCACAGCTTGCCACCAGTGGTAGATGGTGAAGATGAAGTCTTGGCGCTCCTTGTCCTCGTACAGCATGCCCAGCAGGACTGTGGGGGGAAGAGAGAGGCTGGCAGTGTGCCCTTCGTGTGCCCACGTCCCCTCTCGGGGCGCTGTCAGCAGGACGCGGCTGCTGTGGGTCTGTCCCCCTCATTAGTGGGTCCAAGGAGCTGGGGACCACCGCCCTCTCCATGAGGAGAGGGAGCTGGGAACAGGGGACCCCCACCCTCTCCATGAGGAGAGGGAGCTGGGAACAGGGGATCACCATCCTCTCGATGAGGAGAGGGAGCTGGGAACAACCTGGCTGTGCCAGGGGATGCAAGGAGACAATGTGGCTATGCCAGCAGCTGTGAGGAGAGGAGCTGGGGACAAGCTGGCTGTGCTAGGGGATGCAAGGGGACAATGTGGCTATGCCAGGAGCTGTGAGGAGAGGAGCTGGGGACAACCTGGCTGTACCAGGGGATGCAAGGGGACAATGTGGCTATGCCAGCAGCTGTGAGGGGAGGAGCTGGGGACAACCTGGCTGTACCAGGGGATGCAAGGGGACAATGTGGCTATGCCAGCAGCTGTGAGGAGAGGAGCTGGGGACAACCTGGCTATGCTAAGGGACACGAGGAAGAGAGCTGGGGACAAGCTGGCTGTGCTAGGGGATGCAAGGGGACAATGTGGCTATGCCAGCAGCTGTGAGGAGAGGAGCTGGGGACAACCTGCCTGTGCTAGGGGGCGTGAGGAGAGGTGTTGGGAACAATCTGGCCATGCCAGGGTAGGTGAGAAAAGAAGCAAAGGAAAACCTGGCTGCTCCAAGGGACACGAGGGGACAACCTGGTGATGCCAGGGGACACGAGGAGAGGAGCTGGCTACCGCGAGGCCATGCCCAAGAGCCAAGTTCTGAGGACTCACTGCTGATGCCCGTCTTGTTGAGGGCACTGCCCATGCCCCAGAGCACGGCGATGGCGTAGAGCAGGGGTGCCTGGACGAGGTGGCGGGGCTCAGGTGCCCAGCAGAAGAGGGCCAGCAGGAGGGCAGTGTGGAGGAGGCCACCGGCCAGCAGCGGGACCTGGCGGCGCAGGCGCAGGGTGCAGAGCGCCAGGCTGGAGCACACCGACGCCGAGAAGCCGTAGGCCATGAGGAGATCTGCCAGCCTCTCCAGCCCCAGGGCACACACCCCATAGTTCTGTGGGGAGGACAAGCTTGGGGTCACCCAACCAGGATCACAGGCTGTTAGGGGTTGGAGTGACCCCCGAAGCTCATCGAGTCCAACCCCCCTGCCAGAGCAGGAGCACAGAACCCAGCACAGGGCACACAGGAACACATCCAGATGGGGCTTGGGAGGCTCCAGAGCAGGAGCACAGAACCCAGCACAGGGCACACAGGAACACATTCAGATGGGGCTTGGAAGGCTCCAGAGCAGGAGGCTCCACAACCTCTCTGGGCAGCCTGCTCCAGGGCTCTGTGACCCTCACAGTGAAGAAGTCCCTCCTCATGTTGAGGTGGAACCTCCTGTGCTGGAGTTTCCATCCATTGCCCCTTGGCCTATCCCAGGGTGCAGCTGAGCAGAGCCTGTCCCCTCCCTCCTGACCCCCAGCCCTCAGCTATTGATAAGCATTTATTAAATCCTCTCTCAGTCTTCTCCAGACTAAAAAGCCCCAAGGCTCTCAGCCTCTCCTCACAGGGCAGTGCTCCAGTCCCTTCCTTCATCATCCTGGTAGCTCCTTGTTGGACTCTCTCCAGCAGATCCCTGCTCCTCTTGAACTGGAGGGAGCCCAAAACCAGAGGCAATATTCCAGGTGAGGCCTCACCAGGGCAGAGTAGAGAGGGGAGAGGAGAGGAGAGTTGTCCCACCTCTGTCCCCCCCACTAGCAGCATCCCCCTTACCAAGGTGAAGCCAGTGCAGACGAAGAGCACCTCGAAGCCGCTGTAGATGAAGAAGGGGAGGAGGTGGCGCAGGCGATAGTCTCTCATGTGCTTGAAGGGCAGCTGGAAGATGTTCCCCCAGCCGATGCTGCGCAGGTCGATCTCCTCCGTGGGTCGATAGGCCGAGCCGCACAGCACCAGCACCTGCCCGTGCCAGGGCGACCAGCGGTGAGGGAGGCACCAGCGGCCCGCCCCGGTCCCTCCCCGGCCCGCCCCGGTCCCGCCCCGATCCATCCCCGGTCCCTCCCCGGCCCAGCCACCAGAGCCCTCACCAGCAGCATGGCGAGGAAGGCAGCTGCCATCAGGGCGCTCTCCACGATGATGAGGTTGACGCTGCGAGGAAGGCTCTGAAGGACTGTCTTGTTGAAGCCAGCCAAGGTGCCATGGCTCAGGGTACCTGCCCAGGGCACAGGCCACACCTCAGTGCCAAGCTAAGGGAGCGTGGTCTGGGTGACTGCTCCCACAGCTTCCTGCATCCCCCACCTAAACACAGGCTTTGACCTGCTGCCACCTGTGCCCATCCTCAATACCCAGACCCAACCTAAGCTCCTCTCCTATGGAGACAGACTGAGGGAGTTGGGGCTGCTCAGTCTGGAGAGGAGAAGGCTCCCAGGAGACCTTCTTGTGGCCTTCCAGGATCTGCAGGGGGCTGCAGGAAAGCTGGGGAGGGACTTGTGAGGGTGTCAGGGAGGGATAGGACTGGGGGAGGATGGAACAAAACTAGAAGTGGGGAGATTGAGATTGGCTGTGAGGAAGAAGTTGTTCCCCATGAGGGTGGTGAGAGCCTGGGACAGGTTGCCCAGGGAGGTGGTGGAAGCCTCATTAGTGGGTCCAAGGAGCTGAGGACCACCACCCAGGGAGCTGGGGACCACCCTGGAGGTGTTTGCAGCCAGGCTGGAGGTGGCTGTGAGCAACCTGCTGTGGTGTGAGGTGTCCCTGGGCATGGCAGGGGGGTTGGAACTGGCTGAGCCTTGAGGTCCCTTCCAACCCTGCCAATTCTATGGTTGTAACCAGCACCCTGCCTCCCTCCCAGCACTCCTGATGCCACGCTGTGCCCGTGCCCCCCTGCTCACCGCAGTGCTTGACCCCAGCCAGCGTGTGGTTGTGCTGGTAGAGGTAGCTGTTGAGGAAGAAGACCATGGGCATCTGCGCGCAGACGAAGCTCAGCTGCAAGGGGGAGAACCCAGGCTTGGAGGGGAGCTTCAGGACAGCAGCTGTGCCCTCCCCATCCCCATGCCATGCCCCACCACCAGCACTCACGTGGAAGCAGGCATAGAAGACAGTCTGGAAGATGATGATGTAGGTGTTGGAGGCGCCCCGCGGTGCTCGCTCCTGCTCCTGGCCCTGCTCCTCTTTGTAGCTGACGTACTCGTAGTACTTCTGTGCCATCCTAAGGGGGTGTGCTGGGGTGAAATGAACACCCCCCAAGCCCCTCCCTCCCTCCCTCCCAGCATTAGCCTTGCCAGCCCAGCCCAGTTGGAAGCAAATGAGAGCTGTGTTGACAAGCAGAACTACAGTCTCCAAGGGGATGCAATGAATCTGCACAGAACAGAGAGGAGTTAACAGTATGCACAGGGAAGAGTCTGGAGCGTAAGTGTGATGAGCAGCAGCTGGGGGAGCTGGGGTGGTGTAGCCTGGAGAGGAGGAGGAGGCTGGGGGGAGACCTCATTGCTCTCAACACCCTGGAAGGAAGTTGTAGTGGGATGGGATGGGATGGAATAGGATAGAATAGGATAGAATGGAAGGGGAGAGAAGAGAAGAGGAGAGAAGAGAGGAGAGAGGAGAGAAGAGAGGAGAGAAGAGAGAAAAGAGAAAAGAGAAGAGAAGAGAAAGAGAAGATAAAAGAGAAGAGAAAGAGAAGAGTGAAGAGAAGGGAAGGAATGGAATGGAATGGAATCAACCAGGTTGGAAAAGACCTCAGAGCTCATCAAGTCCAACCTATCATCCAACACCATCTAACCAACTAAACCATGGCACCAAGTGCCTCATCCAGGCTCTTCTAGTGATGGTGACTCCACCACCTCCCTGGGCAGCACATTCCAGTGGCCAATCTCTCTTGCTTTGGGAACTGGATGATCCTTGAGGTCCCTTCCCAGCCTGACCATCCTATGATTCTATCTGTGGCTACCTCTCCAGTGGCAGTGTTTAGGGGGAGCTTTATCTCCCTTTTCACACCCAGCAGGGATTTGTTTCTATTGTACTACTTCTTCTGCTCGAGGTCTGTGGGGAAGTTTTAATGGCAGAGCCTAAAACTACCACAAGTGGCAGGGTGGCTCAGTTGGGCCACCCCTTCTGACCACCCAAACCACCTCTTTCTCTTCCCCCTCAACCCAAAGCTGCTTACCTGGTGATGTAGTTGCCTGTGGAAGCCCAGAGGGGCACGATGGCCACCCCGATGGCCACGGCGGAGGGCACCAGGGTGTAGTAGCGCTCCCAGTAGTTGCTGGAGACGAAGAGGGCATAGATGCCAACTGCCAGGAACATGGCCCACTTGGTGCCAAAGAACCTGCCATGGGGAGGTGGAGAATTGCAGGGTTAACCAGGTTGGAAAAGACCTCAGAGATCATCCAGTCCAACCTATCACCCAGCGCCATCTGATCAACTCAACCATGGCACCAAGCAGCCCATCCAGGCTGGTTTGAAACACCTGCAGGCATGGGGACTCCACCACCTCCCTGGGCAGCACATCCCAATGGCCAATCTGTCTTTGTGTGGAGAACTTTCTCCTCACCTCCAGCCTAAACCTCCCCTGGCACAGCTTGAGACTGTGGCCTCTTGTTCTGGGGCTGCTTGCCTGAGAGAAGAGACCAACCCCCACCTGGCTACAACTTCCCTTCAGGTAGTTGTAGACAGCAAGAAGGTCTCCCCTGAGCCTCCTCTTCTCCAGGCTGAGCAACCCCAGCTCCCTCAGCCTCTCCTCACAGGGCTGTGCTCCAGACCCCTCCCCAGCTTTGTTGCCCTTCTCTGGACACCTTCCAGCAGCTCAACATCTTTCTTGAATTGAGGAGCCCAGAACTGGACACAGGACTCAAGGTGTGGCCTGAGCAGTGCTGAGCACAGGGCAGAATGACCTCCCTGCTCCTGCTGGCCACACTGCTCCTGCTGCAGGCCAGGATGGCTTCTTGGCCCCCTGGGCACACTGCTGGCTCGTGTTCAACCAGCTGCCTCTCTGCCTGGCTGCTCTCCATCCACTCTGTCCCCAGCCCATGTAGGGCTGCCTGGGGTTGTTGTGGGCAGTGTGTAGAACCCTTAGAGGTTTCCAAGCTGATGCCCTTGCCCTGTGCCCACCCCTCCAGCCCGGCCAGGTCCCCGTGCCCAGCAGGCGGCCCCGGCGTGCCCCCAGGGCTGAGGAGAGGCCGGCGGCGGCGCGGTGCTACCGGATGAGGACGGGTGTGTAGAGCAGTGCCACCACCGGGGTGACATTGATGCCCATCAGGACCTTGTGGTCGATGTCCTCCAGCTGGATGTTGCTGTACTTCACCTCCCGGTAAGTTTCATCGTAGTGCAGGATCAGCTGCATCTGCAGGAGGCCTTTTGGGGGCGGGGAGAGGGGAGGTCCAGGCTGTCACTCCCTTCACTCTTTGAATCCCCCACCCCCCACAGCCACAAGGAGGTGGTCTCCAAGGAGCAGGAGCAGGGCCGTACCCAGGTAGACAGCATAGGTGAGGGTGAGGGCCAGGCTGGCAGCCACCACGTTCTTCACCACCCCCAGGCGCTTGCGGCGGAAGTACTTCTGCTCCTCCTCCTCCTCGTTGTAGTCGGGGGGGGCACCCACAAAGTCGTCCAGCTGTGGGGGGAACCCCCACACCAAGCCCTGCTGTTAGCCCTGGGGATAGGGCACCCACCCAGCCCCCACGGGTGAGCACCACCCCGGGCCTCACCTGTGCCTCTGTCCCCTCGGCGCCCAGCCTGTCGCCGGGCTCCGGCTTGGCCGCGTCCTGCTGGCGGTTCAGCTCCTTCTCCATCATGGCCCCTAAAGAGGGGGGCTGGAGGGTGTCAGGGGTGGGGAGGTCGTGGTGGTGCCCCCAAGTCCTGCACCCGGGGGCCCAGCACCCCCAGACCTTCCTCCCAGGGGTCTTGTACCCCCAAACTCTGCACCCTTGAGTCTTGTACCCCCAGATCCTGCACCCATGTCCAGCACCCCCAGACCTTCCATCCAGGGGTCTTGTACCCCTCCAACCCCTGCATCTATGTGTTGTGTACCCCCAGATCCTGCACCCATGGGCCCAGCACCCCCAGACCTTCCACCCAGGGTCTTGTACCCCCAAACTCTGCACCCTGGAACCCAGCACCCCCAAAACCTGCACCCATGTCCTGCACCCCCCGCATCTTTATGCCCTGCACCCAGCACCCCCGGACCCTGCATCCACGTGCCCTGCACCCTCAAACCTTGCACCCTTATGCCCTGCACCCAGCGCCCCCGGACCCTGCATCCACGTGCCCTGCACCCTCAAACCTTGCACCCTTATGCCCTGCACCCAGCGCCCCCGGACCCTGCATCCACGTGCCCTGCACCCTCAAACCTCGCACCCTTGTGCCCTGCACCCAGCGCCCCCGGACCCCGCAGCCCTATCCTGCCCCCTCAGCACCTTGCTTCCTTGTTCTGTGCACTTTGCACCCCCGGTCCTCACTCGACGCCCCCCCAGCCCCTGCTCCCGGGTACCGGAGCCGCTGGGGGCGGGGCGGTGCCGCTTCCTCTTTCGAACGGGGCGGGACGGGACGGGACGGGAGGGGGCGGTTAAAGCAACCGCTTAAAGGGACCGCTCCTGCCCGCCCCCTGCCCCAGGACCCCCCCCCGGCCCAGCACCCTGACCCCGCTGCAACACATCCTCAC
Organism: Melanerpes formicivorus; assembly: GCF_026170545.1. Lineage (NCBI taxonomy): Eukaryota > Metazoa > Chordata > Aves > Piciformes > Picidae > Melanerpes > Melanerpes formicivorus. The sequence goes on along the minus strand of NW_027142368.1, from coordinate 12,626,475 downwards.
CCCCACCCTCCCCAACAGCACCCAAACAGCACCCTGACCCCCCCCACCACAGCACCCATGTCACCCCAAACTGCACAGCACCCTGCCCCCAAACTGCACAGCCCCCAGACCTGCACAGCCCCCATGTCTGCCCCCACCCCATAACCCCACCCCCCCCGGAGCACCCATTCTGCACATCATCCTGAACCCCCTGCACAGCACCCAGGCACCCCAAGCTGCACAGCACCCAGGCACCCCTGCCTCCACAGCACTCATCCTGAACAGCACCCTGACCCCCCCCTTCCACAGCACCCACCCCCCAACTCACCTCAGTCCCTCCCAGTCCCCCCCAGTGCTCCCACCAGGCCCTGCCGTGGCTGCCCCGTGGTGCTGCCTGCCTGCTGCTCTCGCTTCCCCTTCCTGGCCCTGGGGGATGGGGGCTGAGGGGGAGGTGTGGGACTGCTCTGGGGAGCGGGGGGGTGGGGGTGGCAGGAGCCCAAAACCCTCCTGGAGAGGTCAGGTAGGTGCTAGGGTGACATGGTGGTGATACTGGGGTGCTGGTGCCCCAGGGCAGGGTGGGGACCTAAGGTCACAAGGAGCTGAGGCAGGATCTGGCCCAGCAGGATTCTTGAGCTGCAGCCAGCACCATGTCCGGAGGGTGCTGAGCCCCTGCCCCTGGGGTGGCAGGGGGGACATAGTGGGGGACAGCCAAGGCACATGGCAGTGGCACACAGAGTGTGGCCCCAGGGTCCCACCTCAGCCTGGGGAAGGTGAAGAGGAGTCAGCCTGGGGAGGCAAAGGGCCCTTCTTGGGGGTGCTGATTTGTGCTCCAAACCTCAGCCAGGGGGGGTGGTGAGGGCAGGCTGGGGCTGTAACCACCCCCAGGGCAGATCTGGGGGTCCCCCCCACCCAGGTCTGCAGGCACCTCCAGCCCAATGACAGCAGTGGGGAGCTGGGCTCCCAGTTTTCCCCATCCCCAGGGGCTGTGGGTGGGAGTCTCTCTCCAGTTGTGTCCTCAAAATGGGGTGGGGGACACCAGTACCCCCCCCAGCAAGCCCACTCGGGGTCCTGCTCTGTGGCAGTGAGGGGACATGTGGCATCTGCTGTGGCAACAGGGGCTGTCTGGGGACAGCTGTGCCCCCCCTTAAAGCCAGGGCTGACTCCTGGGGGTGCCTTGGGCATCACAGGTGCCAATTTGGGGTGGTGCCAGGCAGGGCAAAGCTGTTCCCCCTTCCCTAGGGGGGCTGCTGTGGGTGCCCAGGGTGGGGTGTGGGGCAGGGCTGTGGCCTTTCCTGTTGACTAAGAGCAGTAATTTGGGGTGGGTGGGGAGCTGGTGGCCAAGGCTGGGTGTGAGGTGAGCTTGAGGGCTCAGCTGCTTGGCACTGGGGCAGCCCTACGGACAAGGTAGGGGATCTGGGGGGGTCCCTGTAGGTCAGGGTGGCCCTGAGGAGCAGGTTGAGAGGGTCTCTGGGGGGGTCTCCATGGATCAGGGTGGTCAAGAGGAGCAGGGGCAGGGGGTGTCTTGGGTGTCCCCATGAGTCAGGGTTCATGGTGCTGGTTTGGTGGCTGTGGGTGGTTCTCCATGGGGGAAGTCCCATCCCATGCCATCCCATCCCATGCCCATCCCACCCCATGCCATCCCATCCCATCCCACCCCATGTCATGCCATCCCATCCCATGCCATCCCACCCCATCCCACCCCATCCCATCCCATCCCATCCCCATCCCACCCCACCCCACCTGCCAGCCCCATGGAGGCGGGGCATAATCCTGCCCACCCCTGGCCATGGGGCTCAGCCACCAGCCCCACAGCATTTAGGAGGAGCCCCTGAGCCTCAGCAGCACCAGCCTGGCCCTCTGCTCCTTTGGCCACCACCCAGAACCCCCCAGGTAGGGCTTTGGGGCCTGCTCCTGATCCTGGCCCTGTGCCTGGGCTTGCCTTCACAGGGGGAGGCTGTGGGGTGCTGGGTGGCTTCCCTTCAGGAGGGGTGGGTGTGGAGAGGGGAAGGGGGTCCCATGGGTCACCTGAAGATCCTGCCCCACAGCTGGATCCTTGGGGATGTGATGGATCAGCCTGGGCTGCTGCCCCACAGCTGGATCCTTGGGGATGTGATGGATCAGCCTGGGCTGCTGCCCCACACCTGGATCCTTGGGGATGTGATGGATCAGCCTGGGCTGCTGCCCCACACCTGGATCCTTGGGGATGTGATGGATCAGCCTGGGCTGCTGCCCCACAGCTGGATCCTTGGGGATGTGATGGATCAGCCTGGGCTGCTGCCCCACAGCTGGATCCTTGGGGCTCTGATGGATCAGCCTGGGCTGCTGCCCCACAGCTGGATCCTTGGGGATGTGATGGATCAGCCTGGGCTGCTGCCCCACACCTGGGTCCTTGGGCATCCCCATGCATCATCTGGAGGTCCTGCCCCACACCAGGGTCCCCGGGGATCCCCATGGGTCACCCTGCCCCGCTCTGGGCTTCCTGCGGTGCCCCTGGGGGTGAGCAAGCAGCCCGAGCACGTCCATGGCTGGAGGCTGGTGGCTGTGCCAGGGCACGGGAAGGGCCTGGGAATCCCAAACATCCCCGGCCGGGGCTGAGCAGGGCCTCTGACAGCCACACAGGGCTGAGTCACTCCCCGGCCAGCACAGCCCTGAGCCACGAAGCCGCCTCGGAAGCTGCCAGAGGCAGGGAGGCAGCTCGGGGAAGCTGCCAGGGGCAGGGAGGCAGCTCGGGGAAGCTGCCAGGGGCAGGGAGGCAGCTCGGGGAAGCTGCCAGGGGCAGGGAGGCAGCTCGGGGAAGCTGGCAGGGGCAGGGAGGCAGCTCGGGGAAGCTGGCAGGGGCAGGGAGGCAGCTCGGGGAAGCTGGCAGGGGCAGGGAGGCAGCTCGGGGAAGCTGGCAGGGGCAGGGAGACAGCTCGGGGAAGCTGCCAGGGGCAGGGAGACAGCTCAGGGAAGCTGGCAGGGGCAGGGAGGCAGCTCGGGGAAGCTGCCAGGGCAGGGAGACAGCTCGGGGAAGCTGGCAGGGGCAGGGAGGCAGCTCGGGGAAGCTGGCAGGGGCAGGGGGACAGCTCGGGACACCTGCCGGCGGCTCTCGGCGGGGAGGTGACATCCCCGGCGCTTCCAGCCGGCCCTGCTGTGACCAGGGCTGTCTCTGTCCCCAAGGCCACCACGCTGGACAGCGGCAGCTCCGTGGCACAGCTCAGCATGCAGCAGTCCTTCGAGCCCCCCGGGGAGCACCTGCAGTGCTACGCCGCCGGCAGCACCGCCGGGAGTGGTGGGAAGGGAGCCGTCTGCAGTCCTGTGTGGTGAGTAAGGGGCTGAGGACGGTGGCAGAAGGGAGAGGGGAGAGGCTTGGGGCGAAGGGGGTGGGCAGAGGGCGAGGTGGCAGTGCCGGGGTCCCTGCCTTGGTGCTGCTGGGGGACAAGGTTGGGGTCCATGGGCCTGAGGGAGGGGATGGAGCATTGCTGGGGATGGTGCTGGGCTGCAGCTCTTGGGTCCAGCTCCAGCTGGGAGTGCCCAGCTTGAGCCCAGCTCAGGAGTGAGGGCTCCAGGCTCATTTCCCAGAGAATATGGGGAGCTCCAGCTTGATGCTGGGCCAGGGGGGGACACGGGGCTGGGGAGGGGGATACAGGGCTGGGGAGGGGACACAGAGCTGGTGTAGGACACGGGACCGGGGAGGGACATGGGGCTGGGGTGAGACATGGGGCTGGGGGGGGACATGGGGCTGGGGAGGGATACAGAGCTGGCGTGGGATACGGAGCCAGGGAGGGACATGGGGCTGGCGGGGGACATGGGGCCGGGGTGGGATATGGAGCCAGGGAGGGACACGGGGCTGGGGAGGGACACAGGGCTGGGATGTGTTGCTCCTCAGAGGGAGGGTGGGGAGCTGGGATGGGGCCAGGGTCCCTCTGACAGCCCTGCCCCGCAGTGGGCACCCCTATGCCGGGCTGGTGAGCCACCTGAGGACCAGCTGGCTCTCGGGGAGGACGCGGCCCATGGAGTATCGTGTGGCCCAGCTGGAGGCCCTGGGACGCTTCCTGGATGACAAGAAGGAGGAGATCCTGGAGGCCACTGCCTCAGACATGGGCAAGGTGAGAGGGGCACAGGGGCTGGCTGCCAAGGCCTCATCTTTAGAGCCTTTTGTACCCCTTTGTTTGGGTCTTTGTGACCTCCTGGGTGCAGGTGTTGGGGCTTTCCTCACGGGGGTCCTGCATCCCACTTGAGGTGCTCCAGGGCTGGTGTGGAGCAGCCATAGGTGCTGGGGCCGTGCTGCTGGGCAGGCTGGGTGCCACTCACCCCATTCCCAGGGCATTTAAACTGGGCAAAGTGCATGGTGGGAGCCTTGATGTCACTGAGCTTCACTCTCTGCCTCCACCCCACCTCTGGTGGCTTTTGAGGGGGCTGCCCTGGGGTTCTCTTCTGTCCCACCTGGGATGTACTGATGTTAAGCAACATGCAGGACTTGCACATTCCTCTTGGGTGCTGCTCAGGATGGCTCACCAGTCTGGCAGGGACTGGTTTGGCTGTCACAGTGATGAGCAGGGAAATGGACATAGCTCTGGGTATTACTGGTCTGCTGAGGAAGTGGGAGCATCCCCATCATGGCTGGGTCTAGCAGCCTCAGCTCTCATCTTCTCTGCCCAGCTGCTTCAGGTCCCTTCTTCTCTCCCTTTCCCCCTGCTTCTTCTCTCCCTTTCCCCCTGCTTCTTCTCTCCCTTTCCCCCTGCTTCTTCTCTCCCTTTCCCCCTGCTTCTTCTCTCCCTTTCCCCCTGCTTCTTCTCTCCCTTTCCCCCTGCTTCTTCTCTCCCTTTCCCCCTGCTTCTTCTCTCCCTTTCCCCCTGCTTCTTCTCTCCCTTTCCCCCTGCTTCTTCTCTCCATTCCCCCCTGCTTCTTCTCTCCCTTTCCCCCTGCTTGATGTGCCTTAGTAAATGTTCTCATAGTGTCTAGCACAGCAGAACTGGTCTTAACTGGTGGTGGTGGCACTCAAGGACAAGAGTGATGGTACAGGACTGGGAGGAGTGGCTGGCACCCATCAGGCTCTGCTGCCATTCAGTGAGACTTGGCCAGGCTGGAGAGGTGAGGGAGGGAAACCTCATGGAGTTCTAGCAGGGCAAGTGGAGAGTCCTGCACACGGGGAGGAACAACCTCCTGCAGCAGTACAAGGGAGAGGTGGCCTGCTGGGAAGCAGCTGTCAGGAGAGGGTTCTGGCAGTGCTGGTGGGCAACAGGTAGCCCAAGTGCCAGCAATGTGTTCTTTGTGGCCAAGAAAGATGGTGTCCTGGGGGTATGAAGAAGAGTGTGGCCAGCAGGGCAAGGGAGGTTCTCCTCTGCCTTGTCTCTGTCCTGGTGAGGCCACAGCTGCAGTCCTGGCTCCAGTTCTGGGCTGCCCAGTTCCAGAGAGCCTGGGCACTGATGGAGAGAGTCCAGGGGAGGCTCTGAAGGTGCTAAGGGGCCTGGAGCAGCTCTGTGAGCAGCAAAGGCTGAGAGCCCTGGGGCTGTGGAACCTGCAGAAGAGCAGCCCCAGAGGGCAGCTGAGCAATGCTCAGCAAGAGCTAAAGGAGCTGTGGGGGGCAAGAGGCTGGGGCCAGCCTCTGCTGAGTGGTGCCCAGGGCCAGGCCAAGGGGCAGAGGGCACCAAGTGTCAGGCAGGAGGTTGCCTCTGAAGCTGAGGAGAAAGTTGTTTGGGGTGAGGGTGCTGGAGGCCTGGAGCAGGCTGCCCAGAGAGGTTGTGGAGTGTCCTTGTGTGGAGAGCTTGCAACCCCCCCTGGGCACTGTGCTGCTGGGCAGGGTGCTGTGGGTGCCCTGCTGGGGCAGGGGGCTGGGGCTGGCTGAGCTCCAGAGGTTCCAACCACCCCCATGTGACTTTGGTGTATCTCTGGGTGTCTCAGCACAGCAGCTCATTCCCTCAGATCTGTCTTTCAGCATCCTGACATCTCCCAAGGCCTCTAATTGCCTTGTTTGTTGGAGGTGAGAGCCTTCTTCAGCCAGGGGTTGATAGGCATCAGTGCTCAAGGTGTGTCCTTCATCTCTGCTAATTGGGGGCAATTAGAGGCAGTTGTCCAGTAACAGGCTTGTTATGCAGCCAGCCCTTCACGGTGAGGTGGACAATTTACCTGCACTTATGTATCTGAGGTGGGACCTCACCTCCGTGGCTCCCAGTTGCTCTCTGCTGATGAGTGAAGGCCCCTGCATGACTTCAGACTTAGTGTCTCCCGTCTTACAACCTTCCTGTCCCATCTAAACCCTTAATGGTCCATCTGCACCAGCAATTTCCTCATCCTCCTGGTGATGCAATTCTCAGCTGGGGCCAAGAGCGGCCCCGTTGCTTCATCAGGACATCCAAAGTGATGAGCCCTCAGGTCCAGGAGCAGCTCAGCCTCCTGGCAGGTTGCTTGAGAGGTGTTGGAGACCTGAAGGTATCTTGTTGCTTCATCAGGACATCCAAAGTGATGAGCCCTCAGGTCCAGGAACAACTCAAGCCTCCTGGCAGGATGCTTGAGAGGTGTTGGAGACCTGAAGGTCTCTCGTTGCTTCATCAGGACATCCAGAGTGATGAGCCTTCAGGTCCAGGAGCAGCTCAGCCTCCTGGCAGGATGCTTGATTGGTGTGAGGGGCCAGAAGGTCTCTTGAACAGGGCTTGGTGGTGGAGCCTGGGAGTCAGTCACCAACCTTTCCACCCCTAAAGAGATGTTTTGGAGCAGTGATGGAGGAAGGCTCCCACCTAGAGATGCTGTTGGGTTGGAGAAGACCAAAGGACATTGTGGTGGATAGTGTCAGCTTCATAAACACAGCTTCACCTCACAGTGCTTTGTTCCTCCTGCTCTCCAGGGTGATGGAGGGACTTTCCTGAGCCCTCTGGGCATGGTGGGCTTCTCTTGGGCTCCCTCATCCACCTTGATGTGCTCCAGGTGTTGAGCACAGAGTTCTCTCTGAGTTCTCTTCTTGTGTCTTCACACTTCTCCTGCAAGAAGAGTCCTGTGGCAGTGGTGTTCCATCAACTCCTTCCTGCCTTTCCCTGAACAAAGCAAGGTCTTGAGTTCAACTCTGGGATGGAGCTCAGGGCTTTGCTTCTAGCTTGTGTGTCCAGGTGGTTGGACACACACCACTAGAGGGGCACTGTCCCATCACTGGTGGTAGTTTGACACCAGTAGCAGCTTGCTTTCTAGCTCCTGGAGCTCAGGTGATGCTGCTTGGTCCCCCCTTGGCTTGGGGCTGTGTGGCCAGCTGTGGAGCTTACAGATGCTGAGCTCAGGAAGGTCAAATGTGGTGAAGGTGTTCAGTGATTCTTCATGGAATCATTGAATCACAGAATGGGTTTGGTTGGAGAAGACCTTGAAGATCATGGAGCCCAACCCTTAACCCAGCACTGCCAGGGCACCACTAAACCATGGCCCTTAGCACCTCATCTCCATGGCTTTGAACCCTTTCTAGAGATGGGGACTCCACCACTGCTCTGGGCAGCCTGGGCCAGGCCTTGACAGCCCTCAAGGGCAAGAAATTGTTCCTCATGTCCAATTAAACCTCCCCTGGGGTAACATGATCTTCTGCTTTAAGAAGGGGGGGGGGGGGGGGGGGGGAGAGAAGAAATGTCTCCTGCAGGAGATGGGTTGGGTTTGGGGTGATGTTGACATGGTGGTGTCTGTCCCCAGCCATGCTTTGAGGCTTTCTTCAGTGAGATCCTCCTCTGCAAGAACGAGCTCCACCAGACCCTCAACAACTTGGGCCAGTGGATGAAGGATGAGCACGTGGGCAAGAATCTGGTAAGGAGGGAGAGGATGGGGGAGTGGGGAAAGGAGCCACCTGCCATGCAGAGCTGGGTGGGATGATGGCATTGAAGATGGTGGTGGAGGTTTGGAGCTGTCCTGCAGTGACCTGGCGTGGTGGGTGTCCTGCAGGTGACCCAGCTGGACTCGGCCTTCATCCGCAAGGAGCCCTACGGGGTGGTGCTCATCATTGGGCCCTGGAACTACCCCATCCACCTCCTCCTGGTGCCCCTCATTGGGGCCATCGCTGCTGGTGAGCCAAACCCAACCCCAGGGCAATGCCAGGCACCAGGGAGGGCACCACCTTGTTCCCTGGCTGGGGTGCCAGCAGAGCTGGTTGTCACCGTGTCGCTGTTCTGGTGTCCTCTTGGTGTGCCCTGCAGGGAACTGTGTCATTGTCAAACCCTCTGAGATCAGCAAGAACACTGAGAGGCTTGTGGCTGAATCACTGAGCTGCTACTTGGACAATGTAAGAAGCTCTTCCTCTCCTTGTCCCAACCCTTGCCTTGACCACACCATCCCTGGGTTCAGGTGCTGCCTTCCCTTCTTCCTTCACCCTCAGCCCATGTCCAGACACCCAGCAGCCCAGGATGCTCTTGGTGGGGGCAGAGGCAGATGTTGAGAGGTGGACTCTTCTTTTGTCACAGGACTGCTATGCTGTGGTGACAGGTGGTGTGCAGGAGACCACCAAACTGCTGGAGAACAAGTTTGACTTCATCTTCTTCACTGGTAGGTCCTGAGGGCTAAAAGCAGAGCCCTACCTGGGGTTTGTGCAAGGAGGAAGAGGGACACCCAGTCCATCAACATGAAGTGGTGGGCAGCCTGCCAGCAGGACTCCATCCCTGTGCTCCAAGAGGGCAGGGATTGTGTTTGGCCTCTGTTGAAGAACCCAGGGGCTGTGTGTCTGAGGGTCTGGTGGGACTGTGAGGTTCACTAAAGCTAAGTTCTAGGTCATGCATCTGGGTCACAACAAGCCCACGAAGGCTCCAGGCTGGGGGCAGAGTGGCTGGAGACTGCCTGGTGGAAAAGGACCTAGGGGGGTTGGTGACAGCAGCTGGAGATGAGCCAGGGGGTGCCCAGGTGGCCAAGAAGGCCACCAGCAGCCTGGCCTGGATCAGCAGGAGTGTGGCCAGCAGGAGCAGGGCAGGGATTGTCCCCTGGGCTGGGCACTGCTGAGGCCACAGCTGGAATCCTGGGGTCAGTCTTGGGCCTCTCACTCCCAGAAGGATATTGAGGAGCTGGAGCAGGGCCAGAGCAGGGCAAAAAAGCTGGGGAAGGGTCTGGAGAAGAGGGCTGGGGAGGAGCAGCTGAGGGAGCTGGGGGTGTTGAGCCTGGAGAAGAGGAGGCTGAGGGGAGACCTTCTGGCTCTCTGCAGCTCCCTGCAAGGGGTTGGACTCTTCTCCCAAGAAACAAGCAGCAGGACAAGAGGGAATGGCCTCAAGTTGCCCCAGGGGAGGTTTAAGTTGGACATGAAGAACAGTTTCTTCATGGAAAGGGTTGTCAAGGCCTGGCCCAGGCCAGTGGTAGACTCCCCATCCCTGGAGGGGTTTCCAAGCCCTGGAGCTGTGGTGCTGAGGGCCAGGGCTTGGTGGTGCCCTGGCAGTGCTGGGTGGAGGCTTGGAGTCCACGATCTCAAAGCTCTCTTCCAACCCCAACCTCGAGCACTCCACGGCTCCGCGGCCGGATGCCTTTCCCCTGGCTCAGCAGGGGGAGCCCCAGGCCGCAGCCTTGCCTCACGCCGCCGCTGTTGCGCCGCTCCTCAGGCAGCCCCGCGGTGGGCAGGGTGGTGATGAGCGCTGCTGCCAGGCACCTGACGCCGGTGACGCTGGAGCTGGGGGGCAAGAACCCCTGCTACGTGTCCGACAGCTGCCACGTGCAGAACGCCGCTCGGCGCCTGGCCTGGGGACGCTTCTTCAACGCCGGCCAGACCTGCATCGCGCCGGACTACGTCCTCTGCAGCCTGGAGATGCAGGAGAAGCTGATGCCGGCCCTGCGGGAGGCCATCGCCGAGTTTTTCGGCCCCAACCCTCAGGAGTCCCCGGACTTCGGCCGCATCGTGGGGGACAAGCAGTTCCGCCGCGTGCGGGCGCTGCTGGGCAGCGGCAGGGTGGCCATGGGAGGCCAGACGGACGAGGAGGAGCGCTACATCGGTGAGCAGGGCGCTCGGCGGGGGCCTGGCCCGCCACTGGTGGCTTCTTCCCTGGCTGGTGTGCTGCCAGGACCCTCTTCCAACTGGATGGGCTGCTTGGTGCCACGCTTTAGTTGATTAGATGCTGTTGGGTGCTAGGTTGGACTTGATGATCTCTGAGGTCTTTTCCAACCTGGTTAACTCCTGTTCTGTTCTGTTCTGTTCCCTGCTCTGCTCTTCCCTGCTCTGCTTTTCCCTGCTCTGCTCTTCCCTGCTCTGCTCTTCCCTGCTCTGCTCTTCCCTGCTCTGCTCTTCCCTGCTCTGCTCTTCCCTGCTCTGCTCTTCCCTGCTCTGCTCTTCCCTGCTCTGCTCTTCTATCCTATCCTATCCTATCCTATCCTATCCTATCCTATCCTATCCTATCCTATCCTATCCTATCCTATCCTATCCTATCCTATCCTATCCTATCCTATCCGGCAGCCCAGGGAGGTGGGGAGGCGTTCAAGAAATGTGTGGCTGTGGCACTTGGCCTTGTGGTGGTGTTCAGAGAAGGGCAACAAGGCTGGGGAGGGCTCTGGAGCACAAGGCTGGGGAGGAGTCTGAAGCACAAGCCCTATGAAGAGCAGCTGAGGGAGCTGGGGGTGTTTCACCTGGAGAAGAGGAGGCTCAGGGGAGACCTTCTTGCTCTCTGCAACTCCCTGAAGGGAGGTTGTAGCCAGGAGGGGGTTGGTCTCTTCTCCCAGGCAGCCAGCACCAGAACAAGAGGACACAGTCTCAGGCTGTGCAGGGGGAAGCTTAGGCTTGAGCTTAGAAAGAAGTTCTTCACAGACAGAGAGATTGGCCATTGGGCTGGGCTGCCCAGGGAGGTGATGGAGTTGAGGTCCCTGGAGGTGTTTCAGAAGAGGCTGGAGGAGGCACTCGGTGCCAGGGTCTGGTTGGTCAGTAAGGGTTGGGTGATGGGTTGGACTTGATGATCTTCTGAGGTCTCTTCCAGCCTGGCTGACTCTGTGTGACTCTGAGTTTTGGGTTGATGGTTGGACTCAGGGATCTCAGAGGTGCAATTCTGTGATTCTCCACAGCTCCCACGGTGCTTGCAGATGTGCTGCCCTCAGACCCAATCATGCAGGAGGAGGTCTTTGGGCCCATCCTGCCCATTGTAGTTGTGGCCAACATGGACGAAGCCATCGACTTCATCAACGCCCGGCCGCGGCCCCTGGCCGTCTACGCCTTCTCCTCTGACAGCAAGGTACCTGAGGGTCAGGGGCCAGGAGAAGGGGCTGAGGGAAATCAGAGAATCATCAGCTGGTTTGGATTGAAGGGGCCTTGAAAGGTCCATCTTGTCCAGTCAGCAGGGACAGCCCCAACCACAGCAGGTTGCTCAGAGCCCCAGACAACCTGACCTGCAATGCTGCCAGGGCTGGGGCAGCTCCCAGCTCTCTGGGCATCGTGTGCCACCACATGCCCACCTTGTGTCCACCACTTTTTAGGGTGCCAGGTAATGATAGGACAATGGAACAAAACTAGAAATGGGCAGATTCAGATTGGCTGTGAGGAAGAAGTCCTTCCCCATGAGGGTGGTGAGAGCCTGGCACAGGTTGCCCAGGGAGGTGGTGGAAGCCTCATCCCTGGAGGTGTTTGCAGCCAGGCTGGAGGTGGCTGTGAGCAGCCTGCTGTAGTGTGAGGTGTCCCTGCCCATGGCAGGGGGCTTGGAACTGGCTGAGCCTTGAGGTCCCTTCCAACCCTGACAATTCTGTGATCCTCTGCCTGCTCTGATGGCCTTTGGAGAGCATAGGGACAATGGATGAGCTGGGTCATGTTTGACAAGGACTGCCCATGGAACCAGGGTCTAAGACTCATCTCCACCTTCTCTCCTTCCCTCCCAGGTGGTGAACCAGGTCCTGGAGAGGACCAGCAGCGGTGGCTTCTGTGGCAACGACACCCTGATGCACTTAACGTTGACCTCGCTGCCCTTTGGTGGCATTGGTAGGTCCAACCCCCAACCCACCTGCCTCATCCACACTGCCCATGTTGAGGAAGGGTCTCAGGGGAGACAGGGCACCCAGGTGCCACTCTGGGTCCAGAGGGCTCCATGGCCTGTAGGGAAATCCTTCTGCACCAGGTAGGACACCACCAGGAGCCCTTTGCTGTGCTGCACCAGGGCTGAGCTCTTGGGGTTCCTGCTGAGCACGTGTGAGGACTCTTCTCTCCATGTTTGCCATCCCAAGCACAGTGTTCTATGTGCCCATGGAAACAGCCTCTTTACTAGGTAGAGCATCTTGGATGTGGCCACCAGACCTTCCTGTCCCCATGCAGTGCCTCTGTAGGGTGCTGGGAACCTGCAGCACTTGGTCATTTCCATGGTGTCTCTGAGCAGCAGGGGCTCCATGAGTGGATGCTGGGCCAAGGCTGGGTTCCTGCCTGCTCAGGTTTAGCTAGGAGCTCCTCAACTCTGCCCTCTTTGGTCTGCTCCTCATCTGGTGGCACATCCAACGTGCTGTCCTTCTAGGGTCACTCAACATGCTGGGTGGGAGCCCTTAAGCTCACTCAGGAGAAGGCTTCTCCAGTCTTTCTGCCTTTTAGGACTAAATAGTTACAGCAAAACACTTGGAAACATCTGGAGAACCTGCTAATGATGACCTGGAGATCCTCCTGGGGAAAGAGGAGGAGTTTCTGCTCTCCAGGGGCTATCCCAAGTGGCCACTTGTGGCTCAGGGGACAATTCTTGGTGGTTCTCATACTGTACCTTCTCCTGATGGCAATGACTCAGATCAAACCCCACCTCATGTGATCAAGTGAAGCAATTTCCTAACAGCAGAAGGGGCTGAAGCCATTGGGGTGAGATGGTGCTCACCAAAGCTTCCACAGCAGCTTGAGGGTGGAGTCACAGAGCTACTAACCACAATCTGCAACCACAGGAATCAGGAGAACCTTGGTTGCCAGCATGGTTCCAACTTTTAAGAGCACCAGGAATAAGGTGACTGTAGAAGGAACCATGCTGGGAGCTCCTAACCACAGCTAGATGTGGTGGAGCACCACAGAGGTCACAGGGGGAGAAAACTGAGCCTTGGAGACGCAGCCAAGCTTATGCAGAGCAGTAGAAATGGTATGCTTGGACCTCTCCCAGGAAGAAGGTGACCATCATAGGGACCCTGCTGGTGGCTCCAAGCCATGGGTGGATGTGGTGGAGCACCAGAGAGGGAAATGGAGCCTCACAGACCCAGCAATGCTTGTGTAGCTAGACACAGACCAACCATAAGGATGTCCTTGGACCTTCTGGATCAGTCCCTGTAGAGCTGGAAGAGGCCCAGGGAAAGGTGAGGCCCAGGGAAAGGTGAGGCCTCCTCCACCCCGTCTCGGTTGCTCGGCAGCAGGGGAATTTGCATAAGGAAGACATCCTTGTTTTCATTGATAAGGGCAGGAGCAAAGGTCTCTGGAGATGAAGTTTGGACCTGTGCTGTGTCTTACAGGGAACAGTGGCCTGGGGAAGTACCATGGCAAGTTCACCTTCGACACCTTCAGCCACCAGCGTGGCTGCCTGCACCGCAACATGGGGCTGGAGGCCCTCAACAGCCCACGGTACCCTCCCTACAGCCAGCAGAAGCTGGGGCTGGTGACAGCCACCTTTGAGATCAAGCGCAGGGGCATGTGCACCATCCTCTGAAGGCCTCCTGCCCCCCTCCTGGGCTTGGGGAGAGGGAGAACTTCTGCCTGGGTCCCTTCCCGAGGAGCAGGTCCAGCCTGTGTCTGCTCCTGACCCCCCGCTGCCGCCTTGCTGCGCGCCGGATGGTGAGGGATGGACATCACCGCCCTGCCTCCTGCTCTGCTGCCTCTCCTCTGGACCATCTGCTGGGACACAGCTGGAATGGCAAAACAATTCTTCTTACCCTCACCTAGTCCTTCTTCTGCCAGCAGAGAAATGGTCCCCAGGAGGCTGGGGACCAGCAGTCAGTCCCATCTCCTGTCAGATGGACCTTTCCTTCTGGACAAACCTCACTCTCCTTCCTCCGTGTAACTCTGCCTGTAGTAAAGACTTTGCATTCAGCCTGGTCTCTCCTCAGCACTTCCATCACCCAGTTTGGGAGGTGTCAGACTGGAATTCATAGTTTCATAGTTTCATTCAGGGTTGGAAGGGACCACAAGGATCATCTAGTTCCAACCCCCCTGCCATGGGCAGGGACACCCCACACTAGATCAGGCTGGACAGAGCCTCATCCAGCCTGCTCTTAAACACCCCCAGGGACGGGGCCTCGACCACCTCCCTGGACAACCCATTCCAGGGTTTCACCACTCTCATGGTGAAGAACCTCCTCCTCACATCTAGCCTGAATCTCCCCACCTCCAGCTTCATTCCATTCCCCCTAGTCCTATCACTACCTGAGATCCTGAGAAGTCCTTCCCCAGCCTTCCTGTAGGCCCCCTTCAGATACTGGAAGGCGACAATTAGGTCTCCTCGGAGCTTTCTCTTCTGCAGACTGAACAGCCCCAACTCCTTCAGTCTGTCCTCATAGGAGAGGTGCTCCAGCCCTCTGATCATCCTCGTGGCCCTTCTCTGGACACGCTCCAGCACCTCCACATCCCTCTTGTAATAGGGGCTCCAGAACTGGACACAGTACTCCAGGTGGGGTCTCACCAGGGCTGAGTAGAGGGGGAGGATCACCTCCCTCGACCTGCTAGCCACACTTCTCCTGATGCAGCCCAGGATCTGATTGGCTTTGCGGGCTGCAAGTGCACACTGAGAGCTCATGTTGAGCTTTTTGTCCACCAGCACCCCCAAGTCTCTCTCCTCAGGGCTACCCTCCAGCCAGTCACTGCCCAGCCTGTATTTGTGCCTGGGATTGCCTCGACCCAGATGCAGGACCCTGCACTTGCTCTTATTGAACTTCATGAGGTTGGCTTGTGCCCACCTCTCCAGCCTGTCAAGGTCCCTCTGGATGGCCTCCCTTCCCTCCAGCGTGTCTGCTGCACCACACAGCTTGGTGTCATCAGCAAACTTGCTGAGGGTGCACTCAATGCCACTGTCCATGTCCCCCACAAAGATGTTGAATAAGACAGGTCCCAGGACTGATCCCTGAGGGACTCCACTTGTCACTGGCCTCCACTGGGACATGGAGCCATTGACAGCCACTCTTTGGGTGCGGCCATCAAGCCAGTTCCTTATCCATCTAGTGGTCACCCATCAAACCCATGTGTCACCAGTTTGGAGACCAGGATGTGGTGCGGGACAGTGTCGAAGGCTTTGCTCAGGTCCAGGTAAATGACATCAGTTGCTCGCCCCTCATCTATTAATTTTGTCACCTGCTCATAGAAGGCCACCAGGTTGGTCAGGCAGGATTTGCCCTTGGCAAAGCCATGCTGACTGTTCCCAATCACCTCTTCACTATTCTTTTGAGCGAGTAGTGACTCCAGGAGGATCTGTTCCATGATCTTTCCGGGCACAGAGGTGAGACTGACTGGCCTGTAGTTCCCTGGTTCCTCCTTCTTGCCCTTTTTGAAGATGGGGGCAATGTTTCCCCTTTTCCAGTCTGTGGGGACTTCACCAGACTGCCAGGACTTTTGAAATATAATAGAGAGGGGTTTAGCAACCTCATCTGCCAGTTCTCTCAGTACCCGTGGGTGTAACCCGTCGGGTCCCATGGACTTGAACACTTTCAGGTTCTTCAGATGATCACGAACCTGATCTGTACTTACAATGGGCAGTTCTTCCTCCCCGTCCCTGGCTTTGACTTCCATAACATCAGGAGTGTGGCTAGAGGCCCTTGCAGTGAAGACTGAGGTAAAGAAGTTATTAAGTACCTCAGCCTTTTCCTCATCACATGTGACCATGTCACCATTTTCCTTTCTGAGGGGGCCCACACCTTCCCTAGTCTTCTTCTTCCCATTAATATACCTGTAAAAGTTCTTAGTATTCCCTTTAATCTCCCTGGCTAGATTCAACTCAAACTCTGGCCACTGAGCCCCAGGGGGCAGGTGCCCTCACCCCACGTGCCCCCCACCCATCGCACCAACACCCTCAGCCCCACCATCACCTTCTGCTGGTGGCAGTGAGGTGTTCCCAGGGTGGCTTTGTATCATCAGCTACTTTCCTGGTGGTACCAGAGTGGGAGGAGTGGACATCCTGCTGTGGGTGCCCTGCTTTAGCAGGGGGGGGTTGGACTGGATGATCTCCAGAGGTCCCTTCCAACCCCTCACCATGCTGAGATTGTGGG
This sequence comes from Melanerpes formicivorus, assembly GCF_026170545.1. Lineage (NCBI taxonomy): Eukaryota > Metazoa > Chordata > Aves > Piciformes > Picidae > Melanerpes > Melanerpes formicivorus. The sequence continues at coordinate 12,610,404 of NW_027142368.1, read as the reverse complement.
ATTTCAATCTTCCCTTTTTTCTCCCCTCCCTGCCACCCATCTGCTGGTTGCACCCCAGAGAGCTGGGAGAACAGGAGTTGTGCACAGAGGTCCAGGCTCAGCAGGTGCTGATAGCACATCTGGAGGTGTGAGAGGCTGAAGAAGGTGGAACCTTGCTCACCATGGTTGTGCACAGGATCTCATCGTCATGCCCTGGGTGCTCTGCAGGGGGCTGGGGCTGAGTGCAGGTTTGAGACTCATTTTGGGGACAAGGAATGAATCATGGCTTGTTCTTTTGGTCTGGAGGCCACCAGCCAAGTGCTCCATCTTGCAGATGAGGGTGAAGCTGAGGCTGTCCATCCTGAGCTTGCAGCGTGGGAAAACCTCAGTGGGAAACAAAAGGAGGAAAGAGGTCCCTAGAAGGGTGGTCAGACGCTGGAGCAGGGCCAGGGAGGATGTGGAAACTCTGTCCTGGGTGCTCCCTGAGGATCAGAGGGACAACAAGGTGTGAGCTGGCCCTGGCTGATGGTGCAGAACAGGGAAGAGTGGCTGGCACCCATCAGGCTCTGCTGCCATTGAGACCTGGCCAGGATGGAGAGGCTGGGGAGAGGAACCTCATGGAGTTCAAGGACAAGTGAAGGGTCCTCTGCCTGGGGAGGAACAATCCCCTGCAGCAGTACAGATGAGAGGGGACCTCTTGGGAAGCAGCTCCACAGATAAAGACCCAGGAGTGCTGGGAGACAACAAGTTGCCCATGAGCCAGCAATGTGCCCTCGTGGCCAAGAAGGCCAATGGTGCCCTGGGGGCATAAAGAGGACTATGGCCAGCAGGTCAAGGAGGGTTCTCTTCCCCCTCTTCTCTGTCCTGATGAAGCCACAACTGGAGTCCAGTTCTGTGCTCCCCAGTTCAAGAGAGATTGGGAACTGCTGGAGAGAGTCCAGGGGAGGCTCTGGAGACGCTGAGGGGCCTGGAGCAGCTCTGTGAGGAGCAAAGGCTGAGAGCCCTGGGGCTGTGGAGCCTGCAGAAGAGCAGCCCCAGAGGGCTGGGTGATCTCCAGAGCTCCCTTCCAGCCCCCTCCACGCTGGGATTCAGGGATGCGTTTTGCATCCATTGGCTTGGGCTGGAACAGAGCCAGTGACGTCCAGCAGGGCTGGCAGCCAAGGAGGCAGGGCCAGCAGCAAGCCTGAGCTCTCTCCTCCCAGGATGAACAGGCTGGGACAAGTGGGCTGTGACTGGCACAGGGTGGCTGCCTGCGCTCCACCAGCTCTGCAGCTCAGCAGGGGCCTCTGAGCTCTTCTGCTCAGGGAGAAAGTTCTCATTCCCTGGGTGAGGAACCAGCCCCTGGGGCACGGCAGTGGAAGCAGCCTCACCTCCCTCCCCTGGGAGCATGGAAACCAGCAGCCTCTTCCCACAGCCCTTGGGCAGTGGGGCCACGAAAGCTCCTGAGCATGAGAACAGCGCTGGTGGTGGGAAGGAGAGTGTGGACAGCGATGATGCCATGAGGTGAGAGCCTCTGGTTGAGGCACAAGGAAGCAGGAGGAGGCTGGGTGCCCTGCCATCAGCCCAGGGTTCTGATGGGATGCTGGAGTGGGATGTGGAGCTATGGTGACCCAGAGATAGGGTGGGATGTGGAGCTGGGGTGACATAGAACCAGGGTGGGATGTGGAGCTGGGGTGACATGGAAGCAGGGTGGGATGTGGAGCTGGGGTGACATGGAAGCAGGGTGGGATGTGGAGCTGGGGTGACATGGAAGCAGGGTGGGATGTGGAGCTGGGGTGACGTAGAACCAGGGTGGGATGTGGAGCTGGGGTGACATGGAAGCAGGGTGGGATGTGGAGCTGGGGTGAATTGGAAGCAGGGTGGGATGGGGAGCTGGGGTGACGTAGAACCAGGGTGGGATGGGGAGCTGAGGTGACATGGAAGCAGGGTGGGATGTGGAGCTGGGGTGACATGGAAGCAGGGTGGGATGTGGAGCTGGGGTGACATGGAAGCAGGGTGGGACGTGGAGCTCCTCACTGGGAGCATGTGGGATGGGGCTGGAGTCCCTCTGACCCCCATAGCAGGAACCCCTATGCTGGGCTGGTGAGCCACCTGAGGGCCAGCTGGCTCTCAAGGAAGTCCTGGCCCATGGAGTATCGTGTGGCCCAGCTGGAGGCCCTGGGACGCTTCCTGGAGGAGAAGGAGGAGGACATCCTGGAGGCTGCCACGCTGGACATGGGCAAAGTGAGGGTGTGATGGGAACTGAGGGAACCCATGGCTGAAGGAGCCTAGGTGCTGCCCACAGCCACACCAACTCCTGCACTCAAGCAGGATGTCCTGGGTCAGCTAAACTTCCTCACATGTTGGGTTGATCCATCCTTGTGCTTGCCTCTGCCCTGGGCTTGCAGCCAGCAGATGTGGAGGAAGGAGGTAGAACACTTCCCAACCCACCTCCTCCAGAGCTGTCCAAGTGTGCACAGAACAAGGCTGTGGGGAGTGCCCAGCCTCCATTAACCATTTCCAAACACATCAGCCTCAGTTCACCTCCTTCCCCCAACTCTCCTCACTAACCCTGCCCTTGGGTTTCCCACCCAGTGTTGTTCTCCTGCCTTCTTGGTGCTTTCAGTCTGGCCCCAACCTCTTGTCCCCCACAGCTCCTTTAGCTCTTGCTGAGCATTGCTCAGCTGCCCTCTGGGGCTGCTCTTCTGCAGGCTCAGCAGCCCCAGGGCTCTCAGCCTTTGCTCCTCACAGAGATGCTCCACACCACTCAGCACCTTTGTAGCTCCAGACCAAATAGGATTCAACACCCAGACCAGTCCTTTGTTCTCCAAAATGCCACCACCACTTCTGCAGCCCCCATGTAACTTCCTTTTCCTGGCAATGAGCTGAGCTGAAGCTCAGGCAGGTTTCTGCTGACAGAAGGAGTGTGGCAACATCACAAAAGGGAAGAAAACTTGCCCAGCAGGAACAAAGTTGATCAAGTATGCAGGTGTGTCACATGAAGTTATCAGTGCCCCCAGCCAACCTTTAGAACTCCAATACTCTGAGACCCTGCTCTGCAGGAATCAGCTGAAGATAGCAAGCTGGAGATGAGCCAGGGGGTGCCCAGGTGGCCTGGAGCAGCAAGAGCGTGGCCAGCAAGAGCAGGGCAGGGATTGTCCCCTGGGCTGGGCACTGCTGAGGCCACACCTGGAATCCTGAGGTCAGTTGTGGGCCTCTCACTCCCAGAAGGACATTGAGGAGCTGGAGCAGGTCCAGAGGAGGACAACAAAGCTGGGCAAGGGTCTGGAGAACAGGGCTGGGGAGGAGCAGCTGAGGGAGCTGGGGGTGTTGAGCCTGGAGAGAAGGAGGCTGAGGGGAGAGCTTCTGGCTCTCTGCAGCTCCCTGCAAGGAGCTTGGAGCCAGGTGGGGGTTGGACTCTTCTGCCAAGGGTCAAGTGCCAGGACAAGAGGCAATGGCCTCAGGCTGCCCCAGGGGAGGTTTGGGTTGGCCATGAGAGATGTCCTCACCCGAAAGGGCTGCCAAAGCCTGCCACCGGCTGCCCAGGGCAGTGGTGGAGTCCTCATCACAGGTTCACAGGATGGTAGGGCTTGGAGGTGACCTCTGTAAAGTGAGTCCAACCCCCCTGCCAGAGCAGGACCACACAACCATACACTCTAGTGCAGGTCAGACAGGAATGCATCCAGTTAGGTCTTGAAAGTCTCCAGAGGGGGAGACTCCACAACTTCTCTGGGGAGCATGTCCAACCCCTGAAGGGTTTCAAAGCCCTGGAGCTGTGGTGCTGAGGGCCACGGTTTGGTGGTGCCCTGGCAGTGCTGGGGGAAGGGTTGGACTCCATGCTCTTCAAGCTCTTTTCCAACCAAAGCCACTCTGTGATGATTCTCACCACGGTGAGGTGGCCATGGGGCTGTGGCTGCAGCGGTGGCCACGATGACCTCTCGTGTGTCCCCTCCCCAGCCACACGTTGAAACGCAGCTCTCCGAGATCTTCGTTTGCAGGGGCGAGCTCAACCACACGCTCAACAACCTCAGCACCTGGATGAAGGATGAGCACGTGGAGAAGAACTGGGTATGGGGGGCACTGGCCTGGTGGGGACACAGAGGGTGGGCTGGGGATGTCCCTCATGCCGTCCTTGCGTCCCCAGGCGATGCAGCTGGACTCGGCCTTCATCCGCAAGGAGCCCTACGGGGTGGTGCTCATCATTGCGCCCTGGAACTACCCCATCAACCTCCTCCTGGTGCCCCTCATTGGGGCCATCGCTGCTGGTGAGGCTGCCCTGGGGCCCTGACGTACTGGGGGGGTAGCAAAACCTCGCTCTGGGCAGCGTCTGGTCCCCCATGGGGCGGGAATGTGGTGGTGGTGCTGTGCTGAGAACAGAGCCTGCTCCCCGTGAGCGAGGTCCTCACCAGCAGAGAGCCTCTGCCCTGCAGGGAACTGTGTCGTTGTGAAACCCTCTGAAGTGAGCAAGAACACGGAGAGGCTGATGGCTGAGATGCTGCCAAAGTACCTGGACAAGGTAAAAAGAACCTTCTGCTGTGGGCCACCTCTCTCTGCAGGGATGCTTCTCACTGTGTGTCCCAAACCTGCTTGGCCAAGTCACCTCCACCCACCCCTCCTCCTGCCTTCCACCCCGTGTCACAGGACTGCTTTGCTGTGGTGACTGCTGGCGTGGAGGGGACCACCAGACTGCTGGAGAACAAATTTGACTACATCTTCTACACTGGTAGGCCCCATAGGGAACCTCTAGTCCCATCCAGGCAACCAGCACCAGAACAGGAGGACACAGTCTCAAGCTGCGCCAGGGGGAGCTCAGGCTGGATGTTAGGAAGAAGTTCTTCCCAGAAAGAGAGGTTGGCCACTGGGATGTGCTGCCCAGGGAGGTGGTGGAGTCACCATCACTGGAGGTGTTTAGGAAGAGACTGGATGGGCTGCTTGGTGCCATGGTTTAGTTGATCAGATGGTGTTGGGTGATAGGTTGGACTTGATCTCCAAGGTCTTTTCCAACTTGGTCAATTCAATTCCAATTCCCATTCCAATTCCATTCCAATTCAATTTAATTCAACTCTATCCTATCCCTAGGGCATGGGGCTGTCCCAGCAAACCCAGGATGGATCTGCTGGGGGGTGGTGTCTGAACCACACTGGGCTCACGTTGTGTGGTAGTTATAGGCTATGCCTTGAAAGTTCTTCACAGATCTTGAACAGAAAGTAGTGGAACGTAAGTAAATCACTGCTGGGTGTAGAAAGGACCCCCCCCAGCTGCCGAGATTTGGTCTCTTCTTGCAAGGGGCAAGCGACAGGATGAGGAAATGGCCTCAAGCTGCCCCAGGGGAGGTTTAGGTTGGCCATGAGGAACAATGTCTTGCCCTCGAGGGTTGTCATAGGCCTGGCCCAGGCTGCCCAGGACAGTGGTGGAGTCCCCATCCCGGGAGGGGTTTCAGAGCCCTGGAGATGTGGTGCTGAGGGCCAGGGTTTGGGTTATCCTTTGACTCGATGCCAGCAGGCAGCTTTGCCTCCTTGGAGAGCCACATTGCAGAGCTGTGCTGCAGCCAGTGAGCTCTTCCCTCTTGCTGCTGCTGCTTTGCTGCTCTTCAGGCAGCTCCTCAGTGGGCAGGGTGGTGATGCCAGGCACCTGACGCTGGTGATGCTGGAGCCAGGTGGGGGTTGGACTCTTCTCCCAAGAAACAAGCAGCAGGTCAAGAGGGAATGGCCTCAAGTTGCCCCAGGGGCTTAGGTTGGACAAGAAGCTTGTTCATGGAAAGGGTTGTAGAGGCCTGGCCCAGGCCAGTGGTAGACTTCCCATCCCTGGAGGGGTTTCCAAGCCCTGGAGCTGTGGTGCTGAGGGCCACGGCTTGGTGGTGCCCTGGCAGTGCTGGGGGAAGGCTTGGAGTCCACGATCTCAAAGCTCTCTTCTAACCTCAACCTCAAGCACTCCACGGCTCCGCGGCCGGATGCCTTTCCCCTGGCTCAGCAGGGGGAGCCCCAGGCCGCAGCCTTGCCTCACGCCGCCGCTGTTGCGCCGCTCCTCAGGCAGCCCCGCGGTGGGCAGGGTGGTGATGAGCGCTGCTGCCAGGCACCTGACGCCGGTGACGCTGGAGCTGGGGGGCAAGAACCCCTGCTACGTGTCCGACAGCTGCCACGTGCAGAACGCCGCTCGGCGCCTGGCCTGGGGACGCTTCTTCAACGCCGGCCAGACCTGCATCGCGCCGGACTACGTCCTCTGCAGCCTGGAGATGCAGGAGAAGCTGATGCCGGCCCTGCGGGAGGCCATCACCGAGTTTTATGGCCCCAACCCTCAGGAGTCCTCCAGCTTTGCCCGGATCGTCGGGGACCGACACTTCCAGCGGGTGAGCGCCCTGCTGAGCGGCGGCCGCGTGGCCATCGGGGGACAGACGGACGCAGCGACGCGCTACATCGGTGAGGATACGGCCTGGAAGGTGGGTGGGCAGGCTTGGGGTGCGGGTCCCAGGCGCTCCAGGCTTGGCTTTTCCCTCTCTTGGCAGCCCCCACAGTGCTGGTGGATGTGCAGCAGGATGACCCTGTGATGCAGGAGGAGATCTTTGGGCCCGTCCTGCCCATCTTCACGGTGAAGAGCGTGGACGATGCCATTGCCTTCATCAACGCCCGGGAGCGGCCCTTGGCCATCTATGTCTTCTCCTCCAGCAAGCAGGTGTGGGGCTGGGCTAGCAGCAGCGTCTCCTTCAGCTCGGGCCACATCCTGCTGAGACCTCATATCCCCAGCTGTGAATGCCCTGGCGTGCCTCAGGCAACAGGCAGGCAAAGGGCGCCTAGCAGGTGCTCAGCACCCTCCTGCCCTCTCCCCTCAGGTGGTGAAGAGGGTGCTGGAGAGGACAAGCAGCGGTGGCTTCTGTGGCAATGACACCATCATGCACTTCACACTGACCTCACTGCCCTTTGGTGGCATTGGTAGGTCCAAACACCTGAGAGCAGGGTGCTGTGGGACCTCCCCCCCCCCCCAGCACCCAGGGCTGAGCCAAGCCAGCTCCTGGGGGAACCTAGCCCAGAGTCCACAAGCTCTGCCACCACTCAGGTCCCTCCTGTTCTGGGGCTGCATTCCCAGCACTGGTCCTGAACTTCTGTACAGTGTCTCACATGTCCCCTACCCCACTGTCCTCTGCCTCATCCTCTAATAGCATCTCTGTCTTAATCTGTTTCCCAGGGATATGCTCCAGTGTCCCCAGCCCCAGCACCTCCTGGGACTGCTCGCCCAGTATCCGACCCCTGGGACACTTGTCACTGTGGCTCTTGTCCCTGTCCCCTCAGTATTCCCTGCCTAGAACCGGTGCTCTGCTGCCAACCCTCCCGTCCCGGGAGCTGTGCCGTGGCTCAGAGCCCGGTGCTCCTGCCCCTGAAGTCTCGCTCCCTGCTCTGAATCCTTCCCCGGCAGCCGGTTCCGCTCCCAGTGCCGGGCCCTCACGCACGGTGCTCCGCAGGGCAGAGCGGCATGGGGCGCTGTCACGGCCGCTTCACCTTCGACACTTTCTCGCATTCACGAGCCACACTGCTGCGTGGGAACGGCCGGGAAGCCTTCAACAAACCCCGCTACCCGCCCTACGAACAGCGACGCCTGCCGCTGCTGCGCTCCGCCAGCCAGGTCAAGCGAGACGAAGCCTGCGCCATCCTCTGACCCCGCACCTCCCGCACAATAAACACGCCTGTCCAATCGCGAGCGTTTCCCCGCCCATCCGTTTTTAGGCGACCCAATGGGAAGCTAGGCTGTCACCGCCCTATCAGCCAATGGAGGCCTTTTTCCCGCCCCCTGTTTTCCCAGCGAGCCAATGGGGAAGGAGTCTAGCGCGGCCCGTCGCTGCGCTGCGACCCCGCGCTGCGCCGCTGCCCTGTGGCGCATGCGTAGTGCGGTTAGGACGGCCGGGTCCTTGGGGGAGGTGAGTGGGGGAGAGCCGGCGGTACCGGGGCCCTGGGGAAGGGGCTGCCAGGTGGGGCCGACGGGGCTCAGGTTTGTGATGTTCTACGGTGCTCCCATATCCAGCTTGGGGCAGAGGGGCAGGCCCGGACGCTTGGCTCCCCTTGTCTTTGGGCACAGACACTGAGTCCCCGAGGCCTTTTGGGGGTCGAGGTGTGGGGGCAGCGCTGTCCGCTCCTGGGGGGTGCTGGAGAGTGGGGAGGGGATGGACTTGGAGCAGGGCTTTTGGGTGGTATGAGGTGGGGGAGGCTCCTCGAGGTCTCTCAGGCAGGGCTTGGGGGTGGGCAGGACCCCTGGGTCCGTTGAGTGGGGGTCAGACACCCTTGCAGGGACACACACGTGGGTTCTTTGGGGGGAGGTGGGGGGGGGGCACACAAGGTGATTGTGTCGCTCAGAAGGGACATCGTGGTTCCATGGGGGCGGGGGGAGGCCTGCAACAAGGTGCCTGGGTCAGCTGGCAGGGGAACGGGAGGGGACAGGACGGGACGGGGCAGGACGGCTGGGGTCCCTTTAGGGGGGCACGACACCTGGGTCACTTGGAGGGGGCAACACTTTGGTCCCTTGTGGGAAAGTCGGGGGGTGAAGCAGGATACCTGGGTACCTTTTAGGGTGGGGGTGGTGGATATCTGGACCACTTGGTGGGGAGGGGTGGGGGAAACAGGACAGCTGGGTCCCTTGTGCGAGGTGCTGACACCTGGGTCCGTTTGGGGAGGGGGGCTGCGCGTTTGGGTCCTTATGGGGAAGAGGCACTGTTGAGTCCCTTGTTGGGGGACACAGTTTGGGTTCTCTGTTGAGGTTGTGGGGGGCACAGCACAGCTGGGTCCCTTGTGGGGTGGGACACAGGACCCAGGGGTCTGTTTTGGGGAGGGAGTTGGAGGTTTGGGTCCCTTGGGGGTGGGCGGAGCTGGTTCCCTTGTTGCAGGGTGGGGAACAGGGCGCCCGGGTCCCCGGTGGGAGGTGGTGGGGCCAGGAGCCCTGGGTCCATTTTGGGGTGTGGGGAAGGGTAAGACATCTTGGTCTCTCGTAGGTGGGGGGCAAACAGGACGCTTGAGTCCGTTTGTTGAGGTGCTGGGGGGGTGGTTGGGCATCTGGGTCCCTTGAAGGGGAGCGGGGGACATCTGAGTCCCTTGCAGGAGGAGGGCTCGTAGGGGCACCACGTCGCTTCTGGTAGTGGGCTGGGGGTCAGGGCTCCTGGGTGGTGCCCTGTGGGTCGTGGGGGATGTGCTCAGGACCACCCCCAGCCACTTGCTGAGCGGGCAGCTGAGTGCCCTCAGGCTGTGTCCCCCTGTCCCAGCAGGACCGGAGATGGCGGCGCTGCGCTTGCTGTACCAGGCTGCCCGCAGAGGTGAGGCTGTGCCAGGCACCCCTTTGCCCCTCTCCCCTCTCCCCCAAACCCTCCTGACCCTCCTCCTCCTCTCTCTCTCTCTCTTTCCTCCCTACCCACCAAGGCCCAACAGCCCCCCTGGGATACCTGCGCCCGCTCAGCACCAGCACCCCCAGGGACACCTACAGTGAGTTGGGGCACAGGGTGGGTACAGGTGGGGTGGGCACAGCTTCCCCCTCTTTGCAGGTAGACACAGCTGGGGTTGGCACATCTTTCGTCCCCCTGTGGAGTGGGCACAGCTGAGGTGGCCACAGCTTCTCTCTCCCTGTGGGTTGGGCACAGCTTCCTTCTCTCCAGGGGATAGGCACAGCTGCAGTGGGCACAACTTCTTCCTTTCTGTGGGGTGGGCACAGCTTCCACCTGCTTGGGATGGGTGCAGCTGGGGTGGGCACAACTGCCATCTGATTGGGGTGGGCACAGCTCCCACCTGCTTGGGGTGGGCACAGCTGGGGCGGGCACAACTGCCATCTGCTTGGGGTGGGCACAGCTGGCATCTGCTTGGGGTGGGCACAGCTGGCATGTGCACAACTGCCATCTGCTTGGGGTGGGCACAACTGCCATCTGCTTGGGGTGGGCATAGCTGGGGTGGGCACAGCTGGGGTGGGCACAACTGCCATCTGCTTGGGGTGGGCACAGCTGGGGTGGGCACAACTGCCATCTGCTTGGGGTGGGCACAGCTGGCATCTGCTTGGGGTGGGCACAGCTGGCATGTGCACAACTGCCATCTGCTTGGGGTGGGCACAGCTGGGGTGGGCACAGCTGGCATCTGCTTGGGGTGTGCACAGCTCCCATCTGCTTGGGATGGGCACAGCTCCCAGCTGCTTGGGGCGGGCACAGCTTCCCCTCCTCCCGGGGGCGGTGGGCATTTCCCGCTCTCTGTGGGGAGGGGGGAGGGGTGCAGGTTCCCCTGTGCCCCCGGGGGTGGGCACAGCTGGCACGGGCACAGCTCCCCCCTCCCCCCAGAGTACGTCAACGTGCAGGAGCCGGCCATGGACATGCGCTCCATCACCGACCGCGCCGCCCAGACCCTGCTGTGGACCGAGCTCATCCGAGGTGAGCCTGCCGCCCTCTCCTCCTCCCCCACAGCCCACCCCTGGGCTGCCCACCTCCCACCCTACCCCTCCCACAACCTCCCTGCTTTCTCTCCCCAGGCTTGGCCATGACCCTGAGCTACCTTTTCCGGGAGCCAGCCACCATCAACTACCCCTTTGAGAAGGGCCCCCTGAGCCCCCGGTTCCGGGGGGAGCACGCCCTGCGCCGCTACCCCTCGGGAGAGGAGAGGTGCATCGCCTGCAAGCTCTGCGAGGCCATCTGCCCTGCACAGGTCAGCTCCAGGGCCTGCAGGGTGGGCTGCAGGAGCACAGCAAGCCACCCTCACTCAGTCTGTAGATGACACTAAGCTGTTGATCTGGCCAGGCTTGGATCTGTGGGATGAGGTCTGACCAGGCTAAGCGCTGGGTCCTGCCCCTGGCTCACGACAGCCCCAGGCTGGGGGCAGAGTGGAAAGTGTCTGGTGGCAAAGGAGCTGGCAGGGGGTTGGTGACAGCAGCTGGAGATGAGCCAGGGGGTGCCCAGGTGGCCAAGAAGGCTACCAGTAGCCTGGCCTGGAGCAGCAAGAGTGTGGCCAGCAGGAGCAGGGCAGGGATTGTCCCCTGGGCTGGGCACTGCTGAGGCCACAGCTGGAACCCTGGGGGCAGTCTTGGGCCTCTCACTCCCAGAAGGACATTGAGGAGCTGGAGCAGGTTCAGAGTAGGGCAACATAGCTGGGGAAGGGTCTGGAGAACAGGGCTGGGGAGGAGCAGCTGAGGGAGCTGGAGGTGTTGAGCCTGAGCAAAGGAGGCTGAGGGGAGAGCTTCTGGCTCTCTGCAGCTCCCTGCAAGGAGGCTGCAGCCAGGTGGGGGCTGGGCTCTTATGCCAAGGAACAAGTGACAGGAAAGGAGGGAATGGCCTCACATTGCCCCAGGGGAGGTTTAGTTCAGACATGAGGAACAATTCGTTGCCCTTGGGGGTTGTCAAGGCCTGGCCCAGGCTGCCCAGGGCAGTGGTGGAGTCCCCCTCCCTGGAGGGGTTTCCATGCCACGGAGATGCGGCGCTGGTTTAGCAGCCACCCGGCAAGTGCTGAGCTCAGGGCTGTGCTCCACGGCCTTACAGCCCTTTTTCCAACCAAAAACCATTCTGTGGTTCACTCCCAACTCCTCCTGCCGGCTCTGGGGGGTGCCCTTGTCCCTGTGTGGGCTCTGACGGTGTCCCTGCCCCAGGCCATCACCATCGAGGCGGAGCCCCGAGCCGACGGCAGCCGCCGCACCACGCGCTACGACATCGACATGACCAAGTGCATCTACTGCGGCTTCTGCCAGGAGGCCTGCCCTGTGGATGCCATCGTGGAGGTCAGCTGGGGGCACACGCAGAGCTGGGGGCAGTGAGACGCCCCCCACCTCCCCCATCCCCCGCTCCAAGCCCTGCTCAGGGCCGACGGTGGGGGTCCAGCAATCCTGGAGACCAACAGCTTTTGTTTTCCCTCCTCTTGGTAGGGTCCCAACTTCGAGTTCTCCACAGAGACCCACGAGGAGCTGCTCTACAACAAGGAGAAGCTGCTCAACAATGGGGACAAGTGGGAGGCTGAGATTGCTGCCAACATCCAGGCCGATTACCTCTACCGGTGACGGCCACATCTCCTCCCCCCCTCCCCCAGAATAAAGGCTGTGGTGTTGGGGGGGGGCTTGGTGGTGGTTCTGCCACCTCCTCCCCTCAGCTGCCCTGCTGCCTCCTGGACCTCCAGCTCCAGCTTTCTCTGTGTCACCTCTGCTTTGGGGCAAAGAAAGGGTTGAATCCCCCCCACCCCCACCATGGTTGGGGGTTGGGTAGGGGGCTGGATGGATTTTGGGGAGGGGGATTTGTGTCCTGCAATGACAGAGTTGGGGCACAGCAGAAGGGAAGGGGGTGGAGGACACACAGTGGTTTGGAGCAGTGCTGGGGGGTGGTTGAAGAAGCTCCTGGAGGGGTTCCTGGGGTGCTCTCAGGGATGGGATTGGTGGCCCTGGGGCTGGGTGGGAGCATCCCTGGGCCCCAGCTTCCTGGGACAGCCACTGAGGGGAGTTGCAGAGGTAGCAAGGAGGAGCCAGTGGTCCTGAGAGGAGCACCCTGCGGCACTGAAGGGATCCCGGTGGTACCGAGGTGACGCCGAGAGGATCCTGGTGGCACTGAAAGGGTCCCAGTGGTACTGGGGAGGTCCTGGTGGTCCTGAGGCAGGTTCTGGTTGTACCAAGGCAGGGTCCCTGTGTTGTCCAGATGGATCTGATGGCACTGAGGGGATTCCTGGTGGCACCGGGAGGGGTCCCTGTGGTACCAAGGAAGGATCCTGGTTGTACTGAGGGGGGGTCCCAGTGGTATCCAGATGGGTCTGGTGGTACTGAGAGGGGTCCCTGGTGGTATCGGGAGGGGGGGGGGGTGTCGTGGTGGTATCAAGGGGGATAGAGTGGTACTGAGGGGGGGTCCCAGTGGTACTGAGGAGGGTCCCAGTGGTACTGAGGAGGATCCCAGTGGTACTGAGGAGGGTCCCAGTGGTACTGAGGAGGGTCCCAGTTCTACCGAGGAGGAGTCCCGGTGGTACCGAGGGGGTCTGGTGGTACCGAGGAGGGTCTGGTGGTACCGAGGGGGATTTGGTGCCACTGCGGAGGGGATCCCGTTTGTACCGAGGAGGGTCCCGGTTGTACCGTGGTGGAATCCCAGTCGTACTGCGGGGGGTGTCCAATGGCACTGAAGAGGGTCCGGGTGGCACGGCGGTGGGTCCGGCGGTACCGAGGAGAGTGCCGGTGTACCGAGGGGGATGCCGGCGGTACCGCGGGGAGTCCCGGAGGGACGGGCTGGCGGGGGGGGGGGTTCCAACTCCGGGGCGGTGCTGGGGTCCCACTTAAGAGGCTGGAGGACTGGGGAGGGGGCTTCCCGATCCCCCGCATCCTACAGAGTTGAGGGGGGCCCCGGGGGCTCGGCCGCAAGCTGGGTGCGGCAGTGGAAGGGGATTCCCGGGGAGCCGCGGGGCCGGCGCCGCTCTCCCCGGTCGGCGGGGCCGGGGCCGGGGCCGGTCCCTCCCCAGGGCCGGGCTCTTCCTGGGGAAGAGGAAGTGCGGGGGGAAGAGCCCGGCCAGCCCTGTGCTCCCGGGTAGGGGGGTCTGGGGGGGTCCGGGGGTACCTTCAGCGCCTCCCATCCCTTCCGCAATTCCTCGCCGGTCGCGGGGGGATGAGCCGGTCCTGACCCAGAGCAAACCGAAGGGGAGGGTGGACGGGAGGGTGGGGGGAAAGGGGAAGGGGGAGGCTGCTTGCGGGGGGGGGGGAGGAGGGGGGTGTCGGAAAGTATTTTGCAAGCCCGGGGCCGGTGCGGGCGGCGTGGGAGCGGGGCGGGACATCGCCGCTGGCCGCTGCGGGGACATCCCGGCTCCGCCGACATCCCGGCTCCGCCGCCGCAGGACGCCCGCCCCGGCACCCCCCAGCCCTCGCTGCCGCTCCCCACCTCCCGCCAGGTGACCCTCCCCCAACCTTTCCTGCCGCCACCTCTCCCCGGGACCCTTGGGGTGACCCCCAGCCCGTCCTGACCCCCCCTGCTGACCCCTCAACCCTTTGCTACCCCGTCTCAGGACCCCCGGGCTGACCCTCTCGGTCCACCCCCAGGGCGAGTCCCGGCTCTGCTGCCGCCTTCTGCCACCCTCGAGGTGACCCCCCCCCCCCCCCCCAACCCTCGCTGTCATCTGCGGGCTGACCCCTTCCAGCCCCTACTGCCACCGCCCTGCCCAGACCCCAGTCCCTGCTGCCACCCCCGGGAGCTTTGGGCTGACCCCCAGCCCCTCCTATCACCCCCAGGGTGACCCCCAGCCCTTCCTACCGCCACTGGGGTGACCTCCCAGACTTTCCTGACACTCCCCAGCCCCTGCTGCTACCCCCGGGAGCTTTGGGCTGACCCCCAGCCCCTCCTATCACCCCCAGGGTGACCCCCAGCCCTTCCTACTCCTCTCCAAGCCTTGCCTGGCATTCCCCAGTCCTTGCTGACACCCCTGAGGTCCCCTGGAGTGATCCCTCGCCCTTCCTGCCACCACTGGGGTGAACCCCATCCCTTCTTGCCACCCCTTAGAGTGACCCTAACTCCTGCTGCCATCCTTTGGGACCCCTGGGGTAACCCCCAACCCTCTCTGCCCTCTGGGGTGACTTTCAATCCTTGCTGCCATGACCGTGACCAGACTCCCAGCCCCTGCTGCCTTTCTCCACCCCTTGCTGCCACACCTGGCACCCACAGGGTGGCCCTCAGACCTTCCTGCCACCCCTCAGAGTGACCCTCAGCTCTTGCTGCCATCCCCAGGACCCCCTGGAGTAACCCCCAGCCCTTCCTGCCACCCCTCAGAGTGACCCTCAGCCCTTGCTGCCATCCCCAGGACCCCCTGGAGTAACCCCCAGCCCTTCCTGCCACCCCTCAGAGTGACCCTCAGCCCTTGCTGCCATCCCCAGGACCCCCTGGAGTAACCCCCAGCCCTTCTTGCCACCCCCTCGAGTGATCCCCACCCTTCGCTGCCGCCCCTAGGGTGAGCCCCCAGCCCTCACCCTCTGTCCCCCTCACCCCTTTGCAGCCAGGGCCACCCAGGAGCAGGGTGCCAGGGGGACACCATGGGGTCCCTGTTCCGCAGTGAGGAGGTTTGCCTGGCCCAGCTCTTCCTCCAGTCTGCCTCAGCCTACAGCTGTGTCAGCGAGCTGGGGGAGCGGGGGCTGCTGGAGTTCAGGGACGTACGTAGGGGACGGGGGGCTGGGGGGGGCTTTGGGGGTGCCCTGGGGGCAGGGCAGCTGGTGTGGGTGGGTTTGGGTGCCCTGGGTGGGTGCAGGTGGTTTGGGGTGCCAGGGATGCAGGGAGGTGAGTCTGGGTGGGTTTGGGTGCCCTGGGTGCAGGGAAGGGATTGTGGTGAGTGGTTTAGGGTGCTGTGGGTGCAGTGGGGTTGGTCTGGGTGGGTTTGGGTGCCCTGGGTGGGTGCAGGTGGTTTGGGGTGCCAGGGGTGCAGGGAGGTGAGTGTGGGTGGGTTTGGGTGCCCTGGGTGCAGGGGAGAGGTTGCAGTGAGTGGTTTGGGGTGCTGTGGGTGCAGTGGGGTTGGTCTGGGTGGGTTTGGGTGCCCTGGGTGCAGGGGGTTCCGGGTGGGTAGTTTGGGGTGCTCTGGATGCAGGAGATTTGGGGTGGGTGCATTTGGGCGCCCATGGTGGGTGCAGGTGGTTTTGGGTGCCAGGGGTGCAGGGAGGTGAGTCTGGGTGGGTTTGGTGCCCTGGGTGGGTGCAGGGAGGTGAGTCTGGGTGGGTTTGGGTGCCCTGGGTGGGTGCAGGTGGTTTGGGGTGCCAGGGGTGCAGGGAGGTGGCTCAGGGTGGGTTTGGGGTGCTCTGGGTGTGGGGGTTGAGTGCCATGGGGTGGGGAACTGGCTGCAGGGGCTGGGTGCAGGTGATGTGGGATACCAGGCGCTGGGTTTGACTGGTCTGGGGTGCACTGGGTGCCATGGGTGGGTATCTTGAGGTGCTCTTTGTACTGGGAGCGGGCCCAGGGGTACTGGGGATTCTAAACAGCCCCCCCTCCCAGTCCCACCATGCTGTTGACCCCCACTCTGCAGCTGAACCCCAAGGTCAGTGCCTTCCAGCGACGCTTTGTGGGTGAGGTGCGGCGCTGCGAGGAGATGGAGAAGACCTTCAGTGAGCGTCAGGGGAATGGTGCCATGGGTCTGGGTGGGACTGGGTGCCCTGCATGGGTGCAGGTGGTTTGGGGTGCTGTGGGCAGTGTGGAGGTGGGTCTGGGTGGATGTGGGGTGCCATGGGTGGCAGGGAGGTGGGTCTGGGTGGATTTGGGGTGCTGTGGGCAGTGTGGAGGTGGGTCTGGGTGGTTTGGGGTGCCATGGATGGCAGGGAGGTGGGTCTGGGTGGTTTGGGGTGCCATGGGTGGCAGGGAGGTGGGTCTGGGTGGTTTGGGGTGCCATGGGTGGCAGGGAGGTGGGTCTGGGTGGATGTGGGGTGGCATGGGTGGCAGGGAGGTGGGTCTGGGTGGATATGGGGGTGCCATGGATGGCAGGGAGGTGGGTCTGGGTGGTTTGGGGAGCCATGGGTGGCAGGGAGGTGGGTCTGGGTGGTTTGGGGTGCCATGGGTGGCAGGGAGGTGGGTCTGGGTGGTTTTTGGTGCCATGGGTGGCAGCGAGGTGGGTCTGGGTGGTTTGGGGTGCAGGGGGGTGTGGGGTGAATGGGTTAGGCTGCTGCGGGCGCAGGGGTTGGGGCTGCTTTGGGTGGCCTGCCCTGGGCGCGGGCCGGAGCGGGAGCTGCCCACCGTGACCTCTGCCAACGCCTGCCTGGGGCTCGCCTCAGCCTTCCTCCAGCAGGAGCTGCGGGAGGCCGGGCGGGCGCTGGCCCCGTGCGCGGACAACCCGCGGGCACCGCTGGCGCGGGAGGCTCTGCGGCTGCAGGAGCAGTCGGAGCAGCTGGCGCAGGAGCTGCGGGAGGTCAGCCGCAACCGGGCGTCCCTGCGCGGGCGCCTGCGGGACCTGCGCCAGTACCTCCACGTCCTGCGGGAGGGACAGCGCTTCACCAGCCTGCCGGTGGGTCCTGCGGGGAGGGCGCCCCCGGCCTCGGGTGCCGCCCTGCGCCCCGGGTCCCCCCTCGCCGGCCTCATCTGGCTGCTCTCCGTCGCCGCAGGCTCCTCTGGGCTCTCCGCCGCGGCCCCGGGCGCTCTCTGAGCGTGAGCCTCTCGACCCGTCCCTGCACCAGCATCTCGAGCGCAAGATCAAGTAAGAGGGGGTGGGATGTGGGGTGGGATGCGGGGAGAGGGGCTGGGGGGCAGTGGGGTGGACGTGGGGCAGCTGGGAAAGCTGTGAGATAAGGGCTGGAGGTGGACATGGGGCAGCAGCATGGCCATGGGGCAGCTGGAAGGCTGTGGGATAAGGGCTGGAGGTGGACATGGGGCAGCAGCATGGCCATGGGGCAGCTGGAAGGCTGTGGGATAAGGGCTGGAGGCAGACATGAGGCAGCAGCATGGCCATGGGGCAGCTGGAAGGCTGTGGGATAAGGGCTGGAGGCAGACATGAGGCAGCAGCATGGCCATGGGGCAGCTGGAAGGCTGTGGGATAAGGGTTAGAAGTGGGCCATGATCTAGTGGAGGGTGTCCTTGCCCATGGCAGAGGGGTTGGAACCAGAGGATCCTTGGGGTCCCTTCTAACTCTGACAGTTCTGTGACTCTGTGAAGCAGTAGCATGGGGAGGGTTGGAGGAGATCCGTGGGGCAGTGAGCATGGCTGCAGGGTGAGGGCTGGAGGAGATCCGTGGGGCAGTGAGCATGGCTGCAGGGTGAGGGCTGGAGGAGAGCCCTGGGGCAGTGAGCATGGCTGCAGGGTGAGGGCTGGAGGAGAGCCGTGGGGCAGTGAGCATGGCTGCAGGGTGAGGGCTGGAGGAGATCTGTGGGGCAGTGAGCATGGCTGCAGGGTGAGGGCTGGAGGAGATCTGTGGGGCAGTGAGCATGGCTGCAGGGTGAGGGCTGGAGGAGATCTGTGGGGCAGTGAGCATGGCGGCAGGGTGAGGGCTGGAGGAGAGCCGTGGGGCAGTGAGCATGGCTGCAGGGTGAGGGCTGGAGGAGATCTGTGGGGCAGTGAGCATGGCTGCAGGGTGAGGGCTGGAGGAGAGCCCTGGGGCAGTGGTGTGGCCATGTGGAGCAGCCATGGGGCAGGGGCAGCAGCAGGGCCGTGCCGTGTCCCCGCAGCTTCGTGGCCGGGGTCATTCACCCCTGGCGGGTGAGCGCCTTCGAGCGGCTGCTGTGGCGAGCCTGCCGCGGCTACTTGGTGGCCAGCTTTGTGGAGATGCCCGAGCCCATGGAGGACCCCTCCACGGTGAGTGGGGGCGCCAGGGCGGTGAGAGCTGGCAGGGGATCAGGGCTGGGACGGCCAGGGGGTGACTCAGACTGCGTCGTCCCCCAGGGTGAGAGCATCACCTGGGTCATCTTCGTCATCTCCTACTGGGGCGAGCAGATCGGGCAGAAGATCCGCAAGATCTCGGACTGGTGAGCCCGTGGCCACGTGTGCAGCTTTATTCAGCAAGGTCTGCCCGTGGCTCCCACCATGGGCACAGCCTGGGCCACCCCAGGGAGCCTCGGCACCGCCCAACGTGGTGGTGTCCGTCCGTCTGTCCGTCCCAGCTTCCACTGCCACGTGTACCCCTACCCGGAGAGCGAGGCCACGCGGCAGGACACCATGAGTGGGCTCCACAGCCAGATCCAGGACCTCAGCGTGGTGAGCTGGGCACCACCGTGGGGGGACACCCCCAACCCCCAGTCCCTGACCTGGGTGGGGACCACGGTGGGACACCCCCAGACCCTGACCTGCTCTGGTTGGCCGCAGGTGCTGGAGGAGACGGAGCAGTACCTGGCTCAGGTGCTGGACAAGGTGGTGCTGGCACTGCCCACTTGGAGGGTGCAGGTGCAGAAGATGAAGGCCATCTACCTCATCCTCAACCAGTGCAGCTTCGATGTCACTGAGAAGTGCCTCATTGCCGAGGTCTGGTGCCCAGTGAGGGACCTGACTCAAGTGCAGGACGCCCTGCGCCAGGGATCGGTGGGTGGCTTTGTGCCCTCATGGCCTTGTGCTGAGGCTTGCTTGGTGTCCTCATGGCCTCGTGCTGAGGTTTTGCTCCCTTGTCCCCAAGTCCTCATGCCAGGCTCTGCTCACCTGTTCCCACATCCTCATCTCCTTGTGCTGGTTGCTTGGTGTCCATGTATGTCCCCATGCCAGGGCTTGTTCAGTGCCCCCATGACCACGTGCCAGGGGCTGCTCATTGTCCCCGTGTCAGAGGTTGCTTTAGAGTCCCCATGTCTTCACACCAAGCACTGCTTGGTGTCTTCATGCCAAGGGCTGCTTGGTGTCTCCATATCTTCATACCAAGGGTTGCTTGGTGTCCCCATGTCTCCACACCAAGGGTTGCTTGGTGTCCCCATATCTCCACACCAAGGGTTGCTTGGTGTCCCCATGTCTCCACACCAAGGACTGCTTGGTGTCCCCATGTCTCCACACCAAGGGCTGCCTGGTGTCCCCATGTCTCCACACCAAGGGTTGCTTGGTGTCCCCATATCTCCACACCAAGGGCTGCTTGGTGTCTCCATATCTCCACACCAAGGACTGCCTGGTGTTCCCATGTCTCCACACCAAGGGCTGCTTGGTGTCCCCATGTCTCCAGACCAAGGGCTGCTTGGTGTCCCCATATCTCCACACCAAGGGCTGCTTGGTGTCCCCATGTCTCCAGACCAAGGACTGCCTGGTGTCCCCATGTCTCCACACCAAGGGCTGCTTGGTGTCCCCATGTCTCCACATCAAGGGTTGCTTGGTGTCCCCATGTCTCCACACCAAGGACTGCTTGGTGTCCCCATGTCTCCACACCAAGGGTTGCTTGGTGTCCCCATGTCTCCACATCAAGGGTTGCTTGGTGTCCCCATGTCTCCACATCAAGGGTTGCTTGGTGTCCCCATGTCTCCAGACCAAGGACTGCCTGGTGTCCCCATGTCTCCACACCAAGGGCTGCTTGGTGTCCCCATGTCTCCACACCAAGGGCTGCTTGGTGTCCCCATGTCTCCACATCAAGGGTTGCTTGGTGTCCCCATGTCTCCACACCAAGGACTGCTTGGTGTCCCCATGTCTCCACACCAAGGGTTGCTTGGTGTCCCCATGTCTCCACATCAAGGGTTGCTTGGTGTCCCCATGTCTCCACATCAAGGGTTGCTTGGTGTCCCCATGTCTCCACATCAAGGGTTGCTTGGTGTCCCCATGTCTCCACATCAAGGGTTGCTTGGTGTCCCCATGTCTCCAGACCAAGGACTGCCTGGTGTCCCCATGTCTCCACACCAAGGGCTGCCTGGTGTCCCCGTGTCCTTGTGCCGTGGTTGCTTGGTGCCTCCATATGCTCCCAGCGGGGCTTTGCTTGGTGCCTCCGTGCTCTCCTGCCGCCGGTGGCTCGGTGTCCCTGCGTCCCCCTGCCGTGGTGGGGTGGGTGGTGGGCAGGGTGGGAGCCCTGGGTCATGCCCTGGGGGCTCTTTCTCCGCAGTACAAGAGCGGCTCCAGCGTGGAGTGCTTCGTGCAGCGCATCCCCACCTCGGAGAGCCCTCCCACCCTCATCCGCACCAACAAGTTCACCGCTGGCTTCCAGAGCATCGTGGATGCCTACGGGGTGGCCAGCTACCAGGAGGTGAACCCTGGTAAGCCCCTTCCAGCCCTCTGTCCTCAAGGTTTTGTGGGGGGAGGGGGTGAAGGCCTCCATGTGATGTGGTTCCACGTGCCCCCCCCACAGCGCCCTACGCCATCATCACCTTCCCCTTCATCTTCGCCATCATGTTTGGGGACGTGGGACACGGGCTGCTCATGTTCCTCTTTGCTCTCTGGATGGTGCTGTATGAGGACAGGCCCAGCCTGAGGCAGGCCAGCAATGAGGTGAGGAGATGTGCTGTGGGGCCAGGCTTGGAGGTTTGGGAGGGGCTTGGAGATGTGGAACGTGGTCGAGGTCATGGAGTGGACCTGGAGTCGTGGGATGGGGTTGGTGGCATGGGATGGGGTTGGAGATGTGAGGTGAGTTTGGTGGGATGGAATGGGGCTGGAAGTATGGGATGGGGTTGGAAGTATGGGATGGGGCTGGAGATGTGAGGTGAGTTTGGTGGGATGGAATGGGGTTGGAAGTATGGAATGGGGTTGGAAGTATGGAATGGGGTTGGAGATGTGAGGTGAGTTTGGTGGGATGGAATGGGGCTGGAAGTATGGGATGGGGTTGGAGATGTGAGGTGAGTTTGGTGGGATGGAATGGGGCTGGAAGTATGGGATGGGGTTGGAGATGTGAGGTGAGTTTGGTGGGATGGAATGGGGCTGGAAGTATGGGATGGGGTTGGAGATGTGAGGTGAGTTTGGTGGGATGGAATGGGGCTGGAAGTATGGGATGGGGTTGGAGATGTGAGGTGAGTTTGGTGGGATGGAATGGGGCTGGAAGTATGGGATGGGGTTGGAGATGTGAGGTGAGTTTGGTGGGATGGAATGGGGCTGGAAGTATGGGATGGGGTTGGAGATGTGAGGTGAGTTTGGTGGGATGGAATGGGGCTGGAAGTATGGGATGGGGTTGGAGATGTGAGGTGAGTTTGGTGGGATGGAATGGGGCTGGAAGTATGGGATGGGGTTGGAGATGTGAGGTGAGTTTGGTGGGATGGAATGGGGCTGGAAATAGAGGTGGGTTTGGAGGTTTGTGATGAGCTTGGACATGTGGAACATGGTTTGCATCAGGGAATGGAGTGGAAGTGTGGGCTGGGGTTGGTGGTCAGTGATGGGGTTGGAAGTGTGGGCTGGGGTTGGTGGTCAGTGATGGGACTGAAGTGTGGGCTGGGGTTGGTGGTCAGTGGTGGGGTTGGAAGTGTGGGCTGGGGTTGAAGGTCAGTGATGGAGTTGGAAGTGTGGGCTGGGATCAGAGAAATGGAATGGGTTTGGATTTGTGTAGTGGGGTTGGTGGCATGGGACAGGGACAGCAGGGGGTGGGGCTGGTGGTGTGGGACAGGGACAGCAGGGGTGGGGCTGGTGGTGTGGGACAGGGACAGCAGGGGTGGGGCTGGTGGTGTGGGACAGGGACAGCAGGGGTGGGGTATGTGGTGTGGGACAGAGGAGGAGCCTTGCTTGCCCCCCCAGATCTGGCTGACGTTCTTTGAGGGCCGCTACCTGATCCTGCTGATGGGAGCCTTCTCCATCTACACCGGCTTCATCTACAACGAGTGCTTCAGCAAGGCCACTGCCATCTTCCCCTCTGCCTGGAGCGTGGCTGCCATGGCCAACCACTCCTCCTGGAGGTGGGACCTCCCCAAGCCCCCTGTGAGCCCTGCCCAGCTCCCTGCCTGCACTGACAGCTCCTTGCTCTGCCCACAGCCCTGCCTACCTCGCCACCCACCCCTCCCTCACCCTGGACCCCAACGTCACCGGCGTCTTCCGAGGGCCCTACCCTTTTGGGATTGACCCAGTGAGTGTCCTCTGGAGGAGGAGGAGGAGGAGAGGAGAGGAGAGGAGAGGAGAGGGTGGCACCCATGACTGGGTTGCCTCAAAATCTCACCTGCTTTCTCCATGACAGATCTGGAGCTTGGCCACCAACCATCTCAACTTCCTCAACTCCTTCAAGATGAAGATGTCCGTGGTGCTGGGCATCGTCCACATGGCCTTTGGGGTCACACTGGGCATCTTCAACCACGTGTGAGTCCTCAGGGCTGTGCCCACGGGCTCTGGCCACCCATGGGCATGCTATCAGGACTGAGGGCTGGGTTCACCTGGGTGGGGTGGGAGACTGGGGTCCTGTACTCCCAGCATCTGGGTGGGACACCAAGCAAACCTCAGCAGAAGGACTCGAAGACACCAAGTGACTGCAGCACAGTGATGGGGGGGCAGCAAGCCATCCCATCAGGTCATGGGGACACCAGGTGACCCCTAGCATGAGGACACCAAGCAAAGCCCAGCAGAAGGATGTGGAGACACCAAGCAAAGCCCAGCAGAAGGATGTGGAGACACCAAGCAAAGCCCATCAGAAGGATATGGAGACACCAAGCAAAGCCCATCAGAAGGATGTGGAGACACCAAGCAAAGCCCAGCAGAAGGATGTGGAGACACCAAGCAAAGCCCAGCAGAAGGATGTGGAGACACCAAGCAAAGCCCAGCAGAAGGATGTGGAGACACCAAGCAGCTGAAGACGTGGGGACACCAAGCAAACCCTAGCATGAGGACACCAAGCTAAACCTGTCAGGAGGACATGGGGTCCCCAGGCAAACCCCCTCAGAAGGACCTGGGGACCCCAGGCAAAGCCCAGCCCAAGGCTGAGCGTGGCTGCTGTCCCCCCTTCCCAGGCACTTCCGCCAGTGGCACCGGCTGGTGCTGGAGTTCCTGCCCGAGATGATTTTCCTCCTGGCGCTCTTCGGCTACCTCGTCTTCCTCATCTTCCTCAAGTGGATCAAGTTCAGTGCTGCCAACTCCTTGGTGGCCCCCAGCATCCTCATCCACTTCATTGACATGTTCCTCTTCACCTCCAACGCTGACAACCTCCCGCTCTTCCAGGGGCAGGTAGGAGCTCACCGAGACGAGGTGACGCCCACCTGGGGCACCTCCCTGCGCATCCTGGGGCGCCCTCTGCTGGCTGGGGTGGTGGGCATGCTTCACAAGGGTGGCCATTCCCAGCCTCAGCGCTGGAGGTGACCTCAGAGCGTTGTCTGTGTGCCCCAGGTGCCGGTGCAGATGGTGCTGGTGGTGCTGGCGCTGGCGTCGGTGCCCGTGCTGCTCCTGGGGACGCCGCTCTACCTGTGGTGCCAGCAGCGCTCGGCGAGGACCAGCCGGCCCACGGTGAGGCTGGAGCCGTCCTGGTGGGGTCAGCCCCCCAGGGAGGTGCTGTGATCTCACCATCAGTGATGTCCCCACGCAGCTGGAGGCCACCAGCGAGCAGGACCCGCTGCTGGAGGGGCAGGGGACCGGCAACTCCGTCAATGCCACCAAAGAGGACGTGGAGAGCGGGGGGCACAGCCCCGGTGCCAAGGTGAGGGACACCAGCCCAACGGGCTCAGGAAGTGGTGACTGTGCCCAGGGAGGTGGTGGGGTGGGCATCCCTGTGGGTGTTTAAGAAGAGGCTGGACGAGGCACTCAGTGCCATGGTCTGGTTAGGGTTGAGTGACCAGTTGGCCTTGATGACCTTGGAGGTCTCTTCCAACCTGGCTGATGCTGTGGTCACTGCTGTCCCACTGTCTCCACAGCACTTGGACTTGGCTGAGCTCTTCATGCACCAGGCCATCCACACCATCGAGTACTGCTTGGGCTGCATCTCCAACACCGCCTCCTACCTCCGGCTTTGGGCGCTCAGCTTGGCCCACGCCCGTGAGTGCCCCCCTGAACCTCCTCCCCCAGCCACATCTGCCCTGGAACACCTGGGAGGGCTCTGCAGAGGGACCTTGCCAGGCTGGAGGGATGGGCAGAGGCCAAGGGCAGGAGATTGAACACATCTAAGGGCTGGGTTCTATACAGTGCCCACAACAACCCCATGCAGCCCTCCAGGCTGGGGACAGAGTGGATGGAGAGCAGCCAGGCAGAGAGGGACCTGGGGGTAGTGATTGACAGGAGCTGAACATGAGGCAGCAGTGTGCCCAGGGGGCCAAGAAGGCCAATGGCATCCTGGCCTGCATCAGGAACAGTGTGGCCAGCAGGAGCAGGGAGGTCATTCTGCCCCTGTACACTGCACTGGTTAGGCCACACCTTGAGTCCTGTGTCCAGTTCTGGGCTCCTCAGTTTAGGAAGGAGGTTGACTTGCTGGAAGGTGTCCAGAGAAGGGCAAGAAAGCTGGGGAGGGGTCTGGAGCACAGCCCTGTGAGGAGAGGCTGAGGGAGCTGGGGTTGCTTAGCCTGGAGAAGAGGAGGCTCAGGGGAGACCTTGTTCTCTCCAACTCCCTGAAGGGAGGTTGGAGCCAGGAGGGGGTTGGTCTCTTCTCCCAGGCACCCAGCACCAGAACAAGAGGACACAGTCTCAAGCTATGCCAGGGGAGGTTCAGGCTGGATGTTAGGAAGAAGTTCTTCCCAGCCAGAGAGATTGGCCGTTGGGCTGTGCTGCCCAGGGAGGTGGTGGGGTCGAGGTCCCTGGAGGTGTTTAGGGAGAGCCTGGAGGAGGCACTCGGTGCCACGGTCTGGTTGGTCAGTTAGGGCTGGGTGATGGGTTGGACTTGGTGATCTCGGAGGCCTCTCCCAGCCTGGCTGGCTCTGGGTGACTGTGCAGAGGCAAACCTCGTCCCCCTTCTCCGCCCTGTCCCCCCCAGAGCTGTCGGAGGTGCTGTGGGGCATGGTGATGCGCAGCGGCTTCGTGCGGCTGGGCTACGCGGGCGGCGCGGTGCTGGTGCCGGTCTTCGCCGCCTTCGCCGTGCTCACCGTCGCCATCCTCCTGGTGATGGAAGGGCTCTCTGCCTTCCTCCACGCCCTGCGCCTGCACTGGTGAGCCCTCCTGCCGTGCTTGGCACGGGGTGATGGTGATGATGATGGTGGGGTGATGGATGCTCCCCCCCAGCCCCCGGCCTCGCTCCTCACCAACCCTTCTCCTCCAGGGTGGAGTTCCAGAACAAGTTCTACGTGGGCGCTGGGTACAAGCTGTGCCCCTTCGCCTTCACGCCTGACCACTGGGAGTAGCTGTGCCATGAAGATGCTGGGAGGATGGGGGAGGGCTTGGAGCACCACCTGGACCAAATCCCCCCCCCCCCCCCACTCAACTGGGGAACAAGAATTGCTCCCCCCCCCCCAAACCCCGAAGGCTGAGGAACAGCATTGTGCCCACCAGTGAATAAAACCATCCCTGTTCCTCCTCCATTCTCTCTGTCATGGGCTGTGTGTGGGGGGTCCTGGGGGAGTGCTGGGAGGATGGGGGTCTTTGGGTGTCCCCCCCACCCCATCACTGCTGCCCATAGCCAAAATGGGGTGGGGTGGGGGTGCTGTAAGTGCTGAGTGGGGGGAAGGTGGGCAGGGGGTAGGGCAGGGTGCGGGGTTTGCCCCCCACGTAGACAGCGGAGGGGCAGGTGAGGGGCTGGAAGGGGGATGTGGGCAGCTCAGGAAAGCTGGGGGGAGCTGGCTGGGGGGGAACAGTGGTGACCAGTGCCCCCCGGCTGCGGGGAGCCCCTGGGGGGGGCAAAGGCAGCAGCAAGGGCTCAGGAGCGCCCCCAGACCCTCTACCTTTCTCCTGCTTCTCACGGTGGGAGGGCAAGGTGGTGGTGCGGGCACGGGGCATGGCACCCAGCAGGGACCCTGCGGGCACCCCACACCTGTAAGAGAGATGGGGTTGGGGGGGTGAGGGGGGCTTAGGGAGGTGGAGGAGGGGCACAGAGCCCCTCGTGGTGGTGTCAGGGCGGCATCAGGGTGAGGCCTTACCACGGCTCGGGGTCACCATCCCGGAAGCCCTTGGCGAAGGGGTTGCTGGCGATCTTCAGCTGGGTGATCTGCGGAGGGCAGCAGGGTCAGGGGGTCCCTGGGTAGCTGGGGGGGGGGTGGGGGGTGGTCACCTCCATGTCCCCCCAGCCCACCCCAGGGCTCACCCGGTGGTTCTGGTAAGCTGTCACCGCCATGAACTGCGTCTCAGGGAAGCTGAAGGACTTGAAGTTCTGGTGGGCAAAGCGCTCGCTGTCCCGGCGGGGGTCCACGAACACCACGTGGAAGCGAGGTTGGTAGCGGTGCATGGAGTTCAGGATGATCTGGGGTGGAGGGGGTGGAGCAGGCAGGTGGGCAGGAAGCCCCCTCCCCGTGAAGAGACTCAAGAGAACTGTCAGGGTTGGAAGGGACCTCAAGGCTCAGCCAGCTCCAACCCCCTGCCATGGCCAGGGACACCTCACACCACAGCAGGTTGCTCACAGCCACCTCCAGCCTGGCTGCAAACACCTCCAGGCAGGAGGCTTCCACCACCTCCTTAGGCAGCCTGTGCCAGGCTCTCACCACCCTCCTGGGGAACAACTTCTTCCTCACATCCAGTCTCAATCTCCCTATCTCTAGTTCTGCTCCATCCCCTCCAGTCCTATCAGTCCCTGACAAAGTCCCTCACCTGCCCCTTTTTTCCCCTCGAATCCCAGAGCACCTGGGCTCTGTTGGAGTCTCCTCCCACCCCAGGTGTGGCCACTTGACCCTTCCCACCCACTCCCCTATTTAATGCCTCCCAGGAAAAGCAGCAGCCCCAAGCTGAGCCCATCTGGGCTGGAGGATCCTCCTCTCATCTCTGGTGAGTGCCCCTGGTGCACGCTGGGTGATGGTGGTGGTGACGACAAAGGCCGGGGGGCCTGGTGGCCCCCCGGTTGTTAGGGCAATGACTGATGGCTCCTTCAGTATCACCCATGGGTGCTGCCTGGGCTTCCTTACTGGGGCTGAGCTCCTCTGGGTGGTATCTTGGCTGGTGAGGGTCTTGCCCCCTGCTCTGGGATGGGTGCAACAATGATGGTGGTGGAGCAGGAGCTGTGCAGTCAGATGATGTGATGGGCAACCTGTGCCAGGCTCTCACCACCCTCCTGGGGAACAACTTCTTCCTCACATCCAATCTAAATCTCCCCACTTCTAGTTTTGCTCCACCCCCCCCCCCCCCCCCCCCCCCCCGTTCTATCACTCCCTGACACCCTCAAAAGTCCCTCCCCAGCTTTCTTGTAGCCCCCTTCAGATCCTGGAAGGCCACAAGAAGGTCTCCTGGGAGCCTTCTCCTCTCCAGACTGAACAGCCCCAACTCCCTCAGTCTGTCCTCCTAGCAGAGCAGCTCCAGCCCTCTGCTCACCCTGATGGCCCTTCTCTGGACACCTTCCAGCACCTCCAGATCCTTCCTGGAACAGGGAGCACCTGCTCCAGGTGGGGTCTCAGAGTGGTTCCTGAAGCCCCCTGGAGAACATCTCAAGAACCTGGAGGCGACCCCAAACCACCTCAGGATAGAGCAGAATTAACCAGGTTGAAAAAGACCTCTGAGATCATCGAGTCCAACCTACCACCCAACACTATCTGTGACCCCAAAGACCCTCAAAGAACCTGAAGAGCATCTCAAGAACCTCCAGAAGACCCCAAACCATTTCCTGAAGACCCCAAACCACCTCCAGCAGACCCCAACCCCCTGTTCTCCTCTGAGGACCGCGGCACAGCACGGACAGCTGATGCAGCTGGCTGGCCGGCGGCAGTCTGAGGAGAGATGGAGCTTGTCCCCCCCCCCCAGCCTCCCATCTCCCAGCCCAGGGGGAGGTCCTCACGTGGCCATTGTCATCCAGGAGGTTGTTGGTGAGCTTGAGCTTGTCGAAGGAGACGATCTGGCGCATCCACTGCGCGCCCTTGGCCGGCGAGTCCGGGTGGAAGTGGACGCGGCCGGGGGCTGCGGGGTCAGCTCGTCCTGCTGCCAGCCAGGAGGAGCTGTGGAAGGCATACCTGGGGGGAGGGAGGAGCACCACCAGGGAGGGCTCAGCACCACCAGGATCTGCTCCCCAAGCCCAGCATCCCCATAGCTGTGTCCCCCACCTGTATCTCTTGTCATCCAGGGGGATGAAGTCCATGAGCAGGACGTAGTCGGCCAGTGGGTCCAGGCCTGACAGCTTCACCTGGAAGGTGGGGAACATCCTCCTGGGGGGAACAGGGTGGAGAGCAGAGAGTGATGGAATTGGTCTGGTTCAAGATCCTGGAGTCCAAGCCTTCCCCCAGCACTGCCAGGGCAGCACGAGGCCATGGCCCTCAGCACCACAGCTCCAGGGCTTTGAGACCCCTCTAGGGATGGGAGCTCCCCCACTGCCCTGGGCAGCCTGGGCCAGACCTTGACAACCTTCATGGGCAAGGAATTGTTCTTCATGGCCAACCTAAACCTCCCCTGGGGCAACTTGAGGCCATTCCCTCTTGTCCTGGCACTTGTTGCTTGGCACAAGAATCCAACCCCCACCTGGCTGCATCCTCCTTGCAGGGAGCTGCAGAGAGCCAGAGGGTCTCCCCTCAGCCTCCTTTGCTCCAGGCTCAACACCCCCAGCTCCCTCAGCTGTTCCTCCCCAGCCCTGCTCTCCAGGCCCTTCTCCACCTTGGTTGCCCTGCTCTGGACCCCCTTGATGTCCTTCTTGGAGCGAGTGGCCCCAAACAGGAGGCAGGATTTGAGGTGTGGCCTCACCTTGAGGTGTTTTCCCCCCCAGCCCTGGCACCCCCCAGCCTGCTGCAGTCCCTACCTGCCTGCCTTGGTGACGATCATCTCGGTGCCCAGGCGGTTGAACTCCTCCCAGAGGCTGCCCATCTCCAGCCGCGCCGCGGCGTGGCACACGCGCCGGTTCTTCCCGCTGCTCCCCAGGCCCTCGCTGGCCCACCCGAGGCTGGCACCGCAGGGGAACCCTTCCCCTGGCCCCCCCAGGAAGGCTGTGGAGAGGTGGTGGAGTTTGGGGACCAGCTGTGGGAGCAGCCCCCCTGCACCCCCCAGCCACCCCATCGCGTCCCACCCGTGCGCGGTCGGAGGAGCGGCGGAGTCCTGTCCCCTAGCCCCCCCATAGTGGGGTTGCTCTCCCCCCTCTCTTGTAGGGCTGGGTGATCCAGCACACCCCAAACCCACCCCAGGACCCCAGCTGTGGGTCCTGAGGAGCATCCCCAGGGAGGGTTTTTTACCTGCCATGGGTGCAGGGGGTGGGCAGAAGCTGTCTGCGTCTCCTTCCTCCAGCCCGGCAGCGGCGCAGACCCCACCGGAGCCCCCTCCCAGTGCAGCACCAGCTCCAGACTGTCCCCCCCCCTGCAGCCAGCTGGGGGTTTTATGCCCCAGTTTGGGGGTGGAGACGCTGGGACTGGAGCACAGCCTCCTCTCCCAGCCCTGCCTTGATGCAGTGATGATGGATGAGAGGTGAGAGGTGGGCGCCACTGGGACCACCACCACCCCCAGCTGCATCTTGGGGTACCTTGGGCTGGGGGGGGTTGCAATTCTCCTGGGGTCTCCTTGTCTGGGGGGGAGGTTGGGGAGATGGGGGGCTTCTCCAACCTTCTCCCTTGGGCAAAGCCAACAGCTCCTTGTCACCACCTGGAATGAGAACCCATGGTGGAGGTGTTGAGGCATCTGCAATGTGCTGGCTGCTTGCAGGGGGGGAGGTGGTGAGGAGGAAAACATCCCCTCCCTCCTCTTCCTTCCCTTCATCCACCCCAGAGCTGGTCCTGACTCTTCCCTGGTACCTGAGCACTCCCCCCTCTGAGCCCCCTCCACCCCACAGCTCCCATCATGATGCTCACTGTGACAGCAAGAGATGGATGGGGACAGCTTGGTGCCCTGGGGACAAGGGATGAATGTGGGGAGGTGAATGATGGGGGGCCAGCAGAGAGACTACCCCACAGCCCCCCACAGCCCCCCACTCCCACCCAAGCTGCAGTGGAGCTGTGGACATCACCTCAGGCTGCTCCCTGGTAGGGGGGTGGTGGTGGTGGAGATGATCTTGCAAGCTCCCTTCCCACCCAAACCCTTCCATGATTGGAACACTGGGACCTGCTAGTGTGGGATGAAGGCTGCTGGAGCTCTGGGGGTGGGTCTGGGGGCAACAGGGGACATCTCCATGTGGCTTTTTGTCCCCAGTGGTGGTGGCACCAGCTAAGGGCTGAGCTCCTGAAGGGCTCAACCTTCACTTCTGCTTTGGGATCGAGGCTTAAATCCTTTCCATGACCATCCCAACAGAGAGGATCCTCACCAGCCCCCCTCCCTTCCCCCCCAGTGCTGCCAGGGGGCTGCCTGGGCAGGGCTGGCTTCTGGGATCAAGCTTGCTGCAGAGCAGGGAGGGATCATCTCCCCAGAGCCCTGGTGTCCATCACAGCCCTGCACGTGTCCCATGCCCTGCAGCGCTGGCTCGGCCCCATCCATCTCCTGCTGTCAGCTGAGCTGTGGCCACGGGGCTGGTATTGAGAGGGGAGATGAGGAGGTGTGAGAGGAGATGCTGACAGCCAGGAGGAGGAAGGAGGGGACTCAGCTCCAGGCAGGACCAGACCTGCCAAGGCTCACTGTGGCAGCACACCACCCTCTGCAGATGTTTGCTCTGCTGGAGAGAAAAGGCAAGTTGAGGACCTGGCTCTGGAAGGGTTTGTGAACCTCAGATGATGCCCTGGACAGGATGCAGAGCTGAGCCCATGACAACCTCATGAGGTTCAACAAGGCCAAGAGCAAGGTCCTGCAGCTGGGACAGGGCAATCCCAAGCACTGATACAGGCTGGGCAGGGACTGGCTTGAGAGCAGCCCTGAAGAGAAGGACCTGGGGGTGCTGGGGGAGGAGAAGCTCAGCAGGAGCCAGCAGTGAGCACTTGCAGCCCAGAGAGCCAAGCAGAGCCTGGGCTGCAGCAAGAGAAGTGTGGCAGCAGGGCCAGGGAGGGGATTCTGCCCCTCTGCTCCACTCTGCTGAGACCTCTCCTGGAGCTCTGGGGCCAGCTCTGGAGCCTCTGTGCCAGGAAGGATCTGGAGGTCCTGGAAGGTGCCCAGAGAAGGGCCATGAGGAGGAGCAGAGGGCTGGAGCTGCTCTGCTGTGAGGACAGACTGAGGGAGTTGGGGTTGTGCAGGCTGGAGAGGAGAAGGCTCTGAGGAGACCTTCTTGTGGCCTTCCAGGATGTGCAGGGGGCTGCAGGAAAGCTGGGGAGGGACTTGTGAGGGTGTCAGGGAGGGATAGGACTGGGGGGGATGGAGCAAAACTAGAAATGGGGAGATTGAGATTGGCTGTGAGGAAGAAGTTGTTCCCCAGGAGGGTGGTGAGAGCCTGGCACAGGCTGCCCAGGGAGGTGGTGGAAGCCTCCTGCCTGGAGGTGTTTGCAGCCAGGCTGGATGTGGCTGTGAGCAACCTGCTGTAGTGTGAGGTGTCCCTGCCCATGGCAGGGGGTTGGAGCTGGCTGAGCCTTGAGCTCCCTTCCCACCCTGACCATTCCATGGTGGTATCTACCTCAGCCTCAGCAGGGTTATCCACAGTGTTCTGGTGTCTCCTTGCAGCCACACTGTCAGCTATGGGGGGAGTATGAGACATTTAAGGTGGGTAGAAGGATCATCTGTGGTGCCTGGGTTGTTGATGGACCTCTCCAGGGGGGCTGTACCCCGTTGCTGAGGTCCTTCCTCCTCAGCTCCCTGGCAGGATGATGCCCACCATGGCACTTGTGGATTTGGAATGATCTCTGGATTGCTCAAGAAGTGGCTGTGCCACTGCTCTGCTCTGTGCATTGCTCTCTTGGTTTGCCCTGAAGGGAGCCCAGAGCCCTGTGGCTCACTCAAGCTGAGATCATCTCCTCTGGGGGAGACTCCTTCTCCAAACTAAGAAGCTCAGAGACAAGACAACGACCTGCTGTGGGCTTTGGCACTCTTCTGGGGCTCAAAGGCTCCCCAAGGTGCCATGAAGTACCCCCATGAAGGAGCTAAAATAAAACCCATCGCAGTTAATGAGGTTATTTGGGTGCTCTTTACTTGTGATGATCTTCAGGTGCACTTTGGAAGCCTCTGGAGATCATCAGCCCCTCAAGGGTAAGAAACTTCCACCCAGTGCTCCACACCTCTGCTTTCACCCTGTCTCTCCTTTCCCCACCCCTCTTGACAGCAGCAACAGCCAGGATCTCCTCAACACCCTGGCCAGGAGGGGGTCACAGGAGCTTTGGTGGCCTTGGCAACCTTCTCCTGGTGTTGTAGGGCAGAGCTGAAAGGTTCCATCCGTGACATAAAGCAAAATCAGTCCAGTTTGGGTATTACCTGCAGCTCCTGACAGCACCAGGGTGATGCAATCTGGAGCTGAGCCCCAGGGCTGGCCTGCAGCTCAGCTGGGTTCAATCAAGTCAGGCTCAAAGGGCACCAAACTAGCAGGCACTTCCAGTCAGATGAATCCTTCTTTGTTCCCAAGGCTTCCTGATCATTCCCTGGTTATTGTTTAACCTGGGGCTGGCAGTCTGGAGCAAAAGCACACCCAGGCTGTTTCTGCTCCTGCTCCTCCTATCAGCCTGGCTGTCCTCCAGGGCATGGACCCCAGGAGGTGTCCAGTACCCACTCCAGCCCCCCCAGAGTCCCAGCGTGGCAGGGTTGGAAGGGAGCTCTGGAGGTCACCCAGCCCCCTGCCCCAGCAGGGCACCCACAGCACCCTGCCCAGCAGCACAGTGCCCAGGGGGGGTTGCAAGCTCTCCACACAAGGACACTCCACAACCTCTCTGGGCAGCCTGCTCCAGGCCTCCAGCACCCTCACCCCAAGCAACTTTCTCCTCAGCTTCAGAGGCAACCTCCTGCCTGACACTTGGTGCCCTCTGCCCCTTGGCCTGGCCCTGGCCACCACTCAGCAGAGGCTGGCCCCAGCCTCTTGCCCCCCACAGCTCCTTCAGCTCTTGCTGAGCATTGCTCAGCTGCCCTCTGGGGCTGCTCTTCTGCAGGCTGCACAGCCCCAGGGCTCTCAGCCTTTGCTCCTCACAGAGCTGCTCCAGGCCCCTCAGCATCTCCAGAGCCTCCCCTGGACTCTCTCCAGCCGTTCCCAGTCTCTCTGGAGCTGGGGAGCCCAGAGCTGGTTGCAGGACTGCAGCTGTGGCCTCAGCAGGGCAGAGTGGAGTTAGAGAAGAACCTTCCTCGACCTGCTGGCCACACTCTTCTTTGTGTCCCCCAGGAGACCATTGACCTTCTTGGCTCTTGGGCAACTTGTTGTCCCCCAGCACTGCCAGGTCATTCTCCTTGGAGCTGCTTCCCATCAGGCCACCCCTGCCCTGCACTGCTGCAGGAGGTTGTTCCTCCCCAGCTGCAGGACCCTCCTCTTGCCCTGCCTGAACTCCATGAGGGTTCTCTCCCTCAGATCTCACTGAATGGCAGCACAAACTCTCAGTGTCCTCAAGCCCCAGAGCCTTTGCTCTGCTGCTTGTGGCTTCCTGGTGGAGCAGCTGCTGCTCTCCAAACCCAAAGTGTTTTGCTGCTTGTGCAATCAGCTCTGGGGCTGGCTGGGGAAGCTGCTGGTCAGCTGTGCCCAACTGCCTCCTGGCTCTGCAGGGTTGCCACCTGCCCGTGGCTGTGGGGGCAGACTCCTCATGTGGCTCCAAGAGGGTGAGTTACAGAGCTGGGGAAGGAGTGTCCAGCACTGCAACCTCCTTTCCTGGTGGCTCTTGAGCCATGCCAGGGGCTGGCACACAACCAGAAAGCAGTTGGTCAAGAGACCTCCTGCAGAGAAGCTCTGACCTGCAGCCTGAGGCCCTTCCCAGGAGACAGAGGGAGGGAGGAAGTTCCTCTCCATGAGGGTAGTGAAATCCTGGAACAGGCTGCCCAGAGAGATGGTTGAGGCTTCATCCCTGCAGACATTCAAGGTCAAACTTGCTGGGGCCCTGTGCAGCCTGCTCTGGTTGGAGATCATAGAATCACAGAATCAACCAGGCTGCAAAAGACCTCAGAGATCATCAACTCCAACCTGGCACCCAACCCCTCCTGACAGCTAAACCATGGCTCCAAGTGCCACATCCAAGCCTTTCTTTGAAGGGTGGCCCTGCTGAGTGCAGGGAGGCTTGGGCAAGGTGACCTCTTCCACCTCGATGTGTTGTGTGAATGAGGAAGTAAAAGCTGCCCAAGAGGGCTGAGGGGAGGAGAGGAATCACTGTGAAGCAATGGTCCTGGTCATGTCAGTGGTGGGAGAGGGCCAGCAGCAAGGGCTGGTGGAAAGAGGGAAGTGAGAAGGGAAGAGAGAGAAGGACTCATCT
This sequence comes from Melanerpes formicivorus, assembly GCF_026170545.1. Classification (NCBI taxonomy): domain Eukaryota; kingdom Metazoa; phylum Chordata; class Aves; order Piciformes; family Picidae; genus Melanerpes; species Melanerpes formicivorus. Next base: position 12,575,940 of record NW_027142368.1, on the reverse strand, counting down.
CTCAGATGGGCAGGTCACAAGGTCTGAGGTCATCTCCAGTGCACAGCATGAGAAGAAGTCATTTCTTAAACCCTGAAGAGGAACAGGGGAAGGAGAAGACAGCAGGGGCAATGGTGGCAGTGTGGACAGCAAGGGAGGGGACAAGCAGATGGGTGGCAGGGAGGACAAAGAGAATAGAGAGGGGAAAAGAAATGGCTGATTGAAATCCCAGCATGGGGGAGGTTGGAAGAGAGCTCTGGAGAGCAGCCAGTCCAAGCCCCCTGCCCCAGCAGGGCACCCACAGCAGCTTGCCCAGCAGCACAATGGCTATTTCTGGCAGCCTGGAGCAAAACTGAGTCCTGTGTCCAGTTCTGGGCACTCAGAGATGCAGGAAGGTGTCCAGAGAAGGGCAACAAAGCTAGGGAGGGGTCTGGAGCACAGCCCTGTGAGGAGAGGCTGAGGGAGCTGGGGTTGTTTAGCCTGGAGAAGAGGAGGCTCAGGGGAGACCTTCTTGCTCTCTCCAACTCCCTGAAGGGAGGTTGCAGCCAGGTGGGGGTTGGTCTCTTCTCCCAGGCAAGCAGCCCCAGAACAAGAGGCCACAGTCTCAAGCTGTGCCAGGGGTGGTTTAGGCTGGAGGTGAGGAAGAAGTTCTTCCCAGCAAGAGAGATTGGCCACTGGGATGTGCTGCCCAGGGAGGTGGTGGAGTCCCCATCCCTGGAGGTGTTTTAGGAAGAGCCAGGATGAGTTGAGTTGATTAGATGGTGCTGGGTGATAGGTTGGATTCGATGATCTCAAAGGTCTCTTCCAACCTGGTCCCTTCCCTTCCCTTCCCTTCCCTTCCCTTCCCTTCCCTTCCCTTCCCTTCCCTTCCCTTCCCTTCCCTTCCCTTCCCTTCCCTTCCCTTCCCTTCCCTTCCCTTCCCTTCCCTTCCCTTCCCTTCCCTTCCCTTCCCTTCCCTTCCCTTCCCTTCCCTTCCCTTCCCTAAACCCACCCAGGCTGTTTCTGCTCCTGCTTCTCTTATCATCTTGGCTGCCCTCCATGGCATGGACCCCAGAAGGTGTCCAGTACCCACTCCAACCCCCCCAGAGTCCCAGCATGGCAGGGTTGGAAGGGAGCTGTGGAGCTCAGCCAGCCCCAGCCCCCTGCCCCAGCAGGGCACCCCCAGCACCCTGCCCAGCAGCACAGTGCCCAGGGGGGGGTTGCAAGCTCTCCACACAAGGACACTCCACAACCTCTCTGGGCAGCCTGCTCCAGGCCTCCAGCACCCTCACAACAAACAACTTTCTCCTCAGCTTCAGGTGGGGAATTCCTGCACCTGGTTGTGAAAGTCATGAGCTGCCTGAGTCTGTTGTCCTGACACAGGGGTGGGTGATGCCTCCTACCCCTGGAGAAAAGCTCTCAGAGGCTCTATGGATCTCTGAGAGCTGCACCCTTGCAGATGCTGTGTCTGGGGACTGCTCTAACTCCTGGTAGGATATTTAGAGTTGGGGTTCTTACTGTTGTTCTTTGTTTTCTCTCATGTCCCTGCAGAGTAGAAGGCTTCAGAGAGGCTTCTGGTGGCTTTTCAGTACTTAAAGGGATCAAGAAGAAAGCTGGGGACAGAGTTTGGAGCAGGGCTCTTTGTGCTAGGATGAGGGCTGATGGTTTGGAACTAACAGAGGGAGCTTCACACTGGAGAGGAGGGAGAAATGTTTGCCCCTGAGGGTGGTGAGAGCCTGTCCCAGGCTGCCCAGAGAGAGCTGGGAGCTGCCCCAGCCCTGGCACCACTGCAGCTCAGGTTGGTTGGGGCTCTGAGCAGCCTGCTGTGGTTGGGGCTGTCCCTGCTGCCTGGACTAGAATGTGCCTTTCAAAGCCCCTTCCACCCCCAGCAGTGTGAGGTTCTCTGATCCCCTCCCATTCCCCCTTTCTGGTGTGGCTGCATTTTCCCCTTCAGCACAAGCTCAGCGCCTTGCCCTTGCTCCCCTCCAGCTGCAGTGCTGTGCACACAAGCTGTGTCCCTCAGGCTCCCCCAGCAGCGGTGCTGATTGCTCCTTGAGGGCTCCACCCTGGGAGCCTCCGAGGGCAGCCTGGGTGCTGGCTCCAAGCTCCCCAGGCAGAGCTCAGGGTTCCTTCGGGTGTCCCACAGAGCCTCTGGCAATCTCTCCCCTGGGTGCAGGGTAAAGCTTAAACCTTCCAGCCCTGCTGGAGGCTGCAGGAGGGGAGCCTGCCTTCGATGGGGCTTGTGTGGAACTTCAGCTCAGGCAGTGGTGAGTGTCAGCCCGAGTAGGACTCCAGACGCTGCTGAGCAGCAAGAGTGATGCTGGCAGAGCTTTCTGAGACGCTTTGTTTGGCTGCCTGGGGAAGAGCTTCCTTAGCCAGGCTGTCCAACCCCTGCAGGAGCAGGAACCTCCTCCTGAAGCAGCGCTGCAAGACCTTCTGCTGGCTCAAGTCTTCCCAGAATGGGTCAAAGCTTGAGGGTTTGAGAGCCATTGGCTCTTCTTTGGTCAATAAATCCTTTGTCAAGAGGTTACTTTTTTGATCTCCAACCTCCCCTCTGAGGGTAACTGATTGATTGATTTCTCTCCTATAGGAGTGGAGTCACCATCACTGGTGGAGTTTAAGAGGAGCCTGGGTGAGGCACTTGGTGCCATGGTTGAGTTGATTAGATGGTGCTGGGTGATAGGTTGGGCTTGATGAGCTCAAAGGTCTTTTCCAACCTGGTTAATTCTCCCTCCTCTTCTCCCCCTCTTCTCCCCCTCTTCTCCCCCTCTTCTCCCTCTCTTCTCCCTCTCTTCTCCCCCTCTTCTCTCTCTCTTCTCCCTCCTCTTCTCCCTCCTCTTCTCCCTCCTCTTCTCCCTCCTCTTCTCCCTCCTCTTCTCCCTCCTCTTCTCCCTCCTCTTCTCCCTCCTCTTCTCCCTCCTCTTCTCCCTCCTCTTCTCCCTCCTCTTCTCCCTCCTCTTCTCCCTCCTCTTCTCCCTCCTCTTCTCCCTCCTCTTCTCCCTCCTCTTCTCCCTCCTCTTCTCCCTCCTCTTCTCCCTCCTCTTCTCCCTCCTCTTCTCCCTCCTCTTCTCCCTCCTCTTCTCCCTCCTCTTCTCCCTCCTCTTCTCCCTCCTCTTCTCCCCCTCTTCTCCCCCTCTTCTCCCCCTCTTCTCCCTCTTTTCTCCCTCTCTTCTCCCTCTCTTCTCCCTCTCTTCTCCCTCTCTTCTCCCTCTCTTCTCCCCCTCTTCTCCCCCTCTTCTCCCCCTCTTCTCCCCCTCTTCTCCCCCTCTTCTCCCCCTCTTCTCCCCCTCTTCTCCCCCTCTTCTCCCCCTCTTCTCCCCCTCTTCTCCCCCTCTTCTCCCCCTCTTCTCCCCCTCTTCTCCCCCTCTTCTCCCCCTCTTCTCCCCCTCTTCTCCCTTTCCTGTGGTAGCTTCTGACAGAATCCCAGCATGGCAGGACTGGAAGGGACCTCTGGGGATCACCCAGTCCAAGCTTCTCCTGCATCAGGGCAGCCACAACAGCTCTTCCAGGAACACAATGGCCAGAAGTTGGGGGAGGGTCTGGAATCCCTTCAGAGAGGGAGACTCCACACCCTCCCTGACCTGCCATCTCCCTGAGAGCTGGGAGGAATGACTTCAGCCCTTCCCTGTGTTCCTTTGTCCCCTCTGTAGCGGCACCAGGAGAATGGCTGGGGGCAACCACTCGGCCGTCACCGAGTTTGTCCTCTTGGGCTTCACCGACCTGCAGGAGCTGCTCTTTGTGGTTTTTCTACTCCTCTACCTCACCACCCTGCTGGGGAACCTGGGGATGATCGTGCTCATCAAGGCCCACTCTCAGCTTCACGTGCCCATGTACTTCTTCCTCAGCCACTTCTCCTTCCTGGAAGTCTGCTACTCCTCCTCCGTCGCGCCGAAGCTGCTCTCTGGCCTCCTTGCAGAGAGAAACGTCATTTCTTTCCGGGGCTGCATCACCCAGTTTTGCTTCTTCGCGGTGTTTGGCACCACAGAAGCCTTCCTCCTGGCTGTGATGGCCTTTGACCGCTTCCTGGCCATCCAGCAGCCTCTGCACTACTCCTCTGCCATGTCCCACAGGCTCCTGGGCCGGCTGCTGCTGGCTTCCTACGCCGCCGGGAGCCTCAACGCCCTGGCGCACACCGGCGGCCTCCTGAGCCTCTCTTTCTGCGGGCCAAACGTGCTCAACCACTTCTACTGTGAGCTGCCACCCCTCCTGCTCCTCTCCTGCTCTGACACCTGGCTCAACGAGGTGGTGATGGCCACGGCCATCGGCTTCGTGGTCACCGCCTCCCTCTTGGCCATCACCGTCTCTTACGCCTGCATCCTGCTCACCGTCTGCAGCGTGCCCTCCACGCAGGGCAGGCACCGAGCTCTCTCCACCTGCACCTCACACCTCCTGGCTGTTGGCCTCTTCTATGGCCCAGCAGCTTTCTTGTACTTCCACCCCCTCTCCAGGCAGGTGGAACATCAAAGGACAGCAGCCTCTGTCGTCTACACCCTGGTGACCCCCATGCTCAACCCTTTCATCTACAGCCTGAGGAACAAAGAGGTGAGGAGCCTCCTCAGAAGGGATGCAAACAGGCTCCTCTCCTACATCTACTCCCACAGGTCCAGCTCTAGCCAAACCAAAGCAGGCAACACCTGCCACAGCAGGAGGAAAGAGGCTGACACCTGACAGAATCCTGACAGCACAGCCCCAGAGGAGCTCTGTGAGGGAACGAACTCATAAGCAGCTCAGGGCAGCGCTGGAATTCCCTCCCCTGGAGAGGGGTTTCAAAGCCATGGAGCTGTGGTGCTGAGCTCAGGCCATGCTTTGGTGGTGCCCTGGCAGTGCTGGGTCAAGGGTTGGACTCTATGACCTTCAAGGTCCCCTCCAACCCAAACCACCCCACCACTGTGTGCACAGTTGTTACTCTTGAGCAGAGGGAAGCTGATGTTAAAACAATGTCCAGTTCTGTGGCCTGAAAGAGGTGGCTGAGAGCAGGAGGAGGCAAGGAAAGAAAGGCTGCATGTGGGAGAGGGACAATGCCCTCCATGGCTTTCTTTCCAAGCTGCCTCAGCAGTTGCCCAAGGTTTTGCCTTGGTACACTAAGCCTGAGAAGTTATCTTCTCTGCCTTGCCCAAAGAGAGTCTTTATGGGAGGACAGCACATGGCCATTCCTTAGATGTCCTGCACACAGACCCCCTGGGCTTTGCTGGGCAGGTCTTGCCCATGGACAGCTACCAGCCTGGGGCCACCATTCTCCTTCACCTAGGAGCAAGGAGGAGTTTTGTCCCCCGTGACAACCACTCAGCTTTGCCAGGAACCATCAGGCAAGAGCTTGTCTGAGCAGTCCTGGCTTTTCTCAGGGTTGTCAGCTGCTGTTGATGCCACAGAGAGCCTCCATCCTTCTGGCTAGATGTGGTATTCAGACATGCCCAACCCATTTGACGGCTCTGAGGCTCTCAAGGTGGGCCAAGCCTCCCTCAACCATCCCCTTTCTGTCTCCTCTCCAGGGTGGCAAAGTTTGATTTCCAGCTGCAGCTTATTCATTGTTTCTGCTTCCAGCCTGCAGAGGTTGAATCATCTTAGTCCTGGAGTCACGGTGGCCTTTCACGCTGGAATTAGTCAGCCTGGCTTCTCCTCATGGAGACAGCAGTGTGTGTGGAGGCTTTGATTCATCTGCTCTGGGCTCATTTGGGTCTATTTTAACACTCACCTCCCCCATCAGGGGCAGATGGATGGCTGTGGAGGAAAGGCAGGGATTGTTTCCACTGCCTCGCCTGGCAGAGAAGGGTGAGGGCCAGCGGGCAGCTGTGGGCTTTGCACAGAGCAGGAGCACTCAGGGCATGGTCCAAAGAGTTCACCTGAAGGTAAATTAACTCAATGTACATGCACTAAGGAATTCATTAAACCAGTCCTCTTTTATGAAGGGGGAGAGCTTCATCTCTCTGTGTTGATGTCTGGGAGGCCTTCAAAACCACCCTGCTCAGAAGGGAGAAGGGGAAGCCAGCTTTTAATCAGTGATTCATAGTCCAGCTGGGTATGGACATGCAACACCCACAGAACACTGTTTGGTGAGGAGATGAAACCAAAATCCAACCCCCCAGCAAAGGGGAAGGTTGGAAGGGAGCTGTGGAGCTCAGCCAGCCCCTGCCCCAGCAGGGCACCCACAGCACCCTGCCCAGCAGCACAGTGCCCAGGGGGGGTTGCAAGCTCTCCACACAAGGACACTCCACAACCTCTCTGGGCAGCCTGCTCCAGGCCTCCAGCACCCTCACCCCAAACAACTTTCTCCTCAGCTTCAGAGGCAACCTCCTGCCTGACACTTTGTGCCCTCTGCCCCTTGGCCTGGCCCTGGCCACCACTCAGCAGAGTCTGGCCCCAGCCTCTTGCCCCCCACAGCTCCTTTAGCTCTTGCTGAGCATTGCTCAGCTGCCCTCTGGGGCTGCTCTTCTGCAGGCTCCACAGCCCCAGGGCTCTCAGCCTTTGCTCCTCACAGAGCTGCTCCAGGCCCCTTCAGAGCCTGCCCTGGACTCTCTCCAGCAGTTCCCAGGCTCTCTGGAGCTGGGGAGCCCAGAGCTGGTTGCAGGACTGCAGGTGTGACCTCAGCAGGGCAGAGTGGAGTTGGAGGAGAACCTTCCTCGACCTGCTGGCCACACTCTGCTTCATGTCCCCCCAGGAGACCATTGACCTTCCTGGCCATGAGTTCACCTTGCTGGCTCATGGGCAGCTTGTTGCCCACCAGCACTGTCAGGTCCTTTGGCTGTGGAGCTCTTCCTGCCCTGCCCTGCCCTGCTGCAGGGGGTTATTCCTTCCCAGGTGCAGGACTCTGCACTTGCCCTGGTTGAACTTCATGGGTTCCTCTCCCCAAAGTCTCTTTTTAATTGCCTGTGCTGCCCAGAGCTAAATGATGATCTATTCCAAGAGACAAAGGCAGAGACACTGAGAATCTTTTGTGCAGATCAAAATCTCATGTCTCTATCACAAACTAAAGATGACCTGAGGTAGTGTGAGGTGTCCCTGGGGGGTTGGGACTGGCTGATCCTCGAGGTCCCTTCCAACCCTGACAGTTCTGTGCTTCTATGAAGTATTTACTATTTAGAGTAACTGCTGAGAGTTCTCTCTAAAGCAGCAGGAGGAATTCCTCAGCTCCCATCCAGCCTGCTGAAACTAATTACATTTGTTTATCACTGCCTGTCTTCTCCTTGAGGAGCTGCTCCCAAAGCCACAGCCTCCCAGGAAGGCTCCACAGGGAGGGCAGCACCAACCCCTTGGTCTTTCAATCAAGCCAAGCCCATAAGCAGCAAGCTTTCCTTGGTCACTCACTGATGCCCTTCCTGCTTCTCACAGAGGTTATGCCTCCTAGAAAATATTGGTCTAGGAGATCTCAAGTCTCCTGTAGACCAAAAGCCAAGATGTGAGCAGCCAGGTGAGTCCCAGCCTCAGTGATGCTGGTCAGGGAGAAGTTCAGGCAGGAGCCTCTCTGCACAAGAAGCAAAGAGCCAATGCTGCTGAGATATCTGCAGCAAAGCCAAACTGTTTGTGAGCTGCTTTCCCACATTCAAGGTGGCCACCAGCTGAGGGGATGAGTAAAGGGCACCAAGACACACCAGCAGTGCCTGTGCTGAGCAGGCCCTCAGCCCCAGCTGGTTGTCAGCATCATGGTCTCCTGGGGGACCTGAGGAAGAGTGTGGCCAGCAGGTCAAAGGAGGTTCTCCTGCCCCTGTGCTCATGGTTGCCTGGGGGCTGGAGGAGGCAGCAGCTCGGACCAGCTAATCACAGAATGCCAGCAAGGTGGTGGCTGGAAGGCAAGTCACCAAGGACATGTGAGCTGAGCTTCCTCATGCAGAAGATCCTTTCCAAGGGTCCTGGTCAAAGACAGTGAGAAATGTCTGTGACTGCTCCTAATCCCCTCCAGCAGTGCAGGGGAGAGCTGACCTGGGAAGCAGCTCCACAGAGAGGGACCTGGCAGCGCTGGGGGACAACAAGTTGCTCATGAGCCAGCAAGGTGGACTCATGGCCAAGAAGGTCAATGGTCTCCTGGGACGCATGAAGCAGAGTGTGGCCAGCAGGTTGAGGAAGGTTCTCCTCCAACTCCACTCTGCCCTGTTGAGGTCACAGCTGGAGTCCTGCAACCAGCTCTGGGCTCCCCAGCTCCAGAGAGCCTGGGAACTGCTGGAGGGAGTCCAGGGGAGGCTCTGAAGGTGCTGAGGGGCCTGGAGCAGCTCTGTGAGGAGCAAAGGCTGAGAGCCCTGGGGCTGTGCAGCCTGCAGAAGAGCAGCCCCAGAGGGCAGCTGAGCAATGCTCAGCAAGAGCTAAAGGAGCTGTGGGGGGCAAGAGGCTGGGGCCAGACTCTGCTGAGTGGTGCCAAGGGGCAGAGGGCACAAAGTGTCAGGCAGGAGGTTGCCTCTGAAGCTGAGGAGAAAGTTGTTTGTTGTGAGGGTGCTGGAGGCCTGGAGCAGGCTGCCCAGAGAGGTTGTGGAGTGTCCTTGTGTGGAGAGCTTGCAACCCCCCCTGGGCATTGTGCTGCTGGGCAGGGTGCTGTGGGTGCCCTGCTGGGGCAGGGGGCTGGGTGACGTCCAGAGCTCTCTTCCAACCTCCACCACCCTGGGATTCATTCCATGGCTGTTCTAAAAGAAGGTTGGCCATTGGGATGTGCTGCCCAGGGAGGTGGTGGAGTCACCATCCCTGGAGGTGTTCAAAAAGGGATTGGATGTGGCCCTTGGAGCCATGGTTGAGTTAGCCATGAGGTGTTGGGTGACAGGTTGGACTTGGTGACCTCTGAGTTCTTTTCCAACCTTATTGATTCTATGATTCTGTGATCTACACCAGCTCCTGCCTCTGAGCTTTGTTCTCCTCCTCGAAACCCAAAGGATCCGGACCGTGTGTGCCAGGTGGGAAGGCAGCAATCTGCTGACTCTCTCTTTTCTCTGCCTCTCTGCTCTCCCACAGCAGCTCTGCTTTGCTGATGGCCATGAGGAATCACACCCCCAACACTGAGTTTGTCTTGGTGGGCTTCTCAGAGCAGAGGGAGGTCCAAGCTGCCCTTTTTGTGGTCTTCTTGGGGACCTACCTGCTCATGCTGCTGGGCAACCTGGGCACGCTGCTGTTGATCAGCTCGGACGCCCAGCTCCACACCCCCATGTACTTCTTCCTCAGCAGCTTGTCCTTCCTAGACATCTGCTACTCCTCCACCATCACCCCCAGGATGCTCTCAGATCTCCTAGCAGCCAGGAAGGTCATTTCCTACCCGCAGTGCCTCACCCAGCTCTACTTCTACGCCGTCTTCAGCACCGCCGAGTGCTACCTCCTGGCTGCCATGGCCTACGACCGCTACGTGGCCATCTGCAGCCCCCTGCTCTATGCCACCTCCATGTCCAGCAGAGTCTGTGTGCTGCTGGTGGCTGGCTCCTACCTCGCTGGCATCCTCAATGCCTCTCTCCACACCTTCTTCGCGCTGCGGCTCTCCTTCTGCGGTTCCAACGTCATCAACCACTTCTACTGCGAGGGGCCCCCGCTCCAGGCCATCTCCTGCACCGACCCCACCCTCAGCAGGATGCTGATGTTTGTGGTGGTCGGCTCCAACCTGTTCCTCACCAGCCTGACCATCCTGGTCTCCTATGCCTACATCCTGGCGGCCATCCTGAGGACGCCCTCGGCCGCGGGGAGGCGCAGAGCCTTCTCCACCTGCTCCTCCCACCTGAGCGTGGTGACCCTCTTCTACGGATCCCTTGCCTTCATGTACTCAGGAGCCAGCTCCAGGCACTCCCAGGAGCTGGGCAAAATGGCCTCAGTGTTTTACACCCTGCTGACCCCCACCCTGAACCCTATAGTCTACAGCCTGAGGAACAAGGAGGTGAAGGCGGCGCTGGGGAGAGCGCTGGGGAGGAAGCACTCCGCTCAGAAATAGCTTTGCTGCGGTGTGTCAGGAGGAACTGAGAGGTCTGCTCAGATACCTTTGTGCTTCTCCATGTGGGGATTGCTCTGCTATTAAAGAGGCAGTGGCCTTCTCTGAACTGCTGGGACAGCCTCTGCCTCGGTCCTTCATGTTGGGTTGTTAAGTGGTGTCTCAGGGAGGTGTTTGCAGCTCAGCTTTGTGTTTGCAGCTCTGGTTTGTGTTGCTCTGGTTTGTGTTGGCTGCTCTGGTTTGTGTTGCTCTGGTTTGAGTTTGCTGCTCTGGTTTGTATTTGCAGCTCTGGTTTATGTTTGCAGCTCTGGTTTGTGTTGCTCTGGTTTGTGTTGGCTGCTCTGTTTTGTGTTTGCTGCTCTGGTTTGTGTTGCTCTGGTTTGTGTTGCTCTGGTTTGAGTTTGCTGCTCTGGTTTGTGTTTGGTGCTCTGCTTTGTGTTGCTCTGGTTTGAGTTTGCTGCTCTGGTTTGTATTTGCAGCTCTGGTTTGTGTTTACAGCTCTGCTTTTTGTTGGCTGCTGTGGTTTGTGTTTGCTGCTCCAGTTTGTGTTGCTCTGCTTTGTGTTTGCTGCTCTGCTTTGTGTTTGCAGCTCTGCTTTGTGTTGCTCTGGTTTGTGTTGGCTGCTGTGGTTTGTGTTTGCAGCTCAGCTTTGTGTTTGGTGCTCTGCTTTGTGTTGCTCTGGTTTGTGTTTGCAGCTCTGGTTTGTGTTGCTCTGGTTTGTGTTTGCAGCTCTGGTTTGTGTTTGCAGCTCAGCTTTGTGTTTGGTGCTCTGCTTTGTGTTGCTCTGGTTTGTGTTGGCTGCTCTGGTTTGTGTTTGTAGCTCTGCCTTGTGTTGCTCTGGTTTATGTTTGCAGCTCTGCTTTGTGTTGGCTGCTCTAGTTTGTGTTGCTCTGGTTTGTTGTTCTAGTTTGTGTTGGCTGCTCTGCTTTGTGTTTGTTGCACTGCTTTGTGTTTGTTGCTCTAGTTTGTGTTGGCTGCTCTGGTTTGTGTTTGTAGCTCTGCTTTGTGTTGCTCTGCTTTGTGTTTGCAGCTCTGCTTTGTGTTTGCAGCCTGATTTGGTTTCAATGTCAGGAACTGAAGCCCTTCTTGACCCTTTGAGACTGTGCCAGCGTGGTTGACTTGAGCAACCACAATAAATCACACCTATGAGTGTCAGTGGTGCCCAAAGCTCTCTCCCCATGTCATAGAAGCGTGGGATCAGAGGATGGTTCAGGCTGGAAAAGATCTTTAAGATCACAGAAACATTCACTCAGGGTGGAAAAGACCCTCAGGGTCACCAAGTCCAACCCATAAACCTACTCTGCAAGGCTCACCCCTAAACCACAGCCCCAAGCACCACATCCAAACCACCTTTAAACACATCCAGGGCAGGGTTGGCAACTCAGCCACCTCCCTGGGCAGCACATTCCAATGCCTGAGATCATGGAGTCCAACCCTTAACCCAGCACTACCATGGCCCTCAGCACCACATCTCCAGGGCTTTGAAAGTCCTCTCTAGGGATGGAGACTCCACCACTGCCCTGGGCAGCCTGAGCCAGGCCTTGGCAAGGCTTTTGTTGAGGACATTTCTGCTTGCCTCCAACCTAAACCTCCCCTAGGGCAATGTGAGGCAGTTTCCTCTTGTCCTGTCTCTTGCTCCTCGGGTGAAGAGCCCAACCTCACCTGGCTGCAGCCTCCTTGCAGGGAGCTGCAGAGAGCCAGAAGCTCTCCCCTCAGCCTCCTCTGCTCCAGGCTCAACACCCCCAGCTCCCTCAGCTGCTCCTCCCCAGCCCTCTTCTCCAGACCCTTCCCCAGCTTGGTTGCCCTTCTCTGGCCCTACTCCAGCTCCTCAATGTCCTTCTGGGAGTGAGAGGCACAAAACTCACACCAGGATTCCAGCTGTAGCCTCAGCAGTGCCCAGTCCAGGGGGCAATCCCTGCCCTGCTCCTGCTGGCCACACTCTTGCTGCTCCAGGCCAGGCTGCTGGTGGCCTCCTTGGCCAGCTGGGCACCCCCTGGCTCATCTCCAGCTGCTGTCACCAGCACCCCCAGGTCCCTTCCCACCAAACAGTTTCCAGCTCCAGCCTGAAGCCTTCCTGGGGTGGTTGTGAGCCAGGTGCAGGACCCAGCACTTGGCCTTGGTGAACCTCCTCCCATTGACCTCACCATGGATCCAGCCAGTTCAGAGCCCTCTGTGGAGCTTCCAAGCCTCCAGCAGATCAATACTGCCACCCAGCTTGGTATCATCTGCAAGGTCACTGAGGGTGCCTTGAGTCCCTCATCCTGACCATTGGTGAAGCCATGAAAGAGAAGTGGCCCCAGCCCTGAGCTGTGAGGACACTGCTTGTGGCCTGGGTCACAAGGGCTGCTTGATATTTGGTGCATCACTTATGGGGTAGAAACACTTTGAAGTGATCCCAAACAGACCCCAGGGTGGCATGGAAGAAGCTGCCACCTCTACCACCTTCCCACCCAGCACAGCACCACCCCTCCCCAGCAAGGATCTCAGGCTGCAGGTGGGGATTTGACCTTAGGGTGGAAGGGCAGGGAGATCAGAGAAACCTTGAGGAGCACTGACCTCCAGCCACCCAGTGCCCACACAACTGTCCTTCACACAGCCCCATGCCACCATGCTGACCCTCCAGCTCCTCAGCTTTGGGGCCAGGCCTGGGTCTGAGGAGCAAAGCAGCTGCAGATGTGCTTAACTTTGTCCTTAACAAGGAAGAAAGTTTCTTCCTTCTTAGCTCCTGGTAATTATCCTCTCATGGCTTGTTAAGAAGAATGAAGCTAAGTTGACTACAAGCCCTCTGAGAAGCTCTCTTGGTGATTAGGAAACTTCCTTGGCAAACCCCAGGTGGAGTTGCTAAGATGATGAACTTCTGGAAGGGTGATTGCTCTCCAAAGACCACTTCTTGCTCTGAGCAGGGGAGCAGCAGCACTCTGTGATGGAAACAGCTGCCACCACCTCTGTGAGGAGAACCTGGAGGGCCTACTGGAGAGCTTCCATGCCCAACCATGGCCATACCTTCCCAGGAAAGAAAGAGACATCTTTCCTGATGTGTGCAGACAGCCTGGCTCCCTTGCTGCTCGCTGCTGGGGCTGGTGGTTTGTCCCTTCCTGCTTTGGGCCCCACTTGAGCAGGGGAAGCTGACTGCATTTCTCCTCACCTTTGGACCTTCTCAGGGACACCTCCCACATGCCATTTCTTACCAGGGGGTGGTCTGGATTGTGCCTTTTGCAATACTTCTGCTGCATGCTGGAGAACATCCTGCACACCTGAGCAGCTCTCATAAGCGTGGGGCTGGAGAATAGGGATGGGAAGGGATTCATTCACCTGGCTCTCAACATAGGATCATAGGATTGTCAGGATGGAAGGGACCTCCAGGCTCAGCCAGGTGAAGCCATGGGCAGGGACACCTCACACCACAGCAGGTTGCTCACAGCCACCTCCAGCCTGGCTGCAAACACCTCCAGGCAGGAGGCTTCCACCACCTCCCTGGGCAGCCTGTGCCAGGCTCTCACCACCCTCATGGGGAACAACTTCTTCCTCACATCCAGTCTCAATCTCCCCATTCCTAATTTTGCTCCATCTCCCCCAGTCCTATCCCTCCCTGACACCCTCAAAAGTCCCTCCCCAGCTTTTCTGGAGCCCCCTGCAGATCCTGGAAGGCCACAATTAGGTGTCCTCAGGGCCTTCTCTTCTCCAGACTGCACAACCCCAACTCCCTCAGTCTGTCCTCACAGCAGAGCAGCTCCAGCCCTCTGCTCATCCTCATGGCCCTTCTCTGAACACCTTCCAGCACCTCCAGATCCTTCCTGGCACAGAGGCTCCAGAGCTGGCCCCAGAGCTCCAGGGGAGGTCTCAGCAGAGCAGAGGGGCAGAATCCCCTCCCTGGCCCTGCTGGCCACACTTCCCTTGCTGCAGCCCAGGCTCTGCTTGGCTCTCTGGGCTGCAAGTGCTCACTGCTGGCTCCTGCTGAGCTTCTCCTCCCCCAGCACCCCAAAGTCCTTCTCTTCAGGGCTGCTCTCAAGCCAGTCCCTGCCCAGCCTATATTGCTGCTTGAACATCAGCATTGTCTCATTATGGGGGTGGTCATCCAGGTCCTCTGTGAAGGATGTGGGACTAGGAGGATGTGACAGCACATCCTGGAACAGCTGGTTGGGCTGGATGTGGTGCAACAGGGGCAGGTCTGAACATCAGTGCTGGTACCATGGGCTTGCTGTCTGTGGGAGCACATTTCAGAGTCCCAGAATCAGCACCAATAAGGTTGGAAAAGACCTCAAAGAGCATCAAGTCCAACCTGCCACCCAACACCTCCTGACTAACTAACCCATGGTGTTTCAGTTGAGGTGTTTGGAGGATCTGAACATCCACTGGGGGCCACCCCCCTCCCCCCCTCCAGGTGCCCTCCTCAAGCCCATTTTCAGTCTGTTGGGGTTGGTTTTTTTGGTGTCCAAACTGAACTCAGGCAGTGCAGCCTCCCTCCAAGCTGTGACCAAAACCACAGAGGTAGGAGACCTCCTGGAAGGAGGTGGTGGTGAGGTGGGGCTTGGTCTCTTCTCCCAGGACACCAGTGATAGGAAATGGCCTCAAGGTGCCACAGAGGAGAACTTTGGATGGAAATCAGTGCACATTTCTCCACTGGAAGAGGAACCAGGCATTGGCCCAGGGAGGGGGTGAGGGCACCAGCCCTGGAGGGGTTCAACACGTGGCCATGGAGCCTGGGGGCATGGTTTAATGGCCATGGTGGTGTGAGGTCAGTGCTTGGACTTGATGCTCTTAGGGATCTTTTCCAGCCTTAGAGCCTGTGTTTCCATCACCTTCTGACTTAAGCTCTTGAGACTGTACTCTTGAATAAAAGCAGAGAAAAACTGGAACACAACTTTATTGGTCAGACATGGAGAGGGGGAGCTCAGCTCCCATGCAATCACTCAACCTTCCCCCTAGCTAAAGAGATGAATCCATTTCAAACCAGCTAATCCCTTCTTCCAGCATCACCATCACCACTATTACTAATCCTAATCATCCCACCAATCCCAACATGGTAGGGAAGCTCTGGAGCTCAGCCAGCCCCAGCCCCCTGCCCCAGCAGGGCACCCACAGCACCCTGCCCAGCAGCACAGTGCCCAGGGGGGGTTGCAAGCTCTCCACACAAGGACACTCCACAACCTCTCTGGGCAGCCTGCTCCAGGCCTCCAGCACCCTCACCCCAAACAACTTTCTCCTCAGCTTCAGAGGCAACCTCCTGCCTGCCACCAGAGGACACAGCCTCAAGCTGTGCCAGGAGAGGTTTAGGCTGGATTTTAGGATGAAGTTCTTCCCAGCAAGAGAGATTGGCCATTGGGATGTGCTGCCCAGGGAGGTGGTGGAGTCCCCATCCCTGGAGGTGTTTAAGAAGAGACTGGATGGGCTGCTTGGTGCCATGGTTGAGTTGATTAGATGGTGTTGGGTGATAGGTTGGACTGGGTGATCTTGAAGGTGTCTTCCAACCTGGTTAATTCTATTCTATTCTATTCTATTCTATTCTATTCTATTCTATTCTATTCTATTCTATTCTATTCTATTCTATTCTATTCTATTCTATTCTATTCTATTCCATTCCATTCCATTCCATTCCATTCCATTCCATTCCATTCCATTCCATTCTCTGCCCCTTGGCCTGGCCCTGGCCACCACTCAGCAGAGTCTGGCCCCAGCCTCTTGCCCCCCACAGCTCCTTTAGCTCTTGCTGAGCATTGCTCAGCTGCCCTCTGGGGCTGCTCTTCTGCAGGCTGCACAGCCCCAGGGCTCTCAGCCTTTGCTCCTCACAGAGCTACTCCAGGCCCCTCAGTACCTTCAAAGCCTCCCCTGGACTCTCTCCAGCAGTTCCCAGTCTCTTTTGAACTGGAGAGCCCAGTGTGTGGAACCTCTGTGGAAGAACCTCCGTAGATTTGAGAGGTTTAGGGGAAAATCTGGGGGCTTGGATGCCTTTCCCACCTCAGATGGTCTGTTCCCTTTGGAGCTGCCCCAACCCTTGCATGTTGGCAGTGGTTTAAGACCCTGCTGCTGCACTTCACCAGGGCACCCTGCACTTCCTTGTTCCTCAGGCTGTAGATGAAGGGGTTGAGCATGGGTGTGATCACAGTGTAGAAGATGGAGACCACCTTGTCCCTCCTTCCGTGGCTGGACACAGGCTGTAGGTACATGAAGAATATTGTCCCATAGTATAGAGAAACAGCTCCCAGGTGGGAGAGGCAGGTCTTGAAGGCTCTGGAGCTGCTCTGTGCTGAGCTCATCCTCAGGACTGTGCAGAGGATACAGATGTAGGAGACCAGAATGGTCGTGCCTGTGGCCACCCCGTTGAGAGCGACGAGGAGGGAGATGACCTTCTCCCTGCCGCGGGTGGCAGAGCAGGAGAGCTTCAGCACCGGGCTGGCGTCACAGAAGAAGTGATCAATCTGCTGGGGTCCACAAAAGGAGCCCCCAAAGGTGCAGCTGGTGTAGATGGTGGCACTGAGGAAGGCCAGGAGGTAGGATGATGCTACCAGCTGCCAGCAGACCCGGCCGGAGAAGGCGGGGAGGTAAAGCAAGGGCTTGCAGACAGCAACGTACCTGTCGTAGGCCATCACAGCCAGGAGGTGACACTCTGCAGTGGCAAAGAGGGAGAAGCCATGGAACTGGGTGACACAGGCTGCAAAGGAAATGGTCTTCTTCCCTGACCAGAGGGCTGTTAGCATCTTGGGGGAGATGACCGTGGAGTTGCAGACGTCGCTGAAGGACAAATGGGTGAGGAAGAAGTACATGGGGGTGTGGAGGCTGGGCACCAGCCAAACCAAGACCATCAGCCCAATGTTCCCCAGCAAAGTGACCACATAAATCAAGAGGAACAGCCCAAAGAGGAGGCTCTGCCCACGTGGACTGTCGGTGATTCCCAGGAGGAGGAACCCGCCCTGGCTGTCGTTTCCGGCCATGCCCGGGGGGGACCTGCTGAGGGCAAGGGGAAGAGAATGGTCACAAGGGCTGAAAAATGGAGCTGCACTTGCTCAGAACACAGAATCAGCCAGGTTGGAAAAGACCTCAGAGGTCATCAAGTCCAACCTATCACCCAGCACCATCTAATCAACTCAACCATGGCACCGAGTGCCTCATCCAGGCTCTTCCTAAACACTCTGGGCAGCCTGATCTAGTGTGGGGTGTCCCTGCCCATGGCAGGGGGGTTGGAACTAGATGATCCTTGTGGTCCCTTCCAACCCTGAATGAAACTATGAAACTAACTATGAAACCTCCAGGGATGGGGACTCCACCACCTCCCTGGGCAGCACATTCCCATGGCCAATCTCTCTTGCTGGGAAGAACTTCCTCCTCACCTCCAGCCTGAACCTCCCCTGGCACAGCTTGAGACTGTGTCCTCTTGTTCTGGTGCTGCTTGCCTGGCAGAAGAGACCAACCTCTGCCTGTCTACAACCTCCCTTTAGGCAGTTGTAGAGAGCAAGAAGCTCTCCCCTCAGCCCCTGCAGGCTCACTGCCTGCAGTCCATCAGCAGCTCAGCTGCCACATTTTGGGGATGTTCTGCAAGGTTCTCCCAGCCCAGCCTGGGAGTCCTTTGGCTTTCAGTTGAGGCACTGAAACCACAGAGCACCCAGCATGAACGACCTGCAGCTATTTCCCTGTGGCTTCTAATGATGAGGCCAGCCTTCAGATCACACTTTCCAAGCTATTGGGGATGGATCAATGGACCCCCTTGCTTATTTATGGATTATCTATGTAGGTAACCCCCAGGATTTCTCCCTTCAGAAGCTCCAGCAGCTCCATCCTACACCCAATGGACAGTGGCTCAAGATGCTCACCTGAAAACTGAGCTCATTTGGTGATTCCAAAGGGCAGGTCAAAATGTTGTCTCTCTTTATCACACCATAAAGGAAAAGAGAGAGAAAACCTCCTCCTTCCTGGCACAAATCATCTTGCTTTAGCCCCCTCAGTAGAAGAGCAGCTCCCAGCAGACATTTCTCCCCATCCTCACAAAGGAAAAGCTGCTGGGGGAAGGTTGGTTGCCAGCAGAGTGGAGGAAAAGAGGAGAGGAGGACATGGAGAAGAAAACCTACATGGAGGTGAAGTTCTGCTTTGGATGTTGTGGCTCCTCCTGTGGCTCTGTTGAAGCTGGGTGGTGGGAAGCAAGGATTTAGCCTTGGATGCTGTGGCTCTGTTGAAGTTGGGTGGTGGGAAGCAAGGATTTAGCCTTGGATGCTGTGGCTGTGTTGAAGCTGGGTGGTGGGAAGCAAGGATTTAGCCTTGGATGCTGTGGCTGTGTTGAAGCTGGGTGGTGGGAAGCAAGGATTTAGCCTTGGATGCTGTGGCTGTGTTGAAGCTGGGTGGTGGGAAGCAAAGATTTAGCCTTGGATGTTGTGGTTCTATTGAAGCTGGGTGGTGGGAAGCAAGGATTTAGCCTTGGATGCTGTGGCCCTGTTGAAGCTGGGTGGTGGGAAGCAAGGATTCAGCCTTGGATGCTGTGGTTCCTCCTGTGGCTGTGTTGAAGCTGGGTGGTGGGAAGCAAGGATTTAGCCTTGGATGTTGTTCTGTTCAAGCTGGGTGGTGGGAAGCAAGGATTTAGCTCTGGATGTTGTGGCTGTGTTGAAGCTGGGTGGTGGGAAGCAAGGATTTAGCCTTGGATGCTGTGGCTGTGTTGAAGCTGGGTGGTGGGAAGCAAGGATTTAGCCTTGGATGCTGTGGCTGTGTTGAAGCTGGGTGGTGGGAAGCAAAGATTTAGCCTTGGATGTTGTGGCTCTGTTGAAGCTGGGTGGTGGGAAGCAAGGATTCAGCCTTGGATGCTGTGGCTCTGTTGAAGCTGGGTGGTGGGAAGCAAGGATTTAGCCTTGGATGTTGTGGCTGTGTTGAAGCTGGGTGGTGGGAAGCAAGGATTTAGCCTTGGATGCTGTGGTTCTGTTGAAGCTGGGTGGTGGGAAGCAAGGATTCAGCCTTGGATGTTGTGGTTCTGGTGAAGCTGGGTGGTGGGAAGCAAGGATTTAGCCTTGGATGCTGTGGCTGTGTTGAAGCTGGGTGGTGGGAAGCAAGGATTTAGCCTTGGATGCTGTGGTTCTGTTGAAGCTGGGTGGTGGGAAGCAAGGATTCAGCCTTGGATGTTGTGGTTCTGTTGAAGCTGGGTGGTGGGAAGCAAGGATTTAGCCTTGGATGTTGTGGTTCTATTGAAGCTGGGTGGTGGGAAGCAAGGATTTAGCCTTGGATGCTGTGGCTCTGTTGAAGCTGGGTGGTGGGAAGCAAGGACTTAGCCTTGGATGCTGTGGTTCCTCCTGTGGCTCTGTTGAAGCTGGGTGGTGGGAAGCAAGGACTTAGCCTTGGCAGAAAGAAGAATATCTCAGCTTCCACCCCAGCCTCTGTTAAGCACCTGAAGAGCTGAGAGCTGTGCTCCAGCTGTCTGAGCTGGTGGGTGATGGGGTTGCCACTATGGCTCCTGGTGTTCTCCTGGGAGGAAAGTCCTCAGAGAATGTTTTACCAGAGTGGAAAAAACCCAACCTCAACCCAACCAACCAAAAAAACCCACCCCAAAAACCAAGGGAAAGAGGAAAAATAGAGAGAAAGAGTGAGCATCCTGCTGCTCCAACCTCATCACTGAGTGCTTCTGGGACACTGCCTCACTTTCAGCTCTCTCCTGCTCCAACACCCACACCTATGAGGTGTGAGAGGCTGAGAGACCTGAGGGCTTTTTAGTCTGGAGAAGACTGAGAGGGGATTTAATAAGTGTTTAGCAATAGCTGAGGGCTGGGGGCCAGGAGGGAGGGGACAGACTCTGCTCAGCTGCACCCTGGGATAGGCCAAGGGGCAATGGATGGAAACTCCAGCACAGGAGGTTCCACCTCAACATAAGGAGGAATTTCCTCACTGTGAGAGTCACAGAGCACTGGGGCAGGCTGCCCAGAGAGGTTGTGGAGTCTCCTCTGGAGCCTTCCAAGCCCCATCTGGCTGCAGTCCTGCAGAGATGTGGTTTAAGGGATGGTCTGGCAATCATCTTCTGAGAGGTGGGTCCTGCACAGCCTTCCCTTTCTTGAGCCATCCTTAGCCTGAGAGCCTTTTGGGCTCCTCCATGGCCTGGAGGCTTGGGTCACCAATAACATGATACAAGCCTTGGTGGCCTTCAAGGACAGAAAAGGTCCAAATGAGGAGGAATCATTCTCCACAAGCTCCTCTGAAAGCCAAGGGGTAGGTGAGAAGGTGCATCCAAAGGATGGGGTCTTAAACAGCTTAGGCTGTGCTTGTTAGCTCTGACTGGGGGCCTGGAGCAGAGGACCTTCATGTCCAGCCACCTGCTCCAGGCAGAGGAGCCTGTGAGGAATGATTCATCCTCATTTGGACCCTTTGTGTCCCTGGAGGCTTCCAAGTGCTGTGACAATAATTAGCTCAGGGTTTCACCTCCTCCCTTGGCAGTCCTGGCCAAGCCTTTATTAGCACCATCATGACTCTCATGAAGGACCCAAGGAAGATTCACTTCTCTTGGAGACCTAAAGGGCAGCCAAAGCCATGACAAACCTTTGCTCCTGGAGGAGAGGTGCCTGCTGTCCACACAGACCTGCAGAGAGACCCTGTGAAAGCCAAATGCTGCTGCAAGTGAAGAGCTTCATCTGAGGAGGACATGCAGGAGGCTCTCAAAGGCTCAGGAGAAGCCTGCTGATCGATCTGGAAGCTGGGAGGGTGGCTTCAAGGCTTTGTCACCTTGACTGACTGTGCAGACCCCTTCAGCTTGTGGTGTCACCCCAACTGGAAGAGCCCTGGCAGCTGGCTGGAGGAGGTGACCCCATCCATAGGTAGGTGTCACCGTTCCAGGGGGGCTCAGCTGGGACCCCCTTCCTCTGGGGAAAGCCAAGGTGGGAGTCTGCCATACAGATGGACATGCCTGAAGGTTTGCTCACAGTCAGAGACCTTCTGCAAGGACTTGCTGCAGGTGGGGAAGGTGTTGGAGAAGGCTGGAATGGTCTCCCTTTGGAAGACACTTCCTCTTTCCCTGAGCTGTAGAGGAGGAGAAGCTCAAAGAGGTGGCTCCAGGACAAGTCCATCCTGCTTGAGACTCCCTTTGCCCCTGGGCTGCAGAGGAGGAGAAGCTCAAAGAGATGGCTCCAGGACAAGTCCATCCTGCTTGAGACTCCCTTTGCCCCTGGGCTGCAGAGGAGGAGAAGCTCAAAGAGATGGCTACAGGACAAGTCCATCCTGCTTGAGACTGCCTTTGCCCCTGGACTGCAGAGGAGAAGCTCAAAGAGGTGGCTCCAGGACAAGTCCATCCTGCTTGAGACTGCCTTTGCCCCTGGACTGCAGAGGAGAAGCTCAAAGAGGTGGCTCCAGGACAAGTCCATCCTGCTTGAGACTGCTTTTGCCCCTGGGCTGCAGAGGAGGAGAAGCTCAAAGAGGTGGCTCCAGGACAAGTCCATCCTGCTTGAGACTGCCTTTGCCCCTGGGCTGCAGAGGAGGAGAAGCTCAAAGAGGTGGCTCCAGGACAAGTCCATCCCACTCCAGCTCCCAAGAAATGAACGGTCCAGCCCCCCTGGCTGTGGGTTTTCCAGCTCCCCCATTCCACCCCCAGTAACCAAAGGCTGCCCTACATTTCCAGGCACCTTCCTGGGCAGACACCAAGCCCTGGATGGCAGAGCAGAACCTCACCTCTGCGTCAGAGTTCATTCTCCAGGGCTTGAGCGACCAAGTGGAGATGGAGGTGGTCCTCTTCGTGCTCTTGCTGCTCATCTACACCACCACCCTCCTGGGCAACGCCGGGATCGTCGCCGTGGTCCGCGCCGACCCGCGGCTCCACACCTCCATGTACTTCTTCCTCGGCAGCCTCTCCGTGATCGACATCTGCTTCTCCTCCGTGGTCGCCCCCAGGGCTTTGGTGAACTTTCTGTCGGGGAGCAGGACCGTTTCCTTCCTCGGCTGCATGAGCCAAGCCGCCTTCTACATCGTCTTTGTGACCACGGAGTGTCTCCTGCTGGCCGTCATGGCTTACGACCGCTACGTGGCCATCTGCAGCCCCCTGCTCTACCCCTCCGTGATGACCCAGAGGCTGTGCCTGCGGCTGCTGGTGGCATGCTACGTGGGGGGCGTCCTGAACTCCCTCATCCAGACGACCTTCATCGTCAGGCTGCCCTTCTGCAGCTCCAACGTCGTCAACCACTTCTTCTGCGATGTTCCTCCCCTCCTGGCTCTGTCCTGCTCCAGCACCTACCTCAACGAGCTGATCCTCTTCTGCCTGGCTGGGGTCATCGAGCTGGGCACCCTCTGCACCATCCTGGGCTCCTACCTCTTCATCCTCCTCGCCATCCTGAGGATCCCCTCGGCTGAGGGCAGGCAAAAAGCCTTCTCCACCTGCGTGTCCCACCTGACGGTGGTGACCTTGCTGTACGGCACCACGCTCTTCATGTACCTCCGGCCCAGCTCCCGGCACTCCCCCAGCACCGACAAGGTGGTCTCCATCTTCTACACAGTGGTCATCCCCATGCTGAACCCTTTCATCTACAGCCTGAGGAACCAGGAGCTGAAGGCTGCTCTGAGGAGAGCAGCCTGGAAAATCACAGCCAGGCTCTGAAGCCTCCTGGACGGAACCCGGCGCAGGATTTGGCCCCGGAGGCTGCGGAGCCTCCGCCCTGCTCGAAGGTCGCCTGGAGAAGGCCAGGAGCAATCTGCTGTGGCTCTGCAGCCAGGCTTGCTTGGAGGAGGCTGCAGAAGAATTTGTGATCAGAAGGGACAAGGTGCTTGAGGACATGGGGCTAGTGCTCATGGGGGAGTTGGGCAGCAGGTTTGGACTCAATAATCTTGGAGGTTTTTCGCCAGCCTCAGTGATTCTCTGACATCTGCCCCTGTGCTCAGCACTGCTCAGGCCACACCTTGAGTCCTGTGTCCAGTTCTGGGCTCCTCAGTTTAAGAAGGACATTGAGAGACTTGAAGGTGTGCAGAGAAGGGCAAGGAGGCTGGGGAGGGGTCTGGAGCACAGCCCTGGGAGGAGAGGCTGAGGGAGCTGGGGTTGCTTAGCCTGCAGAAGAGGAGGCTCAGGGGAGACCTTCTTGCTCTCTCCAACTCCCTGAAGGGAGGTTGTAGCCAGGAGAGGGTTGGTCTCTTCTCCCAGGCAAGCAGCCCCAGAACAAGAGGACACAGTCTCAAGCTGTGCCAGGGGAGGTTCAGGCTGGAGGTTAGGAAGAAGTTCTTCCCAGACAGAGAGATTGGCCATGGGAATGTGCTGCCCAGGGAGGTGGTGGAGTCCCCATCCCTGGAGGTGTTTAGGAAGAGCCTGGATGAGGCACTTGGTGCCATGGTTGGGTTGATTAGATGGTGTTGGGTGATAGGTTGGACTGGGTGATTTCAAAGGTCTCTTCCAGTCTGGTCTGATCTGGTCTATTCTATTCTATTCTATTCTATTCTATTCTATTCTATTCTATTCTATTCTATTCTATTCTATTCTATTCTATTCTATTCTATTCTATTCTATTCTATTCTATTCTATTCTATTCTATTCCATTCCATTCCATTCCATTCCATTCCATTCCATTCTATCCCATCCCATTCCATTCCATTCCATTCTATCCCATCCCATTCCATTCCATTCCATTCCACCCTACCCTACCCTACCCTACCCTACCCTACCCTACCCTACCCTACCCTACCCTACCCTACCCTATTCTAGTGGTCCTGGAGGAGTTAGGCAGAAGGTTTGGACTCAATAACCTTGGAGTCTTTCTCCAGCCGTCGTGATTCTGTGACACCTTTGAGGTCTCTGGTCCTGTGGTTGGTGAAGTTCTACACCTCAGTCCAGAGGGGTGTGTCTGTGGGTCTGACACTGTGAGATCCACTGCCCATTGTCTGATCTGTTTCTGTGTGATAAAGGTGTTGCCAACTCCTTTCTGGTCTCATCAGACCTCCATAATGCCTGCAGGAGCAGCAACCTCCTCATGAAACCTCCTTAAGGTCTTCTGCTGGACCAACTCTTTCCACAGAGGGAGAGAGCTTCAGGAATGAAGAGCCAACAAATAATGGTCAATAAATTGTTTCTCAAGATGTTTGGGTTTGGTTTCCTCAGCCAGGAGGCTCCAAATCCTGTGCTAATGTCAGACACAGCATTCCAGCATGGTGGGGCTTGGAAGGGAGCTCTGGAGCTCAGCCAGCCCCAGCCCCCTGCCCCAGCAGGGCACCCACAGCACCCTGCCCAGCAGCACAGTGCCCAGGGGGGGTTGCAAGCTCTCCACACAAGGACACTCCACAACCTCTCTGGGCAGCCTGCTCCAGGCCTCCAGCACCCTCACCCCAAACAACTTTCTCCTCAGCTTCAGAGGCAACCTCCTGCCTGCCCCTTTGTGCCCTCTGCCCCTTGGCCTGGCCCTGGGCACCACTCAGCAGAGTCTGGCCCCAGCCTCTTGCCCCCCACAGCTCCTTTAGCTCTTGCTGAGCATTGCTCAGCTGCCCTCTGGGGCTGCTCTTCTGCAGGTTCCACAGCCCCAGGGCTCTCAGCCTTTGCTCCTCACAGAGCTGCTCCAGGCCCCTCAGCATCTCCAGAGCTTCCCCTGGACTCTCTCCAGCAGTTCCCAGGCTCTCTGGAGCTGGGGGAGCCCAGCACTGTTGGTGTTTTAACAATGCTCACAGCAGTCTGACTTCTCAAGAGCCACCCCAGGTTCACCCAGCTCTGTGCAAGGAAGGAGAAGTTCCACCCAGCCTGTAGCATGGTTTAGTTAGTCAGGAGGTGTTGGCTGACAGGTTGGACTTGATGATCTCTAAGGCCTTTTCCAACCTCATTGATTCTATGATCTTGGCTGGTGAGGGTCTTGCCCCTGGCTCTGGGGTGGGTGCAAGAATGGTGGTGGTGGAGCAGGAGCTGTTCAGTCAGATGATGTGATGCTAACTGCACTACTTTTACCTGGAGGCCCCTTGAGTCTGCCCTCCTCACCCACTCAATCTCTGCTTTGGTGCCTCATTTGCAGCCCATTTCTTCCTCCTCACTGCTGCTTTGCTGGAACAAGGAAGGAAAGGAGGGGAAAAAAAAACCCAAAGCAATAAAGCAGAGCTGGCAAATGCGTTGACTTATCAATCAGCTCTGACCAGGAAGCCTTCAGGAGGAGGAGCAGGCTGGAAAGGGAGAATCACTGCTCAGGAACCACAGAGACAAATGTCAGAAGGAGCAGACAGGGAAAGACTTCATCCCCTCCTTGTGGATATGCAGGGGTTGGGGAGGAGCTCAGGCTGGCTTAGAAATCTCAGTCACACTTCTCACCAGATGGAATCAGTGAGAAAGGGACACTGAGAAGTGAACACCCATCCCTCCTTGCTGTCCCTCCTTACTGTCCCTCCTTACTGTTCCTAGAATCACAGAGTTGTAAGAGCTGGAAGGGACCTACCTGAAGGGAGGTTGTAGCCAGATGGGGGTTGGTCTCTTCTCCCAGGCACTCAGCTCCAGAACAAGAGGACACAACCTCAAGCTGTGCCAGGGGAGGTTTGGGCTGGGGGTGAGGAGAAAGCTCTTCCCAGAAGGAGAGGTTGGCCATTGGGAATGTGGTGCAGTCCCCATCCCTGGAGGTGTTCAGAAAAGGATTGGATGTGGCCCTTGGAGCCATGGTTTAGTTAGTCATGAGGTGTTGGGTGACAGGTTGGACTTGATGACCTTTGAGGTCTTTTCCAACCCTATTGATGCTCTGATTCAAGGTCCCTCGAGTTTTGCATGTAGCAGTGGTTTTGCACCCCCACAGAGTGGTTTGTAGTGCTGCCTGTGGGTCTGTGAGATGTTCCATGCCAAGCCTAATGTTAGAGGGCAAAGCAGACATTTAGAGGATGGTCCCTGGGCTCCACCCAAAGGAGAGGCACATTGAGGGTGGAACAGAGCCTGAAGTCTGCCCCCATCCTCTTATTCCCCCTGCCCTTTAGCTACTGATGAGGATCTCCTCTCAGCCTGCTCTTAGCATCACAGAATTGTTTGGGTTGGAAAAGTTCTGCAAGGTCATCCAGCCCCACCATGGCCACTAAACCCTGTCCCCAAGTGCCATGGCCACACATCTCTGTGGTCACCTCCAGGCACAGTGACTCCAGCACTGTGTTCCTGGGCAGCCAGTTCCAGAGCCTGACCACTCTTGCAGCAAAGAAGTTGTTCCTCCTATCCAACCCATACCTCCCCTGGTGCAATTTCAGGCCATTTCCTCACATTCCATCAGCTGATACTAGAGAGAAGAGACCAACTTCCCCCCTCCCCACCACCTCCCTCCAGCCTCCTTTCAGGGAGCTGTAGAGGCAATGAGGTCTTCCCTTAGCCTCCTCTTCTCCAGGCTCAACATGGACTGGGTTGAGGAGGCATCTCCTGTGAAGGCTCTTCCTAGGAAGGATGGAAACCCAAGATCTAAAGGGATGAAGGTTTAGGTTTTAATGCAGCTGGGGGGAGGGCTGGGAGGGCACTGTGCATGAACCAAGTGAATAAAACCTCAGGCCTGTCTTTGGAACCAGGCTGCTGGGTTAAACTGCAGCCTTAGATTGAACCTTCTCACTTCAGACAACCCCACGCTCTGGTCCTTCCATTTCTCACCCTCCCTCTCCCAGTTCCTGCCTTTGCAGCAAAACTCCTCTCAGGAGTCCTTTAATTGAGGCCCAGGGTGGTTTGTTAAGAGCAAAGCCAAGGGTGGCATCAGTGGAGCTTGCAGCTGGAGATTTGCACTTGGAAGCATTGGGAGGGGGGGAAAGGGGAAAAGAATTGAAACCAAACAGGCAACAGCACTGAACCAATCCCCCAAATGAAGAGTAATAAAAACACATCCCCCCCCCCCAAAATAAAGAGTAGGATAGGATAGGATAGGATAGGATAGGATAGGATAGGATAGGATAGGATAGGATAGGATAGGATAAACCAGGTTGGAAGAGACCTTCAAGAACTCTTTATTATCTCATGCAGCAAGGAGTTCTTGCCAGAAATTGAAGCTCTTCCCTGTTCTGGAGAGATCTTTGTGGTTGATGTGAGAACATGATGACACCAGGACAATGCAAATCACCATGGTTCCCTCCCCACCCCCCCAAAGGAAACTCCAAGCTCCTCAATCTCTTGAGCAGTTCATCCCTGTCAGGCCAGAGCTGTCTCCAGCCACCACAACAAGCTCCTCTGGGAGGGGATTTGGTGATGCTCAGCTGGGATGAGGCTCAGGTGGGTCCTGGAGGGAGGTTTTCCACTGAAGCTGAGCTGTGCTGGGGTTCACAGCAACATCTACCTTGGTTTGAAGCTAAAAGGAAGAGATTCAGACCGGAGAGAGGGAAGAAATTGTTGCCCCTGAGGGTGGTGAGAGCCTGTGCCAGGTTGCCCAGAGAGATGCCCCAGCCCTGGCACCACTGCAGGTCAGGTTGGTTGGGGCTCTGAGCAACCTGCTCTAGCTGAGTGTGCAGGGGGTTTGAACCAGATGAGCTGGCAAGGTCCCTTCCCACCCAAACCAGTCTGGGATGCCGCGATCTCAGATCACAAACCCCACAGAACCCGTTCAGCTGGAAAAGGTCTTCAGGATCATCAAGTCCAGCCATCAGCTGACTCTCCACAAAGCTGCTGACTGTGTGCAGTCAGGAGGAGCGAGGCTGAGGCTCAGCTCATTGTGAAATGCAGGTCAATTCTCCAATGTCCACATCCAGCCAGGTGGATGCTTGCCTGCAGGGGAGGACTCAGCCCAGGCAGCTCGATTTTCATTACATCCAGCATCGCTGCCAGCACCTCGTTGACACCTCAGATGTTGTTTTGCCTCTGGAGGTGGAGAACAAAAACCCTCAGCTCTAAATCCCCTTTAATAACACCGGGAGAGCAGACAGGCTGCTGATGGGATGGCTGAAATGAGACATCTGGAGCTGGAGGATGAGCCTCACCCCTCCAAAGAGGGTCGTGGAGCAGCAGTGGCTCTGCAGTGGGGGATCTGTGACTCTGTCAAGCCATGATTAATGTCACCCAGGAAAAGAACAAAATCAATGGCTGCTCTGGCTCTCTGGAGGGGAGCATGATTTCAGGAGCTGCTGCCTTCTCCATGCTGAGCAGAGGGAACCAAACCTCAGCTGATCTCTCAGCTCCACCAGCACGGCGATATCGAAGCGAGGTGAGGCAGATCCTGGCTCTTACTGCCCTGCATGAGGGAAAGCTGTGTGCAAGGAAATCACCTTTCTCCAATGCTTTCACCCAGAGAAGGTCTCCCTGGGGCACAGGGAAGAGAGATTTGCTCCTCACACTGGGCTGGGAGCACTTCAAAGATGAGGAATTCTTCCATCTCCCCAACGTTTGCCTGTGACAGTCAGGGGCTTGGGTGGGGAAAGGGCTTGAGAGGAGCTATGAGGAAGCCCTGAAGTTTGTCTGGGCATGGTTTGGGATTGTTCTGCTTCCTTGCCTGGAGATAGGCACCTAAGGGTGCTGCTGCTGGTTGTATCCCTTTAGTTAGGGCTGAATGAGGAGATTGGCCTTGGGAAACTGAGGTCTTCCAAAGAGAAGAGAATAGAACAGAGTAGAACAGAGTAGAACAGAGTAGAATAGAACAGAGTAGGATAGAACAGAGTAGAGTAGAGTAGAGTAGAGTAGAGTAGAGTAGAGTAGAGTAGAGTAGAATAGAATAGAATAGAATAGAATAGAATAGAATAGAGTAGAATAGAATAGAGCAGAGCAGAGCAGAGCAGGTTGGAAAAGACCTGGAAGTTAGCTTCCATTGACTTCAGGTGGTGCTGGGTGACTAAACAGGGGCATCCTTGACAGATTTGGGTCTATTTAAGCATTTCCATGTGAAAGAATCATAGAATGGCTTGAGCTGGAAGGCACTTTGGAGGTCACCTAGTTCCAAGCCCTTTGCCCAGGGCAGGGACATCTCCCACTAGCCCAGCCTGCTCGAAGCCTCACCCAGCCTGGCCCTGAACACTTCCACGACTTCTCTGGGCAACCCATTCCAAGAAAGACCTAAAGCAGGTGAGCTGCTTCTGTCTTCAGCATGGCTGATGGTAATGGCACCTCTGATTTTGTCCTCCTGGGCTTCCCAGCCCGGGAGGACCTGCAGGGGGCATGCTTTGTCCTGTTCCTTGCCATCTACGTGGTGACTCTGGCAGGAAATCTGGGGGTGCTCCTCCTGATCCGAATCGACCCCTGCCTGCACACCCCCATGTACTTCTTCCTGAGCCACTTGTCTCTGCTGGACCTCTGCTACTCCTCCACCATCATCCCTCGGGCCCTGCTGAACTTCCTGGTGGGGCAGAAGGTGGTTTCCTTCGCCGGCTGTGCCGCTCAGCTCTTCTTCTTCGCCGCCTGTGCCACCAGCGAGTGCTACCTGCTGGCCGCCATGGCTTACGATCGCTACGTGGCCGTTTGCAACCCTCTGGCTTACTCCCTGATCATGTCCCAGAAGCTTTGTGGTGGGCTCCTGCTTGGTGCCTACTCAGCTGGTGTGATCAGCTCCACCATCCACACTCTTTCCATAGCTCGCCTCCCCTTCTGCCGGGCCAGGAGGATCGATCACTTCTTCTGCGACGGGCCGCCGCTGCTAGCCCTCTCCTGCTCTGACACTCGTCTCACTGAGGTGACCATTGCTGCTGTGGTGGGCTTCAACGTGCTGAGCACCACAGCCTTCATCTTGGCCTCCTACTCCTCCATCCTCTCCGCTGTCCTGAGGATGCGCTCCGCGCCCGGGCGGCGCAAAGCCTTCTCCACCTGTGCTGCTCACTTGCTCTCCGTCGCTCTGTACTACGGCAGCTCCCTCGTCACCTACCTGCACCTCAGCCCCAGCCACTCCTTGGAGCAGGATAAGGTGGTCTCCCTGCTGTACTCTGTTGCAATCCCCATGCTGAACCCCTTCATCTACAGCCTGAGAAACAGGGACATGAAGAACTCCCTGAGGAAGGCAAAAGGCAGAGTCCTCTCCTCCGTGCCCACCCCTGGTTCCTGGTCAGCTGAAAGGAGAAGGCTACCCTGGTGTGGGGAGGAGGGTTAGGTACTGCACCTTCAGGGAGGAGGGTTAGATATTGCATCTTGAAGGGTGGCTAAACATCACAGCTTGAAGAAGGAGGGTTGGGATGCTGCACCTTGAGGAGGGAGGGTTGGGATGCTGCACCTCGAGGAGGAAGGGTTGGATGCTGCACCTCGAGGAGGGAAGGGTGGGGATGCTGCACCTCGAGGAGGGAAGGGTGGGGATGCTGCACCTCGAGGAGGGAGGGTTGGGATGCTGCACCTCGAGGAGGGAAGGGTGGGGATGCTGCACCTCGAGGAGGGAGGGTTGGATGCTGCACCTCGAGGAGGGAGGGTTGGGATGCTGCACCTCGAGGAGGGAGGGTTGGGATGCTGCACCTCGAGGAGGGAGGGTTGGGATGCTGCACCTCGAGGAAGGAGGGTTGGGATGCTGCACCTCGAGGAGGGAGTGTTGGATGCTGCACCTCGAGGAGGGAGGGTTGGGATGCTGCACCTCGAGGAGGGAGTGTTGGATGCTGCACCTCGAGGAGGGAGGGTTGGGATGCTGCACCTCGAGGAGGGAGGGTTGGGATGCTGCACCTCGAGGAGGGAGGGTTGGGATGCTGCACCTCGAGGAGGGAGGGTTGGGATGCTGCACCTCGAGGAGGGAGGGTTGGGATGCTGCACCTCGAGGAGGGAAGGGTGGGGATGCTGCACCTTGAGGAGGGAAGGTTGGATGCTGCACCTCGAGGAGGGAAGGGTGGGGATGCTGCACCTCGAGGAGGGAAGGGTGGGGATGCTGCACCTCGAGGAGGGAAGGGTGGGGATGCTGCACCTCGAGGAGGGAAGGGTGGGGATGCTGCACCTCGAGGAGGGAAGGGTGGGGATGCTGAACCTCGAGGAGGGAAGGTTGGATGCTGCACCTCGAGGAGGGAGGGTTGGGATGCTGCACCTCGAGGAGGGAGGGTTGGATGCTGCACCTCGAGGAGGGAGGGTTGGGATGCTGCACCTCGAGGAGGGAGGGTTGGGATGCTGCACCTCAAGGAAGGAGGGTTGGGATGCTGCACCTCGAGGAGGGAGGGTTGGATGCTGCTCCTGTAAAAGATGTTTCTCCTTGAACCAAGGCTCCGTGGTGCCCTAGGAGGGATGAGACTTTCTCCAGCTGTTGGTGGCTTCCTCGGCAAGACTGAAACAGAGATGTTGATAGTTGGATAAATAAATCCAGCTGCCCTGGGCTTGTCTTTCACAGAGGATGGTGGGGGGCTGGAAGGGAGCTCTGGAGCTCAGCCAGCCCCAGCCCCCTGCCCCAGCAGGGCACCCACAGCACCCTGCCCAGCAGCACAGTGCCCAGGGGGGGTTGCAAGCTCTCCACACAAGGACACTCCACAACCTCTCTGGGCAGCCTGCTCCAGGCCTCCAGCACCCTCACAACAAACAACTTTCTCCTCAGCTTCAGAGGCAACCTCCTGCCTGACACTTGGTGCCCTCTGCCCCTTGGCCTGGCCCTGGGCACCACTCAGCAGAGTCTGGCCCCAGCCTCTTGCCCCCCACAGCTCCTTTAGCTCTTGCTGAGCATTGCTCAGCTGCCCTCTGGGGCTGCTCTTCTGCAGGCTCAGCAGCCTCAGGGCTCTCAGCCTTTGCTCCTCTTCTTGTCCTTTCTCTTTTCCTTCCTTTCATTTCCTTTCTAAAGGCCAGCTGGTGGCATGGACAGCCTGGACAGGTCTCCATGGGAGAAATGCTCTTGGTGCAGCCAGAAAGGTTTGGGGCAGGGGTTAAGGATCAAAAGGGGACTCTGTTGAGCAGGTGAAAATGATCATCATGATCATTGCCACAATGACTTGAGAAGATCAAAACAATTATCAGCTGGAGGAGGGTCCTGAGGGAGAGCAGTCTGCACAAACAGCTGAGGTCACACTTGATCACAGGTAAAACCTCTGTGCCAAGCTGCCTGCCTGATCTTCTGGGCAGCTTCTGCTGGGGCTTCAATCCCTCAGATGGGCTTCTCAAGGAGCTGCAGGCACCACTTCTACCAACATCTCCTTGTAGAGCAGGTAAAGAAGGGGTTGGTTTTTGCAGCTGGTGACTCTCCTGCATCCTTGAAAGAGATTTTACTACAAGTGGAGTGAGGAGACTGAGCCCAGTGCTCTGCTGGTCTCTGCCATCCCTCAACCCCTAGCACACATCAAAATGCTTCGTTTCCACTGGGATTTGATTGCTTTACCTCTTTGCTTCTTTGTGTGCTCCAAATCATCAAATCCCAGCATAGAGGAGGTTGGAAAGGAGCTCTGGAGCTCAGCCAGCCCCAGCCCCCTGCCCCAGCAGGGCACCCACAGCACCCTGCCCAGCAGCACAGTGCCCAGGGGGGGTTGCAAGCTCTCCACACAAGGACACTCCACAACCTCTCTGGGCAGCCTGCTCCAGGCCTCCAGCACCCTCACCCCAAACAACTTTCTCCTCAGCTTCAGAGGCAACCTCCTGCCTGCCACTTTGTGCCCTCTGCCCCTTGGCCTGGCCCTGGGCACCACTCAGCAGAGGCTGGCCCCAGCCTCTTGCCCCCCACAGCTCCTTTAGCTCTTGTTGAGCATTGCTCAGCTGCCCTCTGGGGCTGCTCTTCTGCAGGCTCCACAGCCCCAGGGCTCTCAGCCTTTGCTCCTCACAGAGCTGCTCCATGCCCCACAGCACCTTCAGAGCCTGCCCTGGGCTCTCTCCGGCAGTTCCCAGTCTCTCTTGAACTGGAGAGCCCAGAACTGGACTCAGGACTGCAGCTGTGGCCTGAGTGGAACAGAGCAGGGGGCAGGACAGCTTTCTTGACCTGCTGGTCACACTATTCTTCATGCTGTGCAGGAGACCATTGACCTTCCTGGCCATGAGGGCACAGTGCCTGCCTCAGGGCTCTGGCACCCTCACAGCACAGAAGTCTTTCCTCATGGCCAGGTGTAACACCAAAGCAAAGACATCCCCAAACCAATCCTAACAGAGGTGTGGTGCTGAGGGCCAGGGGTTAGCACCAGACTTGATTGGACTCAATGGTCCTAAAGGGTCTTCTCTAACCCAAATGATTCTGTGATTCATGCTTCTGGTTTGTTCCTGAGGCTGAAGCCTCCTACATCCCTGCTGAGCTGGGAAGACAATTCAGAGCAGAAGCTTCTGCTGTGGGAAGGCTGTGGTCAGGGGTGGCTCTGCCTGTGCTTGGCAAGGGTGCAAATGCTTCTCTTGTGGTAATCATTCATTTCCTACTATTCAGCCTGTTCTCAGCCTTGAAGCTCAGGTGTGATGGGCTCATGGAGCTCTGCAAGATACACAATCAACCAGGCTGGAAAAGACCTCAGAAATCATCCAGTCCAACCTAACACCCAACACCTCCTGACAACTAAACCACGGCTCCAGGGGTCACATCCAAGCCTTTCCTGAACACCTCCCTGGGCAGCACTTCCAATGGCCAATCTCTCTTGCTGGGAAGAACTTTCTCCTCACCCCCAGCCTAAACCTCCCCTGGCACAGCTTGAGACTGTGTCCTCTTGTTCTGGGGCTGCTTGCCTGGGAGAAGAGACCAATCCCCACCTGGCTACAACCTCCCTTCAGGGAGTTGGAGAGAGCAAGAAGGTCTCCCCTGAGCCTCCTCTTCTCCAGGTTAAGCAACCCCAGCTCCCTCAGCCTCTCCTCAGAGGACTTCTGCTATAGACCCTTCCCCAGCCTTGTGCTCCAGACCCCTCCCCAGCTTTGTTGCCCTTCTCTGGGCACCTTCCAGCATCTCAATGTCCTTCTTAAACTGAGGAGCCCAGAGCTGGACACAGGACTCAAGGTGTGGCCTAACCAGTGCTGAGCACAGGGCAGGATGACTTCCCTGCTCCTGCTGGCCACACTATTTCTGATGCAGGCCAGGATGGCTTCTTGGCCCCCTGGGCACACTGCTGTCTCATGTTCAGCTGCTGTCAACCACTACCCCCAGGTTCCTTTCTTCCTGGCTGCTCTCCAGCCCCTCTGACCCCAGCCTGGAGGGTTGCATGGGGTTGTTGTGGGCAATGTGTAGAACCCAGCCCTCAGATGTGTCAAATCTGATGCCCTTGCCCTCTGCCCATCTCTCCAGCCTGGCAGGCTCCCTCTGCAGAGCCCTCCTGCCTTCTAACAGATCCCCAGCTTGGGGTCATCTGCAAGCTTGCTGATGATGGACTTTGCCTTGAAGGTGTTTAAGATGTGACTGCCCTTGAAACTGGTTAAGATGTGATGGTCCTTGGAGGTGTTTCAGATGTGATTGCCCTTGGAGGTGTTTAGGATGTGACTGCCCTTGAAACTGTTTAAGATGTGATGGTCCTTGGAGGTGTTTCAGATGTGATGGTCCTTGGAGGTGTTTCAGATGTGATAGCCCTTGCAGGTGTACAATGCAATGTAGATAAACCACAGCAGGATTATTGCCTTTGAACACCAGGAGGTGTTTTGAACCCCTTCACCTCGCTGACTCCCAAACTTGGGCTAAAAGCAGGAATGTTGTACAGTTTCCTCCCTCTCCCCACCCCCCAAATTCCACCACTGAGGGGTGAACCCTTGATGTTTCCCCTGGATTTCTCTCCTAGGGCTTCACCTCACTGATCTGTTGCTCTTCCATGCCGATTCACCTCGGAGAATGGTCCCACAGGCTGGAGAAAACCTGACTCTTTTGCCTGGCTTTATCCTCCTGGGTTTCTCTGAAGTCCCAGAGCTCCAACCCACCATCTTCACCATTTTCATCTCTGCCTATGCTTTCGTGGTGCTGGGCAACCTGAGCATGCTGCTGCTGATCAAGGCTGACCCCCAGCTCCACTCCCCCATGTACTTCTTCTTGACCCACTTAGCTCTCATCGATCTCTGCCTTTCCTCTGCCATCAGCCCCAAAGCTCTGGAGACCTTCCTGCTGGGGAGAAGCCACATCTCTTTCTTGGGTTGCTTTGCCCAGATGTATTTGCATCTTGCTCTGATCATCTCGGAGTGCCTCCTCCTGGGGGTGATGGCTTACGACCGCTACGTGGCCGTGTGCGAGCCGCTGCTTTACGCCGCCACCATGGGCAAGGCGCGCTGCGGCAGCCTGATGGTGCTGGTGTACGCCACGGGCTTCCTCAGCTCCCTGCTGCACTGTGCCCTGGCAGGGAGGTTGTCCTTCTGCCAAGCCAGGAGCATCAACCACTTCTTCTGCGAGCTGCCCACCCTCCTGCGGCTCTCCTGCTCCGACACCCGCGCGAACGAGACCTTCCAGGCCGCCCATGCTGGGCTTAACATCATCACCTCCCTCCTGATGATCCTCTTTTCCTACACCTCCATCCTCCACAC
Organism: Melanerpes formicivorus; assembly: GCF_026170545.1. Classification (NCBI taxonomy): domain Eukaryota; kingdom Metazoa; phylum Chordata; class Aves; order Piciformes; family Picidae; genus Melanerpes; species Melanerpes formicivorus. The sequence goes on along the minus strand of NW_027142368.1, from coordinate 12,540,940 downwards.
CATCCTGCAGATCCCTCTGGCCAGGGGGAGGCTTAAAGCCTTCTCCACCTGCACTTCCCACCTGATTGCTGTCGCCGGCTTCTACGCCCCGGGGGTGATTGCCTACCTTCAGCCTGGCCAGGGGACAAAGCTGGTTTCAGCCTGTTACACCATCCTGACTCCCAGCCTCAACCCCCTCATCTACAGCCTGAGGAACAAGGAGGTGAAGGGGGCCCTGAGGAGGATGTGGGTGAGGAAGCTGGGGCCACATCTAGCTGGGTTTTGAGGCAGCAGCTTGGAGGGAATGAAGGGCTGGGCTCGGTGCTCATTCACTGGTGGCCTTCAAGACAGGGAGATCACACACCAAGCACAGGGTGTGGAGGACTCAGGGAGGTGGTGGAAGCCTCAGCCCTGGAGGGTGGAAGCCTCCTGCCTGGAGGTGTTTGCAGCCAGGCTGGATGTGGCTGTGAGCAACCTCATGTAGTGTGAGGTGTCCCTGGGCATGGCAGGGGGGTTGGAACTGGCTGAGCCTTGAGGTCCCTTCCAGCCCTGACAGTTCTGTGATGCTGTGACTCATGAAGAGTTCTCCTCAAACCTCTTTGAGCACAGTGGATTGTCCACTTCAAACAGCTTCACTTCATGTCAAACCTTGTGGGAGCCTTCAACAATGAATCAGAATAATTGAGACCCACCCCCATCTGCTGTGCCCAGTCAGAGGAGCCTTGGAGGAGTTTGGACGTGGGTCCTGTCCCCCTCAGGTAAGCACAAGAGGCTCATGGACCTTGCTTTGCTCCAGTGGTGACATGGAGTGGGAGGGAAACCTCCATCTGGGCTGAGCTGCAGGTGGGAAAAGCTGCAGGAGGGGTGGGTGGGCTGCTGGGGCTTGGGGATTTATTCTGCTGGCTGGGCCAATGTAGAGCTTCTCCAGAAGGTTTGAGGTGGTTTATGTCTGAGGGTTGTGGCCATGAATCAATTGCTGTCTCTGTGTAAGAGGGTTTTCTTTATGGCTCAGGCTTAGAAATGGCATTAAACAGCTTCAGTTCTTCTTTAATTCTTTGGGAGCATCCATTCTGGAGCCTCTGTTACAGGAAGGATCTGGAAGGTGTCCAGAGAAGGGCCATAAGGATGAGCAGAGGGCTGGAGCTGCTCTGCTATGAGGACAGACTGAGGGAGTTGGGGTTGTGCAGGCTGGAGAAGAGAAGGCTCCAAGGAGACCTTCTTGGGGCCTTCCAGAATGTGCAGGGGGCTCCAGGAAAGCTGGGGAGGGACTTGTGAGGGTGTCAGGGAGGGATAGGACTGGGGGGGATGGAGCACAACTAGAAGTGGGGAGATTGAGATTGGCTGTGAGGAAGAAGTTGTTCCCCAGGAGGGTGGTGAGAGCCTGGCACAGGCTGCCCAGGGAGGTGGTGGAAGCCTCCTGCCTGGAGGTGTTTGCAGCCAGGCTGGAGGTGGCTGTGAGCAACCTGCTGTGGTGTGAGGTGTCCCTGGGCATGGCAGGGGGGTTGGAGCTGGCTGAGCCTTGAGCTCCCTTCCAGCCCTGACAATCCTATGGCTCTATGAGCCCGTGACACAATGGCAGGCAGCAAGCATCAGCCTTGTACCTTTAGGTAAATGAAAGGAGCCTACAAGACACACAGGAAGAGACTTTCTGCAGATCTTTTCTGGAGAGCTTGCAACCCCCCCTGGACATTGTGCTGCTGGGCAAGCTGCTGTGGGTGCCCTGCTGGGGCAGGGGGCTTGGGCTGGGTGACCTCCAGAGGTCCCTTCCAGCCCCACCATGCTGGGATTGTGTGACACTAAACCAAGCCAGAAGAGCCAAGCTTGCAAACAAACCTGGGCCTGAAAGCCTTTGAGGAAGGCTTTAGTCTGGGCTCCACTCCTGCATTAGAAGACAAACCAGGCCCAGCTTGCACCCACTCTGCTGCCAGCCTGGAGCCTTCATGGGGTTGCTGGGAGGCAAGTGCAGGACCCAGCACTTGGCCTTGGTGCACCTAAGGCCAAAGAATGTTCCAGAGGTGGCTTTAAACTCAGGATTATTTTAGAGCTGGTGATGGGACTCCCCTGTGAAACTAGCCCAGCTTCTTATGATAGCTTCCCAGGGTCGACCCTCTCTGATCTTTGATGTCCTAGGTTGGACTTGATGCTCTCTGAGGTCTTTTCCAGCCTGGCTGGTTCTGTCTACAGAGCCTCTACACCCCCTCAAACTTCTTGTACTCAGGCCCACGCTTGATTTGTTGGCTGCTGTCAGTGGAAGCTTCCTTCTGAACCCAGGATTTCCTATTTCCCCTGTGGAGCCTTCCAAGCAGCGAGGTTTCAACCACCTTCTCCCAGAGAATGAGGACCACCAGCACTTTGGTCTAGAGGCTTTTATTCCAAACCACAACAATATGGCTTTGACCAGGCAAAACTATACAAAACAAAGAATAAAACAGGGGGAGGGGGGAAAAAAAACCCCAAAGGGGGTGGTGGCTGAAGGCACCATCTGCTTTTTCTCCTTAGTCTAGGACCTGTCTCTGTGTCTGCAACATTGAAGGACCCCTTAGTGAGTCAGGCAGTGTAGAGAGGCTTCCATTCAACACTTGCTGACCTTTTGCCTTTTGAAACAGAATTTAGAGGAAGGGGGCGAAATCTGAGGCTTGGAGAGGTGCAGTTCTCAGCTCAGCTTGTGCTAGGTTGAACCAGTTAAAGAGTAAGGCAGAACTTGGCTGGAGTTGGGGGTTTAGAGGAAAGAAAGGGAAGGAAGAGCCCACAGCAAATCCTTGTTAAAAGGGAAGAGTTTACCTCAGGGCTACTTCCTACCTCCAGCTTGCCTTCCACCCACCCCTCCCTGGCTTCCCTCTCTGCTGCTTGTCCTACTGCTTGGATGGATGAGGTAAAAAATCACCTGGACCCCATTTCTAAAGCTCTCCCTACCCCATTTCTAAAGCTCTCCCCACCCCATTTGTATCCCCTCTGCTCCCCAGCCCTTCACCTCCTCTCTTTGCTCAGAGGTTGCTTGTGAGCTGCTCCCTTGAACTCACAGCCTGCACGCTGCCCCTGGTTCACAGCAGCCTCCTTCCAAGCCTGAAACTGACCAGAGCAGCTGCTGAGCTCTCCCCTGTTCCTCACCCCTCTAAGCTGCCACTCCACTCCCTCCTCTCCCAGCCTCACACATCACTACTGCTGTGCAGGGTCTCCTACGGATTGCCTAACCTAGCCTTGTAGGAAGCTCTTTAGCAGCATCCTTCTGAGCACTAACACACAGGGAAGGAAGAAAAGGACCTTTTATTAGCCTGACATTTCTGTTTGAGCACAGAATCCAAGCACAGAGGGGAGGAGGAGGAGGAAGGGGGCTGTGGGTGCTCCGTCTACTTCCCCTTCTTGGCCTTGGCGGCCGTGGCGCTGCTGGTCTTGGCTTTCTTCTTCGCTGAGCCCTTGGTCTCTGGCTCCTTGCGCTTGGCCGAGGTGATGGAGCCCGTCACCTTGAAGAAGTCATCCAGCCTGCCCTGAGTGCTGCCCTGCCTGCTCTTGAGCAGCCTCTTGGCCCCGTTGCGGATCCTCTCCTCGTTGAACTGCTTCTCCCCGCACATGAAGCGGACGAGCTCCTCCTCGTCGGGCTCGCCCCACTTCAGCTCCACGGCCTCGGGGTCGACCACGTCGGGCTCCAGGAAGAGCTTCTGGGCCTCCCTGTGCAGCCAGTTCTCAGGCAGGGGGTACTTCTTGGTGTCTATCTGCTGGACGATCCTCTCGATGGTCTTGTGCTCCCTGATGAGCTCCACGGCGCGCTTGGGCCCGATGCCGCGGATGCTCTCGCAGTAGTCGCAGCCCAGCAGGATGCAGAGGTCCACAAACTGCTCCCAGGTCAGGCCCAGGTCCTGCAGGACGCGGTTGAGGTGGAACTCCTGGATGGGCAGCTTCTTGGTCTCGCTGGCAGTCAGGTGCCTCATCAGGACGGGGCTGCCGAAGGTCAGGCAGTCCATGTCCTCCGTGGCGGCGGCGTAGACCTTCCCGGCCTTCACCAGGGCGGCGCAGCTGGCCTCGGCCTCCCCCGGCGCCTCCACGTAGGGGATGCCCATCAGGCCCAGCAGCTTCTTGCACTCGTCGGTGTGCTGCTTGGTGACCTTGACCAGCCTCTTGCTGTACTTCTCGATGCCTTCCTCCTCGCCGGCCTCCTGCGCCTCCTGCAGGTGCTTCTCGGCCTCGGCCCGCCGCTCGGTCCTCTTGGCCAGCTCCCCGGACTTGAGCTGCGGGGGCTTGCCGTCGAAGACGTAGACGGGCTTGATGCCGCTCTCCACCATGCGGATGGTCCTGTAGAACATGCCCACCAGGTGGCTGGTGGTCTCCCCCTCCTCGTTCTGCAGCGCCTCGGCCCCCTGCCGCACGGCGATCAGGAACTGGTAGATGCTCATGGAGGCGTCGACGGCGACCTTGCGGCCGAAGTAGGCCTTGATGTCGTTCTCCCGGATGGCGCCGGGGGCCACGTCGGCGATCAGCTTGGCCAGCCCGTGGATCCCCATCCTGGGGGGGAACAAGGCACAAGGGGAGGCTGGGATGGGGACCCCCGCCCGCGGCGCCGGGGGCTCACAGCCGGGCTCTGGGGGCGGGGTAAGCAGGGAAAGGGGGGGGGGGGGGAAGGGAGCTGCCTGCACATCCCCACCCCCCTCATGCTCCTGTGGCTTGGAATGGAATAAACCAGGTTGGAAGAGACCTTTGAGATCATCCAGTCCATCCTATCACCCAGCACCATCGAATCAGCTAACCCATGGCACCAAGCACCCCACCTGCAGTGATGGTGACTCCACCACCGCCCCGGGCAGCACATTCCAATGGCCAGCCTCTCTTTCTGGGAAGGATTATCTCTCCCCTTGAGCCCGTGCCAGCTCCCCCCAGCGACCATTATCCCTCCATAGCTCTCTTCAGCCTCTCCAGACGCCATCATCCCCATTCCGAGCCCCCCTCAGGCTCCCCCAGCCATCATAACTCCCCACCATGTCCCTCCTCAGCCTCTCTAGCTGCCATTATCCCTCTCCAGGCCCTCTTCAGCCTCCCCTAGCTGCCATTGTCCTCCTCCCGGGCCCGACTCGGCCTCCCCTCGCCGCTATTTCCCCCCTTCCAAGCCCGCTCCAGCCCCTCCGTCCGCTAACTGCCCCCTTCCAAGCCCTCCCCGGACCCCGCCGGCCCCCATTACCCTGCAGCTCGCTCCCGCCACCGCACAGCCCGCCGGGAGCCGGCTGAGCCAATAGGGAGCGGCTCCCGCTGTCCCCGCCCACTCTCCCGGCATGCTCCGCCCCGAGTCGTCACTTCCGCTTCCGGGTGGCTGAGGAGACGTGTCGGAGCGGAGCGGGAACCGGCGCCTGGGCGACATGGTGAGCGCTGGGGACGGCGCCTGGGAACCGGGAACTGGGAGTCGGAGTAGGGCAGGCAGGGCTGGGGATCAGGGAGCTGCGGCCAGGCTCGGGGAGCCAGGACTGGGAACCGGGAAGCCGCAGTTAGCAACCGAGGTGCTAGGACCTGGGGGCTGGGAGCCCAGAATGGGAACTGGGAAGCGGTGGTTAGGGACCGGGCAGCCCTTGCAAAGCCGCTGTCAGGGGCCGGCGAGCCAGGACTCGGGGCCGAGGAGTCGCTGTTAGAAGCTGGGGAGTCAGGACTCGGGGCTGAGAAGTCGCTGTTAGAAGCTGGGGGGGTCAGGACTCGGGGCTGAGAAGTCGCTGTAGGAAGCTGGGGGGTCAGGACTCGGGGCCGAGGAGTGGCTGTTAGAAGCTGGGGGGTCAGGACTCGGGGCCGAGGAGTCGCTGTAGGAAGCTGGGGGGTCAGGACTCGGGGCTGAGGAGTCGCTGTTAGAAGCTGGGGGGTCAGGACTCGGGGCCGAGGAGTCGCTGTTAGAAGCTGGGGGGTCAGGACTCGGGGCCGAGGAGTCGCTGTAGGAAGCTGGGGGGTCAGGACTCGGGGCTGAGAAGTCGCTGTAGGAAGCTGGGGGGTCAGGACTCGGGGCCGAGGAGTCGCTGTTAGAAGCTGGGGGGTCAGGACTCGGGGCCGAGGAGTCGCTGTTAGAAGCTGGGGGGTCAGGACTCGGGGCTGAGGAGTCGCTGTTAGAAGCTGGGGGGTCAGGACTCGGGGCTGAGGAGTCGCTGTTAGAAGCTGGGGGGTCAGGACTCGGGGCTGAGGAGTCGCTGTTAGAAGCTGGGGGGTCAGGACTCGGGGCTGAGGAGTCGCTGTTAGAAGCTGGGGGGTCAGGACTCGGGGCTGAGGAGTCGCTGTTAGAAGCTGGGGGGTCAGGACTCGGGGCTGAGGAGTCGCGATCAGGGATCGGGAGCCGGATCTGGGGATCAGGAGCCGCGGTCAGGGACTGGGAGCCAGAAGCCGCAGTTAAGAACTGAGGAGCCAGGACCCGGGAAGTTGCGATCAGTTGTCGGATGCCGAGCCTCGGGGCCGGGAAGCAGCCGAGAAGCCCTGCTCAGAGGCCGGGAAGCCGCAGTCGGGGGCGGGAGCCGGGACACGGGGCTGCGAGCCGGTCCCGAGCCCGGCGGTGCCGCTCAGCTGCGCGCTGGCCCCGCAGGAGCTGGAGGCGATGAGCAGGTACACCAGCCCGGTGAACCCGGCCGTGTTCCCTCACCTCACCGTGGTGCTGTTGGCCATCGGCATGTTCTTCACCGCCTGGTTCTTCGTGTATCCCCGGCCTGGAGGCGGGAGGGGGCGACAGGGAGGCGGGGAGGGGGGCTGGGGAGAGGTGGGAGGTTCCCTCCCCTTCCTCTGCCTCCGTTACCACCTTGACCCCTGGGCTGCAGCTACGAGGTGACTTCGACCAAGTACACCAGAGACATCTACAAGGAGCTGCTGATCTCCTTGGTGGCCTCACTCTTCATGGGCTTTGGGGTCCTTTTCCTGCTGCTGTGGGTCGGTATCTACGTCTGAAGCACCACTGCCACCTCCTGAATCCCTCTGGCTGGAAGCTCCTGGAGTTCTTCACACTCTCCAGGGGGTCAGGGTTGGGGGTGGGGAGGCTGTCCCTGTGACTTCAGTAGCAGCAGAGCTTTGCCCTGGGGAATGCTCTCACTCCATCTCTAGTCCAGTTCCAGATGGGAGGCCTCACACAGAAGCTCTTTTTTTTGTATTCCTTTTGTACTTCAGCCCCAAAGCCCTGCCCAGGTGTGGGCTGTGCTCAGCCAAGGGACTTCTGCCAGCACCAAACCCTGAATAAAAGTGGCTCTGTCCCCTGCCTGCCTTTGAATTGATGCTTTGGCTTCCATCTGCACCTTATCCCACCTGGCATGTCCACACCACCTGAATGTTGGCAGCAGCTCCCTGTGCCTTGGGGTGGTCAGCAGGGATCTCCTCAGCTCTCTGGCCTCTCTGGCAGGATGTTGTGGCCCTTCCTGTGCGTGAAAAGGGCTACAAGAAAGCTGGGGAGGGACTTGTGAGGGTGTCAGGGAGTGATGGGGCTGGGGGGGAGGGAATGGAGCAAAACTAGAAGTGGGGAGGTTGAGATTGGATGTGAGGAAGAAGTTGTTCCCCAGGAGGGTGGTGAGAGCCTGGCACAGGCTGCCCAGGGAGGTGGTGGAAGCCTCCTGCCTGGAGGTGTTTGCAGCCAGGCTGGAGGTGGCTGTGAGCAACCTGCTGTGGTGTGAGGTGTCCCTGCCCATGGCAGGGGGTTGGAGCTGGCTGAGCCTTGAGCTCCCTTCCACCCCTGACCATTCTATGATGTGGCACTTTGGGATGTGGTCTGCTGGTTGTGGAGGTGTTGGGTAGAAGGTTGGGCTTGATCTTAGAGGTCTTTTTCAACCTCCATGATTGTAGCCAAGAGGCAGCAGCAGGTTGGGACTTTGCTGACCTTGCCCTGGGCAGGAGTTCCTGCTTTCTTTTGGAAGCCTCTTTGTGATCTCAAGGGTCTTTTCCAATCTGGTTAATTCTATCCTGTTCTCTCCTGTCTTGTCCTGCTCTGCTCTGTCCTGTTCTGTCCTGCTCTGTTCTGTCCTGTCCTGCTCTGTTCTGTCCTGTCCTGCTCTGTCCTGTTCTGTCCTGTCCTGCTGTGTCCTGTTCTGTCCTGTCCTGTCCTGTCCTGTCCTGTCCTGTCCTGCTCTGTCCTGTCCTGTCCTGCTCTGTCCTGTCCTGTCCTGTTCTCTTCTGTTCTCTTCTGCTCTGTCCTGTCCTGCTCTGCTCTGTCCTGCTCTGTCCTGTCCTGTTCTCTTCTATCCTGTCCTGTTCTCTTCTGTTCTCTTCTGCTCTGTCCTGTCCTGTTCTGTCCTGCTCTGTCCTGTCCTGTTCTAATGGAGCTCCTGACCCAGCACCTTGCTCTTCAGGGAGGGAGGAACACACCAGGAGCCATCCTTGGATACAAAGCAGTATTCATGTATTTATTTAGGAGGGGATAATGGGAAAGGAGAAGGAAGGGAAGGGGAGGGGAGAGGGAAGGGGAGAGGGAAAGGAAGGAGGGCAAATCTTTTCCCTCCAGCAGACAACGAAAGTCTAAAATAAGCCAAACAAAACTCAGCCAACCATAAAAAAATGAAACCAACAAACAGGGAGGGGGAGGAGGGAAAAAACCAAAGACATCCAGCAAAATATAAATAGAAAGAAAGCAAAGAGGGAAGGGGGGGGAAGGGAGGGGGGAACTACTTTGTACCCCCTTCCCCCCCCAGATAATAAACACCAACCAATCATGAGGGGATGCCTAAGGACACAACTCTACACACACAAAGACTTGCTGGCAATATACAGTGATTAAAGCTGTGACAGCAACGCTTCAACCAAACCAATTAGTGCTTGACTTGTTTCTGTGGTTCTTTAGTGTCTCTCAGCCTCCTCCCTGGCTCTGCTTCCCCCCCTCCCACCCCCCCAGAGCTCTGCTTTCAGTTACAGCCTTCTTGGGGGTGGTTTGTAGTGCTCCTCAACCCTCAGGGGCAGGACCTTGCTTTCAAAACCTCCCAGCCCTCCAGGCACAGGAGCTTGGAGGGGGTTTAGCTCTCAAAAGCCAAACTCCAAAGCAGCCAAACTTTGCCTTCCTTTGCCAGGCCCTTTCCTGCCCCCTGTGTGTGAAACCAACCCCAAAGAGATGAAACATCTCATTGCCAGCCCAAAAACTAAGGAGGGGGTTTGGGATGGTTTTTTTCCTGCCCCCCTCCCCTCCCAGCTCCCTCTTTCAGGCCCTGATTGTGAACACTCCTGTGGCTGCTTGGGGATGGAGACACACACACCCCCCCATTGCCCTACCCCTCAAAGGACCTTGTTTTGGGGGTGCAGAGAGCTGCTTGGGTGGCTCCTGAAGCCATCCTGTGAGCCTCTCATCATGGCAAACCCCTCTGTGAGCTCCACTGCCGTGCTGCTGGAGCTGCCCCGCGCTCCCTTGGGGCTCTGAGCTGCCTGATCCAGGTGGGGATCTCCCTGCTGGCTGCAGGAGGTGGGTTGGGCTAGGTGGCCCTGAAAGGTCCCTGCAACCCAAAGCAAGGGGGAGATTCTTCAGTCTGCAGGTAAATAGGGATGGCTGTCAGGTTCTCTTGCTCCACACACTGGAGACCTCAGCACTCAGGAGCTGCCCTGGAGCAGGGAACTCTTCCAAGCTCACTCCTCGGGGTTGAGAGAGGCCTTGCCATGAAATGGTTTAGACTGGAAGAGACCTTTCAGCTCATGGAGTCTCCAAGCCTTCCCCCAGCACTGCCAGGGCACCACCAAACCCTCAGCAGCACAGCTCCAGGGCTTGGAAACCCCTCCAGGGCTGGGGACTCCACCACTGCCCTGGGCAGCCTGGGCCAGGCCTTGACAACTCTCAAGGAGGAGAAATTGTTCCTCGTGTCCAACCTAAACCTCCCCTGGGGTGACTTGAGGCCCTTTCCTCTCCTCCCACTGATGGGGCTCGGAGCAACCTGATCTAGGTGGGGATGGCTCTTGCTTTCTGCAGGGCAGGCTTGGGCAAGATGAGCTTGAAAGGTCCATTCCAACCCAATGCCTCCCCTGATCCCATGCTCTGTGACACACTTTGGGATTGAACAGCCTCAAAAGTGCACCCTGAAGCCCTCTTCTCTTGACACCAGTAGGCTCTTTGCACTTCAGCTCTTGCCTCCCCTCAGCCCTGAAGCTACCTGGCCCCCAGTTTATGAGGCACTCAAGGTTTTTAATGCATGGGTGGGGGGAAACCACCGTTCCCTGTTAGCAGTAACAACAGCAAAAGGCACTAGGGAGGTCCCTGCAGCCCCTTAGGCACTTGGCTTGCCCAGAGTCCTCCCCCAAAACCCCATGGCTGAGCATGGGAGGGGCACCTGAGAGACTCCAGCTCCTCCTGGGCCACCTCTGCTCAGGCATTTTCTAGGGATTGATTGATTCCTCCCCTCCAGGAGTGGGGTGAGAAGGACTCCTGGCTCTCAGTGGATCCCACTCAGGACCACCAGTGAGGTTTGAAGGGGGGGTGGGGGTGGTGCTTGCAGGCAGTGGTGGTCAGCTCTGGCCCTCACACCACCACCTGGTGTCTCTTTAGGGTCTAAATGTGTGGACATTTAGCCCAGCTGGCCAGCCAAAGGGAAAAGAGCAGGTCCAAGAGGGCTACACCTCAGCTGAGCAGCCATGGAAGGGCTGGTGGCATCACTCCCCTCAGCAAGGACACACCAGGCTGGGCCACTGACTGCCAAGGGGAGGACAGAAGCTGCCAAGGAAGTAACTTCCCAGTTGAAGGCCGAGCAGGAAAGCTTGGGGGCAGGCAGAGGGAAGAGCATGGAGCAACCTCTCCAGGGCTCCAGCTGAGGGTTTCCTTCCCCCATCAATGGGGAGAAGCCTGCTGAGCCTGGAGCTGCCCTGCTTCTGCTTGCTGCTCCCAAGCCTTGGCACCTCTGGGCTTCTCTCAGGGTAGTTCCCTTGCTTCCCTTCTGCACCCCTGCTTCCCCTCTGCACTCCCTGCTCACCTACCTCCTGCCCCCTGCTTGTCCCAGCTTCAGCACACTGCTGGAGAGAGCTGAAGCCACCCTACAGAGGAAGAACCTTCAGTGGCTGAGGTGCCAGCTCGTGGGGGATGCCTCAAGGAGGCTGGGGCTGCTCATGGGGATGCCTCAAAGACTCACAGGGCAGTGGCTGCTCATGGGGATGCCTCAAGGAATCCCAGGGCTGTGGCTGCTCTGCTGAGACAAGCTTTGAGATGGGTGGCAGGAGATCAAGCTGCTCCTTGGGCAAGAGAGAGAAGGTGGTGAAGGGTCCCACGAGAGCTCCACAGGAAGCATCTCTCCACCTGGCTTCAAAAAAGAGGTCTTGCCCACACCTTGGTGTTGGTGCCACCACCACCACCCCCTGCAGCTGGCAAAGGGAGGGCCTGGGGCAGCTGTCCCCACTGAAAGCAACAAAACACAGCAGCCAGAGCCTGGAGACAAAGCAGTTTGGGTTCCAGTTGTCTGCATCCAGCCCTGGGACTGCAGAGGCCAAGGCATGCTCTTCCCTACAGCCATCTCCAGGGCTGGGGGGGGCTGTTTCCATCTCACCACCCACCTCCCAAGCTAACAGAAGCCCCTGGAGGCGCTTTGGCCTCCAGGAAATGTCATCTCCTTTGTTTTCTCTCTTTGCAAGAGGTGCTGGGGCAGAGCAGGGCAGGGAGGAGGCCCCAGGGTGCTGAGCTCTGCCTGCTGTGTCCCACCAGCTTGGTGGCAGTCAGCTGAAGTGCTGACCACCCCCTTCCCATCTCCCTCCCCTCCACCCCCCCAGCTTTGGTTTCCTGCATGAGCCACAGTGAGCTGAAGAGGGACAGGATGAAAAGAGCCTTTTTTGGGGGGGGGGGGTTGGACACACAGCTTAACAACAACAACAATGATAAACAACAAAACTAAAAGAGAGAGAGAGAGAGGAAGGATTCAGTAGTTTAGCAAGTTAAGAACTTGTAACAGTAAACCACCCCCAAGGCACTCCATGGAACTGCTTTCTGAGGGCCTCCCAGCTTGCTGCTGAGCCCTGCCCCCCACCCTCCCCCCCTTTGAGGGCCCAAGGTCAGGCTCTGCAGAGCCTGGCAGGGAGCTGTGGGGTGGGGGGGAAAGCCATGCCCTGTGTCCCCAGCCAGCTGGCCTTGCTCTGCAGGGCACAGCAGGCTTTGCCAGGGGCTTCTTCTCTTCTCTTCTCCACATCCAGGCAGAGGTGGCTTGGCTTGAGGTGAGGGCACTGCAACAAAGCCACAGGCTGCTGCCAGAGGAGGAGGAGGAGGAGGAGGAAACAGGTCCCACCACGCACCATGGAGGTGACTCAGGGAGGGGCAGGTGATGGTGGCAAGTGTCCCCACCCAAAGCCTGGCCTGGGCACAGCCTCAGCAGCATCTCTGGTGGGGTTCTGGTGTCCATCCATCCATCCATCAGCTGCTGAGCCAGGCCTGGAGAGGGGGAAGAGTCCAGCGAGGAGGGGGGCAGGGGGGAAGCTGCACCTTCTCTTCTTGTCCACAGAGGACAATTCGTTGGTGGGGTCTCCAGAGGGGGGGTTGGGGTTTGGGTCCTGTGGAGTGGGGGCTGTGGGGTCAGCTAGAAGGAACAGCAACTCCAGTGTAGGACTTCCAGTATGTCCAGGCACAGCCTTCCTTTCCAGGCCACAGTCCAGCGTTGTGCTCGTGGAAAGGGCTCCAGTGCTGAGCAATTCCAGTGTTGTGAAGAACTGATGTGGTCCATCTGGGACCACCAGGCCCAGGAGGGGATGGAGCTCCCCCCCTGGGGGGTGGTAGAGCTGCCCACAATGCAGTCCAGTGTAAGGCTTCCAAATCCAGTGTTGTGAGAGGAAGGAGAAGTGATGGAGGACGCCCAAGGTCCCCTGAAAGGATGGAGAGAGATGCTGGGGGGGGGTGGGTGGGGGTGGTGGGAGGAGTGGAGTGGTGGAAGATGGTTCAGGGTGAGCCCAGGAGGTCCCACAGAGCTGGTTGTGTTCCTGTGGCTTAAGTCCTGTCTTCTGCAGGTGCTTCTCTTCAGTGTCTGCATCACCAGCCGTGAGCAAACCAGCTCCACGTAGGAGGTGGGGGTGAGGTGGGGCTGGGGGCTGGTGGAGGAGGGTGGCACAGGAGTCTCCCCAGGGTCACCAGTCCCCCTCCTCTCTCCAACCAGAGGGCCACTGGTGCTGCCAGGACTCACTCACAGAGCCAGTAGAACTGGAAGTAATAGTCAGTGAAAAGGTGTCCCAGCTGCTGGGGACTGCTGCTGCAGTTGGCTTGGCCCTGGGAGAGAGCAAGAGAAGGAGCTGACAGAGGGGGGTGGGAGGTGACCTCCAAGGGGGAAACCCTGCCTGAACTACCTGAAAAATCATGGAATCACAGAATGGGTTTGCTTGGAGCCCAGCCCTTCCCCCAGCACTGCCAGGGCACCACCAAACCATGGCCCCCAGCACCACAGCTCCAGGGCTCAGAAACCCCTGCAGGGATGGGGACTCCACCACTGCCCTGGGCAGCCTGGGCCAGGCCTTGACAAGCCTCAAGGGCAAGAAATTGTTCCTCATGGCCAACCTAAACCTCCCCTGGGGCATCTTGAGCCCATTTCCTCTTGTCCTGTCACTTCTTCCTTGGGAGAAGAGCCCAGCCCCCACCTGGCTGCAGCCTCCCTGCAGGGAGCTGCAGAGAGCCAGAAGCTCTCCCCTCAGCCTCCCCTGCTCCAGGCTCAGCAACCTCAGGCCCCTTGGAAATTCTTCAGACCCTTCTCCTTGGGCTTCAGTGCCCTTCTCTGGACCCACTCCAGCCCCTCAATGTCCTTCTTGGCTAGAAAGGCCCAAACCTGACCCCAAGATTCCAGCTGTGGCCGCAGGGAGGACAATCCCTGCCCCGGTGCTGTGGCTGCGGAAGGCACCAACCACGCCGGAGAGGGCTGCGGGAGGCTCCTGGTGCAAAGTGAGACCACTGACCCCTCCCCAGGGCTCCTACTGCTCTCTCTAGGGGGACAAGGGGGACAGGAGGGAAGACAGAGCAGCTTCTGCTGTCACTCACTGGCTGTGCTACTCGGAAGTGGTAGGTGAACTCCTGGAAGGACATCATCACGAGAGGCCAGCGGTGAGTTGTCTCCTGGGCAAGAAACCACAACAGCCTGGGCTGAGATCAGGGACTGAGCACCAAGGGCCAGGCTGCTTGCAGAGCCTCCTGGAGGGTGCTGGTGTGCTTTGTGGCAGCCCACACCCCACGCCACAGCTGGCCTTTGGGAGCTGCCCCCTTTCCTCTTCCTCCTTACCTGTGCGTCGGCGGCGTCGGCGGAGCCGCTCAGCCTCACGGCATCCTGGCAGGGGGCACCGGAGGCAAGGCCACAAAGGGAGATGGAGACAGCTGAGGAGGAGCTGAGGAGGGACAGGACATGGTGAGACCACGGAAAAGGAGCAGCCAGCCAGCCCCCAGCTCAGGCAGAAGCCAGCATGGCCAGGAGGCACAGCATCCAGCTGGCTCCAGGGGTACCGCAGCACCACGGAGCCGAGCCCTGGGCCACTCACTTCATCTCCAGGGTCAGGTTGGTGTCCACTGCCGTGAGCTGGCTGACAGGGATGCGGTAGCTGAAGTTCCCAGCCCTGGGGACAACAAAAGACAACATCAGACCTCACCCCAGCCTTGCAGGGGGCTGTGAGGTGACCAGGTCAGGACCCAAAGGCTCTCTCTCTGTCCTCTCGACGAGGAGGAATTCCCAGGCTGGTTCCCAAGGATGAGCTCATCCCCAAACACAACCTTCCAGCTCCTCCCTGCCCAAGGGGCAGTGCCAGCTGCCTGGGGGGGATAGAATGGAATGGAATGGACTAGAATAGAATAGAATAGAATAGAATAGAATAGAATAGAATAGAATAGAATAGAATTATCCAGGTTGGAAAAGACCTTTGAGATCATCAAGTCCAACCTATCCCAAGGATGAGCTCATCACCAGACACAGCCTTCCAGATCCTCCCTGCCCAAGGGGCAGCACCAGCTGCCTGGGGGGGATAGGATAGAATAGAATAGAATAGAATAGGATAGAATAGAATAGGATAGGATAGGATAGGATAGGATAGGATAGGATAGGATAGGATAGGATAGGATAGAGTAGAGTAGAGTAGAGTAGAGAATAGAATAGAATAGAATAGAATAGAATAGAATAGAATAGAATAGAATAGAATAGAATTAACCAGGTTGGAAAAGACCTTTGAGATCATCCAGTCCAACCTATCACCCAACACCACCTAATCAACTCAACCATGGCACCCAGCACCCCACCCAGGCTCTTCCTAAACACCTCCAGGGATGGGGACTCCACCACCTCCCTGGGCAGCACATCCCAATGGCCAATCTCTCTTGCTGGGAAGAATTTTTTCCTCATCTCCAGCCTGAACCTCCCCTGGCACAGCTTGAGACTGTGGCCTCTTGTGCTGGTGCTGGGTGCCTGGGAGAAGAGACCAACCCCCACCTGGCTACAACCTCCCTTCAGGGAGTTGGAGAGAGCAAGAAGGTCTCCCCTGAGCCTCCTCTTCTCCAGGCTAAGCAACCCCAGCTCCCTCAGCCTCTCCTCACAGGGCTGTGCCCCAGACCCCTCCCCAGCTTTGTTGCCCTTCTCTGGACACGCTCCAGCCAATGCACAAACCAGCCCAAGGCTCCAGGAGCTGCTTCTCCTGGACCTCCCAGAGTGTTGCTTCCACCAGGGTGCTGCCAGATGGCCCTGCCTTGCTCACCTGCAGGCCTCAGGAGCTGCACAGTGCTGGGCCTGGATGGCCATGTTGATCTCCACGATCCGGATGGAGCGCAGCGCTGGGCTTGGCCCTGCAGGGGGGAGAGGAGGCTGTTTAGGAACGGGAAAGGGGCTGCCTGCTGGAATTCCCTGGGTGAGAAGAGCTAGAAGGGCCACCTGACACTGAGACCAGCTTTCTTCATCACCCTGTCAGCAGAGAGAGGGCCAGATTGCTGCAAGACAGTGAGCCCCTCACCCCAAGAAGGATATTGAGGAGCTGGAGCAGGGGCAGAGAAGGGCAGAGAAGATGGGGAAGGGTCTGGAGAAGAGGGCTGGGGAGGAGCAGCTGAGGGAGCTGGGGGTGTTGAGCCTGGAGCAGAGGAGGCTAAGGGGAGAGCTTCTGGCTCTCTGCAGCTCCCTGCAAGGAGGCTGCAGCCAGGTGGGGGTTGGGCTCTTCTGCCAAGGAACAAGTGACAAGACAAGAGGAAACAGCCTCAGGTTGCCCCAGGGGAGGTTTAGGTTGGCCATGAGGAACAACTTCTTGCCCTTGAGGATTGTCCAAGCCTGGCCCAGGCTGCCCAGGGCAGTGCTGGAGTCCTCATCCCTGGAGGGGTTTCAAAGCCTTCCAGGATCTGCAGGGGGCTACAAGAAAGCTGGGGAGGGACTTTTGAGGGTGTCAGGGAGTGATAGGACTGGGGGGCATGGAGCAAAACTAGAAATGGGGAGAGTGAGATTGGATGTTAGATGGAGGCTGGGATGGAGGGCTGGGGGGATGGAAGACTGGAGAGATGGAGACATGGAGAGATGGAGATGGAGAGATGGAAGGATGGAGATGGAGAGATGGAAGGCTGTAGAGATGGAGGGCTGGAGGGCTGGACATGGAGACATGGAGAGATGGAAGGCTGGAGATGCAGAGATGGAAGGCTGTAGAGATGGAGAGATGGAGATGGAAAGATGGAAGGCTGGAGATGGAGAGATGGAAGGCTGGAGAGATGGAGGGCTGGAGGTCTGGACATGGAGACATAGAGAGATGGAAGGCTGGAGATGCAGAGATGGAAGGCTGTAGAGATGGAGAGATGGAGACATGGAGATGGAGAGATGGAAGGCTGGAGATGGAGAGATGGAGATGGAAAGATGGAAGTCTGGACATGGAGAGATGGAAGGCTGGAGATGGAGAGGTGGAAGGCTGGAGATGGAAGGCTGTAGAGATAGAGGGCTGGAGGTCTGGAGATGGAGAGATGGAGGGCTGGAGATGGAGGGCTGGAGTTTGAATCTGGCTGCACAAGCTGCAGGATGAGGCCACAGGGAGAACTTCTGGAGGACAGCTGAGCCCCAGAGCGCTGGAGGAGAGCCCAAGGGGAGCTGCAGGGAGGGCAGGGGAGCTGCAGGGAGGGCAGGGGTGCTGCAGGGAGGGCAGGGGCGATGCAGGGAGGGCAGGGGTGCTGCAGGGAGGGCAGAGGAGCTGCAGGGAGGGCAGGGGAGCTGCAGGGAGGGCAGAGGCGCTGCAGGGAGGGCAGGGGAGCTGCAGGGAGGGCAGGGGAGCTGCAGGGGGGGCAGAGGCGCTGCAGGGAGGGCAGGGGAGCTGCAGGGAGGGCAGGGGCGCTGCAGGGAGGGCAGGGGAGCTGCAGGGAGGGCAGTGGCACTGCAGGGAGGGCAGGGGAGCTGCAGGGGGGGCAGGGGAGCTGCAGGGGGGGCAGAGGAGCAGCAGGGGGGGCAGGGGAGCTGCAGGGAGGGCAGGGGAGCTGGGGGCCACCTACCATCCGCGGCAGGGCGGTCGCTGCGGGGCCGCTGGCTCTCCGGCTGCCTGGCGCTGCGCTGCCGCCGGCTCAGCCCCAGCGCGGAGCTGCTGCGGGAGAGCGAGAGGGTGGAGATGGACTTGGATTTGGCCTGGATTTGGTGGGTGAAGGGGGAAGAGGGGCTGGCATTGGGGCTGCTGAAGCTCTGAGACCTGTCAGGAGTCTTTGGCCACTTGGGGTAGGCGCTGCCCTTCCCGCTGATGCCCCTGGATTTGCCCTTGATGTTTGTCGCCGGCAGGAGCGAGGTGTGGCTTTGGTCTGGGGAAAGCAAAGAGGAGAAGAAGGTTGGGCTGAGAGGTGGAGGGGAGGAGAGGCTCTGAGCTCCAGAGGGAAGAGCTACCAGCTCTGGGTTCATCTTGTCCCTCCCTCCCCCCTCCAGTGACACCCACTCTGAGGCTTCCCACTCCCCTGTGCTTGGAGGGACCGGTGGGATCTGGGCAGGAATGGGAAGCTGTGGGGGGACAAAGTGGGGACCCAAAGCCATGCTCAGGTAGGGCATGGTGTCCAAGGCAAGGTTAAGACATGGCTCCAGGGGTGTTACAGCTCTGCTGTGACTGCCTGAGCTGCAGCAGTGATGATGGTGATGATGGTGATGGAGCAAGTGACCTTGCAGAAGCCCTGCTTTGGGCAGCCAAGAGGCAGCAGCTCCTGGCTGGTCAGAACCCTGCTCAAAGCAAACAGAGGAATGAGGTCAGACCTTGAGGGAGAGCTGCTGGGGCCAGCCCAGTGCAGCCTCTCATTATTTCCTGGTGGCAAAGCAGACAGCTCCAAAGTCCTTCCACAGCCCCCAGCTCCTCCTGAGCACAGAATCCCAGGCTGGGTTGGGTGGGAGGGACCTCTGAAGCCCATCCAGTCCAACCCCCTGCAGCCAGCAGGGACAGCCCCAACCACAGCAGGCTGCTCAGAGCCCCCAGCCAACAGTGGTGCCAGGGCTGGGGCAGCTCCCAGCTCTCTCTGGGCAGCCTGGGACAGGCTCTCACCACCCTCAGGGGCAGAAATCTCTCCCTTCTCCCCAGGCTGAATCTCTCTCTGTTAGTTCCAAGCCATCAGCCCTTGTCCTGGCACAGCAGGCTCTGCTCTGAACTCTGTCCCTCAGCCTGAAGCACTGCAAGGCCACCAGAAGGTCTCCCTGGAGCCTTCTCATCTCCAGGCTGAACAACCACAACTCTCCCAGCCTGGCCTCACAGCAGAGGGCTTCCAGCCCTCCCATCACTGCTGTGACCTCCTCTGGCTCTGCTCCAACAGCTCCCTGTCTGTGCTGAGGGCTCCAGAGCTGCCCCAGCACTGCAGGTTGGTCTCAGCAGAGAGGCAGAATCCCCTCCCTGCCCCTGCTGCCCACCCTGCTGGGGATCAGCCCAGGCCATGGCTGTGTTCTGAGCCAGCTCACCTCCAGCTTTTCACCCCCCAGCACCCCCAAGCCCTTCTCCACAGGGCTGCTCTCCAGCCTGGACTGACACTGGAGATTGCCCCATCCCATGGCAATGACCTTGAGCTTGGACCTGCTGACCCTGATGAGGCTCACACAGTCCCACCTCTCCAGGTCCCTCTGGATGGATCACATCCCTCAACTGCACCACTCAGCTTGGTGCCACCTGCAGCCTCCCTGAGGCCTCTGCTCATGGCATTGATGAGGATGCTGAGCAGCACTGCTCAGCCCCATGCCACACGGGCTGCTGGGGATCAGCCCAGGCCATGGTTGTGTTCTGAGCCAGCTCACCTCCAGCCTTTCACCCCCCAGCACTCCCAAGGCCTTCTCCACAGGGTTGCTCTCCAGCCCTTCACCCCCAGCCTGGACTGATCCCAGGCTGTGTGCTCACCCAGGAGCACTTGGCCTGGGTGAACCTCATGAGCTTGACCAGTGAAGACCTGGCTGGCCCTGAAGGTGCCTGCTGGAGGAGATCTCAACCCCTGGCAGCAGGTATGGAGGGAAACCAGGCAGACTTTGAAGGTAGAGGTGAGAGGAGGCTGGGGGCTGTGAGGTGATGCAACAGTGAGCCAGGGCCTGGGTGCTGCCCCTGCACCTCCTGGCTGCTTGGGCTGGTACTCACCTGTCCGGTTAGTGGCATGAGTGGGGCTGCTCTCAGCCAGGGCAACAGAGGAGGCATTGGTGGGGGCAGCAGAGCAGCAGACAGAGAAACAGGGTGGGCTGAAGCAGGCTAGAAGGCTGTGACCAGGTGAGCTGAAGACTACAGCATGAGTGTCTTCTGTGGCTGCAGGACAGAGAGCAGGGACACGCCGAGTGAGCCACGGGGAGAGCAGCACCCAGGGCCCCCAGCAGCCCTTACAGCTGCTGCAGCAGTGAGGTTGGAAAAGACCTCCAAGGTCTTAGAATCATTGAATGGTCCAGGCCCAAGGGACCTCCAAAGCTCATCCAGTCCACTCACAGCCACCTCCAGCCTGGCTGCAAACACCTCCAGGCAGGAGGCTTCCACCACCTCCCTGGGCAGCCTGTGCCAGGCTCTCACCACCCTCCTGGGGAACAACTTCTTCCTCACAGCCAATCTCAATCTCCCCACTTCTAGTTTTGCTCCATCCCCTCCCCCAGTCCTATCCCTCCCTGACAGCCTCAAAAGTCCCTCCCCAGCTTTCCTGGAGCCCCCTGCAGATCCTGGAAGGCCACAATTAGGTCTCCTGGGAGCCTTCTCTTCTCCAACCTGCACAACCCCAACTCCCTCAGTCTGTCCTCACAGCAGAGCAGCTCCAGCCCTCTGCTCATCCTCATGGCCCTTCTCTGGACACCTTCCAGCACTTCCAGTTCCTTCCTGGCACAGAGGCTCCAGAACTGGCCCCAGAGCTCCAGCTGTGGTCTCAGCAGAGCAGAGCAGAGCAGAGGGGCAGAATCCCCTCCCTGGCCCTGCTGGCCTCACTTCCCTTGCTGCAGCCCAGGCTCTCCTTGGCTCTCTGGGCTGCAAGTGCTCACTGCTGGCTCCTGTTGAGCTTCTCCTCCCCCAGCACCCTGGGGTGCAGTTGCTGGGGTGCCCCAGGCAGATGCCCTGCCACCCCCTGACCTACCCTGGTGCGGGGGGGTGCTGCTGCTGGCCCCGGCGGAGGCGGCGGTGGATCTCACCAGCTGGGTTTTGTCCAGGTTTTGGCTTGACCTGCAAAAAAGCAGCAGGAGGTGATGACAACCTCTGTGATGGAGGGGGGACACACCCAGTGGTGTCACTTACACGTGGAGAAGTGGCTGGAGCAGCGAGTGGGGCTGGGGGGACCGAGTCTGTGGGGCAGGAGAGGAGGAGGCTGAGGAGGAGCAGGGGCTGGAAGGAGCTGGGCGAGGGCAGGCAGGAGGGGGACACTCATGCTGTGAAGACAGCAAGGAGAATGTCACAGCTGGCAGGGAGGAGTCCCAGCTGGGCCAGAGGGACACCAGCAATGCTCCCTGGGTGCTCACAAGGTGGACCTGGCTGGATTGCCAGCGCTCATCTCCAGGGTGGATCTCTGTTGCTCTGGTCCTCAGGTGCTGAGCCATAAACAGGCTCCAAGTCCTCAGCATCCCTTCAGAAAGGTGCTGCTTATCTCAGAGACATTGTTCCTGGCCTTCCTTTCCAGAAACACACAGGGTCCACCCAGATCCATCCCAGCTGATTCACTGAAGCTACCCAGACCTGAGCTTAGGACACCACAAGTAGCTCCTGAGGGTAAGGCAGATATGAAAGGGGAGGAGCTGAGGCCATATCTGGTGTCCTGAGTCCAGTTCTGAGCTCCCCAGCTCCAGAGAGCCTGGGAACTGCTGGAGAGAGTCCAGGGCAGGCTCTGAAGGGGCCTGGAGCAGCTCTGTGAGGAGCAAAGGCTGAGAGCCCTGGGGCTGTGGAGCCTGCAGAAGAGCAGCCCCAGAGGGCAGCTGAGCAATGCTCAGCAAGAGCTAAAGGAGCTGTGGGGGGCAAGAGGCTGGGGCCAGACTCTGCTGAGTGGTGGCCAGGGCCAGACCAAGGGGCAGAGGGCACAAGGTGGCAGGCAGGAGGTTGCCTCTGAAGCTGAGGAGAAAGTTGTTTGTTGTGAGGGTGCTGGAGGCCTGGAGCAGGCTGCCCAGAGAGGTTGTGGAGTGTCCTTGTGTGGAGAGCTTGCAACCCCCCCTGGGCACTGTGCTGCTGGGCAGGGTGCTGTGGGTGCCCTGCTGGGGCAGGGGGCTGGGGCTGGCTGACCTCCAGAGCTCCCTTCCAACCTCCCCCATGCTGGGATTCATCCTTCCACTCCTTTCAACCTCTCTCCTCCTGCTCTACCTCTAGCACTCAGTTCCTCTATTCCTCCTGTGCTCACCTGGCTCCTCAGCCTCCTGACCCCCATTCCCCCTTCCTGCTGGGCTCCATCACCCTTCTCCCCCCTGGCTGCCACCTGCTGCTGGCCCACTCACATCCCTTTGCTTGTCAGTGCTACTGGAGATTTCTTGGCCTTCTGGGGTGCAGGTGGGAGGAAGAAGAGGAGCTGGAGAGAAGGTGGAGGAACCAAAGAAGGGCGGAAGGAGAGGTCACGTACCGTGGACACAGAGCAACCGGCACCCCCGGGACCCCTGTGCCGGAATAGGGCCAGGAGACAGGCAGTGGGCACAGCAAAGGAGCTGCAGGGGGGTGGAGAGAGGTGGGCAGGAAAGGTGAGATGGTACAGAGGATGAGGAAGACATGGGGGGGGGGGAGGAGGGGAAATGAAGGAGGATGAGGAAGATAATGGATATGGACAAAGGAGAAAGGCAACAGTGAAAGCCCAGGTGGGAAGAGGAAGGAGTTGATGGATGAGTGGTGGAGCCAGGCCAGGATGCAGGGGAAGAGGGCAGGGAAGGAGAGAGAGAAAAAGAGACTCATTATCTGGTGACATGAGCTCCTGGAGGAGTGAA
Organism: Melanerpes formicivorus; assembly: GCF_026170545.1. Taxonomy (NCBI): domain Eukaryota; kingdom Metazoa; phylum Chordata; class Aves; order Piciformes; family Picidae; genus Melanerpes; species Melanerpes formicivorus. Next base: position 12,518,762 of record NW_027142368.1, on the reverse strand, counting down.
GGGAAGTGTTTAAGACCAGGCCTTGAGCAACCTGAGCTAGCAGGAGGTGTCCCTGCCCGTGGCAGGGGTTGGAACTGGATGGCCTTTAAGGTCCCTTCCAACCCAACCCATTCCACCTGCAGGCTGGCCAGGCTGGGCCCATCCCCTCCCCACCTCCTGCACACTAGGGACCCTGCCTGCAGGGCAAAACTCTTGCCTAGACCAGACTGAGCCAGTCCCACTGCACCCAGAGGGATGATGCTGGGTTGGTCCAGCTGCAGAGGCACCCAAGGGCCGTTCCAAGCAGCCAAACCAACACCTCCCTCCCTGGCTCTTCTCTGCTCCTCACTTCTTGCTCCAAGACCACTGACCTGCCATCAGGGCTGGCCCTGGGGGTGGGTTGGGTTTGCAGCTTTACTGGGACCATGTTCAGCAACCTCACAGCAGCTGGGATGTTTTTCTTGGAGCTCCAGGCTCCCCAGGGCACCACATCCCTCCCCCAGAGCCCAGGGGTCCTCACCCATCGATGTCCACCAGGTCCTCTTCGCTGCGCAAGCTCAGCACGTAGAGCGTGGACATGGACACCACACTGCAGGGGAGCAGAGAGGGGCAGCCTGAGCATGGCCCAGGGGCACACTGGGGGGCATGGAGAAGAGTGTGGCCAGCAGGTTGAGGAAGGTTCTCCTCCTCCTCTACTCTGCCCCACTCAGGTCACAGCTGCAGTCCTGAGTCCAGTTCTGGGCTCCCCAGCTCCAGAGAGCCTGGGAACTGCTGGAGAGAGTCCAGGGCAGGCTCTGAAGGTGCTAAGGGGCCTGGAGCAGCTCTGTGAGGAGCAAAGGCTGAGAGCCCTGGGGCTGTGGAGCCTGCAGAAGAGCAGCCCCAGAGGGCAGCTGAGCAATGCTCAGCAAGAGCTAAAGGAGCTGTGGGGGGCAAGAGGCTGGGGCCAGACTCTGCTGAGTGGTGCCCAGGGCCAGGGCAAGGGGCAGAGGGCACCAAGTGTCAGGCAGGAGGTTGTCTCTGAAGCTGAGGAGAAAGTTGTTTGTTGTGAGAGTGCTGGAGGCCTGGAGCAGGCTGCCCAGAGAGGTTGTGGAGTGTCCTTGTGTGGAGAGCTTGCAACCCCCCCTGGGCACTGTGCTGCTGGGCAGGGTGCTGTGGGTGCCCTGCTGGGGCAGGGGGCTGGGGCTGGCTGAGCTCCACAGCTCCCTTCCAACCTCCTCCATGCAGGGATTCTGGGGGGTTGGAGTGGGTACTGGACACCTCCTGGGGTCCATGCCCTGGAGGGCAGCCAAGCTGCTAAGAGGATTGGATGATCTCCAGGGCTCCCTTCCAGCCTCCCCACGCTGGGATCTGGCCTTTGGTGCCACGTCAGGGTTCCGAGCAGCTCCCGAGGGATTTCAGCCCATGGAAGAAGCTGTAGGTCCACAGCCCCTCAGCACACAGCCCAGGGATGGAGAGAGGCAGTGGAGAAGCAGCAGTGCTGGTCTGTGGTCTCACCTGAAGGCCATGATGATGACCAGGGCAATGATGGTGCCCTGCAGGAAGCGCTGGCTGATGCAGGCCTGTTCCGGGACCACCGACGGGGACTGCAAGAGAAGGAAGCCAAGGTTTGGGGTCCTCCTCAGCTCAGAGCTCCACTGCTCTCTGCTCCTTGCACACATCCCACCCAGCCCATCCCAAGCCAGCCCTGAAGCCCTTCAGAGCAGAAGGCAGCTTAACACCTTCCCTGGGGATGGCAAGAAGGGAGGAGAGATGATGGACACGGGAGCAAGGCTGTGTATGGGAGCAAGGCATGTGCTTTCTAGCACATGAGGGCCATGGAGGTGACCATCCTTGGACAGGCCACCTCCTGCCAGGCACCACTGCCCCTCTGGATGTGGTTCTTTACCTTGCTGGCTACTTTGTGGGGCCTCTTTTTGTGGGGCACGCTTCCTGCCCGGCTGAACTGGCTTCCTGTTTGGCTGCGAGGAGGAAGCAGGAACAGAGTTGAGCAAGGCCAGCACCCAAAAGCCATTCCCAAGCCAAGCAAAGAGCATCCCATGGTCAGGAGAGTCACAGACCCCTGCTCCCTTCATCTGCTTGGAGGCAGCTGCAGTGCTGCTCTGGCAGGGGGGGGGTTGGACTCGATGGTCTTCAGAGGTCCCTTCCAAGCCCTAACACCCTGTGAGCCTCTGACTCTTGCCCAGAGAGCCTGGATCCTGCCCCAGGAGGTGCCTAAGGTGAGCAGGGTCAAGAAGAGGATTTTGGGAGGAGGAGATAACTCTTTGCCCCTGAGGAAGTCCAATGTGGAGACATCTTCATAGCAAGCTGCTTTTGGGGGGGAGCCTCTTGGCATGGGAACGGCCACGGTGGGGTTGGGCTTGAGGAGCTCAGAGCTCTTTCCCAACCCATTCCACGTGGCCAGCAGCCTTCTCCCACCCACCTCAGCTCCTTGGGAGGCACCCCCAGGCCAAACAACCCCATAGCACTCCTCCCCCACCTCCCCTTTCCCAAGCTCAGAGGGGGAGATGCCCCTTGTGGCTCCTGTGCCCTGGAATACCTGAAGGCCCCCGAGCTGACGGTGGACTTCATGCTGTCCAGCCTCTTCAGCTTGGCCAGCTTGTGGCTCCACCTCTCCAGCTCATCAATTCTGGTCTCCAGGTTGTCTGTCAGCTTGCAGAGCTCCTTCACAGCCCCAACGTTCTCCATGAAGATCCTCTCCTGCCAGGGAACAGCAGGGTGGGTGGCCTGCTACAGGGGCAGGGACACACACACACACACTCCTGCTCCCACCCTGCTTGCCCCTCCATGCCCTGCCCCCAGGGTGGGAAGAAGCTCCACAACACCCAGATCTGGGGGGGAGGGAATCATATTGAGTCCAGTTTGGGGCTCTCCAAGTTCAGGAGGGGCAGGGATGTGCTGGAGGGAGGCCAAGGGAGGGCTGTGAGGATGCTGAAGGGACTGCAGCACTGCCCTGGGAGGAGAGGCTGAGAGCCCTGGGGCTGTTCAGTCTGGAGAGGAGAAGGCTGAGAGGGATCTGATCAATGCCTATCAATAGCTGAGGGCTGGGGGTCAGGAGGGAGGGATAGGCTCTGCTCAGCTGGGATAGGACAAGGGACAATGGGTACAGCACAGGAGGTTCCACCTCAAGGCAGTGGTGGAGTCCTCATCCCTGGAGGGGTTTCTGAGCTGTGGTGCTGGGGGCCATGGTTTGGTGGTGCCCTGGCAGTGCTGGGTTGAGGGCTGGAGACTCCCTGCCCTTAAAGGCCTTTTCCAAGCTAAGCCATTGTGTGATTGTGTGAGAGGGTGACAGAGGGGAGAGCTGGCAGCTGTGGGAGGCTCTCCCCTCCAGGTGTGCTGAGGAAGCTGTCCCCTGAAAGCCCAGAACAGCACAGGTTGACCTGGCTTACAGGGAGGGCAGGGAGCCAAGTGCTCTGGGCTGTCTTGGCATGAGCACCTTGCCTTATCTAGGAGGGAGAGAGGATGGTGAAGAGCCTCCCCCCAGGAGGCTGCCCACAGGGAGCCCTTCCTCAGCCTCCCAGTGCCTCCCTGCTGGTGGCTGCTGTCCAGCAGGGCTGCTCCTGACACCTGCAAGTCTGAGACCCATATGGGTGGTGTTGGCCTGGAAGCATCCCCCAGGCCTCCCAGCTTCCCCTCTCCCATTTCCATCTCCACCACTCCCTAGAGCCAGGCTCACCCTGCCCTCCCCTTCCTGCCTGCCACCAACCTTGTTCACCACCAGGAAGTTCTCAAGGGTCTTCCCATTGGAAAAGACCAGGTCCCCAGTGTCCTTCACAGCTTCAGGGAGGATCTCCTTGACCTCCTGAGCAATGACACCTGTGTGGGGACAGCACAGTGGCTCAGGGGGGGCTGGTGCTGGGAGGAACCTTGTTGCAGAAGCTCTGGGGGGAAGTGGCACCTCCTCTCCTGCTCTCTCATGAGGGAAGGGTGAGGGAGTTGGTCTCTTCTCCCAAGGAACAAGCAACAGGACAAGAGGAAATGGCCTCAGGTTTTGCCAGGGAGGGTTTAGGTTGGCCATGAGGAACCATTTCTTGCCCTTGAGGGCTGTCAAGGCCTGGCCCAGGCTGCCCAGGGCAGTGGTGGAGTCCCCATCCCTGGAGGGGTTTCTGAGCTGTGGTGCTGAGGGCTTGGTGGTGCCCTGGCAGTGCTGGGTTAAGGCTTGGAGACTTCAAGGTCTCTTCCAACCCCAACAATTCCATGATCCCATGAACTGCCTTGGATGCCTCAACTCCAGGTGGTGAGAAGCAGCTCCTCTCCCACCCCACCCCTGAGGGTGTGCCCCACACGAGCTGGGGGGGGCACAGCTACCCCAGCAGGCAGGACATTGCCACCCACCCCCTGCCCTGCTGGGAGGTTGCAGCTCATGGGGGTCAGTGCTGCAGATGCCCCTGGGGTGGGTCCCAGGCCCCTCACCTGTCTCAGAGGTGTTGTCAATGCCCACCGTGGCTGCAAACTCAGGCTTGTAGTTGTAGTGCACCAGCCTCATCCTGGAGATCCTCTTCAGCTGCTCTGTGGTGTCCACCTAGGACAAAGCAGACACAGGGCAAGCCCTGAGCAAGCTGCTGACTCTAGGTCTCCATGGCTGTGGCCTTGGAGCAGCAGAAGCTGCTGTGGATCATGGTCACACCTCCACGAGGCAGCCCTCAGCCCTGCTCAGCCCAGCCCTGGGGACCATGGCTGCAGTGGGGAAGGTCCTTGGGTTGGGAAGCCAGGGGAAGATGAAGCCCTGCTGCACCAGCAGGCACAGGGCAGGCCTCACAGAGGTGAGGGATGGTTGCACCCAGCTTGACTGGGCAGGCAGGTCCAGCTGAGAGGGCTCCAGAGCAGAGCTGAGCCTCTCACCCAGGCTCTGGCAAGCCCTAGGGATGCCTTCACCTCTCCCCAGGTTTCTAACTCCTGTTTCTGCTACTTCTGGCCAAGATGTGGTGGGCAGGCTGTGTTTGGGACAGACAGGGACAGGCAGACTTCTGAGGCACGTCCTGGCTTGGGTCAGCAAGAGGGTGGTCATGAATGGAATGATCCCCCTGGGCTGGGCACTGCTGAGGCTACAGCTGGAATCCTGGGGGCAGTTTTGGGCCCCTCACTCCAAGAAGGACATTGAGGAGGTGGAGCAGGGGCAGAGAAGGGCAGAGAAGATGGGGAAGGGTCTGGAGAAGAGGGCTGGGGAGGAGCAGCTGAGGGAGCTGGGGGTGTTGAGCCTGGAGCAGAGGAGGCTGAGGGGAGAGCTTCTGGCTCTCTGCAGCTCCCTGCAAGGAGGCTGCAGCCAGGTGAGGGTTGAGCTCTTCTGCCAAGGAACAAGTGCCAGGACAAGAGGCAATGGCCTCAAGATGCCCCAGGGGGAGGTTTGGGTTGGACATGAGGAACAATTCCTTCTCTAAAAGGGTTGTCCAAGCCTGGCCCAGGCTGCCCAGGGCAGTGCTGGAGTCCCCATCCCTAGAGAAGGGTTTCAGAGCTGTGGAGCTGTGGTGCTGAGGGCCGTGGTTTGGTGGTACCCTGGCACTGCTGGCTCAAGGCTTGGACTCCACCATCTGAAAGGTCTCTTCCAACCCAGACCATTCCCTGGTCCTGTGACTCTCATCCTGCTCAGAGCAGCTCAGGCTGCCCCCACGGCCAAGGCTGGAGCAGGCTCGGGAGGACACTTCCCACTTTCTCTTTACCCCCCTGCCCCTCCAAGGCTCCCCTGGCTCTGACCTCCTGGATGTCCTCCTTGACTCGGAGGTCTGAAGGGTGCATCAGTGAGCCCATGACCTTCACGTTGCCGTGGACCACCAGGGCTTCATCGGGCCGGTCTGTGTTGATGCCCACCCGGCCGTGGTGGAAGACGGTGTCGGGCAGCTGCGCCCGCTGCCACAGCACGTCGCTGTCGCTCTCAAACTGCCCGGGGTTGGAGGCCTGTGGAGAGAGGGGGAGGCAGGATGAAAGGCAGCAGCAGCAGCAGCAGCAGGCAGAGAAGCCTTGGAGTGGTGCTGGGCAGAAGCAGCCTGAGGTGAAGACAGGAGGAGGATGTCAGGAGAGGCCTCCAAATCCATCCCGGCGTGGTGCAGGAGAAGGCAGGGGCAGAGGGCTGGAGCTGCTCTGCTAGGAGGGCAGGCTGAGGGAGCTGGGGCTGCTCAGTCTGGAGAAGAAAAGGGTCCAAGGAGACCTCATTGTGGCCTTCCAAGATCTGCAGGGGGCTACAAGAAAGCTAGGGAGGGACTTGTGAGGGTGTCAGGGAGGGATAGGACTGGGGGGGATGGAGCACAATTAGAAGTGGATGGACTGAGATTGGATGTGAGGAAGAAGTTGTTGCCCAGGAGGGGGGTGAGAGCCTGGCACAGGTTGCCCAGGGAGGTGGTGGAAGCCTCCTGCCTGGAGGTGTTTGCAGCCAGGCTGGAGGTGGCTATGAGCAGCCTGCTGTGGTGTGAGGTGTCCCTGGGCATGGCAGGGGCTTGGAGCTGGCTGAGCCTTGAGGTCCCTTCCAGCCCTGACCGTTCCATGGTTCTATGGAACAGAATGACAGCAGTGAGCTCCCAGGCTGCTGGGTGGTGCTGTCCCCATCAGGGTGGTGGGAAACAGCCACAAGCAGAAGTGCCCTGATGGCATCTTGCTCCTCAGAAGGGAAATGGGCACAGGGAAGATCTCAGATGAAACTGGGACATGTTCAGCCAGGCACCCTTAGGAAGCAGGATGGAGCTTTGGGGATGAAGAGCCCAGGTCATGAGATCCTGGCATAGGTGCCCTTGAAAGCCAACCCCCTGCAGTCAGCAGGGACAGCCCCAACCACAGCAGGCTGCTCAGAGCTCCCAACCAACCTGAGCTGCAGTGGGGCCAGGGCTGGGGCAGCTCCCAGCTCTCTCTGGGCAGCCTGGGACAGGCTCTCACCACCCTCAGGGGCAAACATTTCTCCCTCCTCTCCAGTCTGTAGCTCCCTCTGTTAGTTCCAAACCATCAGCCCTCATCCTGGCACAAAGGGCCCTGCTCACAAGTCTGTCCACAGCTTCCTCCTCAGCTCCTGAAGGCACTGCAAGGCCACCAGAAGGTCTCCCTGCAGCCTTCTCTTCTCCAGGCTGAACAACCCCAGCTCTCTCAGCCTGGCCTCACAGCAGAGGGCTTCCAGCCCCTGCTCATTCTTCTCACCCTCTTCTTCTCACCCAGCCAACCCCAGCTGCCAGTGTCCTGCCCCTAGCTGACCCTGCTGCAGATCCTAGACCTCCCCAGGATGATGGACAGCAGTCTGACACCTTGCTGGGTGTGCTCTGGGTTATGTGACGCAGTTTGTTGGCCACCAGAAGGTCTCCCTGGAGTCTTCCTGTCCCTGCTGCAAAGTCCCCAGACCAGTGTTCCCTCACTCCCAGCAGCTCTACCCTGGACACTGGTCCAACCCTTGAAAGAGTTTGACTCCTTCCTTGTCCTCCAACAGGTTCTTCCATGCTCTGAGGCTGCTCTAAGCAGATGTGGAGAGGCAGGAGCAGACACCAGGGCTCGGGGAGAGGCAGTGACAGCCAAGGTGGTGATGCTTTGGGGAGGGTGGGAAGGGGCTGGGGGCAGAAAGCACCGAGGAGCAGAGTGTGGTGGGCTGAAACTGCCACACAGAGGAGGGTAGGAGAAGGCAGGTGCAGGGGGTGCAGCCGTGGGGGGCAGTGGGGGAGGCTGAGGGAGCAGCAGGACTCACCCTGACGATGATGCGCTCGGAGATGTGGGCTGCCAGCGTGTAGCTCTGGTTCTGGGCATGGGCCTGCAGGGCCACCACCAGCATGAAGTACCTGCCAGGGAGGGACAGAGGGCTGCCTGGCACCCTGCACTGCCCGCTGCCCGCTGCCCACTGCCCACTGCCCAGGGCCCTGCCCTGCCCGAGGCCAAGCACCGGCTCAGCAGCCTGGGCTTGGCATCTCCCCTCTGCTTGAGACGGGGAGCACAGATCCCAGGATGACAGATCCCAGGATCCCAGGATCCCAGATCCCAGGATCCCAGGCTAACAGGATCCCAGATCCCAAGATCCCAGACCCCAGGCTCACAGATCCCAGGCTATCAGGATCCCAGATCCCAAGATCCCAGACCCCAGGCTCACAGATCCCAGGCTCATAGATCCCAGGCTCACAGGATCCCAGATCCCAGGATCCCAGATCCCAGGATCCCAGATGCCAGGATCCCTGGCTCACAGATCCCAGGCTCACAGGATCCCAGGCTCACAGATCTCAAACTCACAGGATCCCAAGCTCACAGGATCTCAGATCACAGGATCTCAGATCACAAGCTCACAGATCCCAGGCTCACAGGATCTCAGATCTCAGGCTCACAGGATCCCAGGCTCACAGATCCCAGGCTCACAGGATCTCAGATCTCAGGCTCACAGGATTCCATATCCCAGATCACAGGCTGACAGATCACAGGCTCACAGAATGTTAGGGGTTGGAAGGGACCTCTGAAGGTCATCCATTCCAACCCCCCTGGCAGAGCAGGAGCACAGAAGCCAGCACAGGGCACACAGGAACACATCCAGATGGGGCTGGGAAGGCTCCAGAGCAGGAGCACAGAACCCAGCACAGGGCACAGAGGAACACATCCAGATGGGGCTGGGAAGGCTCCAGAGCAGGAGACTCCACAACCTCTCTGGGCAGCCTGCTCCAGGGCTCTGGGACCCTCCCAGTGAAGCAGTTCCTCCTCAGACAGTGTCTCCAGCCCCTCCTGGAGCTGGACAGAGCCTTCCTGTGGCCAAGGCAGACATCTCCTTTCCTTTGCACAAGGGTGACCAGTTTAGGACCTGTCCTAGCCGTCCCTCTCCTTCCAGCCCTGCTGCCCAGCCTGGGCACTGGCACACCTGCAGCCCCTGGGTGTCCAGACTGCCTTGGAGAAGGCATCTCTGCCCCTCACCTCTGGTCTGGGTTGGGTTTGCCTTTCTTCCTCATGTTGTTGGCTGTGGTCTCACTGAAGTGCAGCCTCCCCACGGTGACCTTGGTGACCTGCTCTGGAGGCAGGTTGACCCTGAGGAAGGCAAAACAGAGAGGTGAGTGAGGACAGCACTGGAAAGGAGGTTCTGTGGGGGGATGGCCAGCTCCTGGCCTCCTCCACCGAGGTAGGTCTGGGCACAGAGCAGAGAGGGGGATGCAGGGGGAGCAAAACTTGGCTGTAGGAAACAGGGAAGGTGGAAGAAGACCTCCAGCTCAGCCCCTTCCCACCCCCCTCCTGCTCTTTCTCATTCCCCAGTGGCCTCTTGAATCACAGAACCCCAGACTGGTTTGGGGGGGAAAGGACCTTTGGGGCCCCTGGGAAAGGACTTTTGGGGGTCCTGGGAAAAGACCTTTGGGGCTCCTGGGAAAGGATCTTTGGGGCTCCTGGGACAGGACCTTTGGGGCTCCTGGGAAAGGACCTTTGGGACTCCTGGGAAAGGATCTTTGGGGCTCCTGGGAAAAGACCTTTGGGGCTCCTGGGAAAGGATCTTTGGGGCTCCTTGGAAAGGACCTTTGGGGCTCCTGGGAAAGGACCTTTGGGGCTCCTGGGAAAGGACTTTTGGGGCTCCTGGGAAAGAACATTTGGGGCTCCTGGGAAAGGACCTTTGAGGCTCCAAGGAAAGGACCTTTGGGGCCCCTTGGAAAGGACTTTTGGGGCTCCTGGGAAAGAACATTTGGGGCTCCTGAGAAAGGACCTTTGGGGCTCCTTGGAAAGGATCTTTGGGGCTCCAGGGAAAGGACCTTTGGGGCTCCTGGGAAAGGACTTTTGGGGCTCCTGGGAAAAGACCTTTGGGGCTCCAGGGAAAGAACCTTTGGGGCTCCTGGGAAAGAACCTTTGGGGCTCCTGAGAAAGGACCTTTGGGGCTCCTGGGAAAGGATCTTTGGGGCTCCTGGGAAAGGACTTTTGGGGCTCCTGAGAAAGGATCTTTGGGGGCTCCTGGGAAAGGACTTTTGGGGCTCCAGGAAAAGGATCTTTGGGGCTCCAGGAAAAGGACTTTTGGGGCCCCTGGGAAAGGACCTTTGGGGCTCCTGGGAAAGGACCTTTGAGGCTCCAAGGAAAGGACCTTTGGGGCTCCTGGGAAAGGACTTTTGGGGCTCCTGGGAAAGGACTTTTGGGGCTCCTGGGTAAGAACCTTTGGGGCTCCTGGGAAAGGACCTTTGAAGCCCATCCAGTCCAACCCCCTGCAGTCAGCAGGGGCAGCCCCAACCCGAGCAGGTTGCTCAGAGCCCCCAACCTGCCTGCCCTGCAGTGGTGCCAGGGCTGGGGCATCTCCCACCTCTCTGGGCACCCTGGGCCAGCGTCCCAGCCCCCCCAGGCAGCAGTGGCAGTGCCACCACTTGCCCAGCATGGCCAAACTCACGTGACGGGGTTGAAGGGCCGCTTGCTGCGGTCAGACTGGGACTGCTCGATGTTGATGGACTGGTTCAGGGCCTCTAGCTGGAGAAACAAGGGAGTTGGACATGTGACAAAGAGCAGGCAGCTGAGACCTTCCCCCTTCCCACCTCCTTCCCCCCAACCCTCCTGTGCCTAGGTACAGCTGACCCTGCAGCCTCCCAGCCCTGGTCACTGTCCCAGCCTGGCTGCCTCCCTTGGTGGGAGGGTGGGTGAAGGTGAAAGGATCTTCTCAGAGTGCCTCTGGCATCAGAGCTGGACAAGAGGCAGCCCTGGAGACACCCAGGCAGCATCTCCTGTTTCAGGATCTGCCTTGTTCTGGCCTTCAGCTCTCTCCTGCATGCTCCTCCACAAGGTGCCACGTGAGTATCACACAATCGACCAGGCTGGAAAAGACCTCAGAGGTCATCAAGTCCAACCTAGTACCCAGCACCCAACACCTCCTGACAGCTAAGCCATGGCTCCCAGGGCCACAGCCAAGCCTTGCCTGAGCACTGGAGCAGGCTGCCCAGAGAGGCTGTGGAGTCTCCTGCTCTGGAGCCTTCCAAGCCCCATCTGGATGTGTTCCTCTGTGCCCTGTGCTGGGTTCTCTGCTCCTGCTCTGGCAGGGGGGTTGGACTCAATGATCTTCAGAGGTCCCTTCCAACCCCTAGCTTCCTGTGACTCCACCACCTCCCTGGGCAGCACATTCCCATGGCCAATCTCTCTTGCTGGGAAGAACTTTCTCCTCACCCCCAGCCTAAACCTCCCCTGGCACAGCTTGAGACTGTGTCCTCTTGTTCTGGTGCTGCTTGCCTGGGAGAAGAGATCAACCCCCACCTGGCTCCAACCTCCCTGCAGGGAGTTGCAGAGAGCAAGAAGGTCTCCCCTGAGCCTCCTCTTCTGCAGGCTAAGCAACCCCAGCTCCCTCAGCCTCTCCTCATGGGGCTGTGCTGCAGACCTCCCCCCAGCCTGGTGCTGCAGACCCCTCCCCAGCCTGCTGCTGCAGCCCCCTCCCCAGCCCCATTGCCCTCCTCTGGACACCTCCCAGTGTCTCAGTGCCCTACAGCCGTGGCGCTGCCCAGCCCCATCCCCACCTCTCCCCGCCGGCCCCTCAGCTCCTGCTTGCCTTCACTCCGTGCAGCTTCAGGTAGAAGCACTCTAAGGGTTTCAGGCCCTCTGGGGTCTTCACATACTTGGGGTCCCCCAGCATGCCAATGTAGACAGTGACCTGGAAGTGGTTCTTCTTCTGGCAGACGAAGGCGTCGTCGCCCACCGAGAAGTTGAAGCCCTTGTCGGCGTCGACGCGGTAGGTCAGCATGGGGCTGGGGGGGGGAAGGCAGCAGGGGTGAGAAGGCAGCCCCCTGCACACTCCTCTCTGGCACTGCTGGCTCAAGGCTTGGACTCCACCAAAAAGGTCTCTTCCAACCCAAACCATTCCCTGGTCCTGTGACTCTCATCCTGCTCAGAGCAGCTCAGGCTGCCCCCGCCGCCAAGGCTGGAGCAGGCTCGGGAGGACACTTCCCACTTTCTCTTTACCCCCTCCCCAAGGCTCCCCTGGTTGGCTCCCCTGGCTCTGACCTCCTGGATGTCCTCCTTGACTCAGAGGTCTGAAGGGTGCATCAGTGAGCCCATGACCCTCCCGTTGCCATGGACCACCAGGCCGCTCTGTGTTGGTGCCCACCCGGCCGCGGTGCAGCGCAGCCTTCCCCATCACCACCCAGCCACACAGAGCAGGGATGAGGGATCCTCACCACCCAGCACTTACAGTCACAGAGTGGTCAGGGTTGGAAGGGACCTCAAGGCTCAGCCAGTTCCAACCCCCCTGCCATGGGCAGGGACACCTCACACCACAGCAGGTTGCTCACAGCCACCTCCAGCCTGGCTGCAAACACCTCCAGGGCTGAGGCTGCCACCACCTCCCTGGGCAACCTGTGCCAGGCTCTCACCACCCTCATGGGGAGCAACTTCTTCCTCACAGCCAATCTCAATCTCCCCATTTCTAGTTGTGCTCCATCCCCCCCAAGTCCTATCACTCCCTGACACCCTCAAATGTCCCTCCCCAGCTTTCCTGGAGCCCCCTGCACATCCTGGAAGGCCACAATGAGGTCTCCTTGGAGCCTTCTCCTCTCCAGACTGAGCAGCCCCAACTCCCTCAGTCTGAAAGAGCACTCTTGTCACTCTGCTCCTGTGGGAAGGGTTGCTTCCCCACGTGGGGGAATTTGTGGATGGAAGCAGTTTGGATCCTTCCCTGAAAAAACATGCTGCTCCCCTGCCTCACACATTCACCTGGGGGCAGTTTTGGGGGCCCTCCCTCCAAGGAGGACATTGAGGGGCTGGAGCAGGTCTAGAGAAGGACAATGAAGCTGGGGGAAGGGTCTGGAGAACAAGAAGGAGGAGGAGAGGAAGGGTAAGGAGTACAAGGGAAAGGGTCTGGAGTATAATGAAGAAAAGAAGAAATGAGATGGAGAAGGAGAATGAGGAGAAGGTGGTTGTGGAGTACAAGAAAGAGGAGGACAAGGAGAGGGAGGAGAAGGAAAAGGAGGAGAAGAGAAAGAGAAGGGTTTGAAGAACTTCTGAGGAGTGCTTGAGGGCCCTGGAGTTGTTCAGCCTGGAGAAATGGACACTGAAGGGAGACCTTCTGGCTCTCCACAGCTCCCTGCAAGGAGGCTGGAGCCAGCTCTTGTGCCAAGGAACAAGTGCCAGGACAAGAGGAAACAGCCTCAGGTTGCCCCAGGGGAGGTTTAGTTTGGACATGAGGAACAATTTCTTGCCCTTGAGGGTAGCCAAGACCTGACCCAGGCTGCCCAGGCTGGAGTCTCCATCTCTGGAGGGGTTTCAGTGGAGCTGTGGTGCTGAGGGCCATGGCTTGGTGGTGCCCTGGCAGTGCTGGGGGAAGGGTTGGGCTCCATGACCTTGAAGGGGTTTTGCAGCCTCAGCAGTGCTCTGCTTCTCAGCTCCCATCCTGCCCATAGCCTGCAGCAGACCCCTGAATGCTGCTCACTGGGAGAATGAGCTCAGGCTGACACTGCAGGGGGCAAGGTAGGGGGGTGGGGATTGTCCCACACCTCCTCTTCACCCATCCCAGCCCTCCACTGATCCTGCTCCAGCTGGTGCCACCTTCATGGCAGATCCCTGCTGAAATCACAGCCACCTGCTTCCCAGGGCAGCTCCAGAGGGGGAGCAGGAGAGGAAGGAAGGGGAGAAGGAGGAGGAGGAGAAGGAAAAGGAGGAGGAGGAGCAGAAGGAGGAGGAGAATGAGGAGAAGGAGGAGTAGGGGGCCCTTGCAGCCCGATGAACACACACCAGCTGGGAAGGTTTAATCTACATCTCCTTAATGGGCTGGTTACCATGGCAACAAGGCAACTATGTGGCCTTTGCTTCAAGCCTCCTTTCTCTCACCATCCCAAACCCCTGAGCTGGGCTGGTGGGCCCCCAGGGTGTTGCCTACCCTCTGGGGGGGGGGGGGGGAGGAGTGGGGAGGGAAGGAGATGCTTCTCATCACACCTTCCCACCCAGCACTTGTAGCAGATCATCTAAATCTCAGTGTCTGTGATGAAAGACCTCTGGCTGAAGTGAAGGGGAGGCTGAGCTCAGCCTTCAGTCTTCCACCAAAGCAAAGCTTTTGGGGGCTCTGGACTGCCACCTCCAGCCTAAATAAAGATGGGTGGATGGAGGGAGGGAGGGAGGGAGGGAGGGATGGATGGATGGATGGATGGAGGGATGGATGGATGGATGCATGGATAGATAGATGGATGGATGGGTAGGTGGATGGATACAACCCAGATCAATGGAAGAAGAGGTGGACAGACTGACAGGGATAGATGAGGCTGACCTCAGCAGACTCTGACAAGCAGGAGACATGGAAGACCTGCAGAAGAGCAGCCCCAGAGGGCAGCTGAGCAATGCTCAGCAAGAGCTAAAGGAGCTGTGGGGGGCAAGAGGCTGGGGCCAGACTCTGCTGAGTGGTGGCCAGGGCCAGGCCAAGGGGCAGAGGGCACCAAGTGTCAGGCAGGAGGTTGCCTCTGAAGCTGAGGAGAAAGTTGTTTGGGGTGAGGGTGCTGGAGGCCTGGAGCAGGCTGCCCAGAGAGGTTGTGGAGTGTCCTTGTGTGGAGAGCTTGCAACCCCCCCTGGGCACTGTGCTGCTGGGCAGGGTGCTGTGGGTGCCCTGCTGGGGCAGGGGGCTGGGGCTGGCTGAGCTCCAGAGCTCCCTTCCCACACCACCATGCTGGGGTTGTGTGTGATTCTATGGTGTCCTCTCCTTTCTCTGTGGACAAAGCCATTCTCCTCCCCCACACACTTGAGGGTTAAGGCAGACTAACCCCCCTGGGCACTTCCAGGCAGCCATGGACAGTCTGGGGTGGCCAGGAGCACCTCCTCCTGTCTTGCACCCAAGGGACTGGAGCTGCCATGCCATGGCCCAAACACAAACCAGACAGTGGGAGCAGAGCACTACCTTAGCCCAGAGGCATGAGAGGAATTCCCCTCCTCACTCACCCTCCTCCAAACCTCAGCTCTGACCTCCAGCTGAAGCTCTCCTGATGGAAAGCTGTGGCTTGGGCTGGGGCCTGAGCAGCCTCCACACTCCCCCCCAGGGGTGCTGGAGCCTCACAACTGCTTCAAGAGCCACCTCTGCCTCTGGTCTACCCAGGACCCCCCCAAGTCCTCAGCAGTCCCCCCACTGCTTGTTACCAGGGAAAGCTGAGGAGAGGGAGGGTCTGGCTGAGCTTCAAACTACAGACACTTCCCAACTGTGCTCTGGTTAATGTCACTCAGACTGATGGCTGCTAAATGCCTGTGTTGAGAGAGCAGAGACAGCTCCTCCTCCTCCTCCTCCTCCTGCTCCTCTGTCTTCTAGAAATGCCTGGCCCCTCCAGAGTCCTCTTCTCAGAGGTTCCTCTTCTCTGAGTTCTCCGGGTGGCTGTTGTTTGGGCATCCCTCAAAGTGGGATCCCTGAGCTGGGGTAGATGCTGCTCTCTGGGTACCAGAGAGGTCCTGGATCTCCCCAGCCCTCTGCCTGCAGCTCATCACTTCTGTCCAAGCCAAGGAGCTGAGGGAAGGGAAGGGAAGGGAAGGGAAGGGAAGGGAAGGGAAGGGAAGGGAAGGGAAGGGAAGGGAAGGGAAGGGAAGGGAAGGGGAAGGGAAGGGAAGGGAAGGGAAGGGAAGGGAAGGGAAGGAAGGGAAGGGAAGGGAAGGGAAGGGAAGGGAAGGGAAGGGAAGGGAAGGGAAGGGAAGGGAGGAAGGGAAGGGAAGGGAAGGGAAGGGAAGGGAAGGGAAGGGAAGGGAAGGGAAGGGAAGGGAAGGGAAGGGAAGGAAGGAAGGGAAGGGAAGGGAAGGGAAGGGAAGGGAAGGGAAGGGAAGGGAAGGGAAGGGAAGGGAAGAGAAGAGAAGAGAAGAGAAGAGAAGAGAAGAGAAGGGAAGGGAAGGGAAGGGAAGGGAAGGGAGGGAAGGGAAGGGAAGGAAGGAAGGGAAGGGAAGGGAAGGGAAGGAAGGGAAGGGAAGGGAAGGGAAGGGAAGGGAAGGGAAGGGAAGGGAAGGGAAGGGAAGGAAGGGAAGGGAAGGGAAGGAAGGGAAGGGGAAGGGAAGGGAAGGGAAGGGAAGGGAAGGGAAGGGAAGGGAAGGAAGGGAAGGGAAGGGAAGGGAGGGAAGGGAAGGGAAGGGAAGGGAAGGGAAGGGAAGGGAAGGGAAGGGAAGGGAAGGGAAGGGAAGGGAAGGGAAGGGAAGGGAAGGGAAGGAAGAGAAGAGAAGAGAAGAGAAGAGAAGAGAAGAGAAGAGAAGAGAAGAGAAGAGAAGAGAGAAGAGAAGAGAAAGAAGAGAAGAAGAAGAGAAGAGAAGAGAAGAGAAGAGAGAAGAGAAGAGAAGAGAAGAGAAGAGAAGAGAAGGAGAAGAGAAGAGAAGAGAAGAGAAGAGAAGAGAAGAGAAGAGAAGAGAAGAGAAGAGAAGTAACCAGGTTGGAGGAGACCTCAGAGCCTCATCCAGTCGAACCCATCACCCAGCACCAACTAAACCATGGCACCAAGTGCCTCATCCAGGCTGGTTAAAACACCTCTAGGGATGGTGACCCCACCACCTCCCTGGGCAGCACATCCCAATGGCCAATCTCTCTTGCTGGAAAGAACTTCCTCCTCACCTCCAGCCTAAACCTCCCCTGGCACAGCTTGAGACTGTGTCCTCTTGTTCTGGTTGCCTGGGAGAAGAGACCAACCCCCACCTGGCTCCAACCTCCCTTCAGGGAGTTGGAGAGAGCAAGAAGGTCTCCCCTGAGCCTCCTCTTCTCCAGGCTAAGCAACCCCAGCTCCCTCAGCCTCTCCTCCCAGGGCTGTGCTCCAGACCCCCTCCCCCAGCTTTGTTGCCCTTCTCTGGACACCTTCCAGCAGCTCAACATCTTTCCTGCACTGAGCCTACAATCACAGCCTGCTTTGGGTTGAAGGCACTATTCAGGGGCTCCTAGTCCAACATCTTCAGCTAGAGCAGGCTGCTCAGAGCCCCCAGACAAGCTGACCTGGCATGGCTGCAGGACTCAGGGGGCTGGGATCAGAGGAGGGTTGGTTTCTCCTCATCCAGGGGTGAGAATCAGTATTCCCCACAGACACATCTGGCATCTTCATGAGGAGGGGCTGGAGGAAAGGTGTCTCTGATGCCAGGGAGCTGGAGTGGGAGCTGTGGCAAGAGCAGGGTTGTCAGTGGCATCCTCATGCTCCTCACCTGATTCTTCTCTGGAAGGAAAATCTCCCCCCCCCCCCCTCCCCATTTGTCTTCTCCTGCCTTCCAGGTTCCCCAATGTCTCAAGCATTCCAAAGACAAACTGTCTGCAGACCTTCTGCTTCAAAGGGTCACTCACAAATCCCATGCAGACCTCTGCTCTTCCAGGACACAAAAAACACCAGAGGGGAGGGACCTAGAGGGTGCTGCCACCTCACCTGCTCCACAGCAGACTGACAGAGCTCAGCACCACGGCTGGTGCCCCTTCAACTGCCTGGCACACACTCACAGCACGACAGAGGGAGACCTCAGGGACCCCCATCCCCATGGGGCTCAGCCAGCCTGGCCAACAGGCTGCCTCACTCTGTCACCCAGCCCAGAGCACACCCAGCAAGGTGTCAGGGTTGGACCAGTGTCCAGGGGGTAGAGCTGCTGGGAGTGAGGGAACACTGGTCTGGGGACTTTGCAGCAGGGACGAGGTCTCCAGGTGCAGGAAGACTCCAGGGAGACCTTCTGGTGGCCAACAAACTGTGTCACATAACCCAGAGCACACCCAGCAAGGTGTCAGACTGCTGTCCATCATCCTGGGGAGGTCTAGGATCTGCAGCAGGGTCAGCCTGGGGCAGGACACTGGCAGCTGGGGGTGGCTGGGTGAGAAGAAGAGGGTGAGAAGAATGAGCAGGGGCTGGAAGCCCTCTGCTGTGAGGCCAGGCTGAGAGAGCTGGGGTTGTTTCAGCCTGGAGAAGAGAAGGCTCCAGGGAGACCTTCTGGTGGCCTTGCAGTGCCTTCAGGAGCTGAGGAGGAAGCTGGGGACAGACTTGTGAGCAGGGCTCTTTGTGCCAGGACAAGGGGCTGATGGTTTGGAACTGACACAGGGAGATTCAGACTTGAGAGGAGGGAGAAATGTTTGCCCCTGAGGGTGGTGAGAGCCTGTCCCAGGCTGCCCAGAGAGAGCTGGGAGCTGCCCCAGCCCTGGCCCCACTGCAGCTCAGGTTGGTTGGGGGCTCTGAGCAGCCTGCTGTGGTTGGGGCTGTCCCTGCAGGGGTGGGGGGTGGGCTAGATGGGCTTCAAAGGTCCCTTCCTCCCAAAGCCAATCTAAGACTCTCTGACACTTCTTGCACCCATGCTGTGCAAGGCTGAAAGCTTTGGTCCATCCCACAGCCCTCAGCTCCAGAGGAGACCACGTGGAGAGCACCAAGCTGCTTGCTGGGAGGAGAATGGCACCAGCCCAGTTCCTGGGGGGCAGAGCAGAGCTGAGCAGCTCTGGCCTCATGGCCAGCACCAGGGAGATGTTTCCATTGAGGGCTGCTCTGCCCTTCTCCAGCTGCCTTCCCTCAAGCTGTGAGCAGACAGGGAGTGGGAGGAGGGAGCCTGCTGGCATGTGTCAGAAGATGCTGTCAGGAGGAGGAACGGCTCCTGCTGTCAGGAGGAAGCCAGGGAACTGCCTGGTTCCAGCCCTCCTTGGCAGCACTGCTGGAAACCAGCAAACACTTCTGAGGCTCCAGTGAGCCACAACCGAGTGCAAAAGGCCAAAAGCAATCACAGGGTGGCTTGAGTTGGTCCAGCTCACTGCAGGCTCCCTCACTGCAGGCTCACTTCATCTTAGGTGCAGCTCATTGTAAGTCCACCTCATTTGGGTTCACCTCACTGTAGATGCCCCTCACTGTAGGTTCACCTCATTTAGATCCACCTCACTTAAGTCCACCCCATTGTAAGTCCACCTCACTGTAGGTCCACCTCTTTTAGGTCCAGCTCACTTAAGTCCACCACATTTCAAGTCCAACCCACTGTAGGTTCACCTCACTGTAGGTCCAACACACTTAAGTCCACCTCATTGTAAGTCCACCTCCCTGTAGGTTCAGCTCATTTTAGGGCCATCTCTTTGAGATCCACCTCATTTGGGTCCACCTCCTTGGAAGTCCAGCTCACTGTAGGCTCCCCTCACTGTAGGTTCACCTCATTTTAGGTCTACCTCTTGTAGGTCAGGCTCACTGCAGGTTCCCCTCACTGTAGGCTCACTTCATTTTAGGTTCAACTCATTGTAAGTCCACCTCATTTGGGTTCACCTCGCTGTAGGTTCACCACATTTTAGGTCCACCTCACTTAAGTCCACCTCATTGTAAGTCCACCTCACCATAGGTCCACCACATTTTAGGTCCACTTCTTTTAGGTCCAGCCCACTGTAGGTCCATCCCATTGTAAGTCCACCTCACTGTAAGTCCAGCTCACTGTAGGTCCACCACATTTTAGCTCCACCTCACTCAAGTCCACCTCATTGTAAGTCCACCTCACTGTAGGTTCACCTCATTGTAGGTCCACCTCTTTTAGGTCCAGCTCACTGTAGGTCCACCTCATTTTTAGGTCCACCTCACTTAAGTCCACCTCATTGTAGGACCACCTCATTGTGGGTCCACCTCAGTACAGGTTCACCTCTTTTAGGTCCAGCTCACTGTAGGTTCACCTCATTTTAGGTTCACCTCATTTTAGGTTCACCTCACTGTAGGCCCACCACATTTTAGGTCCACCTCTTTTAGGTCCAGCCCACTTAGCTCCACCTCATTGTAAGTCCATCTCACTGCAGGTTCAACTTATTGCAAGTCCACCTCACTGTAGGTTCCACCTCATTTTAGGTCCATCTCTTTGAGATCCACCTCATTTAGGTCCACCTCCTTGGAAGTCCAGCTCACTGTAGGTTCCACCTCATTTTAGGTCCATCTCTTTGAGATCCACCTCATTTAGGTCCACCTCCTTGGAAGTCCAGCTCACTGTAGGCTCACTTCATTTTGGGTGCAGCTCATTGTAAGTCCACCTCATTTGGGTTCCCCTCACTGTAGGTCCACCACATTTTAGGTCCACCTCATTTGAGGTCCATATCTTTGAGATTCACCTCATTTAGGTCCACCTCCTTGGAAGTCCACCTCACTGTAGGTTCCACCTCATTTTAGGGCCATCTCTTTGAGATCCACCTCATTTAGGTCCACCTCCTTGGAAGTCCAGCTCACTGTAGGCTCCCCTCACTGTAGGCTCACTTCATTTTAAGTGCAACTCATTGTGAGTCCACCTCATTTGGGTTCACCTCACTGCAGGTTCTCCTCACTGTAGGTCCACCACATTTTAGGTCCACCACATTTTAGGTCCACCCCATTGCAGCCTCAGCTTGCAGAGGCTCTCCTAGAGCTACCTGCTCTCAGCTCCACCTCTTGAAGGAGGAAGAATCCCCCAAGGTCAGCCTGGGGCTGCAAAACTAATCCCTCAGCCCTTGACCTCGACCCTTAATCCAGCAGCACAACAAAGTGCACGTGGCTTCCCTCCAAGCTCCCTGAGGTCAGCTCAAAGGAATTTGGTCATTACACAAGGGGGTGATGACCTACATGCCACAGAAGGAGGTTTTGCTCTGGTTTCTGTCTGAAATCCCCAAAGCAGGAATTAGGGAAGTGATCCCCAAGCACAGACCCAAAGGGACAGGGCAGGGTAGGGCTGGGTGTGCAGGAGTTAGAAGCTGGGGTTTGGAGCCTTTCAGCAACACCTCTGTGCCCAGCAGAAAACATCCCTGAATCCCAGCATGGGGGGAGGTTGGAAGGGAGCTGTGGAGCTCAGCCAGCCGCAGCCCCCTGCCCCAGCAGGGCACCCACAGCACCCTGCCCAGACAGCACAGTGCCCAGGGGGGGTTGCAAGCTCTCCACACAAGGACACTCCACAACCTCTCTGGGCAGCCTGCTCCAGGCCTCCAGCACCCTCACCCCAAACAACTTTCTCCTCAGCTTCACAGGCAACCTCCTGCCTGCCACTTTGTGCCCTCTGCCCCTTGGCCTGGCCCTGGGCACCATTCAGCAGAGTCTGGCCCCAGCCTCTTGCCCCCCACAGCTCCTTTAGCTCTTGCTGAGCATTGCTCAGCTGCCCTCTGGGGCTGCTCTTCTGCAGGCTCCACAGCCCCAGGGCTCTCAGCCTTTGCTCCTCACAGAGCTGCTCCAGGCCCCTCAGCACCTTCAGAGCCTCCCCTGGACTCTCTCCAGCAGCTCCCAGTCTCTGCTGTATTGGAGAGCCCAGAACTGGAGCCAGGACTCCAGCTGTGGCTCGACTGGGGCAGAGCAGAGGGGAAGGAGAACCTCTCTTGACCTGCTGGCCACACTCTGCTCCATGCCCCACAGGAGACCATTTTTCCTCTTGGCCATGGGGGTCTGTGACCACCAGGTCTGCATTAAAGGTGGTCTTAGGACTAGGGCTGGCCAAGAGGGAGATCTGGCTGCCCTGAGAGGTTGTGGAGTGTCCTTGTGTGGAGAGCTTGCAACCCCCCCTGGGCACTGTGCTGCTGGGCAGGGTGCTGTGGGTGCCCTGCTGGGGCAGGGGGCTGGGGCTGGCTGAGCTCCAGAGCTCCCTTCCAATCCCTACCATGCTGTGCTGCTGTGATCTGTGCTCAGGAGGGCTGGGACTTTTCTGCATGTCACAGATCCTCCTTGGCCTCCACCACTGGCCTTGCTCCCACCCTGAGCACCACCCAGCAAAGTGGGACGGAGCCTTGGGCCGTTTGGTGTTGCAGGGAAGGGAGAAGGCGCTGCTGCATGTCCCCCCAGAGGACCCTCTCCAGCCTCCAGCTGTGCAGGAGGAGGAGGAGGAGGAGGGGGGAGCAGGTGGTGGTGGTGGAGGGGGGGTGGTTTTGCTCACTGAGCAGTTCCTGGAAGCCAGCCTGCTGCGTGCCAGCTCTCACTCACCTCCAAGGAATGCAGGGAGGCTCCAGAGCGGTTTCCTCCTGAGCACTCCTCCCTCCCTCCCTCCCTCAGCAGCTTCTCCATGCCTTGCCCCCCACCCTGCCCTGCTCCAGCCTCTCCTTCCAGCCCCATGCAGCCACTCTCTGCTCCACCACCCAGCCAGCTTTCCTCTCCACACAACTCCCCTCTCTGTGCCACCTCAATAGAATAGAGTAGAATCACAGAATCACCAAGGCTGGAAGAGACCTCAAGGATCAGCAAGTCCAAGCTGTAACCATGGCCTCATGTCTAATCCATGGCACCAAGGGCCACATCCAGTCCCCTCCTGAACACCTCCAGGGATGGGGACTCCACCACCTCCCTGGGCAGCACATTCCAGTGGTAAACAGAACAGAACAGAACAGAACAGGACAGGACAGGACAGGACAGGACAGGCGAGGACAGGACAGGATAGAACAGAACAGAACAGAACAGAACAGAACAGAATAGAATAGAATAGAATAGAATAGAATAGAATAGAATAGAATAGAATAGAATAGAATAGAAT
Source organism: Melanerpes formicivorus (assembly GCF_026170545.1). Classification (NCBI taxonomy): domain Eukaryota; kingdom Metazoa; phylum Chordata; class Aves; order Piciformes; family Picidae; genus Melanerpes; species Melanerpes formicivorus. Next base: position 12,496,532 of record NW_027142368.1, on the reverse strand, counting down.
AGAATAAACCAGGTTGGAAGAGACCTTCAAGATCACCAAGTCCAACCTATCACCCAGCACCATCTAATCAACTCAACCATGGCACCAAGCACCCCATCCAGGCTCTTCCTAAACACCTCCAGGGATGGGGACTCCACCACCTCCCTGGGCAGCACATTCCAATGGCCAATCTCTCTTGCTGGGAAGAACTTCTTCCTAACCCCCAGCCTGAACCTCCCCTGGCACAGCTTGAGACTGTGTCCTCTTGTTCTGGTGCTGGGTGCCTGGGAGAAGAGACCAACCCCCACCTGGCTGCAACCTCCCTTCAGGTAATTGTAGAGAGCAAGAAGGTCTCCCCTGAGCCTCCTCTTCTCCAGGCTAAGCAACCCCAGCTCCCTCAGCCTCTCCTCACAGGGCTGTGCCCCAGACCCCTCCCCAGCTTTGTTGCCCTTCTCTGGACACCTTCCAGCAACTCAACATCTTTCCTAAACTGAGGGGGGGCCCAGACCTGGACACAGGACTCAAGGTGTGGCCTAAGCAGTGCTGAGCACAGGGCAGAATGAGCTCCCTGCTGCTGCTGGCCACACTGCTCCTGCTGCAGGCCAGGATGCCCTTGGCCTTCTTGGCCCCCTGGGCACACTGCTGGCTCATGTTCAATGTCCCTCCTGGCTTCCCAGCTTTCCCCAGCCCCTTCCCTTGTCCTTTCTTTCTCTCCTCCTTTCCTCCTCCGCCCACCAACCACTCCCATTCCTCTTCCTCAGGCTCTTCAGGGTAGCTCTCAGGTGCTGAAGTGGCTCTGGGTCACCTCCAGCCATCCCTGCTATGCACAGCCTGGGAAATCCCAGACTCCCAGCCTGGTAGGGGTTGGAAGTGACCTCTGGAGACCATCCAGTCCAACCCTCCCCTGCCACAGCTGAGCCACCCAGGGCAGGCCACCCAGGGATGTGTCCAGGTGGGTCTGGAAAGTCTCCAGAGATTCTTGCTCATCATTTCTAGATCCAGGTAAGTCTGGGCAGAAGGAGAGGGTGTTGCTGGTCCAAACCATGCTCAGGACAAGGTTGGATCTGTCAGTCAAACCCTTCCATGGCTGCTGAACCACCACCAAATCCCCTCCTGCTGCTGGCTGCTGCAGCACCAGCCCCAGCCCTCCACAAGTCACTTTCCCAAGGGCCAAGGCAGAGCTGAGAGGTTATCCCCAGCACAACCCAGGTGGTATGAGAGGACAAGGGGGGAGCCCAGGACAACCCTTGCCCCCATCTCATGAGGCTCCAAGCCCCATCCCTTGCCACCACCAGACAGAATGAGAGGATGGTTTGGGTTGGAGGAGCCCTCACAGTCCGAGCACCGCCCTCAGACCACCTTGGCCACTAAACCCTGGCCCGAAGTGCCACGTCCAGAGGCGGCCCCAGAGGTGACAGGGGGGGCTCTGGCTTTCTCCACAGGTGGGGTGGGATTACTCACAGCTCCTTGTAGTTGGCATCATAGAGAGTTGCCCACTTGTTCTGCTGGTGTGGCTGCCACTTTATGGACTGGTAGTTGGGGTCCAAGTAGGAGCCGTTCAAGCTGTCGTTGTCTTGAATCAAACCTGAGGGTGGGGAGAAAAGAGCAAGTTCAGCCCCTCCCCACCCTGTCCAGCTGGGGAAGGGCACCAGGAACCAACTGGCATCGCCCATGGGGGCCAGTTTGAAGGCTCCCAACTGCCAGGGCACTGCCAAAGGTAGGAGATCTTGGGCCAGGGCCAGCTGGAGGCATTCAAGGTCAGGCTTGATGGGGCTCTGAGCAACCTGCCCTAAGCTGTAGGTGTCCCTGCTGACTGCAGGAGGGTTGGACTGGATGACCCTGAAAGGTCCCTTCCAACCCAAACCCATCTGGGAATCATCACCCTGCTGCCCTCCTGAGCACCCAACTGGGAGGAACCCCACTGGTGGGCACTTTGTGGTGCCCACACAGCCTCCCTCTCAAGCAGCCTTTGACCCAGCCAGGTGCCCAGGTAGGCAGCAGAGGTTTGGGTGCTGTGCTTGCAGCCCAGAAGGCCAATCACATCCTGGGCTGCATCAAAGGATGCACTACCAGCAGATCCAGAGAGGTGATTCTGCCACTCTGCTCTGCTCTGGGGAGACCTCACCTGGAGAGCTGTGTGCAGGTCTGGAGCCCTCAACACAGGAAGGACCTGGACCTGATGGAGAGGCTCCAGAGGAGGTCACCAAAAGGATCAGGGGTTGGAGCAGCTCTGAGGGAGCTGGGGGTGTTCAGTCTGGAGAAGGGAAGGATCTGGGGAGAACTAACAGCCACCTGCCAGGGACTGAAGGGGGCTACAGGAAGGATGGAGAGAGACTGCTTGCAAAGGCCTGCAGGGACAGCACCAGGGACAGCACCAGGGACAGTGGCTCCAAACTAGAGAAGGGCAGAGTGAGATTGGATAGCAGGAAGAAGTTCTTCACTATGAGGGTGCTGGAACACTGGAAGAGGTTGCCCAGGGAGGTGGCTGAGGCTCCTTCCCTGGAGAGATCCAAAGAGGCTCTGGGCAGCCTGATCTAGTTGGGGATGTCCTTGCTGACTGGGGAGGGGGTTGGACTGGATGAGCTTTGGAGGTCCCTTGGGCCTGGACCAGTCTGTGATACAATGATTCCATGGTTCAATGATTCTCTGATTCACTGATTCTCTGATTCATTGATTCCCTGATCCACTGATTCAATGATTCAATGATTCTCTGATTCAATGATTCACTGATTCAAAGATTCAATGACTCAATGATTCTATGATTCAATTGATAGGATAGGGTAGGATAGGATAGGATAGGATAGGATAGGATAGGATAGGATAGGATAGGATAGGATAGGATAGGATAGGATAGGATAGGATAGGATAGGATAGGATAGGATTAACCAGGTTGGAAAAGGCCTTTGAGATCATCAAGTCCAACCTATCACCCAGAACCATCTGATAACTCTACCATGGCACCAAGCACCCCATCCAGGCTCTTCCTAAACACCTCCAGGGAAGGGGACTCCACCACCTCCCTGGGCAGTACATCCCAATGGCCAATCTCTCTGTCTGGGGAGAACTTCTTTCTGACATCCAGCCTGAACCTCCCCTGGCACAGCTTGAGACTGTGTCCTCTTGTTCTGCTGCTGGCTGCCTGGGAGAAGAGACCAACCCCCACCTGGCTACAACCTTCCTGCAGGGAGTTGGAGAGGACAATGAGGTCTCCCCTGAGCCTCCTCTTCTCCAGGCTAAGCAACCCCAGCTCCCTCAGCCTTTCCTCCCAGGGCTGTGCTCCAGACCCCTCCCCAGCTTTGTTGCCCTTCTCTGGATTCTATGACTCAATCATTCTATGTCTTAATGATTGATTCAATGATTCTGTGATTGATGATTCAGTGATTCTATGACTGATGAGTCAATGATTCTGTGATTGATGAGTTCAATGATTCTATGACTGATGAGTCAATGATTCTGTGATTGATGAGTCAATGACTCTGTGATTGATGAGTCAATGATTCTATGACTGATGAGTCAATGATTCTGTGATTGATGAGTCAATGATTCCGTGATTGATGAGTCAATGATTCAATGATTGATGAGTCAATGATTCTGTGATTGGTGAGTCAATGATTCTGATTGATAAGTCAATGATTCTATGACTGATGAATCAATGATTCTATGACTGATGAGTCAATGATTCAGTGATTGATGAGTCAATGATTCCGTGATTGATGAGTCAATGATTCAATGATTGATGAGTCAATGATTCAATGATTGATGAGTCAATGATTCAGTGATTGATGAGTCAATGATTCCGTGATTGATGAGTCAATGATTCCGTGATTGATGAGTCAATGATTCCGTGATTGATGAGTCAATGATTCAATGATTGATGAGTCAATGATTCTGTGATTGGTGAGTCAATGATTCTGATTGATAAGTCAATGATTCTATGACTGATGAATCAATGATTCTATGACTGATGAGTCAATGATTCAGTGATTGATGAGTCAATGATTCCGTGATTGATGAGTCAATGATTCAATGATTGATGAGTCAATGATTCAATGATTGATGAGTCAATGATTCAGTGATTGATGAGTCAATGATTCCGTGATTGATGAGTCAATGATTCCGTGATTGATGAGTCAATGATTCCGTGATTGATGAGTCAGTTATTCTATGACTGATGAGTCAATGATTCTGTGATTGATGAGTCAATGGTTCTGTGATTGATGAGTCAATGATTCCATGACAGATGAGTCAATGATTCAATGATTGATTCAATGATTCCAAGACTCAATGATCCATTCAGTGCTTCAGTGCCTCAATGCCGGAAGGGGTATTGAGGGGAAGGGGTCAGGGGACAGCAGAGGAGGGAGGAGGGGTCCAAGCCACCACATACCTGGTGAAAGTGCTCCTGGCTGGTGCCAGGGAGGTGTTGGCACTCGGTCAGGGTTGAGTGGCACTGCCCCCATCCCTGGCTCCTGCTTTATCAGCCCGTTGAGCATCTGGGCATTGAGGGTGGTGGGAGGGGACTCGGAGTGTTTCCGCTTCTTGGCAGGATGCACCGGGAGGCTGCGGAGAGCAGAGAGCTCAGCAGGGCAAGGAGAGGTGGGGAGCTCACCCCCCCCACACCCCACAGCACAAGGTGAGGCTGGGGTCTTGCTAAAAGAGCCCCCAAACCTTCCTGCAGGGAGCTTCACAGCATCCCAGCATGGTGAGAGGTTGGAAGGGAGCTGTGGAGCTCAGCCAGCCCCAGCCCCCTGCCCCAGCAGGGCACCCACAGCACCCTGCCCAGCAGCACAGTGCCCAGGGGGGGGTTGCAAGCTCTCCACACAAGGACATTCCACAACCTCTCTGGACAGCCTGCTCCAGGCCTCCAGCACCCTCACCCCAAACAACTTTCTCCTCAGCTTCAGAGGCAACCTCCTGCCTGCCACTTTGTGCCCTCTGCCCCTTGGCCTGGCCCTGGGCACCACTCAGCAGAGTCTGGCCCCAGCCTCTTGCCCCCCACAGCTCCTTTAGCTCTTGCTGAGCATTGCTCAGCTGCCCTCTGGGGCTGCTCTTCTGCAGGCTCCACAGCCCCAGGGCTCTCAGCCTTTGCTCCTCACAGAGCTGCTCCAGGTCCCTCAGCAGAAGTTTCTCTTCATGTTCAGGTGCAGTTCCTTCAGCACTATCAGGCTCTGCCCACCCAGCCTGTGGCTACCAATCTCTGCACCACCCATGCAGAGCCACACATCTCTGCTTTGCTCTTCTCCATCCCCACCACCCAGCTCTGAGCCATGTGCTGCAAACTGTGAAGCCCTGGCACAGGCTGCCCAAGGAGGCTGGAGCCAGGTGGGGCTTGATTTCTACTCCCAAGGAACAAGAGACAGGACAAGGGGAAAGGGCTGCAACCTGCCCCAGGGGAGGTTTAGGCTCCACATGAGGAACAATTTCTTCTCCCAGAGGGTTGCCAACACTTGGCCCTGGCTGCCTTGGGGAGGTGGTGGAGTCCCCATCCCTGGAGGGGTGCCCTGGAGCTGTGGTGCTGAGGGCCATGGTTTGGTGGTGCCCTGGGCAGTGCTGGGTGGTCTCCTGTCTCTTTCAACTAAAACAATTCCATGGTTGGATGAAACTGGCTCTGTTCCACCTTGATGTCTCCCCAGCTCCACTTCGATGTCTCCCCAGCTCCACCTTGATGTCTCCCCAGCTCCCTCCCACACAACCCTTAAACCCTAGAACTTTGCTGATCACAGAGTGCAGAATTAACCAGGTTGGGAAAGACCTTGGAGGTCACCAAGTCCAACCTCCCACCCAACACCATCCAATCAACTGAACCATGGCACTGAGTGCCTCACCCAGGCTGGTTTTAAACCCCTCCAGTGATGGTGGCTCCACCACCTCCCTGGGCTGCCCCATCCCAACCTCTCTTGCTGGGAAGAGTCTCTTCCTCAGGCCCAGGCTCTGCAAGCCTCCAGCTCTCCACCCCTCCTTCCCCCAACACCCCTCTGAGAAGCCCCCTGCCCCCTGAGGCCTTACTCTGCTCCATGCTGCTGGAGGAGCTGGTGCAACATCTGTGACTGCTGGGCATGGTGGAGCTCAGGGGGTGCCATGCCCTGCCCGAGGCCGTAGGGTGGCATCAGGGGCTCAGCCTTCATGTAGATGTCCCGCTGCAGGCTGGGGTAGTGAGGGGGGGTGCTGCTGCTGGTGGGGGGTGAGGGGGTGGGGGGGGGGACACCTTGAAGGTGTGGAGGGGGGTGGGGGTGGGGGGGGGTGGAGGAGGAGGAGGAGGAGGAGGAGGAGGGTGCTCCAGGCGAGAAGGGGGAGTCAGGTGGCACATGTTCTCGGGGGTCATGGTCCGGAGGAGGTGAGGGTCTGCAAAGAGAGCAAGAGGGAGAGCTGTCAGACCAGCAGGCAGCAGCATGCACTGGGGGGCCTCAGCCCCAGCTCCAGCCCTCAACCATCCCACTCTTCATGAACCTCTCTGCACAAGCCCTGTGAGGAGAGGCTGAGGGAGCTGGGGTTGCTTAGCCTGCAGAAGAGGAGGCTCAGGGGAGACCTTCTTGCCCTCTACAACTACCTGAAAGGAGGTTGGAGCCAGGTGGGGGTTGGTCTCCTCTCCCAGGCAACCAGCACAAGAGGACACAGTCTCAAGATGTGCCAGGAGAGGTTTAGGCTGGGGGTGAGGAGAAAGTTCTCCACAGGAAGAGTAATTGGCCATGGGAATGTGCTGCCCAGGGAGGTGGTGGAGTCCCCATCCCTGGAGGTGTTCAGGAAAGGCTTGGATGAGGCACTTGGAGCCATGGGTCAGCTGTTAGGTGATAGGTGATAGGTTGGACTTGATGATCTCTGAGGTCTTTTCCATCCAACCTGGTTGATTTTATGCTTCTATTCTACCCATGGCTGTGTCCCCTCAGCCACCTTGTGACAGCCACCTTGTGACAGCCACCTTGACCTGCATGGTCTCAGGCTGCACCAGGGAGGTTAGGAAGAAATTCTTCACAGAGAGAGAGTGATTGCCCATTGGGATGTGCTGCCCAGGGAGTGCCTCATCCAGGCTCTTCCTAAACACCTCCAGGGATGGGGACTCCACCACCTCCCTGGGCAGCACATCCCAATGGCCAATCTCTCTTGCTGGGAAGAATTTTTTCCTCATCTCCAGCCTAAACCTCCCCTGGCACAGCTTGAGACTGTGTCCCCTTGTTCTGGGAGAAGAGACCAACCCCCACCTGGCTGCAACCTCCCTCCAGGTAGTTGCAGATGGCAACAAGGTCTCCCCTGAGCCTGGATGATAATCCTGACTGAATCATCCAGCTGGGGGTCTGGTGAGGGAGGTGGTGATGGAAGGCTTGAGCAGGCTCAGTAGTCAGCTCAGAGGGAGCAAGGCTTCACTTCTTGTCTCCCCCTCAGCTCTGCCCTGTTTGTGTGACACCACCTCCAGCACTGCAGGACTGGTCACACCAACCTCACAGCACTCATTGCACCTCCACAGCACACTGCCATTCCCACCAAGCTCACAGGAGGTTAGGGGTTGGAAGGGACCTTAAAGATCATCCAGTCCAACCCCCCTGCCAGAGCAGGAGCAGAGAACCCAGCACAGGGCACAGAGGAACACATCCAGATGGGGCTTGGAAGGCTCCAGAGCAGGAGACTCCACAACCTCTCTGAGCAGCCTGCTCCAGGGCTCTGGGACCCTCACACTGAAGAAGTTCCTCCTCCTGTTGAGGTGGAACCTCCTGTGCTGGAGTTTCCACCCATTGCCCCCTTCTACCCCAGGGTGCAGCTGATGGGCCAAGCTCCCTACAAGCAGGGCCTACAATTCCAACTCCAGGGGGCAAAACCAGCAGGTCTGGGAATCTCATCCTTTGCAGAAGCAGCAGCTGCTTCATGGGTGCTCTCCAGGAGGCTCCTCTCCTCCCCAGGCCGAGGTGCTGCCTGCCTGCCAGCACAGTCCCTCTGGAGAGCAGCCTGGCCCCTTTGGTATATTTAAGGAAGGGCCAGGAGGAATTCCAGGGATTTTTTTTTCCCCTTTTCAGCAAGATAAACAGAACTCTTGACCTTTCCCAGCAGCAAAACACCAGAGCAGGCACTGCTCCTGGGGGGGGACCGGCCTGGAGCCTGGCGAAGAAGGTGCTGCTGCTGCTGCCGGGCTGGGGATGGGGGAAGGGAGATCAGAAGCAGCCAACCAACCTTCCTTCCTTCCTTCCTTTCTTCCTTCCTCCCTCCCTTCCTTCCTTCCTTCCTTCCTTCCTTCCTTCCTTCCTTCCTTCCTTCCTTCCTTCCTTCCTTCCTTCCTTCCTTCCTTCCTTCCTTCCTTCCTTCCTTCCTTCCTTCCTTCCTTCCTTCCTTCCTTCCTTCCTTCCTTCCTTCCTTCCTTCCTTCCTTCCTTCCTTCCTTCCTTCCTTCCTTCCTTCCTTCCTTCCTTCCTTCCTTCCTTCCTTCCTTCCTTCCTTCCTTCCTTCCTTCCTCCCTTCTCACTTCCCTCCTCTCTTCCTTCCCTCCTCCCTCCCTCCCTTCCTTCCTCCCTTCCCTCCTCCCTTCCTCCCTCCCTCCCTTCCTTCCTTTCTTCCTTCTTCCCTTCCTTGCTTCCTGTCTCCCTTCTCACTTTCCTCCTCTCTTTCTCCCTCCCTTCCTCCCTCCCTTCCTGCCTCCCTCCCTCCCTCCTTCCCTCCCTCCCTTCCTTCCTCCCTTCTCACTTCCCTCCTTTCTTTCTTCCTTCCCTCCTTCCTCCCTCCCTCCCTTCCTCTCTTTCTTCCCTCCCTCCCTTCCTTCCTCCCTTCTTCCTTTCTTCCTCCTTTCTTCCTTCCTTCCTTCCTCCCTCCTTTCTTCCTTCCTCCCTTCTTTCTTCCTTCCTCCCTTCTTTCTTCCTTCCTCCCTTCTTTCTTCCTTCCTTCCCTTCTTTCTCACTTCCCTCCTTTCTTTCTCACTTCCTTCCTCCCCTCCTTCCCTCCTTCCTTCCTCCCTCCCTTCCTTCCTTCTCACTTCCCTCCTTTCTTCCTCCCTTCCTCTCTCCCTCCCTCCCTCCCCAAGCCATTTCTTCCACCATAGAGCACTGGAGGTCACCAGAGGAGCCATAAAAAGCTTGGTGGCTTCCCCAGGAGCAGCCAGGAGAGCCTGGCAGCAAAGCCTGCCCCTGGGGTGGAGGCATGGCCTCAGCTCTCTCTGCTTAGCCTGAGGAGAAGACAACCTCCCCCCACCAACCCAGGACCTGGAAAGGGAGGGAAGGGCTGGGAAGGAACTTACTGCTGAAGGCTGGATTCATCTCTGCCTGCCCAGGCTGGGCTCCATGGCATGGCCACACTCACACTCCCTGCCTGGAGCTCCCCCAGGCTGGAGGAGGGCAGGAGGAGGAGGAGGAGGAGGAGGCTGCCGCCGAGCTCCACATCCTACCTCACCCCAAGGAGGACGACTTGATTTCTTTCCTTGGAAGTAGACTTCCCTCCTTTACCTCCTCTTCTCTTCCCTCTGTGGTTGGTTCTTTCCATCTCCCTCCCCAGCAAAGCCCAGCAGGAGAACAATAGGTGAAAGTCTGGGGCTATTTACCAACTGATAATGTCCCCACGTACCGCGGCCGCCTGCTTCTGCCCCGCTGATAAACCGCTCCAGAGCCAACCACTTGCAGGGAACAACGAGGGGGGGAGGATGGTAGGGCTGAGGGGGGGTGTGGGGATGATGAATGATCATTGTTATTGTCACTATTATGACAATTTCCTGGAGGAAAAGGACCTAGGAGGGGGCTGGTTGACAGCCAGCTGAAGCTGAGCTGGGGATGTGCCTCAGGTGGCCAAGGAGGCCACCAGCAGCCTGGCGTGGGGCAGCAAGAGCAGGGCAGGGATTGTGGGCACTGCTGAGGCCACAGCTGGGATCCTGGGGGCAGTTGAGGTGTGGAGGTGAGGAGAAAGTTCTCCACAGAAGGAGGAATTGGCCATTGGGCTGGGCTGCCCAGCGAGGTGGTGGAGTCAACACCCCTGGAGGTGTTCAGGCAAGGCTTGGCTGTGGCACTTGGAGCCATGGGTTAGTTACTCAGGAAGTGTTAGGTAACAGGTTGGACTTCATGATCTCTGAGGTCTTTCCCAACCTCATTGATTCTGTGAGCAGCTGAGGGAGCTGGGGGTGTTGAGCCTGGAGAAAAGGAGGCTGAGGGGAGACCTCATTGCCTTCTACAGCTCCCTGAAAGGAGGCTGGAGTGAGGTGAGGCTTGGTCTCAGGAAGGAAATGGCCTTAAGTTGCCCCAGGGGAGGTTTAGGTTGGACATGAGGGACAATTTCTTCCCTGCAAGAGTGGTCAGGCACTGGAAGAGGCTGCCCAGGGAGGTGGTGGAGTCCCCACCCCTGGAGGTGTTCAGGAGCCATGTGGCCATGGCACCTGGGGCCTGGGTTTAGTGGCCACGGCGGTGCTGGGTTGATGGTTGGACTGGATGATCTCAGAGGGCTTTCCCAACCCAGACAATTCCATGAGTCTATGATTATTTCTCCCCCCACCCCCAGCACCTTTCTTCTCTTGGAAGCACTCACCATTCACCTGCTGAGGGGAGTAAGCTTCTGATCCCGAGTCTGGAGGAGAGTCAGGTAAAGTGCTGCAGGGCAACCAAGGGGGGGGGAAAGAGAAGGCAAGGTCATCTCAAGCCAGCAGAACCAATGAGCCCAGCTGGATCCTGCCACCCTTCAAGCCCAGCTGTACCCACAACAGATCTCTGTCCCTCCAAGCAAGTCCCCTTGATGAGCTCAAGCCTGAGGGGCTGCCCAGGGAGGTGGTGGAGTCCCCATCCCTAGAGGTGTTCCAAAAACCTGGGGCCATGGCACTGGGGGACATGGTTTAGGGGCCAGGGTGGTGGTGGGTTGGTGGAGGTGGTGGGTTGGTGGTGGTGGTGGGTGGATGGAGGTGGTGGGTTGATGGAGGTGGTGGGTTGATGGAGGTGGTGGAATCACCATCCCTGGAGGGGTTCAAGAGATGTGTGGCCCTGGCACTTGTGGCCATGGCTTAGTGTCAATGGTGGTGTTGGGTTGATGGAGGTGTTGGGTTGGTGGTGGTGGTGGGTTGATGGAGGTGGTGGGTGGATGGAGGTGGTGGGTTGATGGAGGTGGTGGAATCACCATCCCTGGAGGGGTTCAAGAGATGTGTGGCCCTGGCACTTGTGGCCATGGCTTAGTGGCAATGGTGGTGTGGGGTTGATGAAGGTGTTGGGTTGATGAAGGGGGGTGGTGGGCTGATGGAGGTGGTGGGCTGATGGAGGTGCCCTGGGCAGCCTGGGCCAAGAACCTCTCTCCACCTTGCAGGAGGAAGTATGTGCTGAGGTCATCCCAAGACAGGCAGAGACATGAGGAGCCAAAGGGAATCAGCATGGCAGGGCAGGGGCATGGCCCTCAGGGAAGCCTGCAGGAAAATGGCCTGGAATTGTCCCAGGGAGGTTTAGGTTGGGCAGGAGGAACAATTTCTTCACTGCAGGAGTGGTCAGGCACTGGAGCAGGCTGCCCAGGGAGCTGGTGGAGTCCCCATCCCTGGAGGAGCTGCTCAAGAGACCTGTGGCCATGGCTTAGTGGCCAGGGTGGTGTTGGGTTGCTGGCTGCACCTGATGATCTCAGAGGGCTTCTCCAGCCCAAACAATCCTATGGTCCCACTCCAGGGCAGGCAGCTCCATGCAGGAGAGGTGCCCAAGCCTCAGCCTCCCTCCCAACCCTTCCTGAGCTGCCTTCTTTCTACTCCCTCCTTCCTTCTGCCCTCTCCACCAACCCCCTTTCACCACCACACTTGTGGCCATGGTTTAGTGGCCATGGTGGTGTTGGGCTGCTGGAGATGTTGGGTTGCTGGAGGTGGTGGAGTCCCCATCCCTGGATGGGTTGAAGAAACCTGTGGCCATGGCCCCCTGGGGAGATGGTTTAGTGGCCATGGTGGTGTTGGGTTGATGGTTGGACTGGGTGATCTTAGAAGGCTCTAAGAAGAGCCTTGGAGCCCTAGAAGGCTCTTCTCTGGTTCTGTGGTTGTCACCACCACCCCACAGTGGTTCCCAGGACCTCAAGGGGTGGGGACAGACATTGAAAGAAGCCAAAGAGAAGTTTATCCACCCCCCAAGGTGAACCCCTGGGCTTTAGTGTGGTTAAATGGGAGGCTCTGGGAAAGCTGGGCTGGGGGCTGGCATCTGATGGAGCAAAGCAAAGGCTGGGGAGCCCATGGGATGGATTCTGCCTCATGCCCTGTATGAACCTCAGCACCACCACCACCACAGCTGCTGGCTGTACCACCTTGGCTCTGCTCCCAGGAGCAGGGTTTGCCTCTGACTGCAGAATGGAACCCAGTCAGCTCTCAGCTGTCTCCTCCAGCACACCCACAGCTCAGGGGCCAGCAGGACCAGCTCTGCTGTGTGTGGTGGCAGCAGAGTTGGTTCTCTCCTCCATCCCTCCTCATTTACCTCGAGCCAGCCCAGGCTGGAGGCAGCTGAGCTCTTCAGCCACCTCCAAAGCACCTCCTTGTCAATTTCATTTGAACCAACTCTTTGCTCCTTCTGTAGCTCCTCCTCAGACACACATCCCACTGCCCCAGGAGCTTGGCCTTCACATCTTCAAGCCAGGGCAGGATGTCCACCACCCTGGGCCACACAAAAAGGACTTCTTCTACTCTGGCAAGGTCCTGGAGGTCAAGTGCATGGCAGAAGTTGATCTAGACCAAGCCATGGTCACCACGGGCCAAAGCTGCACAGAGCTGGGCAGGAGGATGGTGGCTCTGGCGGCTGGAGCAGCCACTGCTTCACTTCACCTCAGCTTCTCCAGCATGCTGTGTCCCCTGAAGGTCTCTGACAGGGAGGCATCTTGCCTGCCCATGCTCCAGCAGTGGTGCCACACAGGCTCAGCAAGCTCCAGCAGGTTCCAGCAGCTTGGCAAAGCCTTCTCCACCCCAGGCAAACGTGGCTGGTTTCCTCCCCATCCCCTGATGCTTTTGTTCCTCATCCCAAATGGATTCTCATGAGGACCCTTCCTGCAGCAGAGCAGCCCAAGCACCACTCCACAGGTTCTCCATGGTAAGTGGAACACAGCAGTGGCTGCAGAGGGGTGAGGTAAGGTAACCCCACCAGAGAGTCCTCACCATACTTCTTCCACCCTCTCTCTCCCTCCTAGCTCCACCTTGGCACCCCAGGCTCCCTGCCACGCTGCCCATGGCTCCAGGCCATGCCTCCATGGGCTTGTCCCCCAGCAAGCCAAGGCTGGGCCCACAACAAAAGGGCCTAAGACAATTCCAGGAATCCTGGGGGCTGGAGAAGCAGGGAAGTGGTCAGTGCAGGGTCCAGGGCAGCAGGTGGGGTGGCTCTGCCTGCTCCAAGGGAAGGCTTTGCTGACTTCCAACACCTTGCTCCTCTTGGAAAAGCCCAGCAGATCAGGCAGGACTCATCCTGGGATGCTGAAGAAGTGCTGCCACCAAGGCTGGCCCTGCTGATCCACATCCAAAGCAAGACCTAAGGGCAAGCTCTGATCCTCACTCATGAGCTCCCACGTCCTGGAGAATGCCAGAGCCACGCAGAGGAAAGGGACTCGAGGAGACATCCAGTCGTGCTTCTGGGCATGGCTCTTCCTAAGCTGGGGACACAGCACTCCTTGGGCTGGGCATCAGCTCAGGGCAGGTTTGGTTTGGCTGTCTCCTTCTGGAAGACCTTTCCAAGTTGCTCCAAAGGGCCAAAGTCATCCCAAAGGACCTGCGTGGGCCGGGAATCCCCAGGCTGGAGACACCGGAGGGCACAAGGCAGAGGGAGGAAAGCCAGACAGGGGCTGAAGAGAGCAGCAGTCCTGGGGCCATCCTGGCCTCCTCCTGGTCCCTCACATCCACCACTGCCACTGGGGAAGACTCAGAGGTTGGCTGTGGAGGGAGCACAGCAGGGCCACCCATCCCCTTGGACCATGGCAAAGCTCCTCGTGGTATGACTGCTGCCAGCTGCTGAGCTCTCCTGCTGCTGAGCTCTCCTGCTGCTGAGCTCCAGATCCTTCCTGTCCAGCTTCAGATCTTCTTGTTTCACTTCCAGAGTCCCAGTGTGGTAGGGGCTGGAAGGGAGCTGTGGAGCTCAGCCAGCCCCAGCCCCCTGCCCCAGCAGGGCACCCACAGCACCCTGCCCAGCAGCACAGTGCCCAGGGGGGGCTGCAAGCTCTCCACACAAGGACACTCCACAACCTCTCTGGGCAGCCTGCTCCAGGCCTCCAGCACCCTCACAACAAACAACTTTCTCCTCAGCTTCAGAGGCAACCTCCTGCCTGACACTTTGTGCCCTCTGCCCCTTGGCCTGGCCCTGGCCACCACTCAGCAGAGTCTGGCCCCAGCCTCTTGCCCCCCCCAGCTCCTTTAGCTCTTGCTGAGCATTGCTCAGCTGCCCTCTGGGGCTGCTCTTCTGCAGGCTCCACAGCCCCAGGGCTCTCAGCCTTTGCTCCTCACAGAGCTGCTCCAGGCCCCTCAGCACCTTCAGAGCCTGCCCTGGACTCTCTCCAGCAGCTCCCAGTCTCACTTGAGCTGGGGAGCCCAGAACTGGAGCCAGGACTGCAGCTGTGGCTATGAGTGGGGCAGAGCAGCATGGAGCAGGGAGGTGCATGAGGAGGAGAAGACCTGACATGTTCCTCCCTTTGGCTCTACCAGGCAGCAAAGCTTTAGGTGTGCCACCTCCCAGCCTGCCTTTCCAATGTGCTCTTCCATGACCTGAGCTCCCTCTGGTCCAGCAGCTGCCACGTTGCTGTGCTCCTCCAGCCTGCCAGGGTCCTTCCCTTCTTGACTTGCTCCAGACAAGGCCATTCCAGAGAGCAGGAACCATGCCTTTTCTTCTCCAGGACTCTCTGTCCAGTTGAGTCCATCAGCAGCACCAGAAGCTGATCATCCTCTTCTTCTTCACCAGCTCTGCACTCAGACCCCATGGCAAGGGAGTACCAACCCAGCTCAGATGTCAACTTTTTCTTCCCTTGAGTGGAGCATCCACACCCTCAGGCCAAGACAAGCAGACCTCTGCCCAGTTTCAGTTCCCCCTATCCTCTGGGGCAGTCATGGGAACAGCCTGGAGGCTGCCTTTGGTCTCATCCTCCTTTCCTCTCCCATCACACACCTGGGAGGGGTGCAGCAGCAATGCCCTCTGGGCACCCAGAGCCAGCAGCTCTCTACCATCACCTGCAGAGGTGGGGAGGGGAGGTCACTGCTCCTCTCTAGCTCAATGGCAAGATCTACCCAACAACCTTCCAGAGGCTCATTCCTCCTCCTCCTCCTCCTCCTTCAGGACCTGCCCTTGGGAAGAAAAGACATCTGAAGCAAAAGCCTCCTGCAGGCTGACTCTGCCTGGCACAACCTCCGCCCCGGAGGAGCGCCTGTGCCACCGCCTGCCCTCGTCCTGCCACCCCAGCCCCACTTACCCAGGTGCATAGGAGGCCTTAGGCTCTGATTTGATTGGAGGGACCACGTTGCTTAGGCAGTGGCCCCCGAGGTAGCCCTTGGGCACCACCAGGCCGTTGTTGTTATTGCAGTTGAGGTGAGCGCCGTAGCTGGGTCCGCAGGCGCCGGCCAGGAGAGGAGCGTGGCGGGCTGGGAGCTGGCTGCCAGGGGGAGCAAGGTGGAGGGGCCCACTGGAGGTGGGGTTGGTCACATTGGTGATGGAGCTGGCAAGAGGCACGCTGCTGGTGGCTGAGCTGGAGGGCTGGGGGTGTGCATAGCTGGCGGAAGCGGGGATGTCGGGGAAGCAACTGAGAGAGAGAAGGGGACAACCTCAGCGGGGGGGCTCGGCCAAGGGGGCACCTCCTTGCCCATCCCATCCCCTGCCCTCCCCTCCCAAGCCGTGCAGCAGGTGGGACAGAGGCCCCCAGGTGCTGGGGGGCACCCAGGAAGCCAGCAGCACGCGCAGCAGAGTGGTGGCAGCGGCAGGGGCGTACAGGGAGGCAGGGTGGGCACGGGCGGGCGCTGGGCTTGCTGGGACCCCAAGGGGGCAAAATCCAACTGTGGAGCTGGAGAAGGGCCAGAGAGGGCTCAGGGCAGCAGCCTCAAAGTTTGTGAAGGCAGCAGGAGACAGCAAGAGCTGAGGCTGAGGGGAGACCTTCTGGCTCTCCCCAGCTCCCTGCAAGGAGGCTGGAGCCAGCTGGGGGGTGGTCTGTCCTGCCAAGGAACGAGTGACAGGACAAGAGGAAAGGGCCTCAGGCTGCACCAAGAGAGGGTTAGTTTGGGCATGAGGAGAAGTGTCCTCACCCAGAAGGGTTGTCAAAGCCTGGCCCAGGCTGCCCAGGGCAGTGCTGGAGTCCCCATCCCTAGAGAGGGGTTTCCAAGCCCTGGAGCTGTGGTGCTGAGGGCCAGGGCTTGGTGGTGCCCTGGCAGTGCTGGGGGAAAGGTTGCACTCCATCACCTTCAAGGTCTCTTCCAACCAAACCCATCTGATGACTCTAGCTGCTCACTGTGCTTCACCCTCCAGACTGGCACAGGGACACTTTGTCACATCACCCCTGAAGACCTTGCCCTAACCCTGTGGCCCTGATGACCCTTTCCTGCTCCCCAAGTCTGCTGCCCCTCTCTTTGCCAGCATTGGGGGCCACAGGGAGACCTTTCCCTTTCCCTTTCCCTTTCCCTTTCCCTTTCCCTTTCCCTTTCCCTTTCCCTTTCCCTTTCCCTTTCCCTTTCCCTTTCCCTTTCCCTTTCCCTTTCCCTTTCCCTTTCCCTTTCCCTTTCCCTTTCCCTTTCCCTTCTCCCCACTTCTGCTGACAATGAGCTCCTACTGCTTGCTCCTCCACTGCTCAAATGAAGGAAAAGTCTTTGGTGGTGCCCTCAGGAAGGTGTGTGGGGGGAATAAACAGAGAGAAGGGACAGAAGAGATTGAGGAGATTCAAAAGTGAGAAGCCAAGAAGAGACCAAGAGAAGGAGTGGAAAGGAATGGAGGACTTTAGGAGGGAGAGAAACACAGCCAGAAGGAACTGCAGGGCTGGAGGTTGCTCCACACCTCCCACAGAAGACCCCAGTGGCCACTGGCCCTGCTGTGGGGCAAGGGGAGCACTTACATATCTGGTGAGTCCTCCTTGCTGATGTACTCCTCCAGGATGCTGGTGTCGATGTTGGACGGCTCCAGGGCTCCGTTAATGTCATGGCCTGGGAGGGGACAGGGGGTGGAAAGCATGAGCCACGAGGAGGATGTGAAAGGTCCTTGTCACAAACACCTGGGGGAGGTCAGGACACGTGGCAGAGGTGACATCATGGGCTCCCACCCTGAGCTAAGCAAGGCACAGGGCTCCACAGAGCACGGGGGCCAGGTCTTGCCCAGCCACCACCAGCAGCAGCAGCAGCTGGGTGCTGGTGTGGCCTCCAAGAGCTTGGTCAGCAGCCACAGCATCAATAAGGTTGGAAAAGACCTCAGAGAGCATCAAGCCCAACCTGTTCCCTAACACCCAACACCTCCTGACAGCTAACCCATGGCTCCAAGAGCCACATCCAGTCCTTGTCTGTCCAACCTTTTACCCAACACCTCCTGACAGTTAACCCATGGCTCCAAGGGCCACATCCAGTCCTTGTCTGAGCACCTCCAGGCATGGGGACTCCACCACCTCCCCAGGCAGCACATTCCCATGGCCAATCTCTCTGTCTGGGAAGAACTTTCTCCTCACCTCCAGCCTAAACCTCCCCTGGCACAGTTTGAGACTGTGTCCTCTTGTTCTGGTGCTGCTTGCCTGGGAGAAGAGACCAACCCCCACCTGGCTGCAATCTCCCTTCAGGGAGCTGGAGAGAGCAAGGTCTCCCCTGAGCCTCCTCTTCTCCAGGCTAAGCAACCCCAGCTCCCTCAGCCTCTCCTCCCAGGGCTGTGCTCCAGACCCCTCCCCACCTTTGTTGCCCTTCTCTGGACACCTTCCAGCAGCTCAACATCTTTCTTGAATTGAGGAGCCCAGAACTGGACACAGGACTCAAGGTGTGGCCTAAGCAATGCTGCAGGAGGTGCTTGGCTTGGCCAGAGCTGTTGGAGGGACAACCCCTTTGGAGACAGGGCTGCAGGCAGGGGCTCAGGGCTGCTCTGGGAAGGATGGTTCCTGTCTCTTTGGCTCCTTGCCTCCACTCTGCAGGACCTGCTGGGATTTCTCCACTGCTGCACAGCAGCTCTGGATCAGCTCTTGAGCACACAGGAGCCCTTCTCCTTCTCCCTCTCCTCTCCTGCTCCTCCCCTCCTCCTTCTCTTCCTCCACCTATTTCTCTTTTCCCTCCTTCTTGTCTCCTTCTCCACCTCCTCTCCTTCTCCTCCCCCCTGTACTCCTTCTCCTCTCCTTCTCTTCCACCTCCTCTCCTTCTCCTTTTTCTCCCTCCTCCTAATCCTGTCCTTCTCCTCTTTCTCTTCTCATTCTTCCCTTCCCTCCCCTTTCCCTTTCCCTTTCTCCTTCTCCTCTCCCTTTCCCTTTCTCCTTCTCCTCCTCCTTCTCCTCCCCCTCTCCCTTTCCCCTCCTCCTTCTCCTCTTCCCTTCTCCTTCTCCTCTCCCTTTCCCTTTCGCCTTCTCCTCTCCCTTTCCCTTTCTCCTTCTCCTCTCCCTTTCCCTTTCCCCTTCTTCTCCTCTCCCTTTCTCCTTCTCCTCTCCCTTTCCCTTTCCCCTTCTCCTTCTCCTCTCCCTTTCCCTTTCCCCTTCTCCTTCTCTTCTCCCTTTCCCTTTCCCCTTCTCCTTCTCCTCTCCCTTTCCCTTTCCCCTTCTCCTTCTCCTCTCCCTTTCCCCCCTCTCCTCCGTGGGCAAGCAATGGACTTTCCCTCTCCTTTCTCCCGCATTAAACTCCTCCTCCTCCTCCTCCCCGCTCCTGCTCCGGGGAAGCAGGGCTGGGTCTGTTGACAAAGTGCTTTCTTTATCTGTCTCTCAGAAGTGGGAGACTGCAGCCCTCTGGGGTCGCTGCCAACCCAACCCTGGGTGCCAAAGACACTGCCAAGAGCGTGGAAGAGAAGGTCCAGCTTCCCCCCACCCTCTTTCCCCCTCCCCAGCTCCCCGAGCTCGGAGAGCAGCGCCAGCCCTGCCTGCAAGACCTCCTGGGCTCCACCTCGCAGCACCACGGCTAGGGGAAGACCCTGACCTCCCCCTCCCATGCCTCCCCCCCGGCCCTGCCCATGCCTTGGGGAAGAGGTCAGCTGCTGAGCCCCAGGATGGGAGGTTTGGGGTCACCCCTGGCCAAGCCAAGGCTCTGCAAATCCCTTTCATAGCCAGCCCAGCAGATTGGCAGAGAACAAATCCAGGCAGGAATTCTGCCAAGAGGACAGAGTGGGGAGGTGGGGGTGGAGGGAGCTCTCCCTTGGTAACCCTGCCTGGAGGGATAAACCCCCTCCTCCCCTCCATCCCCCCCCAACCTGGGCTGTTGTTGGTATGGAGAGACCTAAGGCTCTGTGCACCACCAGCCTCCATGGTGGAAACTTGGGGGGGAGAAGGTGGAGAGCTTCTCCCACACTAACTCTGCCCAGAGTCTTTGGTCACAGCAACCCCAGGCAGTGCTGCAGGCTGGGGGCAGAGTGGTTGGAGAGCAGCCAGGCAGAGAGGGACCTGGGGGTAGTGGTTGGCAGCAGCTGAACAGGAGCCAGCAGTGTGCCCAGGGGGCCAAGAAGGCCAAGGGCATCCTGGCCTGCAGCAGGAGCAGTGTGGCCAGCAGGAGCAGGGAGGTCATTCTGCCCTGTGCTCAGCACTGCTCAGGCCACACCTTGAGTCCTGTGTCCAGTTCTGGGCTACTCAGTTGAGGAAAGATGTTGAGCTGCTGGAAGGTGTCCAGAGAAGGGCAACAAAGCTGGGGAGGGGTCTGGAGCACAAGGCTGGGGAGGGGTCTGGAGCACAGGGCTGGGGAGGGGTCTAGAGCACAGAATCAATAAGGTTGGAAAAGACCTCAGAGATCCTCCAGCCCAACCTGCCACCCCACACCTCCTGACAGCTAAACCATGGCTCCAGGTCTTGTCTGAGCACCTCCAGGCATGGGGACTGCACCACCTCCCTGGGCAGCACATCCCAATGGCCAATCTCTCTGGCTGGGAAGAACTTTCTCCTCCCCTCCAGCCTAAACCTCCCCTGGCACAGCTTGAGACTGTGGCCTCTTGTTCTGGTGCTGCTTGCCTGGGAGAAGAGACCAACCCCCACCTGGCTCCAACCTCCCTTTAGGTAGTTGTAGAGAGCAAGAAGGTCTCCCCTGAGCCTCCTCTTCTCCAGGCTAAGCAACCCCAGCTCCCTCAGCCTCTCCTCACAGGGCTGTGCTCCAGACCCCTCCCCAGCCTTGCTGCCCTTCTCTGGACACCTTCCAGCAGCTCAACATCTTTCCTCAACTGAGGAGCCCAGAACTGGACACAGGACTCAAGCTGTGGCCTGAGCAGTGCTGAGCACAGGGCAGAATGACCTCCCTGCTCCTGCTGGCCACACTGCTCCTGCTGCAGGCCAGGATGCCATTGGCCCTCTTGGCCCCCTGGGCACACTGCTGGCTCATGTTCAGCTGTGGCCACAGCCCTGCTGCCAGGGCTGAGCTGTCCCCCACTTTCTGCTGCTGCCTTGTTCTTGGCTGAAGGGAGCAAGCTCCAGATCCCACCATGCCTGGCAAACCTCAGCCAGAAGAGCTCTCAGCAACCTCCTCTGCAGCCCCAACTTCCAGGCTGCTGCCCCGGCTTCACAGCAGCCAGAAAAGGCTCTGGGCCACTTTGGATGCCTTTCCACCAGCCTCTCCCAAGTACAGCCTGCCCCCAAGGGAGGCTTCCCTCACACCTTCAGGAGCTTCTCCACAGGGAAGAGCTGCTCAGGACCCAGCCAGAAAGGCCAGGAGGTCATAGGCTCAGGGAGTTGGTTGGGTTGGGAGAGACCTCCAAGGTCATGGAGGCCAACCTTCAACCCAGCCCTGCCAGGGCACCACCAAGCCCTGGCCCTCAGCACCACAGCTCCAGGGCTTGGAAACCCCTCCAGGGCTGGGAGCTCCACCACCGCCCTGGGCAGCCTGGGAACCCTTTTGGAGAAGAAATTGTTCCTCATGCCCAGCCTAAACCTCCCCCTGGGGCAGCCAGAGGCCATTGCCTCTTGCCCTGGCCCTTGTTCCTTGGGTGCTCAGCTCAGTGGTGTGCTGAGCTCTCCTCCTTCTGGGCTACCTTGCCTCAGCTGTGACCTTCAGGAGCCCTCAGCAGAAGGTGAGATAAGCAGCTGAGATAAGGTGAGAGGAGATAAAGGCTGTGGTGGGGGTCTGGCTGTGCAGGCACCACGGCCAGGGGCAGCCCCCCAGCCAGGAAGGACTTCCCTCTGCCTGGGGCTGGAGACACTTGCCCCAGGCAGGGTGACATGGGGACAGCAGGGCAGACCTGCACAGGGCATGTCATGTCCCACAGCTCCCACAGGGGGTGTCCCACCACCCACAGCTCCCACAGGCAGTGTCCCATCACCCACAGCTCCCACAGGGGGTGTCCCACCACCCAGAGCATCCACAAGCAGTGTCCCACCACCCACAGCTCCCACAGGGCATGTCCCACCACCCACAGCTCCCACAGGCAGTGTCCCATCACCCACAGCTCCCACAGGGCATGTCCCACCACCTACAGCTCCCACAGGGCATGTCCCACCTCCCACAGCTCACACAGGGGGTGTCCCATCACCCACAGCTCCCACAGGGCATGTCCCACCACCCACAGCTCCCACAGGGGGTGTCCCACCTCCCACAGCTCCCACAGGGCATGTCCCACCACCCACAGCTCCCACAGGGGGTGTCCCACCTCCCACAGCTCCCACAGGGGGTGCCCCATCACCCACAGCTCCCACAGGGGGTGTCCCACCACCCACAGCTCCCACAGGGGGTGTCCCACCTCCCACAGCTCCCACAGGGGGTGCCCCATCACCCACAGCTCCCACAGGGGGTGTCCCACCACCCACAGCTCCCACAGGGGGTGTCCCACCACCCACAGCTCCCACATCCCAGCTCCCTCTGCTCCCCTTGGACACTCCTTGGAGCAAATCCTTCTCTCTCCCAACTCCTTCAGTTGTTGCTGCAGCAAAGAAGGTCCCAAACCCACCTGCTCCTTAAGCCCTCTCCTCCTCTTGGTCCTTACATTGCCACCCAGCTCTCACACCACATCCCACCTCCTACACCACATCCCAGCTCCCTCTGCTCCCCTTGGACACTCCTCAGGGCCAAGCCTTCCAGGACAACCTGGTTCTCTTTCCCAACTCCTTCAGCCCCAGCTGCAGCAAAGAAGGTCCCAAACCTGCCTGCTGCCTAAGCTCTGTCCTCCTCTCTGGCTCCTGCACTGCCACCCTAACATCACACCACATCCCAGCTCCCTCTGCTCCCTTTGGACACTCCTTGGAGCAAACCCTTCCAGGACAACCTTCTCTTTCCCAACTCCTTCAGCCACTGCTGCAGCAGAGAAGGTCCCAAACCTGCCTGCTGCCTAAGTCCTGTCCTACTCTTGCTCTTTACATTGCCACTCTGCTCTCACACCACATCCCAGCTCCATCTGCTCCCCTTGGACACTCCTTGGGGCAAATCCTTCTCTTTCCCAACTCCTTCAGCCACTGCTGCAGCAGAGAAGGTTCCAAACCTGCCTGCTCCTTAAGCCCTCTCCTCCTCTTGGCCCCTGCACTGCTGCCCTGCTCTCACACCACATCCCAGCTCCCTCTGCTCCCCTTTCCAACCCTTCCCCAAGGGACTGGGGGGCTCCCTGCCCCCCAGCAGTGCCCTGTGGCTGCAGGAGGAGCCCTGGAGCAGGCAGCAGGCTGCTGGGGGAGCGCAGGCACTACGTGTGGGAATGTCAGGAATCCCAATGTTTGGACTGCTTTGCTCTGCCTTCCCCAACCCTCCAAACACACTTCCCCCCCCAGAGTGTGCTTCCCACCCCAGCCCTCCCCTCCTCTGCCAGCCTGGAGCTACCAGCTGGGCCCTCCTGGGGACATCTCAGCTCCCTGGGGGTTTGTTTAGGTGCTCCCCCAACCTCCTGGGGGGGCTCTCAAAGGGTTAATGGTGCCCAGCACCCCCCCAGCAGTCATCATATTTACAGGTCTGGGAGATTAGACCCAGAATCTCCCTCCAGTGCTAGGCTGAGAAGTTGATGGCATTTCTATTTATAACAGGCCCTCCCCTCCACCCCCCCCCAGCTCTCCTTGCTCTGTTGCTTGTCTCCTAATCACCCCTGAGCCTGCCTGGGTCACCTGGGGGTGGGAGGAAAGGAGAGGGCTGAAGAACTTCATCCTGGGCTCTGCTAACAAGAACCAGATGTGCAAAGCTGGAGATGACAGCGAGGTCAACTGGGTTGGGGTGGGGGGGTGGAGTGGGGAAGGAGGAGGGAGGCTGGGAGCCATCAGCAAAAAGGTGAGGAGGAACCCCAGCCAGCAGGAGGAGGAGGAGGAGAGGCTCCCAGAGGAGGGGAAGAGGCTCCCAAAGGAGGGGAAGAGGCTCCCAAAGGAGGGGAAGAGGCTCCCAGAGGAGGAGAAAGGATCCCAGTGGAAGAGAAGAGGCTCCCAGAGGAGGGGAAGAGGCTCCAAGAGAAGAAGAAGAGGCTCCCAGGGGAGGGGAAGAGGCTCCCAGAGGAGAAGAGCTCCCAGGGAAAGAGAAGAAGCTCCCAGAGGAGGGGAAGAGGCTCCCGGGGGAAGAGAAGAGGCTCCCAGGGGAGAGGAAGAGGCTCCCAGAGGAGGGGAAGAGGCTCTCAGAGTAGGAGAAGAGGCTCCCAGGGGAAGGGAAGAGGCTCCCAGGGGAAGGGAAGAGGCTCCCGGGGGAAGAGAAGAGGCTCCCAGGGGAGAGGAAGAGGCTCCCAGAGGAGGGGAAGAGGCTCCCGGGGGAAGAGAAGAGGCTCCCAGGGGAGAGGAAGAGGCTCCCAGAGGAGGGGAAGAGGCTCTCAGAGTAGGAGAAGAGGCTCCCAGGGGAAGAGAAGAGGCTCCCAGGGGAAGGGAAGAGGCTCCCAGAGGGGAAGAGCTCCCAAAGGAAGAGAAGAGGCTCCCAGGGGAAGGGAAGAGGCTCCCAGAGGGGAAGAGCTCCCAAAGGAAGAGAAGAGGCTCCCAGGGGAAGGGAAGAGGCTCCCACAAGAGGGGAAGAGGCTCCAAGAGAAGGAGAAGAGGCTCCCAGAGAAGAAGAGGCTCTCAGAGGAGGAGAACAGCCTCCCAGAGGAAGAGAAGAGTCTCCCAGAGGAGAAGAGCTCCCAGAGGAGGGGAAGAGACTTCCCTGCTCCTGCTGGCCACACTGTTCCTGCTGCAGGCCAGGATGCCCTTGGCCTTCTTGGCTGCCTGGGCACACTGCTGGCTCATGTTCAGCCTACCATCAACCACTACCCCCAGGTCCCTCTCTGCCTGGCTGCTCTCAGCCACTCTGCCCCCAGCCTGTAGCACTGCCTGGGGTTGCTGTGGCCAAAGTGCAGCACCTGGCACTTGGATGTGTTCAATCTCTTGCCCTTGGCCTCTGCCCATCTGCCCAGCCTGGCAGGGTCCCTCTGCAGAGCTCTCCTTCCCTCTAACAGATCAACTCCTGCCTCCAGCTTGGTGTCCTCTGCACACTCACTGCTGATGGACTCAGTGCCCTCCTCCAGAGAGGGCAATTGCAGAGAGCAAGAAGGTCTCCCCTGAGCCTCCTCTTCTCCAGGCTAAGCAACCCCAGCTCCCTCAGCCTCTCCTCCCAGGGCTGTGCTCCAGACCCCTCCCCAGCTTTCTTGCCCTCCTCTGGACACCTCCCAGCACCTCAACATCTTTCCTGCACCGAGGGGCTCAGAGCTGGGCGCAGCCCAAGCCCAGCAGGGCAGGCTGGGGGAAACTGAGGCAGGCTGCTGACAAAGCAACTGCTCCCCAGAGCATCAGCCCCAGCAGCAGCCCAGGAGGCCACCAGGAGCTCCTGGCTGCTGGTCCCACCTGGCAAGGTGCAGCATTGCCTGCCTCCCCCCAGCAGTGGAGGAGGGATCATAGGATCATAGCATCAGTCAGGGTTGGAAGGGACCACAAGGATCATCCAGCTCGAACCCCCTGCCATGGGCAGGGACACCCCACACTAGATCAGGCTGCCCAGAGCCTCATCCAGCCTGGGCTTAAACACCTCCAGGTGCTGAGCCCTGGTGAGGGAGGGGAGGGAAAGACCCCCCCAAGGCTCAGCTAATGCTGCTGGGCAGGGAGAGGCGGCAGGCAGCAGCTGGGGGGGATGGATGCAGAGCCCCAGCCTGGCTGGCAGCACTTTGCCGTGGCCCTGCTGCAGGGGTTGTGCAACCGGCAGGCTGGGGGCTGCCACATCGGCACATTCCCAGGGCCCCAGCGAGCTGCTCCCGGCCCCAGCGAGCTGCTCCCGGCCCCCCTTGATCCTCCCGGCCCGGCCCCATTGGCTGCTGCCAGCAGGAGGAATCCCTGCCGGGGCTGCCTAACCAAACAGCACCTAAGCACCCCCCGCCTCCCCTCCCCGAGGTGCTGGAGCGGCAGCAGCCGCGGAGCCGGCAGCAGGAGGCTGGGGATGCCTGGAGAGCAGCCCAGGAGCTGTCCCCTCTGCCTCTGCCTGTCCTAAGGGCGAGGAGGCTTGGGGGAGGCTCTGGAGAACAGCGCTGGGGGTGCTGAGCCTGGAGGAGAAGAGGCTGAGGAGAGACCTTCTGGCTCTCTGCAGCTCCCTGCAAGGAGGCTGGAGTGAGGGCTGGGCTCAAGGAGGAGCACCAGGGCAGGAGGGAATGGCCTTCAGCTGCCCCAGGGGAGGTTTAGGTTGGACATGAGGAACAATTTCCTGCCAGAGCCTGGCCCCAAGGCTGCCCAGGGGGCAGTGGTGGAGTCTCCAGCCCTGGAAGGCTTTCCAAGCCCTGGAGCTGTGGGGCTGAGGGCCATGGGGTGGTGGCCAGGGTGGTGTTGGGGAGCAGGTTGGAGCTGATGATCTCAGAGAGCTTTCCCAACCTCTCTGAAAGCCCTGCCCCAAGCCCTGGGGCTGCCCAGCTGCCCGAAGGCACAAGGGGATGAGCTCCCCAGGGCTCACTCGGGGCTGCCTGGCCCTGGCTGGGTGGGCACATCCCCCTCTGCAGCCCCTGCCCACCCCCCAGCCTCCAGCCCAGCATTCCTGCCTGAGGAGTGCTCTTTATGAGCTGCCTGGAACGCTAACCAGGCCCTCCCGGGACAAGTGGCTCCTGTAATCCCAGCGGGACCCCCGGCCAGACCACTCCTCCACCCGGCTCCTCCAAAGCGCTTCTGGGACCACCCCAGAGCAAAGCTCCGGTTGGCCGAGGCTCTGAAAGCCCCCTGCCCCTCCCCTTCCCCTCCACACCCCCCTCAGCCCTCCCCCCCCGAACTGCAGCTCGGGGGTGAGACCCTCCCCACACCCAGCTCTCCATCCTCTACCTTCACACCCCCCAGGAGACCCTGCTGGGGGCTGCCAGGGGGGGAAACCTCTGTGTGGAGTCCAGGCTGGACCTCAGGGGCAGCCACATCCACAGCTGAAGCTGCTGGAGCTACACTGGCTGGTTCCTCACCCCGGGCACTGCCTTGGCTTGGGGCAGCCAAGAGTGTGGCCAGCAGGAGCAGGGCAGGGATTGTCCCCCTGGCCTGGGCACTGCTGAGGTCACATCTCAAGCCCTGGGCTCAGTTTGGAGCCACTCACTCCCAGGTGGGAGTCCCAGGCTGGGACAGGTCCAGAGCAGGGCAAGCAAGCAGGGGAAGAGGCTGGAGAAGAGGGCTGGGGAGGAGCAGCACCTTCCAGGGCATCCACAACCTCCTGAGGAGCAAATCCCTCCCAGATGGACATTGAGAGGCTGGGACAGGTCCAGAGGAGGGCAAGCAAGCAGGGGAAGGGGCTGGAGAAGAGGGCTGGGGAGGAGCAGCACCTTCCAGGGCATCCACAACCTCCTGAGGAGCAAATCCCTCCCAGATGGACATTGAGAGGCTGGGACAGGTCCAGAGGAGGGCAAGCAAGCAGGGGAAGGGGCTGGGGAGGAGCAGCACCTTCCAGGGGCATCCACAACCTCCCTGGGCAGCCTGTGCCAGGCTCTCCCCACCCTCACTGCCAAGCCTTTCTTCCTACCCTCCAGTTTCAGCTTCCCCTCTGCCAGCTTCAATCCACTCCTCCTCTCCTATCATAGAACCATGGAAGGGTCAGGGTTGGAAGGGAGCTCAAGGCTCAGCCAGCTCCAACCCCCCTGCCATGCCCAGGGACACCTCACACCACAGCAGGTTGCTCACAGCCACCTCCAGCCTGGCTGCAGACACCTCCAGGCAGGAGGCTTCCACCACCTCCCTGGGCAGCCTGTGCCAGGCTCTCACCACCCTCACTGCCAAGGCTTTCTTCCTACCCTCTAGTTTCAGCCTCCCATCTGCCAGCTTCAATCCACTCCTCCTCTCCTGTCATAGAACCACAGAATTGTCAGGGTTGGAAGGGAGCTCAAGGCTCAGCCAGCTCCAACCCCCCTGCCATGCCCAGGGACACCTCACACCACAGCAGGTTGCTCACAGCCACCTCCAGCCTGGCTGCAAACACCTCCAGGCAGGAGGCCTCCACCACCTCCCTGGGCAGCCTGTGCCAGGCTCTCACCACTTCTCTCCAGCTTCTGGTTCTTTGGATGTGCTCCAGTCCCAGCTGCACAGAAGGAACCTGCCCAGAGCTCCCTGCACAGGAGCATCAAATCATTAAGGTTGGGAAAGATCTCTAAGATCATCAAGTCCAACCTTCTATCCAACATCTCCACCCTCCAAGGAGCTCCCCTGGAGCTTGGGGCTGGGTTTCTCACCCAACATCTCCATCCTCCAAGGAGCTCCCCTGGAGCTTGGGGCTGTGTTTCTCACCCAGCATCTCCATCCTTCAAGGTAGTCCTACCCAAGGAGCTCCCCTGCAGCTTGGGGCTGGGTTTCTAACCCATCTCCATCCTCCAAGGAGCTCCACTGGAACTGCCTGAGCCTTGAGGTCCCTTCCAGCCCTGACACTTCTGTGATTCTCCTCCCTTGCAGCTCTTTGGCTCTTGAGGAGCTGCCAGAGCTCATCTCCACTCCCACATCTAACCCCACCACCCTCTTCTCACTGCTGGCAGCAGCAGCTCTCCTGTGCCAGCTCAGGCAGGTGCTGGAGCACCAGGAGTGGAGCCATGGGGCTGGTGGGAGCCAGGCAGGTTAAGCACAGGCAGCACAAAGCATCCCAGAGGCTGTAAGTGGCCAGGGAGAGCTTGGAGCAAGGCCCTGGCTGAAGAGGGAATCAGCACCAGTGGCAAACCACTCAGAATGATGAACTTCACTGCTGTGAGGTAGAACCAAACCCTCAGCAGCCTCCAGCCCCAGTGCCCAAGGCCAGAACCACCACCAGCAGCAGCTTCTCCACCTGCACAGAGAGAGATGCTCATGGAACCATGGAGCTGTTTGGGTTGGAAAAGACCTTGAAGGTCATAGGAGTCCAACCCAGCACTGCCCAGGGCACCCCCAAACCATGGCCCTCAGCCCCACAGCTCCAGGGCTTGGAAAGCCCTCCAGGGATGGAGACTCCACCACTGCCCCTGGGCAGCCTGGGCCAAGAACCTCTCTCCACCTTCCAGGAGGAGATGAGGGCTGAGGTCACCTGCAGAGACATGAGGAGCCAAAGGGAATCAGCATGGCAGGACAGGGGCATGGCCCCCAGGGAAGCCTGCAGGAAAATGGCCTGGGATGGCCCCAGGGAGGTTTAGGTTGGGCAGGAGGAACAATTTCTTCACTGCAGGAGTGGTCAGGCACTGGAGCAGGCTGCCCAGGGAGCTGGTGGAGTCCCCATCCCTGGAGGAGCTGCTGAAGAGACCTGTGCCCATGGTTCAGTGGCCAGGGTGGTGCTGGGTTGCTGGCTGGACCTGATGATCTCAGAGGGCTTCTCCAGCCCAAACAATCCTATGGTCCCACTCCAGGGCAGGCAGCTCCATGCAGGAGAGGTGCCCAAGCCTCAGCCTCCCTCCCAACCCTTCCTGAGCTGCCTTCTTTCTACTCCCTCCTTCCTTCTGCCCTCTCCACCAACCTCCTTCCTCCACCTTCCTCTCCTCTCCCCTCTCTCTCACCTCCAGCCCCTCTTGCATCTCCCTTCCCCGCTCCAGGAGCCCCTCTTGGGTCTCCCCTCAGGCCTCCAGGAGCTGCCATCCCTCCTGCTCCACCCAACCCTCTCCTCCTTCCGGCTCCTCCACCCTTGCCCTGGCTTCTCCTCCGCCCTTGCCAGCTGTGAACCTTGGCATGGATGGAGGCATTGTCCTCGGGGCAGGGGGTGGGGGGTGGGCCAGGAGGAGGAGGGGAAGGTGTGAGAGGGGAGACAGAGGCTCATTTGTGCCTGTCCCCAGGGCCCTCAATGCCCTTCTTGTCCATTCATGCCCCAGGATGGCAGCCAGAGCAGCCACACAAGCAGCCCCATTTGGTGGGGTCCGAGGTGCCTGCCCAGGGGGGGCACATGGCCCTCGTTGTTTGGAGGCCCTCAGAGGCAGGAGGCAAGGCCTGCAGCTCCTCCTCTGCACTGGGGGGCTTGGGGGGCTGCCACAGAGGCACCACAGGACCAGGGGAGGTCACTTCAGTTGGCATCTCCTGAGCTCAGGGCACCACAGGACCAGGGGAGGTCACTTCAGCTGGCATCTCCTGAGCTCAGGGACACAACAGGACCAGGGGAGGTCACTTCAGTTGGCATCTCCTGAGCTCAGGGCACCACAGGACCAGGGGAGGTCACTTCAGTTGGCATCTCCTGAGCTCAGGACACCACAGGACCAGGGGAGGTCACTTCAGTTGGCATCTCCTGAGCTCAGGACACCACAGGACCAGGGGAGGTCACTTCAGTTGGCATCTCCTGAGCTCAGGACACCACAGGACCAGGGGAGGTCACTTCAGTTGGCATCTCCTGAGCTCAGGACACCACAGGACCAGGGGAGGTCACTTCAGTTGGCATCTCCTGAGCTCAGGGCACCACAGGACCAGGGGAGGTCACTTCAGTTGGCATCTCCTGAGCTCAGGGCACCACAGGACCAGGGGAGGTCACTTCAGTTGGCATCTCCTGAGCTCAGGGACACCACAGGACCAGGGAGGTCACTTCAGTTGGCATCTCTCAAGCTCAGGGGCACCACAGGACCAGGGGAGGTCACTTCAGTTGGCATCTCTCAAGCTCAGGACACCACAGGACCAGGGGAGGTCACTTCAGCTGGCATCTCCTGAGCTCAGGGACACCACAGGACCAGGGGAGGTCACTTCAGCTGGCATCTCCTGAGCTCAGGGCACCACAGGACCAGGGGAGGTCAATTCAGTTGGCATCTCCTGAGCTCAGGGCACCACAGGACCAGGGGAGGTCACTTCAGTTGGCACCTCCTGAGCTCAGGGGCACAACAGGACCAGGGGAGGTCACTTCAGCTGGCATCTCCTGAGCTCAGGGACACCACAGGACCAGGGGAGGTCACTTCAGCTGGCATCTCCTGAGCTCAGGGCACCACAGGACCAGGGGAGGTCACTTCAGCTGGCATCTCCTGAGCTCAGGGCACCACAGGACCAGGGGAGGTCACTTCAGCTGGCATCTCCTGAGCTCAGGGGCACAACAGGACCAGGGGAGGTCACTTCAGTTGGCACCTCCTGAGCTCAGGGCACCACAGGACCAGGAGAGGTCACTTCAGTTGGCATCTCCTGAGCTCAGGGCACCACAGGACCAGGGGAGGTCACTTCAGTTGGCATCTCCCGAGCTGAGGAGGCACAGCAGCACCAGTGAGGGCCACTTCAGCTGGTGTCTCCCAAGCTTTGGGCTGCCTGAGGCCAGCACTGTGCCCCTCACACCTCCATTCCCCAGCCTGGGAAGGAGCCAGGGGCTGGGCAGAGGCTTTGCAGCACAGCTTGCAGATGGCCTCTGCTGAGGCTCCTCCACCCTGCTGGCCTCCCCTGGCCTGAGCTGGCAGATGGCTCAGCAGTGTCCCCTCTGCTCTGCTGCTGACAGGGAGGGAGCCCAGGGACACAGGGGCCCTGGAGCCTGCCCCTTGCTGCAGGGCCACCACCAGTGGCAGGCTCCTGGCAAGGCTCTTGGGAAGCCAGGAGAGCCTGGAGGCCGCTGCCAGCCCGGACCTGAAGCAGGGCTCTCCACACACATGGGGGGCAGAAAGTGGGAGCTGGAGCTGCGTTGGCCTCTCCTGGGAACCCCCAGCCCCAACAGAAAACACTCCTTGGGCAGGAGGATTAATGATCAAACAGCCAGGGGACCAGCAGGCTGGGGGCAGCCAAGCATCCCCTGGAACACCACGTCCAGATCGGGCAGCTCCTTCCTCCTCCCTTCCCTCGGGGAGCCAACAAAGTCTCTGCTGTCTGCCCTGGATGGGCTCCAGAGGAGGCTGAGGCTGAGAAAGCAGAGTTGTCTTATCTGGATGGGACCTCTGCCAGGGCCTGGGGAGGGCCATCCCTGCCTTTGTGCAACCACCCCTGGGCTTTCACAAGCAGCAGGCTCAGGTCAGGAGGCTTTGCCTTCTCAGCCCCAGCTTTCTTCTCAGCCCCCTCTGCTCTGCTCTGCTCTGCTCTGCCCTGGTGAGGCCACAGCTGGGACATTGCCACCTGGTTTGAGCTCCCCAGTTCAGGAGGGACAGGGATCTGCTGGAGAGAGTTCAGTGGAGGGCTGTGAGGATGCTGAAGGGACTGCAGCACTGCCCTGGGAGGAGAGGCTGAGAGCCCTGGGGGTGTTCAGTCTGGAGAGAAGGCTGAGAGGGATCTGATCAATGCCTATCAATAGCTGAGGGCTGGGGGTCAGGAGGGAGGGGACAGGCTCTGCTCAGCTGCACCCTGGGATAGGGCAAGGGACAATGGATGGAAACTCCAGCACAGGAGGTTCCACCGCAACAGGAGGAGGAACTTCTTCCCTGTGAGGGTCCCAGAGCCCTGGAGCAGGCTGCCCAGAGAGGTTGTGGAGTCTCCTGCTCTGGAGCCTTCCAAGCCCCATCTGGATGTGCTCCTCTGTGCCCTGTGCTGGGTTCTGTGCTCCTGCTCTGGCAGGGGGCTTGGACTGGATGATCTTTAAGGTACTTTCCAACTCCTAACCTCCTGTGAGCCTCTGATCCACTTTAAACACTGGAAAGCCACCAGGAGGTCCCCTGGAGCCTTCTCCTCTCCAGGCTGATCAAGCCCTTAACACCATCTCACTTTGCATGGTGTATCTCCACACCCTTTCACCACCAGGCTGGAGAACCTGCTGCTCCCAGCAAGCTCCTTTCCCACAGGCTGTTGTGAGGACCATCTCAGACACCCTCCTGCTTTGCCTTCTCCTGAGCTGAGCTAAGATCTGGAGCCAGCAGCTGAAGAACCATCTGAGGCAGGAGCTGAGCTCTGGAGCCAGCAGATGAAGAACCATCTGAGACAGGAGTTAAGATCTGGAGCAGCAGATGAAGAACCATCTGAGGCAGGGGCTGAGCTCTGGAGCCAGCAGATGAAGAACCATCTGAGGCAGGGGCTGAGCTCTGGAGCCAGCAGATGAAGAACCATCTGAGGCAGGAGCTGAGCTCTGGAGCCAGCAGATGAAGAACCATCTGAGGCAGGAGCTGAGCTCTGGAGCCAGCAGATGAAGAACCATCTGAGGCAGGGGCTGAGCTCTGGAGCCAGCAGATGAAGAACCATCTGAGGCAGGAGCTGAGCTCTGGAGCCAGCAGATGAAGAACCATCTGAGGCAGGAGCTGAGCTCTGGAGCCAGCAGATGAAGAACCATCTGAGTCAGGGGCTGAGATCTGGAGCCAGCAGGTGAAGAACCATCTGAGGCAGGAGCTGAGCTCTGGAGCCAGCAGATGAAGAACCATCTGAGGCAGGAGCTGAGCTCTGGAGCCAGCAGATGAAGAACCATCTCAAGCATGACTTAAATGATGACCTCAAGGAGGGGTTGTTGCCCTGCTGGTGTTCTCCCTGTGCCTCAGACTGCAGCTGAGCTTTCTTTTCCCCTTCTACAAGCACTGCTGGTTGCACCTTCTGCCTGGCTGGGAGCTTGTGTCTCCTCCAGGGCCCTGAGCAAACAGTTCCCAGACAATACAAAGCAGATGCCAAAGGTGCTGCTTGGATCCCATCCTCCCTGCCCAGCTCCCTGGGTGTTCTGGGTCTCACTTCAAAGCAATGTGGCTGCCTGGGCTAGGCCAGAGCAAGAGGGAAGGAGCCTGGCACGCTGCTCCAGGAGGCTGTGCAGGGAGGAGAGGCTGAGGAGGTCACCCTGGGGAGGAGGGAAGCACTGGCTGCACACATTCCCACAGGCAGGAGAGCTGCCTGGGCTTTTATGTGCATTAGACAAGTGGAGGTGGATATCTGGGCTGGAAGAAGGCTGAGGGCCATCCACAGGGACCTAGCCAAGGGGGGGAGGTGGGACAAGGGCAACCTCCTGAGCTTCACCCAGGCCAAGAGGATGGTTGTGCAGCTGGGTGAGCACACAGCCTGGGATCAGTCCAGGCTGGGGGTGAAGGGCTGGAGAGCAGCCCTGTGGAGAAGGCCTTGGGGGTGCTGGGGGGTGAAAAGCTGGAGGTGAGCTGGCTCAGAACACAGCCATGGCCTGGGCTGATCCCCAGCAGGGTGGGCAGCAGGGGCAGGGAGGGGATTCTGCCTCTCTGCTGAGACCAAACTGCAGCACTGGGGCAGCTCTGGAATCATCAGCACAGACAGGGAGCTGTTGGAGCAGAGCCAGAGGAGGTCACAGCAGTGATGGGAGGGCTGGAAGCCCTCTGCTGTGAGACCAGGCTGGGAGAGCCTGGAGAAGAGAAGGCTCCAGGGGGAGCCTGCTCTGGTTGGGGATGTCCCTGCTGACTGCAGGGGGCTTGGACTGGATGAGCTTTAGAGGTCTCCTCCCAGCCACAGCAGGCTGGGACCCAATGGTTCTGTGTCCCCAAGGTGAGATGAACCTCCTGGCAGCACTGCCTGAGCTGTGGGCACACAGGGGATGGATGATAGCAGGCAAGACCTTCCTCAAGAGAGCCAACGACCCCTAGAGTGGGCTGGAGGGGATGGAGCAGAACTAGAGAGGGGGAGAT
The DNA here is from genome assembly GCF_026170545.1 of Melanerpes formicivorus. Taxonomy (NCBI): domain Eukaryota; kingdom Metazoa; phylum Chordata; class Aves; order Piciformes; family Picidae; genus Melanerpes; species Melanerpes formicivorus. The sequence goes on along the minus strand of NW_027142368.1, from coordinate 12,462,763 downwards.
GGAGATTGGCTGTGAGGAAGAAGTTGTTCCCCAGGAGGGTGGTGAGAGCCTGGCACAGGCTGCCCAGGGAGGTGGTGGAAGCCTCCTGCCTGGAGGTGTTTGCAGCCAGGCTGGAGGTGGCTGTGAGCAACCTGCTGTGGTGTGAGGTGTCCCTGGCCATGGACTGGCTGAGCCTTGAGCTCCCTTCCCACCCTGACAGTTCTCTGAGTCTATGAAACTAAACCAAAAGCCTTCTCCTGCTACCTGACCTGGGCAGAGGCCTGGGCTCCATCCCTCCTCTTCCTCCCTCCAGCAGAGGGGAGAGGAGGCAGGAGGTGGTGCTGGGCTGTGGTGCTGGGCTGTGGTGCTGCTCAGCCAGCTGCTTCCAGCAGAGCAGAGATCACACACTGCTGCTGTTGGGGAGCACCTGCTGGGGGGCCAGAGCAGCCTGCAGGGCCTGAGTGCTGAACAAATCCATCTTGCTGCCAGCCAGAAGTGGGACAAAGAGCTGAGCTGTGCAGGAACCCAAACTGGGTGAGTCATTAGCTCAATAGATGCAAAGACCTCTTAGAGCCTTCTGTCCAGGGCCAGCAGAAGGTCATTCATTGCCAGCTTGCTGGCTGGGGCTCTGCCCTGTGTGGCTGGACCTCAGGAGATGCTGCTGCAGCCTCACACTCCTCCAAGTCTGGCTGCCCCTCCTCAGAGCCTGACCTGAATGCTCTCTTTCTTAGCTCCCCTCCCTGCTGGTGGCCCCAGTGTGTGAAGCAGCACAAGGACTGCTCAGCTGGGCCAGGCACTGCCTCCTCAGCTCCCAGGAGCAGCACACAACAGTTTGGGCTGCAGAAAGACCTCCAAGGCCATGGGAGCCCAACTCTTCCCCCAGCACTGCCAGGGCACCACCAAGCCCTGGCCCTCAGCACCACCTCTCCAGGGCTTGGAAACCCTTCCAGGGGTGATGAGGACTCCAGCACTGCCCTGGGCAGCCTGGGCCAGGCCTTGCCAACCCTCAAGGGCAACAAATTGTTCCTCGTGGCCAACCTAAACCTCCCCTGCCAAAGTAAGGAGGTAAGAAGGGTGCTGGGGAGGTGCTGCCAGGTCCTCCCTTCCTCACTTCATAGAATCAATAAGGTTGGGAAAGACCTCAGAGGTCATCAAGTCCAACCTCTCACCCAACACCTCCTGACTGCTAAGCCATGGCTCCAAGTGCCACATCCAAACCACTCTTGAACCCTTCACTCGAAGCAGACAGCCCTCAGAGCAAGGCTTAGGCTGCCACAGCCACCCCAGAGAGGTCTGCAGCTGAGCCCTGCAGCCACACCACCAGCAGGGAGGACGCAGAGACCTTCTGAAGAGCTTCAGACATCCCAACCGTGCCTGGAGACAAAGCCTCCGGGCTCCCTGGGGGCTCTGAAGCAGCCAGCACAAACCAGCCCCAGCCCAGAGCATCACTGCTGTCCAAGGTACCAGCCCTGCAGGGGTGCAGCAGGGGATGGGATGTGGCCATGGAGCCAGGGCTTGGCTGGTCAGGAGGTGCTGGGTTGGGCTGGATGAGCTCTGAGGTCTTCCCCAACCTGACTGATTGTGTGGTTCTAGGAGAGGGACCAGGATGGGGCTTGGGAGGAAGTGTGACACAGAGAGGTGAGCAGCAGGGCAGGGTGGGAGGGAGGCAAGCAGGAGAGCTGAGCCCCAGCTGATGGCAGCAGGCAGCCTGGGGACCCAGAGCCGCAGCTGCCTGGGCTGGGGCAGAGCAAGGGCTGCTCCCTGGGCTGGGGGTGGGAGATGCTGCTCCAGGAGGAGCCTGGCTGCAGTGCTGGGTGGGAAGGATTGCACTGACTGCAAACATGCTGGAGGCTGGAAGGGAGCTGTGGAGCTCAGCCAGCCCCAGCCCCCTGCCCCAGCAGGGCACCCACAGCACCCTGCCCAGCAGCACAGTGCCCAGGGGGGGTTGCAAGCTCTCCACACAAGGACACTCCACAACCTCTCTGGGCAGCCTGCTCCAGGCCTCCAGCACCCTCACCCCAAACAACTTTCTCCTCAGCTTCAGAGGCAACCTCCTGCCTGACACTTTGTGCCCTCTGCCCCTTGCTGCACCCATCACCTGCAGCCACACAGCTCCCTGCTGGCACACCCATGCAGACAGAGCCCAGCAGGCTCTTGCCTCCTTTCCTGTGTGGACAACATGCCCCAGAGGCACAGCAAGGCACCAGGAGGCTGGGTTGCATCACCACCTGAGAGGGAGAGTCCTTATCCCACTCTCCTCAGCACTGCTCAGGGACACTCCTGGCTTTCTCACCTCAGTTTTGGGCCTTGCTGTGCTGAAGGAGAGGTGAGCAGGCTGGGGGAGGGCCAGAGAAGGTTCACAAAGCTCAGGGAATTGGTTTGGTTGGAAGAGACCTTTAAGATCATCCAGTCCAACCTTCACCTTGAGACCACCCATGGCCACTGAACCATGTCCACACCTTCCCAGGGCCAGCTGTGGCCCTCAGCACCTGCAGCTTCCAAGCTCCATGGCCAACAAAGCCAACTGAGTGCCCTCAGCACCTGCAGCTCCCAAGCTCCATGGCCAACAAAGCCAACTGAGTGCCCTCAGCACCTGCAGCTCCCAAGCCCCATGGCCAACAAAGCCAACTGAGTGCCCTCAGCACCTGCAGCTTCCAAGCTCCATGGCCAACAAAGCCAACTGTGGCCCTCAGCACCTGCAGCTTCCAAGCTCCATGGCCAACAAAGCCAACTGAGTGCCCTCAGCACCTGCAGCTTCCAAGCTCCATGGCCAACAAAGCCAACTGTGGCCCTCAGCACCTGCAGCTCCCAAGCCCCATGGCCAATAAAGTCAAAGCTCACTTTGTGGTGCTCCGTGGAACCCATGTTCCTAACCTTTGCCTGTCCTAACAGAAGAGATAAGCCAAGATCAGGCAGGTTGATAAGGTGGTTGGGTTCCTGCCTGGTGTGAGGCTGCCAGCAGTCAGCAGCACAGCAGCTTAGCAGAAGCCATCACCAGTGGGAGCTGGTGGGCAGGCAGTGTGGTGAGAGGCAAGCTGAGGGGATGGGGTGGGATGGGATGGGATGGGATGGAATGGAATGGAATAGAATGGAATGGAATGGAATGGAATGGAACCAGGTTGGAAAAGACCTCAGAGACCATCAAGCCCAACCTGTCACCCAGCACCATCTAACCAACTCAACCATGGCTCCAAGCACCCCATCCAGGCTCTTCCTAAACACCTCCAGGGATGGGGACTCCACCACCTCCCTGAGCAGCACACCCCAAAGGCCAACAGCTCTCTCTTGGAAGAGCTTTCTCCCCACCTCCAGCCTGAACCTCCCCTGGCACAGCTTGAGACTGTGGCCTCTTGTTCTGGTGCTGCTTGCCTGGGAGAAGAGACCAACCCCCTCCTGGCTCCAACCTCCCTTCAGGGAGCTGTAGACAGCAAGAAGGTCTCCCCTGAGCCTCCTCTTCTCCAGGCTAAGCAACCCCAGCTCCCTCAGCCTCTCCTCCCAGGGCTGTGCTCCAGACCCCTCCCCAGCTTTGTTGCCCTTCTCTGGACACCTTCCAGCACCTCAACATCTTCCCTGCACTGAGGAGCCCAGAACTGGGAGTGAACCTTCAGAGTCCAAGGGACGTTGGCTGTGCTCTGGGGGTCCCCTCTGCTCCCCCAGGGTTGCAAGCAGGAAGGAGCAGCTCTGCACTTCCTCTGCTGCTGGCCCTCAGAGCAGGCAGGCAGGAGGCAGGAATGAGGCTTCAAGGTCTTCTGGAAACCCAACCTCTGTCTTCTTACCCTTTCTGCCTGTTGCACACCCATCCTCATGCCTTCCTCTCTGCCTCCTCCCCACCTGTGTCTGCCTTCTCCTCCTTGGGTAAGAAAAATCAGACCTGCTCTGGCACTCTGAGTCTCCCGAGGTGATAGAGCCATGGAATCATTTGGGCTGGAAAAGACCTTCAAGATCATGGAGCCCAGCACTGCCCAGGGCACCACCAAGCCCTGGCCCTCAGCACCACAGCTCCAGGGCTTGGAAACCCCTCCAGGGAGGATGGAGACTCCACCACTGCCCTGGGCCAGGCTTTGCCAACCCTCAAGGGCAAGAAATTGCTCCTCATGGCCAACCTAAACCTCCCCTGGGGCAGCTGGAGGGTGGTGCATGGGAGGGGCATCCAGCAAGCACCAGCTCAAGCCCACTAGCCACAAGGCTGCTCCTGTTTGTGTCCCCAGGCACAGGTGCTCCCCTGTCCCCTGGCAAGGCCCAGGCTGGTTAATGATTCCTCAGGCAAATTTAGCTCATGGGGCTTCTTATCAGGGAGGCCAAAGTCCAGAGGCAGTCAGCAGCACAACTGGGAAGAGGCAAAGGGGTTACCCAGCAGGCTCTGCCAAGCTCTGCCCAACCAATGCCAGCCCCAGCTGGCCAAGGAAATCCCCAGCAGAGGCTGGAGAGATGCCAAGCCACGGGCTAGGACCCTCTGTGGGCAGCAGAGAGGAAGGGCAAGGGCCTGCAGCACTGCTGTGGGATCCCAGAGTCAGAAGCATGGAAGTGCCTTGGTTGGAAGAGACCTTGAAGAGCATGGAGCCCAACCCTCAACCCAGCTCTGCCAGGGCACCACCAAGCCCTGGCCCTCAGCACCACAGCAAGAGCCTGGGAACTGCTGGAGAGAGTCCAGGGCAGGCTCTGAAGGTGCTGAGGGGCCTGGAGCAGCTCTGGGAGGAGCAAAGGCTGAGAGCCCTGGGGCTGTGGAGCCTGCAGAAGAGCAGCCCCAGAGGGCAGCTGAGCAATGCTCAGCAAGAGCTAAAGGAGCTGTGGGGGGCAAGAGGCTGGGGCCAGACTCTGCTGAGTGGTGCCCAGGGCCAGGCCAAGGGGCAGAGGGCACAAAGTGGCAGGCAGGAGGTTGCCTCTGAAGCTGAGGAGAAAGTTGTTTGGGGTGAGAGTGCTGGAGGCCTGGAGCAGGCTGCCCAGAGAGGTTGTGGAGTGTCCTTGTGTGGAGAGCTTGCAACCCCCCCTGGGCACTGTGCTGCTGGGCAGGGTGCTGTGGGTGCCCTGCTGGGGCAGGGGGCTGGGGCTGGCTGAGCTCCAGAGCTCCCTTCCACCCTCCAGCATGTTTGCAGTCAGTGCAATCCTTCCCACCCAGCACTGCAGCCAGGCTCCTCCTGGAGCAGCATCTCCCAGCCCAGCAGGAGAGCTGAGCCCCAGCTGATGGCAGCAGGCAGCCTGGGGACCCAGAGCCGCAGCTGCCTGGGCTGGGGCAGAGCAAGGGCTGCTCCCTCCCTCCCACCCTGACCTGCTGCTCACCTCTCTGTGTTAACACTTCCTCCCAAGCCCCATCCTGGTCCCTCTCCTAGAACCACACAATCAGTCAGGTTAGGGAAGACCTCAGAGCTCATCCAGCCCAACCCAGCACCTCCTGACCAACCAAACCATGGCTCCATGGCCACATCCAGGCTCTTCCTAAACACCTCCAGGGCTGGGGACTCCCCCCCCTCCCCGGGCAGCACATCCCAAGGGCCTCCAACTCCCTGTGGGAAGAACTTTCTCCTCCCCTCCAGCCTGAACTTCCCCTGGCACACTTTCCCCTGCTCCCTGGCCAGGCTCTGCTGCCAGGACACCGAGCTGGGGGAAGAGCAATTCCCTCCCCCACAGCCCAGGCCGTGGGCAAAGTGCCTCTGTGCATCCCAGCAGAGGCTCTGTGGGGCTGTGCTCACGTCACTGCCTCAGCCACAGCCCTGCCCTTATCAGATGCCTGCAGGGATCCACCCTCCTGCCAACAGCCCTCTGGCCCCACTCCAGCCAGATGGCTCCTGTGCTCTTCCCACCCAGCAGAGGGGAGAAAAGGGAGTCTGGGGAAAGTGGGGAGAGAAGGGCAGAGCCCAGGGAAGGAGCAGCACAGCCACAAGGTGCTGCTGGGAGCAGCAGACTGCTCTGCACTGCCCTTGGCCTCAAGAGTGGACGAAGAGAAGAGGCTCTGGGGACCTCCTGATGGCATCACAGGATACAAGCATGGAATGGTTTGGCTTGAAGGGACCTTTGGAGGTCACCCAGTCCAACCTCTCCCTGCAGTCAGCAGGGACAGCCCCAACCACAGCAGGCTGCTCAGAGCCCCCAACCAACCTGAGCTGCAGTGGTGCCAGGGCTGGGGCAGCTCCCAGCTCTCTCTGGGCAGCCTGGGACAGGCTCTCACCACCCTCAGGGGCAAACATTTCTCCCTCCTCTCCAGTCTGAAGCTCCTTCTGTCAGTTCCAAACCATCAGCCCTTGTCCTGGCACAAAAAGCCCTGCTCAAAACTCTGTCACCAGCTTCCTCAGGACCTCCTCAGGTCCTTGAAGCACTCAAAGGCCACCAGAAGGTCTCCCTGGAGCCTTCTCCTCTCCAGGCTGAGCAACTCCAGCTCTCTCAGCCTGGCCTCCCAGCAGAGGGCTTCCAGCCCTCCCATCACTGCTGTGACCTCCTCTGGCCCTGCTCCAACAGCTCCCTGCCTGTGCTGAGGACTCCAGAGCTGCCCCAGCACTGCAGGTGGGGTCTCAGCACTGCAGATGGGGTCTCAGGATGGAGACTTCATCTTCTCCCTCAGCCCAGGGCTCCTCACTGCCCCTCAGCCAAGCTCTGCAGCCCACTGCTCACGAGCTCAAGGGGACATCTCCCTCTCTTCCCTCCTCTGCTCAGCCTGCAGGATGGAGCTGGCCTCACCACAGCATCCTCAGCCTGCCACCTCTCCTCGAGGGCACCTGGAGGCCAGGAGCTGGCACCCAAAGCTGGGTGGCCAGAGGCAGCTTGGAACAGAAGGCAGGGAAGGGAGAAGCAGCTACCACAACCCCCTGGGGAAGAGAGCTGAGGAGAAGCAGAGGAGAAAGGAAGCTGAGCCCTGGGGGAGGGTTGGAGGACGCTGGCTGTTACCTGCTGGGATCCAGTGCATCCTGAGCATGGTGAGAGCAGCTGTCAGGCTCCTGCTGTGCCCCTGCCCTGTCCTCTCTCTGGCATGGTGCTGCCTGCCTCAGCCTCGCCAGGTCCCAGGGGCTCTGCTGCTGGCTGCTTTTTCTATTCCCTTTGGGACAGAAGTGGGAGGGCCCAGGAGGAGGAGGAGGAGGAGGAGGCTGGGAGGAGGCTGGGAGGCTGCTGCTCCATGCTGGGATCTGGGGCTGCCAGGGGATTACCAGGAGGGGAGGTCATGTGTTAGGGCTGTACCAGCTTCCCCGGGACCACTCTGTCACGGGCTAGCCCCAGCCACCACACAGCTCCACACAAAGCCTCTTACCCTTCCCCACAGCACCAGCCAGGTTCCCTGGAGTGACTGTCACCCCTGCAAAGCCACCCTGTCCCCAGGCCCTGCTCCTCCCCAGGGCTGTGGCCGGGCACAGAGCGCCCGCAGCGACCCGCGCCAGGGGCAGGCTCCGCTGCCGCACGGAGCCCACAGCCCCCCAGCAGCCCCTGCCCTGCTCACTGCCCACAGCAAGCAGCTCCGGTGGGGAAAGGCCTCTCTGCAGCAGGGTGTCAGAGCTGGGGGGGCCTCTCTGGGCTGTGGAGGACCAGGCACTCACTGGGCAGGCAGAGGGTGAAGAGGGAGAGAGAAGCCCAGCTCCGAAGCAGCTGCTCCTGCATCGCGCTGGAAGGAATGAGATGTCCTGATCTGATCTGCTCTGATCTGATCTGATCTGCTCTGATCTGCTCTGATCTGATCTGATCTGATCTGATCTGCTCTGCTCCACATGCAGTATTGTCTGCAGCTCTGGGCTCCCCAGCTCAAGACAGCCTGGGAACTGCTGGAGAGAGTCCAGGGCAGGCTCTGGAGGTGCTAAGGGTCCTGGAGCAGCTCTGTGAGGAGCAAAGGCTGAGAGCCCTGGGGCTGTGGAGCCTGCAGAAGAGCAGCCCCAGAGGGCAGCTGAGCAATGCTCAGCAAGAGCTAAAGGAGCTGTGGGGGGCAAGAGGCTGGGGCCAGACTCTGCTGAGTGGTGCCCAGGGCCAGGCCAAGGGGCAGAGGGCACAAAGTGTCAGGCAGGAGGTTGCCTGTGAAGCTGAGGAGAAAGTTGTTTGGGGTGAGGGTGCTGGAGGCCTGGAGCAGGCTGCCCAGAGAGGTTGTGGAGTGTCCTTGTGTGGAGAGCTTGCAACCCCCCTGGGCACTGTGCTGCTGGGCAGGGTGCTGTGGGTGCCCTGCTGGGGCAGGGGGCTGGGGCTGGCTGAGCTCCAGAGCTCCCTTCCAGCCCCCAGGCTGGATCCTGGGGTCTGCTGGGGTTGTATGTCAAGCCCAGGCAGCTGCTTGGGGCAGTTGCTCTCTGTGCTGCTGCCCAGCAGCCAGCACCACGACAGACACCACAGCCTCTGCTCCACACCTCAGGGCTGCTCTCCTCCTGTCCTTTCAGCCTCCAGGATCCACCACTGTCCCTTCCACACTGCTCAGCAGCTGGGGAGAGCCCAAAGCAGCCTCCTCTTCCTCTGTGCCTCTTTTCCCACCATCCTCCAACCTCCTGCCTGGCAGAACCTGGGACTATCCCCAAGGATCAGCATCCCCCCCAGGCTGGCACTCACAGGAGGGGTCAGCAGCAGCAGCAGCTTCCAGCTGAGGACTGTTTCTCACCACCATGAGGGGCTGAAACCATTGCTCCTCCTCCTTTAAGCTCCTGGCTTCATTCTTTTGCTCCAGTGATAGCTTCACCAGTGGAGTCCTCCTCTGCTTGGCCCCATCCAGCCCCAAACCCTGCTGTGGGCACACACAGAGCCCCACTTAGGGTGGCCAAGGTGCAGCAGGGTGGCCACAGGGCAGAGCCAGGGGTCCTGGGGTCAGCTCTTTGCCTCAGCATTTTGCAGCTCCTCATGCCAGGATGAAGGGGGCTTGGCCTGCTGGCCCAGACCCTTCAGGGTGACCTCCAGCAAGTGCTCCATGCCACACAGCCATGGAAGTGTTTGGTGGGGAAAAGACCTCTGAGATCAGCCAGCCCCACCAATGCTCCAGCTCTGCCAAGGCCCTCAGCACCACAGCTCTGCCTCCTTTTAACCCCTCCAGGGATGGGGAGTCAAACACCACCCCCCTGGGCAGCCTGTGCCAGGCTTTCAGGACCCTTTCAGTGAAGGAGTTTCTTCTGCTGGCCAACCTAAACCTGCCCTGGGGCAGCTTAGAATCACAGAGCTGTCAGGGCTGGAAGGGACCTCAAGGCTCAGCCAGCTCCAACCCCCCTGCCATGGCCAGGGACACCTCACACCACAGCAGGTTGCTCACAGCCACCTCCAGCCTGGCTGCAAACACCTCCAGGCAGGAGGCTTCCACCACCTCCCTGGGCAGCCTGTGCCAGGCTCTCACCACCCTCCTGGCCAACAACTTCTTCCTCACAGCCAATCTCAATCTCCCCATTTCTAGTTGTGCTCCATCCCCCCCAGTCCTATCCCTCCCTGACACCCTCAAAATCCCTCCCCAGCTTTCCTGTACCCCCTGCAGACCCTGGAAGGCCACAGGAAGGTCTCCTTGGAGCCTTCTCTTCTTGAGGCCATGCAGGTCAACGTGGCCACCACGAGGCAGTTAAGGTGGCTGAGGGGACACAGCCATGGGTGAAAGGTGCAGAGAGCTTCATGAAGAGGCTCAAGAGTGGGATGGCTCAGGGCTGGACCTGGGGCTGAGGACCCCCCAGTGCATGCTGCTGCCTGCTGGTCTCACACAGCTCTTGCTTGAGACCCTTCCAGTGGAGAAGTTGTGCCCAGGGAGCAACCACTGCCATCAGCACCTGCCCTGGGCAGAACAATTCACTGCCACAAACACTTCTGCTGCCCTGCTGCTCCAGCTTGGAGGCTCCTGGGACCCCTCCAGCACCATGCCTGCACAGCCAGACAGCCAGCCCTGCTTCCCTCTGCTCCACCTGCTTGTGGCTTGGGGAAAACCTCCAACCTTCTGCCTCCCCTCCCTGAAACCCCCTGCCAGAGAGGCACAGAAAGAGACCCTTCAAGATCACCCAGTTCCAACCCAACCCTGCCATGCACAGCCAGCCCTGCTTCCCTGCCTCCCCTCCCTGGAATCCCCTGCCACAGAGGCACAGAGTGGCTTGGAAGAGACCCTTCAAGATCACCCAGTTCCAACCCTCCTGCCATGCACAGCCAGCCCTGCTTCCCCTCTCTGAAACCCCCTGCCACAGAAGCACAGAGTGGTTTGGAAGAGACCCTTCAAGACCATCCAATTCCAACCCAACCCTGCCAGAGACAGCCAGCCCTGCTTCCCTTTGCTCCACCTGCTTGTGGCTTGCTGAAAACCTCCAACCTTCTGCTTCCCCTCCCTGAAACCTCCTGTCACAGAGGCACAGAGTGGCTTGGAAGAGACCTTTCAAGATCATCCAATTCCAACCCCCCTGCCAGGGACAACCAGCCCTGCTTCCCTGCCTCCCCTCCCTGAAACCCCCTGCCACAGAGGCACAGAGTGACTTGGAGGAGACCCTTCAAGACCATCCAATTCCAAACCCCCCTGCCATGCACAGCCAGCCCTGCTTCCCTGCCTCCTCTCCCTGAAACCCCCTGCCACAGGGGCACAGAAAGAGACCCTTCAAGATCATCCAGTTCCAACCCCCCTGCCATGCACAGCCAGTCCTGCTTCCCTGTGCTCCACCTGCTTGTGGCTTGGGGAAAACCTCCAACCTTCTGCCTCCCCTCCCTGAAACCCCCTGCCACAGAGGCACAGAAAGAGACCCTTCAAGACCATCCAATTCCAACCCCCTCCTGCCAGGGACAGCCAGCCCTGCTTCCCTCTGCTCCACTTGTTTGTGGCTTGCTGAAAACCTCCAACCTTCTGCCTCCTCTCCCTGAAACCCCCTGCCACAGAGGCACAGAGTGGCTTGGAAGAGACCCTTCAAGACCACCCAGTTCCAAGCCCCCCTGCCACGCACAGGGACACCTCCCACCAGCCCAAGCTGCTCGAGAGCCTTGAAGACCTCCAGGGAGGGGACACCCCCAAGCTGTTCCAGTGCCTCCCCACCCTCACTGGCAAGAATTTCTTCCTAATTCCCTTCAGCCAACTTCCCCAGGGCCCCAAATCCTCTTCCCAACTCGGGTTATGGTTTCCTCCCCCCTCCCTGCCGCCGCCGCCGCCCTGCTCTGTCCTTGCCTTTTTCTCCCTTCAGCCATCAGCCAACCCTGCCCCCATCTCTCCCACCCTCACCCCCCCCCCCTTTCCCCCAGCCCTCTCTCTCACATCTTTTCTCCCTGTACATTCTTGAGCAGCCTCTTATCTCATAAATTAGGCAGCAGAGAGGGATCCCAAATAGCTGAGCCGTGCCGTCAGCGTTTCCCTTACGCCGGGGAGGAAGGTAAAGGTTTCTAGCCAGGATGCCAGCCAAGGGTCAGCCTTCTTCCACTCCCTCCTTTCCCTTTGATACCAAACACAAAAGGTTCTGGGTGAAACACTCCCCCCCAAAAAAAAACGAAACAACCCCACAGAGAGGCTCAAGGCAGCTGCCTTTGCCCCCCAAGCCCTCCCCCTGCTCCCAGCCCGGCTCCCTGCCTCCAAGCCCTTCGGCCTCAGCTCATGGCCCTCTGCAGCATGGGGCTGGGCACCACCACAGCCCTCTGCCAGCTGTGCTGCCCACAAAGAGAAGAGTGGGATGGAATAGAGGAGAAAGAACCAGGTTGGAAAAGAGCTTTGAGATGGGATGGGATGGAGTGGAGTGGGATGGAGTGGAATGGGATGGAGTGGAATGGGATGGAGTGGAATGGGATGGAGTGGAATGGGATAGAATAGACTAGAATAGAACAGAACAGAGTAGAGTAGAGTGGAGTAGGATGGAAGAGGAGAGGAAGAGGAGAGGAAGAGGAGAGGAAGAGGAGAGGAAGAGGAGAGGAAGAGGAGAGGAAGAGGAGAGGAAGAGGAGAGGAAGAGGAGAGGAAGAGGAGAGGAAGAGGAGAGGAAGAGGAGAGGAAGAGGAGAGGAAGAGGAGAGGAAGAGGAGAGGAAGAGGAGAGGAAGAGGAGAGGAAGAGGAGAGGAAGAGGAGAGGAAGAGAATTAACCAGGTTGGAAGAGACTTTTGAGATCACCAAGTCCAACCTATCACCCAGCACCATCTAATCAACTCAACCACAGCACCAAGCAGCCTATCAATTCTCCTCCTGAACACCTCCAATGATGAGGACTCCACCACCTCCCTGGGCAGCTCATCCCAATGGCCAAATACTCCTCTATGAAGAACTTTCTCCTCACCTCCAGCCTCAACCTCCCCTGGCACAGCTTGAGACTGTGGCCTCTTGTTCTGGTGCTGCTTGCCTGGGAGAAGAGACCAACCCCCACCTGGCTACAACCTCCCTTCAGGGAGTTGGAGAAAGCAAGAAGGTCTCCCCTGAGCCTCCTCTTCTCCAGGCTAAGCAACCCCAGCTCCCTCAGCCTCTCCTCCCAGGGCTGTGCTCCAGACCCCTCCCCAGCTTTGGTGGTGAGCAGTGGTGGTCTTCCTAAGGCTGGTTAGGTCCACCTTGAGGACACTCAGAGGCCATGCTGCCTGCCAGGCTCGTGCTGGACAAGATCCTAGGGGAGCATCAAGTCGCATCCTAGAGTGAGGTTGAGTTGAAGATGGTCCTGCTGGCCACAGGGGAGTTGGACTGCATGGCCTTTAGAGGTCCTTTCAACCCAGTTCTGGGCCCCTCAGTTTAAGAAGGACATTGAGACACTTGGAGGTGTCCAGAGAAGGGCAACAAAGCTGAGGAGGGGTCTGGAGCACAGCCCTGTGAGGAGAGGCTGAGGGAGCTGGGGTTGCTTAGCCTGGAGAAGAGGAGGCTCAGGGGAGACCTTAATGCTCTCTACAGCTCCCTGAAGGGAGGCTGTAGCCAGGAGGGGGTTGGTCTCTTCTCCCAGGCAACCAGCTCCAGAACAAGAGGACACAGTCTCAAGCTGTGCCAGGGGAGGTTTAGGCTGGAGGTGAGGAGAAAGTTCTTCCCAGACAGAGCAACTGGCCATTGGGATGTGCTGCCCAGGGAGGTGGTGGAGTCCCCATGCCTGGAGGTGTTTGGGAAGAGCCTGGATGAGGCACTTGGAGCCATGGTTTAGTTGGTCCTGAGGTGTTGGCTGACAGGTTGGACTTGATGATCTCTGAGGTCTTTTCCAACCTTATTGATTCTCTGACTCTCTGATCCCATGACTTGCAGCAGTTCCATCTCAGGAGGCTGTGAAGTTAGGCTCACCCCAGACCACCTCTGCTTTTCCCTAGTGCCTTCCCTTGGGGCCACAAGTTGCCCCAGGGGAGGTTTAGGTTGGCCATGAGGAACAATTTCTTGCTCCTGAGGGCTGTCAAAGCCTGGCCCAGGCTGCCCAGGGCAGTGGTGGAGTCTCCATCCCTGGAGGGGTTTCAGAGCCCTGGAGCTGTGCTGCTGTTTGGTGCTGCCCTGGCAGGGCTGGGGTAAGGGCTGGGCTCCACCTAAGATCTGAAAGGCCTTTCCCAACCCAAACAGTTCTGTGATCTATGATGCCCAAACACATCACTCTTCTGCTCCTTCATCCTCACAGGTCTCTCATCCCCAAGAGCAGACAACCACATTCCAGGGCAGCCAGGCTGTCCTGCCCCAGCCAATCCTGAGAGCCCTCTGCATGAAAACAAAGCTCCAGCTCTTGCACCTGGGAAACCAGAGGCAGGCAGGGAGGTCTGAACCCTGGCAAGCTCTTGCTCCCCAGAACCAAGCCTGGCTCTGCAGTGAGCTCTGAACCCTTGCAAGCTCTTGCTCCCCAGAACCAAGCCTGGCTCTGCAGTGAGAGCTGAGCCCTTGCAAGCTCTTGCTCCCCAGAACCAAGCCTGGCTCTGCAGTGAGCTCTGAACCCTTGCAAGCTCTTGCTCCCCAGAACCAAGCCTGGCTCTGCAGTGAGAGCTGAACCCCTGCAAGCTCTTGCTCCCCAAACACCAAGCCTGGCTCTGCAGGGAGAGCTGAACCCTTGCAAGCTCTTGCTCCCCAGAACCAAGCCTGGCTCTGCAGTGAGCTCTGAACCCTTGCAAGCTCTTGCTCCCCAGAACCAAGCCTGGCTCTGCAGTGAGAGCTGAACCCTTGCAAGCTCTTGCTCCCCAAACACCAAGCCTGGCTCTGCAGTGAGAGCTGAACCCTTGCAAGCCCTTGCTCCCCAGAACCAAGCCTGGCTCTGCAGTGAGAGCTGAACCCCTGCAAGCTCTTGCTCCCCAGAACCAAGCCTGGCTCTGCAGTGAGAGCTGAGCCCTTGCAAGCTCTTGCTCCCCAGAACCAAGCCTGGCTCTGCAGCACTGCTGCTGGGGCCAACCAAATGGCAGGATTTGAGAAGCAGCAGAGCCAGCAGCCCCCTCCTGAGCCCAGCACAGCCCCCACTCCCCAAAAGTCTGTGAGAAGAGGCCAGCTAATCCTCCTCTGACACTTTGAAATACCGAGTGGTGCACAGGCCCCAAGGGATTTACTCTGCAGAGCAGGGGCTGCAGGGCAGGCTCAGGACCTGGGCAGAGCTGAGCCAAGGGAAAGGGAATCCCCAAAGTATTCAGAGGTTTCAAGTGGAGATGGGGGGGGGGGCGGGACAAAAACCCAACCAAATTCTTTGGTGTAAAGTCTCCACTTGGTGGAGAGATGATCTCTGAGGTGCTCCAAGAGGTGATCTGAGATCCTGGGCAAGCTTGCTCTAGCAAGGGGGGGTGGAGAGGATGATTTCCAGAGGTCCCTTTCCAACCCCAAGCATGCTGGGATTCGGTGAGAGGAACAAAATCATGAGGGCTTAGGTGGGAAGGGACCTCAGAGGTCATCTTTTCCAATGTGGTTTGAATGTGTCCCCCTCCAAGAAGGGAATCAGCTCCAGAGTGCTCTCAAAGAGGTGATGGGGTGGTGGGGAAAGCCTTCTATGAATCAGCTTGAGCAGAGCTCCTGCTCCCCACCAGGTCACACCCCCACAGCCCATTGATTCTTCAGGTCAGGAAGGTCCCAGGGCAAGTCCAGCTCCCTGCTGCAAGCTGAAGGCACCAAACCCTTCACTCCCAAACAGCAGAGGATGGGTCTGGCCTCCTCCTCCTTCAGAGCACCACCCTTCAAGGGGGCTCAGAAGGAAAGAGGCTGATCTCTTCACTTGCTGTGAAGAAGTTCTTCACAAGGAGGCTGGGGAGCCCCTGGAGCAGCTTGCCCAGAGCTCCCCATCCCTGCCACCCTGGCAAGGTCAAACTTGCTGGAGCCCTCAGCAACTGCCCTAGCTGGAGATGTCCCCTGCTGAGGGCAGGGGGGTTGGACAGGATGACCTTCCAAAGTTCCTTCCAACCCAAACCATTCCATGACTCCCTGATCCTGGGGAGTGAATTGAGCAAGAGCCTTTCCTGCTGGAACTTCCTCCTCTTGCTCTCAAAGTGCTGCACTGGAAGAGATGCTCCTCAATGCCACCCCCAAAGGCACCTCACTGCCCATGCTGGGCTCCACAACAACAACGAGGCTGAGACAGGGCTGCAACAGAAGTGATCCAGGTCAGCAGAGGCTGAGAAATGTCCTTCAGCCTCAGGTTCCCTCTTGGATTTTACTGGGACTAGGTGGTTGTAGTGGAAAAGAGGGAGAAGGAGAAGGGGGGAAAGGAGGAGAGAAGGAGAAGGGGGGAAAGGAGGAGAGAAGGAAGGGGGGAAAGGAGGAGAGAAGGAGAAGGGGGGAAAGGAGGAGAGAAGGAGAAGGGGGGAAAGGAGGAGAGAAGGAGAAGGGGGGAAAGGAGGAGAGAAGGAGAAGGGGGGAAAGGAGGAGAGAAGGAGAAGGGGGGAAAGGAGGAGAGAAGGAAGGGGGGAAAGGAGGAGAGAAGGAAGGGGGGAAAGGAGGAGAGAAGGAGAAGGGGGGAAAGGAGGAGAGAAGGAAGGGGGGAAAGGAGGAGAGAAGGAGAAGGGGGGAAAGGAGGAGAGAAGGAAGGGGGGAAAGGAGGAGAGAAGGAGAAGGGGGGAAAGGAGGAGAGAAGGAGAAGGGGGGAAAGGAGGAGAGAAGGAGAAGGGGGGAAAGGAGGAGAGAAGGAGAAGGGGGGAAAGGAGGAGAGAAGGAGAAGGGGGGAAAGGAGGAGAGAAGGAGAAGGGGGAAAGGAGGAGAGAAGGAGAAGGGGGGAAAGGAGGAGAGAAGGAGAAGGGGGGAAAGGAGGAGAGAAGGAGAAGGGGGGAAAGGAGGAGACAGGAAGGAAGGAAGAAAGGAAGACAAAGACTAGAAGAGAAAAAAGGGAAGAAGGAAAAAGACTCCCAGAGCAGTTGAGGTTGTCAGGGATGCCCTGAGGTCACTTTGTCCAACCCCCTGCTCCAGCAGGCTCACCCCACAGCACCCAGGAAGACTGTCAGGAGAAGAAAGAAACCTTCCACCCTCTGGCAAGATGCTCTGGGGAGGGAAGTTCCACTTCTCCAAGTGGCGAGCCAAAGGGCTGAAGCCTGCACATAAGGTCAGGGTGCTGAGCAGGAGGTGCTGGGTGCCCTGAGGACAGGAGGTGGCTGGACAGGACTTCAGGAGCTCGACCCAAGTGAAAGCCTAAAACCAAACCCAACCCCCTGAGGGCTGAGGGGAAGCCAGGAGGCTGGGAGCATGTGATAAGGGAGCTGTGTGGGGAGGCTTCCCATCCTCGCTAATCCTGCTGCTCCTGGGAATCCAGGCTCACCGCTGGGGCAAACAGGGGATGCTCTTCCCTTTGAAGATCAGGAGATGCTTTACCGAGGCACCCCAGGGCTGCCAGGAGAGGGGAAAGTGAGAAGAGAGCAGCCTGAGCCTCTGTTTACTGTCAACAGCATCCTCTGTTTGTGGTGCCCCTTTGCTTTCCTCCCCGGGGGGGAAGTTCTTCCACCCAGCCCAAGCCACAGCAGCCGCACTGCCCTCCCACCCCGGCCCGCCCCGGGCCAGCAGCCGGCTGCCCAGCGCCTCCACGAAGAGGCTGGAAGGGGTCTGAGCTCCTGAGCTGACCCCTCCACCCCAGCAGAGCCCAGCTCTGCCACCCCCCAGCAGCGGGAGCCGGTGGCACAAGGGAGCCTGGCAGGGTGAGCCCTGACACTTCTGCGTGCCAGGGCTCACACCGAGGGGCACAGCCAAGCCCACCAGGGAACCGGGGGGGACGTGGGGTGAGGGTGCAGCACCCGCAAGGGAGGAACAAAGACCGTGAGGAGAGAAGAGAGGCAAGGATCTGGTCAAGGAGGAAGGGCAAAGAGCCTCAACAAAGCCAGCCCCGGGACAAGCAACACCCAGCCAGGGAGGGACAACAAAGGCCGGGGGGGTCCCAACACCTCCCCAGCTGCACGGTCCGGCCCCACCGAGCCCTCAGCTGCCACCAGCAGCCCTGGAGAGGCCAAATGCCCTTTGCGAACCTCTTCTCCACCTTGGCTTTGCAGCGGTGGGAAGGGAGACTCCGTCCACGGACACGTGGTGCCCAAAGGGGTCCGGGCTGGGGCTGGCCAGCCCCGGCCCTACAGACACCGCCCCGAGAGGTGGCTCGGGGTCTGCTGCCGGCCACCACCGCTGGAGGACCTTCTAGAGGCGAGAGGGAAGGCTGCCCAGCGGGGCACCCCCCCTGCTGCCAGCGCACCGCTGCCCCCCGGCCAGGGCTCACGGGACAGGCAGGGAGGGCGGCCGGGAGCGCTGACATCTGCGACCCACACGCCGCAGGGCCGGCCAGGGCCACCCCGAGGTGCTGGCGGGGGGTGGCGGCAGGTGAGGGCAGAAGGCACCGCTCCAAGCCTGGCACCCGTGGGTGCAGCAGGGCATGCAGCCCTGCGGCCGTCGGGGAAGCTGCTGCCAGCCCGGCGCTGGACAAGGTGCCCGCTGTGCCCTGGGGGTCGGGGGGGGTCAGAGGCCACCCGGGGGACGACGCTGGGAGACAACTGGGATAGAACGGGGGACCCCTCCGCTCTCCCCCCCACCCCCCCCATCCCTTTCCCCCTTACCTTCAAAGAAGCGCTGCAGAGCCTCCGTCTCGTCCACCACCTCCATAGCTGGGCCATGCACCAGGTTGCCGGACTAGTCCCCTTGCTTGCCACGGGGCATCCCTCCGGGCTGGGCCAGGGGGGAGCCGTTCCACCGCCGTCCCCTTCAGCACCCCCAACCTTCGCCGCACCCCCGGCGGGGTCCCGGAGCCGCTCCCGGCACCGAGCGCAGCCGCCCGCTGCCCATCGGCCTCCGCCGAGCACCTCCGAGCGCTACCCCCCCAAACTTGGGTTGCTGCCCGCTGCTCCTCCCTCCCTCCCTGCCCGCCCTCCACTTTCCAGCTCCTCCTCCTCCTCCTCCCAGGCCTCCTCCTCCTCCTCCTCCCATTCCTCCTCCTCATCCTCCTTCCACCAGCAGGGAGAGCCAGCCCCAATATCCCGCCCCCCCCCCCCAAGCCCCTAAAACTGACTTTTGCCACCAGCAAGACGCCCTTAGAGGCGACCTTTGCTCTCCCAACCAACCATCAATCATTCTCCCTGCTCAGAACCCCACTAGTTCCCCCCTAAAATAGACTTTTTCCCCCCCAGCAGGGAGAACCAGCCCCAATATCCCCCCCCAAAACCCCCCACTGGTTACCCCTAAAGTCGACTTTTGCCACCAGCAAGACACCCTCAGAGGTGACCTTTGCTCCCCAAACCAACCATGAAGCATCACTCTCCCCAAAACCTCACTGTCTGCCCCCCTAAAATGGACTTTTCCCAGCAGCATGAAGCTCTCAGAGTTGACTCTCACTCTCCACACCCAGCATAAATCATCACAACCCCCCCAAACCCCACCGGTTCTCCCCTGAAATGGGCTTTTCCCAACCCAAACCCCACTGGTTCTCACTTAAAATTGACTTTTTCCCCCCCCACAACACCCTTAGAGTTGACCCTCACCCTCCAAACCTAGCATAAATCACCTCCACTCCCCAACCCCCTGCTGGTTCTCCTCTAAGATGGACTTTTTCCACCCCAAACTCCACTGGTTCACCCCTAAAATAGACTTTTTTCACCCAAAAGCCCATTAGTTCCCCCTAAAATGGACTTTTTTCACCCCAAACCCTACTGGTTCCCTCTTAAAATGGACTTTTCCCACCCAAACCTCCACTGGTTCTCCCCTAAAATGGACTTTTTCCACCCCAAACCCCATTGGTTCCCCCCTAGAGAGGACTTTTTCCACCCAAAACTCCACTGGTCCCCCCTAAATAGGACTTTTTTCACCCAAACCCCCACTGTTTCCCCCTAAAAAGAACTTCTTCCACCCAAATCCCATTGGTTCTCCCCCAAACCCCACTGGTTCTCCCCTAAAAAGGACTTTTTCCACCCCAAACCCCATTGGTTCCCCCCTAGAAAGGACTTTTTCCACCCCAAACTCTGCTGGTTTTCCCCCTAAAAGGGACTATTTCCATCTAAACCCCCACTGGTTCCCCCTAAAAAGGACTTTTTCTACCCCAAGCCCCATTGGTTCCCCCTTAAAATAGACTTTATCCTCCCCAAACTCCACTGGCTCCCCCCTAAAATGGACTTTTTCAACCCAAACCTCATGGCTTCTCCCCCAAAATGGACTTTTCCCACCACAGGCCCCATTGGTTCCTCCCTAGAAAGGACTTTTCCCACCCAAAACTCCCCTGGTCCCCCCTAGAAAGGACTTTTCCCACCCAAAACTCCCCTGGTCCCCCCTAGAAAGGACTTTTCCCACCCAAAACTCCCCTGGTCCCCCCTAGAAAGGACTTTTCCCACCCAAAACTCCCCTGGTCCCCCCTAGAAAGGACTTTTCCCACCCAAAACTCCCCTGGTCCCCCCTAGAAAGGACTTTTCCCACCCAAAACTCCCCTGGTCCCCCCTAGAAAGGACTTTTCCCACCCAAAACTCCCCTGGTCCCCCCTAGAAAGGACTTTTCCCACCCAAAACTCCCCTGGTCCCCCCTAGAAAGGACTTTTCCCACCCAAAACTCCCCTGGTCCCCCCTAGAAAGGACTTTTCCCACCCAAAACTCCCCTGGTCCCCCCTAGAAAGGACTTTTCCCACCCAATCCTCCCCTGCTCCCCCCTAAAAAGGACTTTTCCCACCCCACCTCCCCACTGGCTCCCCCTTGAACTCAACTTTTCCCTCACCCCCTTCCACTTAACCCTCACCCTCCAAACCCACCACAACCCCTCTCCTCTGCCCAGCTGCCCCCTCCAAGCCTGGCAGCCCTGGGAGGTGTGGTGGTGGTGATGGGGGGGTGGGAAGGATCCAGTTGTGTTTTCCTCTCCAGATGTGGCCACGAACCCTCACAATATCCCTTGGGGGAGGGTGTGAGGAGGAGAGGAGGAGAGGGAGAGGGAGGGAGGGGGGAAGAAGACAACCAAAGGGACAGTATCTAAATGAAGTTACAGTGATGTGAGCACAGTTCACCATCCACGCAGCTCCTGCCAGGGCCACACTGTGGGCCCATTCTCCCCGGGGCAGATAAAGGACACAATGAGGTTTTGTCCAAGCCTACAAACCCAACTCAGAAGGGCAGCTTCTCTTGGGGAATAGAATATATATTTTTCTCCCTCACACAGCTGTGGCAGTGACCAATTCTTCTCAGGGGGTGGGGAAAGGGAAGGGGAGGGAGAGGGGAGGGAGGGGGGTGAGGTTTGGGGACAGTAATAGGTCTATTATTTAGGGGGAGGGAGAGAAAGAGCTCAACAGCCTGGGGTTTGTTTTTTGCCTCCTCCTCCTCCTTCTTCTCCTCTTCTCCCTCTCTCTTGCCACTAAGACAATTGTTATTCTCTCTCCCTCCTCACTCTTTGTTCCTCACCTCCTCCCCACCCACCCCCCAGCTATGAGCTGCGTGGGAAGGAAGCAAAAAGTTTGTCTTGGGCATGGTCCTGAGAGCTGAGCCAGGCTTGAAGCATGGAGACAGAGAATGGCTTGGAAGGGACCTTCAGGAGCATCCAGCTGCAGCCCCCCTGCCATGGCCAGGGACACCTCACACCAGCCCAGGGGGCTCAAGGCTTCAGCCAGCCTGGCCCTGAACACCCCCAGGGAGGGGACAGCCACAGCCTCCCTGGGCAGCCTGTGCCAGGCTCTCCCCACCCTCACTGCCAAGGATTTCTTCCTACCCTCTAGTTTCAGCCTCCCCTCTGCCAGCTTCAATCCACTCCTCCTCTCCTGTCATAGAACCAGAGAATGGTCAGGGCTGGAAGGGAGCTCAAGGCTCAGCCAGCTCCAACCCCCCTGCCATGGGCAGGGACACCTCACACCACAGCAGGTTGCTCACAGCCACCTCCAGCCTGGCTGCAAACACCTCCAGGCAGGAGGCTTCCACCACCTCCCTGGGCAGCCTGTGCCAGGCTCTCACCACCCTCCTGGGGAACAACTTCTTCCTCACAGCCAATCTCAATCTCCCCACTTCTAGTTGTGCTCCATCCCCCCCAGTCCTATCCCTCCCTGACACCCTCAAAAGTCCCTCCCCAGCTTTCCTGCAGCCCCCTGCAGATCCTGGAAGGCCACAATTAGGTCTCCTTGGAGCCTTCTCTTCTCCAGACTGAGCAGCCCCAACTCCCTCAGCCTGTCCTCAGAGCAGAGCAGCTCCAGCCCTCTGCTCATCCTTGTGGCCCTATCACTGCCAGCCCTTGCAAAGAATCCCTCTGCTGGGTTCCATCTCAGATGTTAGACTGGACCCCAGAATGAAGCACTCCTGGATAAGGATTCAATCCCCAGCCCTTGGTCCCTCATCCTCCCAGCAGCAAGTCAGCTCTGCTCAGCAAGAGCCTCCTGCATGAAGGTGTCAGGGACAGACATCCCAGTGAGCACAGAGCCCTCTCCACCTCACTGTCACAGCATCCCAGCATGGGAGGGCTGGAAGGGAGCTGTGGAGCTCAGCCAGCCCCAGCCCCCTGCCCCAGCAGGGCACCCACAGCACCCTGCCCAGCAGCACAGTGCCCAGGGGGGGTTGCAAGCTCTCCACACAAGGACACTCCACAACCTCTCTGGGCAGCCTGCTCCAGGCCTCCAGCACCCTCACCCCAAACAACTTTCTCCTCAGCTTCAGAGGCAACCTCCTGCCTGCCACTTGGTGCCCTCTGCCCCTTGGCCTGGCCCTGGGCACCACTCAGCAGAGTCTGGCCCCAGCCTCTTGCCCCCCACAGCTCCTTTAGCTCTTGCTGAGCATTGCTCAGCTGCCCTCTGGGGCTGCTCTTCTGCAGGCTCCACAGCCCCAGGGCTCTCAGCCTTTGCTCCTCACAGAGCTGCTCCAAGACCCTCAGCAGCTTTGCCTTCATCATTGCCTTTGCTGGAGAACACAGCAGAGATCACAGCAGAGATGTCCCCACACACATGCAGGACCTGAGCACCAGCTCAGAGCTACAGGCACATGGGAACACCTCCCTCCCTGAGCCTGCTCTTGCTCCTGGTCAGGTCTCACTTGCAGGACCTCCCCACAGCTCCCTGCTGGTTCACTGCAGCATTGTCCACCCATCAGTCTGAACTCCTGTGCCATCAGGGCTCTGCTCCATCCTCTTGAGGCTTTTCCATGTCTGTGCCAGGCTGCCCAGGGCAATGCTGGAGCCCCCAGGGCAATGCTGGAGCCCCCAGGGCAATGCTGGAGCCCCCAGGGCAATGCTGGAGCCCCCATGCCTGCAGAGGGTTTCAAAGCCCTGGGAGATGTGGTGCTGAGGGCCAGGCTCTGGTGATGCCCTGGCAGTGCTGGGTGGAGGCTTGGCCTCCATCCTCTCCCAGGCCTTTTCTAACCTCAGTGGTTCCATGGCTCCACAGAGGGCTCAGAGGCAGCTCATAAATCAGAGGAGAGGCAGGAGGGAGCTGGAGCTTCAGCTGCTCAAGCACAACAAAACAACAAGGGAAGACCCCAGGCTGCTCTGGGTCACTGCACTGGTGGCTGCTGAAGCCAGCAAGGGAAGCTGGGAGGAGGCCAAGCTGGCAGAAGAGGAACTTCCAGCCTGGGAGGGCAGCAGACCCTAAAAGCTGGCTCCAAAGCTGGTGGAAAGATGTGGAAGGCAAAGGACCCTGAGGCTGGGGCTTGTAAGCCCCTGGCCCAAGCACAGTGGGCTTGGCCTGGGCTTCTTCCACCCCCCCCCAAGGAGCAGACTGGATTGAAATCAGCTGGTGCCAGCTCCCTGCCTTTCTCAGCATCACAGGGACCAGCCCAGCAGCTCACCCTCCCCAGATGATGGGTGCAGACCAGCCCTGGGGCACCACACAGCCCACCAAGCCCCCTGAGAGCACCCAGCTCATGCCTCAGACCACAGCAGGGCAGCTGCCACCCCCCAGCTGCTGGAGAAACACTCCATGGGAGCATGACAGCCCCAGAGCTCACTGCTGTGGTCCATGCCACGAAGCTCTCACCAGAAGCAGCAGACTGAGGGCCCAGGAGGAAGCTCTGGACTCATTTGGTGCCTTCAGGCTGGAAGCCAGCCTGGGGGTTGCACCCAGCACATGGCCATGGTGCCCCCACAGCCTCCTTTGGGCTGCAAGGGACCTCTAAAGCTCACCCAGTCCCCCCCCTGCAGCCAGCAGGGACACTTCTTGTCCCAGTCCATGCTCTCCCCTCCAAGCTAAGCAGCCCCAGAGCTCTCTCAGTCTTCCCTCCTCGCAGAGGAGCTTTGGTGGAGCCCTGGGCAGTGCTGAAGGTTGAGGGTTGGACTCCCTGAGCTTGGAGGTCTCTCCCAGCCTCAGTGACTCTCTGATGCTTTATCCAGAAGCCTGCAGGGTTCAGAGCTGAGTTTGGCTGCCACTAAACACCAGTTTGAAGCTGAGCTCCACTCAGCAGAGTCTGGCCCCAGCCTCTTGCCCCCCACAGCTCCTTTAGCTCTTGCTGAGCATTGCTCAGCTGCCCTCTGGGGCTGCTCTTCTGCAGGCTCCACAGCCCCAGGGCTCTCAGCCTTTGCTCCTCACAGAGCTGCTCCAGGCCCCTCAGCACCTTCAGAGCCTCCCCTGGGCTCTCTCCAGCAGTTCCCAGGCTCTCTCTGGAGCTGGGGAGCCCAGAACTGGAGCCAGGACTGCAGATAGAGCAGAGCAGATTGATCACCACGGAGAAGATTCCTTCTCAGGCTTCTCTCTTCCACTGTGCTGCATGGTGAAACCCCAACCCCAGCCACCTCTCCATCCCCATTCCAACACCCTGCTCCCCAGAGTGCCTTCAAACTGACACAGTTCCCAGCCTCTCTTGAGCTGGGGAGCCCAGAACTGGAGCCAGGACCTCAGCTGTGTCCTCCCCAGGATGGAGCAGAGTGGAAGGAGAACCTCTCTTGCCCTGCTGCCCACACTCTTCCTCATGCCTCCCAGGCCTTCCTGGCCATGAGGGCACATTGCTGGCTCATGAGCAACCTCTTAGAATCAATAAGGCTGAAACAGACCTCAGAGATCAGCAAGTCCAACCTGTTACCTAGCACCCAGCACCTCCTGACAGCCAACCCATGGCTCCAAGGGCCACAGCCAAGCCTCAACACCTCCAGGGATGGGGACTCCACCACCTCCCTGGGCAGCACATCCCAATGGCCAATCTCTCTTGCTGGGAAGAACTTTCTCCTCACCTCCAGGCTAAACCTCCCCTGGCACAGCTGGAGACTGTGGCCTCTTGTTCTGGTGCTGCTTGCCTGCCTGGGAGAAGAGACCAACCCCCTCCTGGCTACAACCTAGCTGTAGAGAGCAAGAAGGTCTCCCCTGAGCCTCCTCTTCTGCAGGCTGAGCAGCCCCAGCTCCCTCAGCCTCTCCTCGGGGGGTTTTGTCGCCCAGCACTGCCGGGAGCCTCTCCGTGGAGCTGCTTCCCGGCAGGGCTGCTC
Organism: Melanerpes formicivorus; assembly: GCF_026170545.1. NCBI lineage: Eukaryota > Metazoa > Chordata > Aves > Piciformes > Picidae > Melanerpes > Melanerpes formicivorus. The sequence goes on along the minus strand of NW_027142368.1, from coordinate 12,438,196 downwards.
TCAGGGCGCTGCTGCCGAGGGCTGTCCCTCACAGACACAAGCTCCGGGGCCAGGAGAGGCAGGAGGCAGCCCAGGGCCGGGAGATCCCCTCCCCACCGCGCTGCTCGCTCTCCTTTCCTTCTTCTCCCCCCAGCCTACCTCTCCCACTCCCTCTCCCATCCTCCTTCCCCCGGGCCATGCCCTCCGGCGCACATCCCTCTCCCGCTGCCCCGTGGCCGCCGGGGAGGGGATGGAAGGGACATTACTCATGGGAGGTGCGGCTGGTGCTCCCTCCAGCGCTGGGTCTCAAAGTCCAGCTTCAAACCACACCAGAATTCAGCAGCTCTGCCTCCCTCTGCCCCCCGCCCCCCTCCTCCTTTCTCACTCCATCCCTCCCCTCCCCCCAGCTCCACCTTGGGCTTCTCAAACACACCTGCAAAGGGTTTTATTCAGTGCCTTTGTTTATCTGCTCTCCTCAGCCCTGCCCATGGCTGGACCCCCTCTGCCCCTGCCCTTAGGGGGGAAGGACCTGCAGTGGTGCAGCTCAGGAGAGCTTCAGCAGCCCTGCCCATGGCTGGACCCCCTCTGCCCCTGCCCTTAGGGGGGAAGGACCTGCAGTGATGCAGCTCAGGAGAGCTTCAGCAGCCCTGCCCATGGCTGGACCCCCTCAGCCCCTGCCCTAGAGGTGGAAGGACCTGCAGTGGTGCAGCTCAGGAGAGCTTCAGCAGCCCTGCCCATGGCTGGACCCCCTCTGACCCTGCCCTAGAGGTGGAAGGACCTGCAGTGGTGCAGCTCAGGAGCTGGAGGAGGGGAGACAGAGTGGAGATGAGGAAGAAATCCTTGCCAGTGAGGGTGGGGAGACACTGCCACTGCCACTGGCTGGACCTGGTCCTATCCTATCCCATCCTATCCTATCCCATCCCATCCTATCCTATCCTACCCTATCCTATCCCATTCCATTCTACCCTATCCTGCCCTACCCTATCCCATCCCATCCTATCCCATCCTATCCTATCCTTGAGGTCCCTTCCAACCCTAACAATTATATGACAGGAGAGTGAGGGAGTTGGGGCTGCTCAGTCTGGAGAAGAGAAGGCTCCAAGGAGACCTAATTGTGGCTTTTCAGGACCTGCAGGGGGCTGCAGGAAAGCTGGGGAGGGACTTTTGAGGGTGTCAGGGAGGGATAGGACTGGGGGGGATGGAGCAAAACTAGAAGTGGGGAGATTGAGATTGGCTGTGAGGAAGAAGTTGTTGCCCAGGAGGGTGGTGAGAGCCTGGCACAGGCTGCCCAGGGAGGTGGTGGAAGCCTCCTGCCTGGAGGTGTTTGCAGCCAGGCTGGAGGTGGCTGTGAGCAACCTGCTGTGGTGTGAGGTGTCCCTGGGCATGGCAGGGGGGTTGGAGCTGGCTGAGCCTTGAGGTCCCTTCCAACCCTGACCATTCCATGGTTCTATGACAGGAGAGGAGGAGTGGATTGAAGCTGGCAGAGGGGAGGCTGAAACCAGAGGGTAGGAAGAAATCCTTGGCAGTGAGGGTGGGGAGAGCCTGGCACAGGCTGCCCAGGGAGGCTGTGGCTGCCCCCTCCCTGGAGGTGTTCAGGGCCAGGCTGGCTGAAGCCTTGAGCCCCCTGGGCTGGTGTGAGGTGTCCCTGGCCATGGCAGGGGGGCTGCAGCTGGATGCTCCTGAAGGTCCCTCCCAGCCCAACCCATTCTGTGAGTCTAAGCTTCAGCTGAGCAGGGCACCTGGGGCAGGAGAAGTCTTTGTTGCCCTGGATCTGACTGTGCCACCAGAGGCTGAGGAAGGTGCTGCTATACCTGGGGGCTCCTGCTCATGGCTCATGTGTGACAGACTCAAGGGTGGAGGTCTCCAGCTGCCTCTTCCCCCCAGGGAGAGGTGCCAGGACAAGAGGGAACAGCCTCAGGCTTCCCCAGGGCAGGTTTTGGTTGGCCATGAGGAACAATTTCTTGCCCCTGAGGGTTGTCAAGTCCTGGCCCAGGCTGCCCAGGGCAGTGGTGGAGTCCCCAGCCCTGGAGGGGTTTCCAAGCCCTGGAGCTGTGGTGCTGAGGGTTTGGTGGTGCCCTGGCAGGGCTGGGGGGAGGGTTGGGCTCCATCACCTCGAAGCTCCAACCAAAAGCGGGGCAGAGGGTGACACTGTGGAGGGGACAGAGGCACAAGCCAGCTCCAGGAGCTGCCAGGGCTCCTGTGCACGTCCTGGCACTGGGCTCAGGGGGTGTTTGGGTGAGGATGGCTCTGCCCTGTGAAGGAGCTCAGGGATGGGGCTCAGTGGTGGGACTGGCAGCCCCAGGGGAGCAGTTGGGCTTGCTGAGCTCAGAGGTCTCTCCCAAGCCCAGCACTTCATCTGGGGATGGTCCTCATAGCCTCATCCCTGCTCCACAGAGCTTGGAGCTGCTGAGGGCTGGGGTCAGGCTGTGCAGAGCTCCTCACACAGAGGCAACCAGGCTGGAAAAGACCTCAGAGGTCATCCAGTCCAACTTAGTACCCAGCACCCAACACCTCCTGACTGCTAACCCATGGCTCCAAGGGCCACATCCAGTCCTTGCCTGAGCACCTCCAGGGATGGGGACTCCACCACCTCCCTGGGCAGCACATCCCAATGGCCAATTGCTCTGTCTGGGAAGAACTTTCTCCTCACCTCCAGCCTAAACCTCCCCTGGCACAGCTTGAGACTGTGTCCTCTTGTTCTGCTGCTGGGTGCCTGGGAGAAGAGACCAACCCCCACCTGGCTACAACCTCCCTTCAGGGAGTTGGAGAGAGCAAGAAGGTCTCCCCTGAGCCTCCTCTTCTGCAGGCTAAGCAACCCCAGCTCCCTCAGCCTCTCCTCCCAGCCTTGTGCCCCAGACCCCTCCCCAGCCTTGTGCCCCAGACCCCTCCCCAGCCTCCTTGCCCTTCTCTGGACACTTTCAAGACACTTTCCTCTTTCCTGTGGCTGGTTGGCTGCAGAGGAGGAGAGAGAAACTCACCTTGACCCCAGCTGGGGGAAGAGCTGCTGCTCTTATCTGCTGTGCCAATGCTCCTCTGAGGCAGCCAAGCAGGTCAGGGTGGTCCCAGAGAGCTCCAAACCTCTGCCAATGCTCCTCTGGGGCAGCCAGGCAGGTCAGGGTGGTCCCAGAGAGCTCCAAACCTCTGCCAATGCTCCTCTGGGGCAGCCAGGCAGGTCAGGGTGGTCCCAGAGAGCTCCAAACCTCTGCCAATGCTCCCCTGGGGCAGCCAGGCAGGTCAGGGTGGTCCCAGAGAGCTCCAAACCTTGTGAGGGAAGGCTGTGGCTCCAGTGAGTAGCTGCAGGGGAATGCAGCAAGCTGGCAGGGGAGCAGCTGCCCCTCCTGCCCTGCTGAGCCTGTGCCACCCTGCTCACCCCTGGTCACCTCTCCACAGCCTTCCATCTCCTGCTCCACACCTCCCAGAGTGCTCTCCCAGACTGAGCATCCCTCCTCCACACTGCCCAGGGGCAGCTGGAAAGCCAGGAGCTCTTGGCTGCCAAGCAGCAGGGGCAAGGGGAAGCCATCAGTGCCTGGGGATCACTCACCATGGCCATGGTGGAGCTGTGCTGAGGTCTGGGCAGGAATCTCCCCCTCAGGAGTGGGGAGGCAGATCCAGCAGGGACAGTGCTGCTGGGGTGGTGCCAGTGGGCAGAGCTCAGGGCTCTGCTTCCCAAAGCTGGCAGTGCTGGCAGGCAACAGGATGCCCCCAGGCCAGCAATGTGCCCTCATGGCCAATGGTCTCCTGGGGGCATGAGGAAGAGTGTGGCCAGCAGGGCAAGGGAGGGTCTCCTCCATCTCTACTCTGCCCCAGTCAAGCCACAGCTGCAGTCCTGGCTCCAGTTCTGGGCTCCCCAGCTCCAGAGAGAGCCTGGGAACTGCTGGAGAGAGCCCAGGGCAGGCTCTGAAGGTGCTGAGGAGCAGCTCTGTGAGGAGCAAAGGCTGAGAGCCCTGGGGCTGTGGAGCCTGCAGAAGAGCAGCCCCAGAGGGCAGCTGAGCAATGCTCAGCAAGAGCTAAAGGAGCTGTAGGGGGCAGGGGGCTGGGGCCAGACTCTGCTGAGTGGAGCTCAGCCACAAAAGCTTCAAACCTGTGGTTTAGTGGCAGCCAAACTCAGCTCTGAACCCTGCAGGCTTCTGGATAAAGCATCAGAGAGTCACTGAGGTTGGAAAGACCTCCAAGGTCCTGGAGCCCAACCTTCAACCCAGCACTGCCAGGGCACCACCAAGCCACAGCCCTCAGCAGCACAGCTCCAGGGCTCAGAAACCCCTCCAGGGCTGGGGACTCCACCACTGCCCTGGGCAGCCTGGGCCAGGCCTTGGCAACCCTCAGGGGCAAGGAATTGTTCCTCATGGCCAACCCAAACCTCCCCTGGGGCAGCCTGAGGCCATCATCCTCTGCTCTTTGCCAGGGTGGCTTTCAGGAGAGGCTTCCTCCTGGTCTGGGTGCCCAGGAAGGGCAAAGAGATGGCTGAGGGGTGCCTGCAGGCAGGGAGCAAGCAGGGTGTCACTTGCTCTGGGGTCATTGCCCTCAGCTCCAGCATCACTGAGACTCTTATCAGGGATGTGCTAAGGTACCTCCCAGGTTGCTCCACCTGTGTCCTAGGAACAGGCTGAGCTTGGAAGCAACCCCCCCCTGCCAGCCCCCCCCAGGAGGGGCATCCCCCCCACTGGGCAGAGAGGCTTTTGTGTTCTCCCTGCTGCCAGACCCTCCTCCCCCTGCCCCCAGTGCTGCCCAGCTGAGACCACCCAGCTCAGCCCCCCCGAGGTGGAGCTGGATGGGGGTCAGAGAAGCACAGAATGGGTTTGCTTGGAAGAGACCTTCAAGGGCATGGAGCCCAACCCTTCCCCCAGCACTGCCCAGGGCACCACCAAGCCCTGGCCCTCAGCACCACAGCTCAGAAAGCTCTCCAGGGATGGGGACTCCACCACTGCCCTGGACAGCCTGGGACAGGGCTTGGCAACCCTCAAGGGCAACAAATTGTTCCTCATGGCCAACCTAAACCTCCCCTGGGCCAGCCTGAGGCCATTCCCTCTTGTCCTGGCACTTGTTGCTTGGCACAAGACCCCAACCCCCACCTGGCTGCAGCCTCCTTGCAGGGAGCTGCAGAGAGCCAGAAGCTCTCCCCTCAGCCTCCTCTGCTCCAGGCTCAACACCCCCAGCTCCCTCAGCTGCTCCTCCCCAGCCCCTTCTCTGTCCCTGCTCCATCCCCTCAGTGTCCTTCTTGGAGCCCAAAACTCATCCCAGGCATGCCCAGTCCAGGGGGGACCATCCCTGCCCTGCTCCTGCTGGCCACACTCCTGCTGACCCAAGGCAGGCTGCTGGTGACCTTAGCCAGGTGCTGCCTCCCCTTCAGCTCCCTCTGCAGCCACACACAAACCCTTTGGTCTCCCAGGCTTGACCCAGCACTCATCCCCAAGGGCTGCTCCAGCCCTGGGCAGGCAGAGCTTGGCCATGCCAAGGAGATGTGCCCCCACCACTGGGATGCTCTGATTGTGCCCTCCCCCCTTGGGCTGCCAGCAGCCCCTGGAGGGGGCAGGGGAGCAGGAGGTGCAGCCTTGCCCTTCCCCTTGGGCTGCCAGCAGCCCCTGGAGGGGGCAGGGGAGCAGGAGGTGCAGCCTTGCCCTTCCCCTTGGGCTGCCAGCAGCCCCTGGAGGGGGCAGGGGAGCAGGAGGTGCAGCCTTGCCCTTCCCCTTGGGCTGCCAGCAGCCCCTGGAGGGGGCAGGGGAGCAGGAGGTGCAGCCTTGCCCTTCCCCTTGGGCTGCCAGCAGCCCCTGGAGGGGGCAGGGGAGCAGGAGGTGCAGCCTTGCCCTTCCCCAGGGCGCTGGGCACAGCCCAGGGAGCTCCCAGGCCGCGGGAGGCGGAAGCAGAGCCCTGCAGGCTCAGGCTCTTATCTCCCCTGGGCAAGCAGAAGGCCTCTGATCGATCCCTCCCTGGTTAGTCATTAAACAGCCTCAGGCTGGTTCCCAGGCTGGAGAGGACACCACCGTGGAGAGCAGTCCTCAGGGCAGAGGGACATCCCTCCCAGGAGCCCTCTCCCCCTCCAGGGCAGCCCAAAGCCCCCCCAGGGTTCAGGGCAGCCCAAAGCCCCCCAGGGTCCAGAGCAGCCCTGCTGGGGTTCAGAGCAGCCCAAAGCCCCCCAGGGTCCAGAGCAGCCCTGCTGGGGTTCAGAGCAGCTCAGGGCAGAGGAGGAGCAGCTGAGACCCAAGCACTGCTCCCAGCCACGGTGGGGCAGCCTGGGAAGGAGCTCCCCCAGCACCCCCAGAGGTTGTGAGAGGCCAGCAGAGGTCAGCAAGCAGCGAGATGCCCCTCCAGAAGCCAGCCCCTGCCTTCTCTTGTGGTCACCATGGAATGGCTGAGCTGGGAAAAGACCTTTAGGACCATCAGGTCCAACCAGCCACGCACCCCCACCCCAGCCACAGCCTCTGAGCCATGGCCACACACTTCTGGGTGACTCCAGCACCTCCTTGGGCAGCCTGCTCCAGGGCCTGAGCACTCTTGCAGCAAGGAAGTCATCCCCAACATCCCCTCTTTGGGCTCAGGCTGTGGGATTTTCCTTGCCCACTGCAGAGGCAGCAGTGGGAGGGGGCAGGCAGCAGCCTCTCAGTGCCAGGGGTGCTCAGCCAGGCCCTGGGAGTCTCCCCAGAGGGGAAGAGCCCGAGGTGGGAGCGCTGCCAGCATGGGCACAGCACCCTCTGCTGCAGGCAGGGGCAGCTCCAGCAGGCACAGCACCTCCAGCAGGCACAGCACCTCCAGGGCTCCAGACAAGGCAACAGAGGTTTGCTGGAGCCCTTCTGCTGGCTGCACCAGGAGCAAAGCAGCAGCACAGCTCCAGGGCTCTGAAACCCCTCCAGGGATGGGGACTCCACCACTGCCCTGGGCAGCCTGGGCCAGGCCTTGGCAACCCTCAAGGGCAACAAATTGTTCCTCATGGCCAACCTAAACCTCCCCTGGGGCAGCCTGAGGCCATCTCCTCTTCTCCTGGCACTTGTTCCTTGGCACAAGAGCCCAAGCCCCACCTGGCTGCAGCCTCCTTGCAGGGAGCTGCAGAGAGCCAGAAGCTCTCCCCTCAGCCTCCTTCTCTCCAGGCTCAACACCCCCAGCTCCCTCAGCTGCTCCTCCCCAGCCCTGCTCTCCAGACCCTTCCCTGGCCCTGCTCCAGCTCCCCAATGTCCTTCTTGTGCTGAAGGGCTCAAAACTGATCCCAGGATCCCAGCTGTGGCCTCCAGGGGACAATCCCTGCCCTGCTCCTGCTGCCCACACTCTTGCTGCTCCAGGCCAGGCTGCTGGTGGCCTCCTTGGCCAGCTGGGCACCCCCTGGCTCATCTCCAGCTGCTGTCACCACCCACCCCCTGCCAGCTCCTTTCCCACCAGGCAGTTTCCAGCCCCTCTGCCCCCAGCCTGGAGCCTCCCTGGGGCTGCTGTGAGCCACCAGATCAGCTGGGCTCCCCCAGCCACTCGAGGAGCTGTCCTGTGGGGCAGCTCTGGCTGTTTCCTGACCCCTGGGCTTCACCATGGAGCTGGACACCCCTCCTGTGGCCAGCAACAGGCCCAGAGCAGCAGAAAGCCTGCTTGGAAAGGGCTCCAGCAGGTTTTAAACCCACAGAGCCCTGGTGGCTGCTGGGCAGGCAGCTCTGAGCTGGCTCCCTGCTGCCTGGGTGAGGATCAGCTGCCCCTCCAGCCTGGATTATTGGCTGTTTATCCAAGGGCTGGCTCCAGAGCCTGCTGTTTGGCTTGCCCCAGCAGAGGAAGTGTTTACAGAAGAGGCAATTTCCTTTTATGAGCCTGAGCCCAGCTCAAGGGGGAGGAAGGGAAAGGGCCAAGCAGAGCTCCCCGGGCAGGAGGCACTCCCAGCCTCCCCCCACTGCTTGGAGGCAGCTGGAGAGGAGCTCAGCAGTGCAGGCACCTTTGAGCTCTTAATTCCCCTGATGGTTCTCAGGCTCTTCAGCAGCAGCCCTAAGCCCAATTCCATGCAGGCCTTAAGAGGATTGTTTGCCCTCAGGCATTCCTTGGGTGCAAAGCTGCTGCTGCTGCTCTCCTCCCTCAGGCTTTGCCCCTGGCTCCTCTAAGTCTCCTCCTCCCTGACCCTCTCGAAGCCTTGAGTCCTGCTTTCCCCTTCCCAGAGAGCTTCCCAGCCTTCCCTGGCCCTGCTCCAGCTCCTCAAGGTCCTCCTTGGAGTGAGAG